>NC_090448.1:350352876-350977876 GCF_031143425.1 Pleurodeles waltl | reverse complement strand
CAGACAATCAGATCTCAGTTTGAGATCTGTCAGGATCTACGTTGCCTCCGCATCCCTAGATATACAACGTTTTTTTTCAATAAATACTGAAAAACGACTGACCAGGTGTACACCAAAGACAAAAAGCACTCTTTCGGGCCGAGATCTAGCTTTCTACCAAATTTTGTGTAAATCTGTTCAGCGATTTAGGCTATAGCTGTGTCTAAAGTTACAATGGGAAAATGAATGGGGAAAACACTATTTGGAACCCCCACTTTTTTCTGCCCCTGCTTGAATGATCAACCCAAAACTTTCCATGCTCATCTAGGCAAAAAACTTTTTGGGAAAGTTTTGTGGAGATTCGTCAAATGCCGCAAACGTTATTAGCAACACAAAAAATGCATTTCCTGTGGCAACTCGATCCTAACAAAAACTACCCAGTGGCTAACACGACACGGTTGCACTGAGGCTGAAATGCAGCAGTCTGAGCAGGGCTCCAGCAGCCCTCATGATATTGCACACAGTTTCTCCCACATGGAAAGGACTGCTCAGACACTCCTCCAAGTTGCAAACAGAAGTTTATATTGGCCTCTCCCGACAAATTTCTGTCCCACCAGACCATTCTCAATGGTAACGGGAGTGCAGTGCCATAGTGAGTAAATATATATAAAACATCATGAAAGGACTAGTCCAGTGTTGAGAATGTGGGCACCATATTGAAACAATATTGTAAATACCTGTATAATAGCAGCAATAGAGACGATGTTGTGTCCCCACTCCCCAATATGTGCTACGAACAATGTTTACTGTCCCACTGAGAGCCCAGATGTATGTGTCATTAGAATAAACAGTGAGTGAACCAATTATGCATTTGAAAGTGCACTTACATTGGAAAGGACAATACAAAGCATTTAAGGTAATAGTCCAAATGCATATTAGATGGCAATTATTCCAAGGATGATGCCCTCATGTTTACTTCACATTATGCAATATTATAAGCAATGTTGCGTAGCATAATAGGTTCACCCCAATCTAAAATTTGCAGAATAAACTGAAATATACCACAAATGGACATACAGCAAATGCATTCAATTGAGAGGGAGCAGCACCAAATGGAGTTCATATAAGGCAAGTCTGGCCCAGGTGGGCAATCCATACAGACACTTATCGCATCAGCCGACTGACGAGGTGAAGTAAAAGTCCCTTTGGACTGCTTCTTCTTTTTGTGCCTCTCCCGAGCGTCCCGAGGACCTCAAGTGCAATGAAGAGGACTTGGGGCTCCTGGAGCAGTTCCAAGACCCTCTTCTCAATCGGGATCAAGTCCTCCTACCAGTCTCGCTAGATATCATTGACTGCCAGGCCCCAAGCAGCTTTAGGGACCGCTTCTTCAAAGCTTTCATCGCAATGGCCCAACAGTCTGAGCACAACCTCGAGTTGTGGTTGCGCATTGACACACCATAAGCACATTAGGTGCGGGTCCTTTAAGAAAAATGGGCTGCATTAAAAAAAAAGATTGCTTTATTTAAAAGCAATCACAGACATGGTGGTCTACTGATCCCAGCAGGCCAACCATCTCTATGATTTTAGTAATTCCCAAGGGGCTGCAAACCGAGACCTACCTCAATAATATTCATGAGGTAGGTCTACTTGTGACCCACTGGGAATCAAAAAATGTGTCAAAGACACATTTGTGCATTGGTGTTTGAAATTACCAAATAGCGAATCGCAAAACTTTTCTAATTGGTGATCACAAACGATTACCTTTGAACATGTGGCCCATATGACATAAATCACTCTTTTGGTCTTGTGGTAAGCAAGTATAAAAGGGCAGTTGCACAAATATGTTGTATCGTATGATTCAATTGCTTACAGATAACTCATTTTGATGAGATTCAGCTCTTTGCTGGTGGGGAAACAAGAATTTGTTTGTTGAATGGGGGGAGGACCCACTACAAGAAATAATCACAATCATGTCATGATCTATTACAAATGCCAATGAATGAACCTGTGCTTAACACTCTGATAGCTTGGCACAAAACAGTTATGCTTAATTTAGAGGCAATTTATAAAGTATGTGGGCAACACTCAAACAGTAATGAAGAGAAAACGTAACTCAAGAAAAATCCCAAACCAATTTCGAAAATTAGAGAAGATTTTGATAAATAAAATGAAACCAATATGACAGAAATATATATATGGTCTGCCTAGACCAGGTCAAAGTCAAAATATAAGGTCTACTGTGATTGAACGTGGGTCTGGTACAGGGACCACGCTTGTCCTGGTGAAAAGTTTACCTTCACACTTAGAAACTTTTTTGGAGGAAAGTCTTGTTGAAGAGATCATCGCCAGGTTGGGCTGCTGGCTGAATCCGAGCAGGGACTTGTCAGTGGGGGCAGAGACCTTGGTGGGAGCTTCAGCTCTGGTGTGAATTTCAAGGCTTTTGACGAAACTCAGATGGGCGAAGTCCAGGCCCAGGAAGGCATGGTAGATGCCATGTTTCTGCTCAGCATTGGTCCCAGTGAAATCCTCTACATTCAGACTTAGAAACTTTTCTGCAAGTGGAGATTCTTTCAGCAACTTGAATCAACAGACAAGTCGATGTTGGTGGTTGCAGCTTGGCGGCAGTCTAGTGGAGCCTCTGGTTCTTTTGGGAAAAGATTTCAGAAAAAGTTTATAAGGGTCTCGTTTTTAGTTTTTGGACAGGAGGTGTACACTCTAACCCAACCAGGAGTCCAGGACCTGGGGGTCACCTCTTGGGGTTTAGGTCTCACTGCAGCAGAGGCCAGTAGCAGGGTCCAGGGCAGTTCCAGTTGGAACTGGTCAGAAGGAAAAAAGGAAAGTTAAAGAAGATGGTGTCTGGAAGTGTCCCTGTAGCTCACACAGGAGGTCAGCCAACTAACTCTTGGAGTTACTTCAGTGATCCTGGGTTTAAGGCAAGCAGGTGCAGTCCTTCAGGCTTGAGACAGGAGAGTAGTCCTTCTTCTGAGCTTTCACAGGTCCAGGAGTGTTGTGATTTCAAGGTCTATGGTTGACAGTTAAATGGCCAGTGCTAGCCTGTAGGTGGTGGACAATCCACTGGCTATCCACAAAACTAATTGTGGCCAGTTCTTCTCTCTTCCCTGGGTCTGGCTCCACCCTAGCTAGCAAAACAAAAGTCAGTGGCAGGTTGTAAGTCAGGTTTCTTCAAAGTGAAATCAGGGCAAGGCACCACTCCTCCCCAGCAGTAATATCAAGAATACCCACTCCCCTCCACACCTAGGCCCTTTGTCCACTGTCTTGGTCCAATATGCATTGCTCAGTAAGAGAGCTATGAACAGTCCAGGGGCAGCTGGTTACTCACAGGAAGGCCACAGAAACTTTAAGAAGGAAAATGCAAACGTTCTTAAAGTGTAATTTCCAAATTATTAATTTAAAATTCTCATTGACAAAGAATTTAATTTCTGAATAAAATGAATGGAAGAAGCATTTTCCCCGCTGCCCCATACTAAATTTAACACTTAATAAATGTAATAAGGTAAACCAATGTTAGTCTATGAGAGACCTGCTTTGCCGATGAAAAACAACTTTGGAAGCTTTTTCATCACTAGGATATGTAAAACATTTATGGCCCGATTCACAAAGGTAAACTTAGAGGTGAAGTTTAAGTTTAGTTTTGAAATCTAAGTTCGGTATTCACAAAGGGACGTAAAAGTCGTATCTTTACACCTGCGGAAGTTCCGCCCTGAATGCCAAATCTTCTCCAGAAACTTCGCAGGCATAAAGATAATACTTGTAAGTCCCTTTGTGAGTACCGAACTTGTGATCTTATTTACAAGCCCCTTGTGCCCCCAGTGCATCATTTCTTTTATGCAACGGTGGTGCAAAGCAAAGCCTTGTGCCACATTATACCTGCACCAGGTATTATGTCTGCAAGGTAGGCGTTCTCCAATTAGATGCTACGCAGAACTGGTGCAGTGAAATCTACAAAATTTCACTGCGTCGTTCGCCACCTTTACAGTGTCAAAACTGTAACGCCTGCTCTGAGCAGGCGTTAGAGTAACGTGAGGCTTTTTGGAATGGCGGCCTTCCATGCATTGCTTGAGTCAATCAATGCATCATTTTGGTGTTACCGATACGTATGAATTTCTGACTCATCTGTAGACCCTATGCACCATGGAGCTCTGTTTCGTAAATACATCACTAACATGGCATTGTTAGGGGGGCACAGGGCAACACAAGAAAGCTGACGCATTTATGGCAAGGGTCAGATTCTTGTAAATAAGCCCCTTAGACTTCAGGTCTTAGTTTACCTTTTTTGAATCGGGCCCTTAATATAAATGTCCTACTTGCACCCTGCTCCATGAGTCATAGGGGCCTTCTTTAGGGCTGACTTATAAGTAGTAAAAAGGAAGGTTTAGGAATGACAAAAGGGTTATTTTGTCAAGTTGAAAAGGCAGTTTTCAACTGCGCTGTGGGCTACATTTGCAGGATTGAGTCATGTTTTAGGAACTACTACTGGGTGGCACAATGAGTGCTACAGCCCACTAGTAGCATTTAATTTCCAAGCCCTAAGTACTTATAGGAGCATATACTAGAAATTTATAAGTAAAAAATATACCAATCAAGTATATGCCAATCTTACCATGTTTAAAAGGAAGAGCACACGCACACACACTTTACCACTGGTTGGCAAAGGTAAAGTGCAAGGAGTACTAATGCCAAGAAAACACATTCAACTACAGGAGGCAAAATATCTGGTGGAATACCACACAAAAGATTGTGATTTCACACAGAAACATGCACGGGCCTTTACAGGTTGGGGCTGGGACTGTGCTATGCAACACTTTCTTGACCAGGGAAGAGTCTCTTGGATCCATACTGCCTCTTGGGGAAAGGGTGTGTTGCAGTTAGGGAACTCAGGAAGAGCAATTGTGGGCAAAGACACAAAGGATATCTCTCTTCAGAGTTGTCACTCCAAAGGAGAATCACAACAGCAATGATGCGTGCAAGGTCATGGGCCTCATGTCGACATCGTTCAAAGTCAAAGACAGCAATGGCAGTGTTGAAGGCAGACTCATAAGCCTCATGCTTACATCTGCAGTGCTTGAAGATGGAGATTACAGCTCAGTTCAAGCACAAGGGCCGATGTTGCTATCAATTTTGCTGAAAGTCGATTATCGCCATGATAATGCTACAGGTGGACAAAACTACATTGTGGTGGTGTCGATGAGGTGAGGAAGACTGGTATGGAGGCAGTATTATGACCCTAGGATTCTAGAAGCAACCCACTGTGATGGTGTTTCACACACTGGAGTGTTGCTAGGAGTTAAATTAAAGGAAATTTAAAATTTTGTTCTGAGTGATACATATGTACTGATGAACAATAAATACAACCCCCAGGTTACACTTGCGAGACATACGTGAAATTAAGGAAACAATAGTTGAAATTAGGCGCTTTGTTGAACATACCGGAAGGACCTCACTTTGTGAGTGGTAGACAATGGTGTCCTGAGACCTCTAGAGTGATTTTGAGGTTGAAACATCAACTTATTTCCCATATGGTCTAAGATCTGATTCTAAAAGAAGGGTTGTACCTTAATTTCAAAGAGTCCCCCATCCAGTTTCTAACTTTTTCCGGACAGCCCTGGAGCTTCGGAGGGGTTGGAGGGACCTACTGTTGCACCGCGGGCGGGTTTTCAACCTGAGGCATTACATTCTCGGCCTGTGGCAGCGCCCACGGTCTGTTTCTTGGGCCTGCTGTGGGCCTGCCTGCAGCGTCACTGCTTTTTCCGGTGTTGAGGTCAGATGGTCCAGGGTCAGGCCAAGGATCTCGCTGTGGGTACTTTTTGCCCTGCTTTTGCGTCACGGGTGTTCCCCATGACGCACACATAATTGCTTATCTGTTCTTGGGTTCTTGGGCTGTTCTTTCCCCTGGACATTGGGCCCATATTTTCTCTTTCCCAGAATACTATTCTTTTCCCAACATGCACTGTTTCCTTTTTCACTTCCTGTCCATCAGTATGTAAGGATCTTGGGTTCTTCTCTTCTTTGCGTTGCAACACTTCCTGTTGGTGGTGGTCCTTGCTCCTGGTTGTTGCCTCTGTGGATTTCCTCCTGCTTGTATTCCCTGCAGCTTCCTGTTGTTCCAGTCCTTGGAGTCCTGGTTTCCAGCCACTCTTTCTCCTGCTCCTTGGAGTACATGCCTAGAGGTGTATTCCCCTTGTGGTTTTTCCTCTGGGACTCCTGGAGGATACGGACTGCTTTGGCACCCACTTTGTCAGCAGCACTGTGGCTACCAGAAGGGGTCACCCCTATCTTGGCCAGACCTAAACGTGCAAGATCTGAAGTCATGCCCTGCTTTTATCTGACAAAGGCAGTAAGAGAGGGGCCGAACGTGACACACGGTGCTGTGGCTCTGACATCAATGTCACTTGTAGATGTAATTCAGCGGTTGGGCAGAGGTCACAGCGTTTCGCTATTGGCAGTTTGGACCTACTGAACACCTCATGGCAACACTCTAGAAAGCTAGAATTGGACTCTGGGTTGAATAAGGCAAGTTATGTACCTACAGGTTAGTCTACCCCTTTCTCTTCTTCAGGTAGAGCAGCACCCAAAGACACAAAACTGTGGATTTCAGAAAAACTGAATGTTACTATCCAAGTACATTTTGTTAGGTAGTATTGCCTCGACAAGTAGATAATTTCATGTATGTTTATTCCAGTAATGGAAGGCAGGTCCAGCAAGTCAATGTCTGGAGTCACACTGATCTAAAACCTCCAGGCATCGCGCTCTGCCAGGAACTCCATCAGAACAATAACGATTCTAATTCTATAATAGAAATAAAGGAACTACATATACATACAAAACATTCCCCTTGTCAATCTAAAACTAATTAATATGATAAAATAAAAAACTTAAGACATCCTCAAAATATATACAACAAGAAAATATCTTCCAATTTAAGCAATGTAAGCATTTTCTTTTCCCTCCACAACATAATCTTTGAGCCAAGATGGTGGCTTTCTTTTCCTTTTACTTAAAACTGTTCGATCATCATCAGCTGCACCATTGTCAGCACTATCCTCACCATCAGCTGCACCATTGTCAGCACTATCCTCACCATCAACACCATCACCAACATCATCTTCCACCCTTCTTTCCATCATACTGTAATTCACAACACCATGCCCATCAACCATCCTCTCTGTCATCACCCTTTCTTTAGTAATTCTGTTTAAGTGTTCACCTGTGCTTGAATTTTGAGGTACATCATCATCTATGGTATCCTACAGCCATTGGAACGTATTACCTCGTTCCCCAACATCATCTTGTTCACCCACATCATCTCTCCATAGAATTTGTGAACCATTTCAGGATCAAATAATTGTCTTTCTCCTTTGGTAACCTTTCCTGGTGTTTTATGCGTACCCTGTCTCCCACCTTTATATTAACGTGCTCAACTTCATGCTTACGATCATAATACGATTTGCTTCTTCCGAGCAAATCAATCAATCTCTTCCTTACATGTTCAGGATTACAATTTTCTACAGCTGCATTACTTAACCATCCAGGATTAAATTTTGTCCTGGGATTCCTTCCTCTCATAAGTACGAAAGGAGAAAATCCTGTGATTTCGTTAGTTGTCACTCGGTAAGCCCACATAGCCTTCAATAATTGCGCTTCCCAATTTTCAGTAAATGTCATAGCTGATTGAATTACTCCTTATATTACTCGGTTTAACCTTTCAACCATGTCATTTCAACTTAGATTATATTAGGGTGTGTTTTTATACTTCACTCAAATTCTTTCAAAATACTCTTTAGCTACTTTGGACACAAACTGTACCCCCTTGTCGCTGAGAATGGTGAAAAGAATACCCTCAGACACAAAAAGAGTATCTAAAAACTTAATTACAGACTCTGGCCCCATTACGAGTCTGGTAGTCACCTGACCGCCATGCCGGCAGTGGCGGTCGCACCGCCACCAAGCCAGCTGTGCAGACCGCCACATTACGACCACAGCAGTGATCCCGCCGTTTCACCACCAGTACTGCTAGTGTGGTCGGCCCGCCACCGATGGAAGTAGCCATCTCCATGCCGGTGGGGACTAATTCACCACCCACAACATTACGAGTCAGCAGACCGCCAGGTTTTCCAAGGCGGTCAGACTGCCACGAAAAGCCTGGCAGAAACTGCCAGTATAAAAGGAGACACTCACCTCCAGGTACACAGACACGTCCACAGCCGCCATGGAACCCGAACTGAAAGTCTTCCCATTGGTGTAGCTCGCAATCCACCTCCTGGACCAGCGATGACGATGAAGACGACAACTGTAAGTACCCTCACCTAGCAAACACTGGAAGGAAGGGCAGTATTATACACACACACACCCGTCACGGACAGCGACGCCGCACACACATACAAACATACACCTGTATCAACACAGACATGTACAGACACACACGCAAACAATAACTACACAAATGCATACGCTAAATACACACACCATGGCCAACAGACATGTGCCATTCACACAGCACTCCACACACAAACACCACCGCCATTGTCAAACACATCCATACACAATATCCCACAACGACAACAACATCACAAACACACAAACACATTGTAGGAAAGGCACATCTAACAACTGCACCCAACAACACATACTGGCAGCAATACGTACAGATATCTAAACAAGGCCTCAGGTGACACACCACGTCCAACCAACATACAAAGGACATCATAGAGGCATCACTATACACATGAACGCACACACCACTACCAAACAATGCCACACACAACCATAACAAAACATCACAACAAGCACATGGCACAAGTCATCAACCCAGCACATGCAGCAACACAGATGCATCCTATACACATACAACACAAACATCAAAGTATCCAGATATAACACAACCATGTTGAAGGAAATCCAGGACACTTTCTCAACCTTGACATCCACATCTATGTGGGCATATGTATTGAATAAATAAATACATAAATAGAACAACTGTGTACAAGTGAGGCCCACTGGCAAGTCCAAATGTCTTAAGTGCCCCAGGGACATTGGGCACAATCCCATGCCCCAACTTGACTTCTGACTGCAAATTGGCCTCCAGATGGCAGGGGCATCAATCGGGCAGGCAGGCACCTCAGGGGTGAGGGGGGGCAGTGGTGGGGGCTTGGGCTTGGAACGGAGGGTCCTTGGGTTTAAGTTTGGGAGGGGGGAGTTAAGGCTTAGATTTTGATTGTGGGGGAGGGGGTTTGGATTTTGGGGTAGGAGTAGGGACATTAGGCTTTGGAGGGAGTCGTTTCTTTGCAGGGGGAGGAGCGTGGGCACTATTATGGGTGCCATGGGAGGACTGGGAGGTCGAAGGTCTGGGTTGAGGCAGGGAGACATGACGCTTAGGGGCATCACTGGGTGGGACAGGAGCAGGGAACAGGTCAAGACTGGCAAGGACAACTTTTTTAGGTACACTGGGCGGTCATGGGTAAAAGGTTTAGGAGTGGAGGTAGAGGTAGAGGGAGTGGTTTTAGGAGGTGTTGGTGTGCTCGATGTGGATGCAGATGTGTGCTTGTGTGTGGTGGGTGTATATTGGGTGGGTGAGTGAGATCGTTTATGTTTTTGGGGAGTAGGCGCAAGAGATGCAGGGAGATGGTATGCAAGATGTGTAAATGTATGTGGGATGGTGGCTGCAAGCAAGGTGGATGTGCTGCATGTGGTTGTGAAGGTTGTAGTGGTGAGTGCGGATGTGGTGTGTGGGGTGGATGTCTGCAGGTCTGCTCTTGTGGTGTATGTGGGTATGACAGGACTGGTGGAAGGATGAGGGAGTGTTGATGTAGTGATAGCAGGTGTGAGTGGTGATGTGACTGTGATGGAGGAGGTGGTGGGGAGTCAGTGTAGGGAGTGGCTGTTGTTGTGTCTGCAGGTGTGTGTTGACTGTGTATGCTTGTGGTGTGTTCTGTTGTACCTGTGTTTGTCTTTGCGCACCTTGTCTGTTATAGTGGGGGAATGCTGGTCTGTATGTGTGCTCTGGATGGGTGAAGGGAGAGGGGTGTTTGATTGGGCACAAGTAGCTGGAGGGGTGACGGAAGATGAAGGGACACTGGCTGCCGTCAAGTAGGAGGCCAGAGCCTAAAACAATCTCTGCAGGCCACTCAAGGAACTGTGAATGCCTTCCAGGTAGACATTACATTGTTGCATCTGGGATGCTAGTCCCTGGATGGCATTCATGATGGTTGACTGCCCCACAGAGATGGAACCCATAGGTCAATAGCCTCCTCATTGAGGGCAGCAGGGCTGACCGGGGCAGGTGCAGAGGTGCCTGCGGCGAAGGAGACGCCCACCCTCCTGGGTCCGCCAGGGAGCTTCCATCGGAGGAGGAATCCAAAGATGATGTAGCTGTGATGCTCCCCTTGCCCTCCGTCCCACTGGTCCCTTCAGCGTTAGTGGGCTCTGCCTCCTGGGTCCGTGGGCTGCAGCATCCCCACTTGCCAGTGCCTCTTCTCCTTTGCCTGATGATGCTAATGCACATGAGGATAGAAGAGGACAGGGAGAGAGGGTGGGAGAGAAAGAAAGGGAGGAAAGGGTCAATACAACCCATCTAGTACACATACCAACAAGTAATCTACTCCTCCTCTGGCGTGGCAAGGAATGGCTATGATACATTGTCCCAAAATATTGGTCATGAAGACATATCTTATTCCAACAAAATCACTAATATGGACATACTGCAGTTTGTCATCAGTCGTTCTACAATGGAAAAAACTACCAACTACCCACATATACTTACCAATCTTACATTTTTGACACATTGGCCCTCATTATGACCCTGGCTGTGAGTGATAAAGTGACGGTAATATCGCCAACAGGCTGGCAGTAATTACCGCCAAATTATGACCATGGTGGTGATAACTCCCATAGACAGCCAATGTACCATGCCATCCGCCAGGGCGGAAACACCACGCACGCTGACGGTCGCTATCAACAGCCAGGCGGGAGACAAAGTACCGCCCACCATATTAAGACCCTACAATCCACCACGTTTTCCGGGGCTTTACCAACGCCATCAAAAGCCTGGCAGAAACACATCACTGAAGGGAAAAGACTCACCATTGGAGACACAGAAAAGAACAGCGCTGCCATGGAACCCAAACTGCAAGTTTTTCCGATGATCTTCTACGTTATGCTCCACCTGGAACACCAACGCCAACAAAGACGACAACAGCGAGTACAGCCTCCTCGCACACAAAAGAGGGAGGGAGGAAAACGAGAGTGACACAAACACGCACAACACACACCCGACACACACACACCATACACACGTCCAGCTGCACACGAAAAACAATTTGCACCCGATACACGGCAGAATAATGCAAGGACAATAGGAATGCACGAAGGTGAATGCATTAATATTAACAGCTAATAAATAATCGAATTGTCAGTGAAACAGATATGTACAAATGTACACAAAGTGACACTGCCCAGTCCAATGTTCAAAGGGTCCACATGGACACAGGGCACAGGCCAAGGCCCAACCCGAATCCTGACTTCATCTGGATAGAACTCTGCAAGGGCATCAGTTTGCAAGTGGGCTGGCACCTCAGGGTGTGGGGGGGGGCACCTTAGCCAAAGTCCGGAACAAGCCCACTGGTTCTGGGGGGGGCTCCATGTCCATTTCTCTGTCCTGGGGAGTGCAAGGCCACCGTCTCTTGAGTGAGTGACTTGCCCACGGGATCTGGAGAGGGCTCCATGCCCATTTCTCTGACCTGGGGAGTGCAAGGCCACAGTCTCTGGAGAGGGTGACTTGCCCACTGGTTCTGGAGGCGGCTCTATGCCCATTTCTCTGTCCTGGGGAGTGCAAGGCCACAGTCTCTCAGGTGGGTGACTTTCCATCTGGTTCTGGAGGGGGCTTCATGCCCATTACTCTGTGCTCGAGAGTGCAAGGCCACAGTCACCCAGGTGGGTGACTTTCCCACTGGTTCTGGAGGGGGCTCGATGCCCATTTCTCTGTTCCGGGGTGTTCAAGGCCACAGTCTCTGGAGTGGGTGACTTGCCCACTGGTTCTGGGGGGGGCCCCTCGTACAGCAGCCCCTGGAGGGTGGCCTATATGGCTTCCGCTGGTGGTGATGGCTGCAGTGCGGTGGCAGATGGAGGTGCCTCCTGGGCAGCCTCTGCAAGTGGTGATGGCTGCACTTCCTCAGCTGGCGGTGGGGACCCTGTGACCGCTGGTGGAAGTGTCACCCTGACAGCCTCCGCTGGAGTAGAGGGCTTCGTCCTCTCCATGATAGTGGGCATGAATTCCTTCCCCTTCCTGGCAGGGGTTGATGGCTTCTTCCCCTCCATGGCAGGTTGTACATGGTCGTTAGCCTTCCGGGCAGGAGTGGAGGGCTTCTTCCCCTTCAAAGCAGGAGGTGCAGGCTCCCTCCCCTTCTTGGTTGGATGTGCAGGCTCCTTCCAGTTCTTGCCTGGAGGTGCAGGCTCCTTCCCCTTCTTGCCTGGAGGTGCAGGCTCCTTCCCCTTCTTGCCTGGAGGTGTGGTATCCTTCCCACCACAACTAGATGGTGCCACTACTGTCCCCATAGACTGTTTGGCTGAGGTGCTGGGCTGGGTCATTAGGACCCTACTCTTACGGGCATGACGCTGAGGTCAAGTTGGGCAAGGAAAATCTTCGTAGGAATGGTGGGGCAGGAGGAGGGAGGAGTGATGGGAGTGGAGGTTGAGGGAGTGGTTGTAGGAGGTGTATGTCTGCTGGATGTGGGTGCAGGGGCAGAATGCTGATGTGAGGTGGATGGCTGTTGGGTGTGTGAGTGCTTGCATTTGTGTCCTTTAGGAGGGTGAAAGAGGACACAGGGGACACGTGCATGGATGTTGTGGAGGTGTCTGCTAGTGAGGTGTGTGTGCTTCTTGGTGTGGTGATGCTGGTGGTGGATGTTGATGTAGTGCATGCAGGTGTGAGTGTGGACGTGACTGGGAGGGAGGTGGAGGAGGATGAGGAGGGGGAAGACAGTGGAGGCAGTGTCTGCAACTGTCTGGTGTTTGCGTGAGTGCTTGTGGGATGAAGTGTGGTGCTTGTGTTTTCCCGTGGCACTCTTGGGTGTTGTCTTGTGTGAATGTTCATCAGTATGTGTGCCTGGGATGGTTGGGGTTGAGGAGAATGGGACTTGGAGGTGGTATTTGGAGGGGGACGGTAGAAAGAGGGACAATGGCTGCCATCAGATAGGAGGCCTGAACCTGAATCGATCTCTGTTGGGCCCCCAATCCACGCCTGGATGGCATTCACAATGGTTGATTGCCCACAGAGGTGGATCTCAGGAGGTCAATAGCCTCCTCACTCAAGGCAGCAGGGCTCACTAGGGCAGGTCCTGAGGTGCTTAGGGGCTTCTGGGGAGGGCGTTGCTGGTACCAGGTGGTGGCTGTACCCGCAGCTGGGGTGGTCAAAGAGGTGTCCGCCACCACCAGGGAGCTTCCATCAGATGAGGTATCTGAGTCTGTGTTGTCACCTCCTGTCTCTGCCATGGTGCTCCCCTCGCCCTCCGACCCACTGGTTCCCTCTGCATCAGTGGACTCTGCCTCCTGGGTCCTGTGGGATGCAGCTCCCTCGGTCACTGGTGCCCCTGCTCCTCTGCCGGATGATGCTAATGCACACAAGGACAGGATGACAGAACAAAAAAGAGGGGAGAGAGACATAGAAACAATGGGTCAATGACTGCACCAACACCACAGTTGGCATACACAGCACCATCACACACAGGGAACAGGCTTAAGCACTATGCATTGCACTGCCAGTGATATGGCTAGATGCTAAGGTAAGATGAGAGCCACACACCACCAACTGCACCGCTCCTGGGACCCACGATGCCCTGCCTGAAATGGACTACTAACAATCTAGATTACCTGTATTTGATAGAAAACTCATTACCACGCTTCAATGTCTGGCCTGTCCTTAGGGGCACCCACTAACTCACATCCACCATTCGGATCCCACCTCACCTGCCAAAATTTGTAATGATACCTACTGTACTCATCACCTTGAGGCTGCTGTGATTTCCTCAAGCGCCCATCCACCACAGGGTAGGCCACCGCCAGTATGTGGGCCATCAGGGGGGTCAGGTTCCGACAGGTACCCCTTCCTCATTGGGAGGCCATCCCCAGCTGGGCCTCCGCGGTTTTCCGTGCCCAGCGTCTCAGGTCCTCCCACTGTTTCCGACAGTGGGTGCTCTGCCTGCCATAGACTCCCAGGGTCTGCACGTCCTTGGTGATGGCACACCATAATCCCTTCTTTTGCTGGGCGCTGACCTGCAGAGGCAATACAGACAGGAGAACACCATTAAACAAACAGTCCAGCCTGTCACACAAATGGCCCACCATACCTGTTTCCATCACCATTGACACACACATCACCTGGCGCACAACATGTACATCACCACCAGACATTGCCCCTGCCCCCGATGACAGGATGCTTGCACACACATCCCCATGCATCCTTTCCACATGCATTGTGCCTAACGTGTATTCACCTGTTGGTCTAGAGGCCCATACAGCAGTCCGTACTGGGGTAGGACGCCATCCACCAGTCGCTCCAACTCATCTGAAGTGAAGGCAGGAGCCCTTTCCCCGGTCACACAGGTCATGGTGGGTTCCAGGCACAGGTCACAGCAGCACACGCAGTGCAGGTGTTCTCCTGTTAAAGGTCAGGAAACAAGTGAGGAATCAGATAGAAAATGGCAGTCACGTCCGTGGCGATGTACACCATCACCTCCAGCGCAGATCCCCACTGGCCACTGTACTCCATAGAGCCCCATATTATCCAATGAGGAATTGCACGGCGGTGCAAGACCGCCTTCCGCCACGACACCCAACGGCACTTACACCTTGTGCCAGGTCCAGTTATCCCTTATTAGTAGATTAGTAGTGTTCTAGCAGCTTAGGCTGATAGAGGAAGCTATAGCAGAGCAGCTTAGGCTGAACTAGGAGACATGCAAAGCTCCTACCATACCACTTATATCATGTAGCACTATATCATAAGAATCACAATACTCAGAGTTACTAAAAATAAAGGTACTTTATTTTAGTGACAATGTGCCAGAGATATCTCAGAGGATATACTCCCTTAGGAGGTAAGTAAAATACACAAAATATACACACAAACCAAAATCAGGTAAGTAAACAGTTAGAAAAGTAGTGCAAACACTGTAGAATACAATAGGATGCAATAGGCATAGGGGCAACACAAACCATATACTGAGAAAGTGGAAAGCGAACCACTTAGGGACCCCAGGCCTAGTGTAGTGTGTAGAGGGTCACTGGGAGTGTAAGAAAACACTAAGGGTGTCCAAGATACCCCACCCCAAGACCCTGAAAGGTAGGAGTAAAGTTACCCTACTTCCCCGGGAACACACTAAAGTCATGATAGGAGATTCTGCAAGGACAACAACTGACTGCAAAGCACTGAAGACGGATTCCTTGACCTGAGGACCTGTAAAGGAAGGGGACCAAGTCCAAGAGTCACGCAAGTTTCCGGGGGGGCAGGAGCCCACTAAACCCGGGATGAAGGTGCAAAATGGCTGCCTCTGGGTGGAAGAAGCTGAAGATTCTGCAACAACGGAAGATGCCAGGAACTTCTCCTTTGCACAGAAGATGTCCTACAGCTTGCTGGAGGATGCAGTAGGTTGTTTCCACGCAGAAAGACCGCAAACAAGCCTTGCTAGCTGCAAAGGTCGCGGTTGAAGAAAATGGGTGCTGCCTGGGCCCAGGAAGGATCAGGAGGTCGCCCCTTGGAGGAGGAGACAGAGAGGGAACTCAGCAGTACAGGGAGTCCATGCAGAAGCAGGCAGCACTCGCAGAAGCACTTGAACAGGGGTTCAAGAAATCTGAGCACGGCGGTCATCTCAACACTCCAAAGCAGGGTCCCACGAAGCCGGTGGTCAACTCAGCAAGTTGAGCAATGCAGGACGGAGTGCTGGGGACCTGGGCTATGCTGTGCATGAAGGATTCCTTGCACAGAAGCCCTAGCAGCTGCAGTTCACGCAGTACACAGGATTACTGTCTGGCGTGGGGAGGCAAGGACTTACCTCCGCCAAATTTGGACATATGGACCACTGGACTGTCGGGGTCACTTGGATCCAGCTCCTGTGTTCCAGGGACCATGCTCGTCAAGATGAGAGGGGACCCAGAGGACCGGTGAAGCAGAAGTTTGGTGCCTGCGGTAGCAGGGGGAAGATTCCGTCGACCCACGGGAGATTTCTTCTTGGCCTCCAGTGCAGGTTGAAGGCAGACAGCCCTCAGAGCATGCACCACCAGGAAACAGTCGAGAAAGCCGGCAGGATTAGGCGCTACAATGTTGCTGGTAGTCGTCTTGCTACTTTGTTGTGGTTTTGCAGGCGTCCTGGTCAGCGGTCGATCCTTGGCAGAAGTCGAAGAGGGAGATGCAGAGGAACTCTGGTGAGCTCTTGCATTCATTATCTGAAGAGAAACCCACAGGAGAGACACTAAATAGCCCTCAGAGGAGGATTGGCCACCTAACCAGGTAAGCACCTATCAGGAGGGGTCTCTGACGTCACCTGCTGGCACTGGCCACTCAGAGCCCTCCCCTCTGCCCTCACACCTCTGCATTCAAGATGGCAGAGGTCTGGGACATACTGGAGGAGCTCTGGGCACCACCCCTGGGGTGGTGAAGGATAGGGGAGTGGTCACTCCCCTTTCCTTTATCCAGTTTCGCGCCAGAGCAGGGGATGGGGGATCCCTGAACCGGTGTAGACTGGCTTATGCAAGGAGGGCACCATCTGTGTCCTTCAAAGCATTTCCAGAGGATGATGAAGGCTACTCCTCCCCAGCTCTCAACACCTATTTCCAAAGGGAGAGGGTGTAACACCCTCTCTCAGAGGAAATCCTTTTTTCTGCCTTCCTGGGACTGGGCTGTCCAGACCCCAGGAGGGCAGAAGCCTGTCTGTGGGTTGGCAGCAGCGGTAGCTGCAGTGAAAACCCCAGAGAGCTAGTTTGGCAGTACCCGGGGTCCATGCTGGAGCCCAAGGGATGCATGGGAATGGCACCAAAAACCAGATTTGGCATGGGGGGGCAATTCCATGATCTTAGACATGTTACATGGCCATATTCAGAGTTACCATTGTGAAGTTACATATAGGTATTGACCTATATGTAGTGCATGCGTGTAATGGTGTCCCCGCACTCACAAAGTCCGGAGAAATTGCCCTGAACTATGTGGGGGCACCTTGGCTAGTGCCAGGGTGCCCTCACACTTAGTAACTTTGCACCTAACCTTCACCAAGTGAGGGTTAGACATATAGATGACTTATAAGTTACTTAAGTGCAGTGTAAAATGGCTGTGAAATAACGTGGAAGTTATTTCACTCAGGCTGCAGTGGCAGTCCTGTGTAAGAATTGTCTGAGCTCCCTATGGGTGGCAAAAGAAATGCTGCAGCCCATAGGGATCTCCTGGAACCCCAATACCCTGGGTACCTAGGTACCATATAATAGGAAATTATAACGGTGTTCCAGTGTGCCAATCAGAATTGGTAAAAATAGTCACTAGCCTGCGGTGACAATTGTAAAGACAGAGAGTGCATAAGCACTGAGGTTCTGGTTAGCAGACCCTCAGTGACACAGTTAGGCACCACTCAGGGAACACATTCAGGCCACAAACTATGAGCACTGGGGTCCTGGCTAGCAGGATCCCAGTGAGACAGGCAAAAACAAACTGACACACATGTAAAAATGGGGGAACATGCCAGGCAAGGTGGTACTTTCCTACACAGGTGGCCTGTGGGACCTGTTGCGGGGCCTCCTGTCCACTAGCCGAGCAGGAAATGGAGGGCTGGTCAATGGACTGGCTAGTGGTAGGGGTCCACTGGTGTGCTGTTGCCTCCCTCATGATGTTGGCCATGTCTGCCAGCACCCCTGCTATGGAGATCAGGGTGGTGTTAATGGACTGCAAGTCCTCCCTGATCCCCTGATACTGTCCCTCCTGCAGCCACCTGTTCTCCTGCTCGTTGTCAAGGATCTGGCCCATCGTGCCCTGGGAATGTTAGTAGGCTCCCAGGATCTCAGAGAGTGCCTCCTGGAGAGTCGGTTCCTTGGTCCTGTCCTCCTCCTGGAGCACAGCAGGCCTCCCAGTGTCCCTGTTGACCTGTGCCTCTGTCCCCTGAATGGTGTGCCCACTGCCACTGACCCCAGGTCCCTGATTGTCCTGGGTATGAGGTGTGGACTGGGGTTCCTGTACAGGTGGGCACACTGCTGATTGACGGGTCCTGGGGACAGAGGTGTGGGTACGCTGGGTTGGTGCTGTGGTGTTGGAAACTGATGGGGGATGCTCTGTGGTGGACTGTGATTGGGCCAGGGTGACCGGCTGTCCAGTGGTCCCTGATGGGCCAGGTAGGTCATTCAGATCTTGAAGTCCAGAGTTACTGTCATCACTGGGGGCATCTTATGTTGGGGGACTGGATAGTCGTGGCACCTCTTCTCCTCCGACATTGGCTGGGGTACCTGTGGGGATGTAAGTGATGTATTATGCTTCATGTGTGTGACATATTGTACATCCCTGGCTTCCCCTCTGTCGTTGATGTTGCCCTGCCACCTTTTGCTTGTGTATGGTGATGTGTTGTGGCATTGTTAGTTTCCCCGTGCTGTTCATGCTTTTGTGATGGGTGTCCATGCAGGGCTGGGAGGGCTGTCCATGCATTGGTATGGCATGCAGGGAATGGCATTGTGGTTTGTCATACGTTTAGGTGCAGTGTGTGGGATGGAGTGGAGTGATGGGAGTGAGGGTGTGAGATGGCATGCAGGTATGGGAGGTGATAAGTGATAATTGTTGACTTACCAGTGTCCAGTCTTCCAGCTACTCTAGAGTCCCTCAGGATGAAGTAATGCCAAGACTTGCTCCTCCCATGCTGTAAGCATTGGGAGCAGGTGGGGGTCCACCGCCAGTCCTCTGTATGGCGAGCTGGTGCCTTGCTGCTATGGAACGTACCTTCCCCCATAGGTCGTTCCACCTCTTCCTGATGTCGTCCCTTGTTCTTGGATGCTGTCCCACGGTGTTCACCCTGCCCACGATTCTCCGCCATAGCTCCATCTTCCTTGAAATGGATATCTGCTGTACATGTGCTCCAAACAGCTGTGGCTCTACCCTGACTATTTCCTCCACCATGATTCTTAACTCCTCATCAGTGAAACGGGGATTCCTTTGTGGGGACATGGGTGTTGTGTGGTGTGTGTTGGTGAGAGTGTGTTGAGTAATGTGGTGGGGGGTTGATGTGGGGTGCGTGAGGGATGTATGGCTGTAAGTGGTGTGTGTGTCTAGTTGTCGCAGTGGTCTTGGTGTCAGTCTGGTGGCAATGATTTGTATTCATAAAGGGCTGTGGGTAATGTGGGTGTGTGTTTTATAATGCTGTGGGTGTGTGAGTGTGGTGTGTGTGTGTGTATGAGTGTCAGGTGTGTGTCTTTAGTATTAGCAAATGTTGTGTGGTTTTGTATGTGGGTGTCCATTCTGTGCGCGGCGTTATGTACCGCCAATGGTTTACCGCCATTGAATGTCCTCCATGGTGTTCTGTTGGTCATAATGTGATGGGCGTTGTTTTGTTGGCGTAACGGTATGAGTGTTAGGACCGCTACTTTATCACAGACCTTTGGGCTGGTGGATTTGGGTATGTGGGTGTATTCTGTCAGATTAGTGTGTGTCAAAATATAGCGAACGGATATTCGTCATTGCGGCGGTATGTTGGCGGCAGTCACCGCGGTGGTAAGCGGGATGTCATAATCATTATTACCGCCAATGTCATAATGAGGGCCATTGTTTTTCAAATGTCCTGGATAAATACATTGCACACAAAATATAGGACAGGTTGGTAAAGGACTCATGATGTACAGAAGTCCATTGACAATGCAATGAGTTCACAGTAGAAGTTCCCTACTCACAGCACTTATTACCAAATATCAGCCCTAACTAGATGACATTGGCTATCTAAAGCAGACTCAGGGATAGGGAATAAAGGTTTGGAAATCACTCATCATAGGAGTGTGTCTAAACATAACCGGACAAGGAGGTATAGCACCGACATATTACCGCTCTCATGGTGTTTAAAGTTAACATATTCCACTTCTAAACAGTGGAAGTAATAGTCAGGACTATAATCTTATCTAATGTACACACACCCCATTAGTTCCTAAGCAATGTAACTGACACAATAGAAGTCCATATAACTGATATTAAACAGTCTGTACTCACCGCCTTGTGGCTGCTGCGCTGCTCTCAAGCGCTCATCGATCTCCGGGTAGGCCACTGCCCATATGCGGGCCATTAGAGGGGGTCATCGTCCGATGGGCACCCCTCCCTCATTGGGAGGACGTTCCTAGATGGGCCTCCGCAGTCTTCTGGGCCCAGCGTCTCAGGTCCTCCCACCACTTTCTGCAGTGGGTGCTCTGCCGGCTATGGACCTCCAGTGTCCGCACTTGCTTAGAGATGGCTCTCGATATCCCCCTCTTCTCTTGGGCACTGACCTGCTTGGGAGACACAGACAAAAGGAGATATTAATGTAGAATTACAGTACACCTACAGCAGTGGCCTACACACAGCATGCACAGCACATGCTCATACAGAGTCCACAATACGCCATTATAATTCATACAACACAACCCCAGCAGTCAATTATGCCATGTCATTATTCACCATCAAACACCACCCTAGCTGATAAGTATTCCACATTGTATTGACCTGTTTATGTGGAGCCCCCTACAACTGTCTATACAGGGGTAGGGCCCCTTTCTTTAGTTTCTGAAGTTAATCCAGGGTGAAGGCTGGGGCCCTATCTCCTGCAGGATGTGCCTTTGTGGCTCCCAGATATAGAACACAGCAGCTCACACAGTGGGGGCCTTTCTTACTCAAGTGTCAGGAGTCAAGTGAGCTGGGCTGTAGAAAATGGCGGTCACTGCTGCCACGGTCATGACTGTCACCACCGGCAGTGATCATCATTGGCCCCAGTTTTCCATGCACATCAATGTTAACCAATGAGGAGTTGCACAGCGGTTCCGACTGCCTCCTGCCATGACGACTATGCTAGCGGAATGAGGTCACTTCCATCTGTCCTCTGCATGCAGGACAGGCGGCTGCCATTTCAAATATTTTTAAGATATCTATGTCATCCTAGTGTGTCATAGCTTGATGTTAATCACTAGTTGCTTGATGTACGATGTCAACTCGTGAACTCACTAGTGAAGTGAGTGTCACCTGCCAATATGTCTGATGTATTATCTTTTTAATGTGTGGACATTTGATAATTGTATCCAACTTAGGGACGAGCATACTATGGGGGTCATTCTGACCCTGGCGTTCGGTGATAAAGCGGCGGCCAACCCGCCAACAGGCTGGCGGTCCAAAAAATGGAATTCTGACCCTGGCGGGAACCGCCAACAGAGCCCGCCACTTTAACACTCCGACCGCCACGGCGGGACACACAAACAGCGCGGCGGTCACCGCCAACAGGCAGGCGGCAGACAATGTACCGCCCACCCTATCACAACTCACCAACCTGCCACCTTTTCCGGGGCGGGAGCACCGCCGATAAAAACACGGCGGAAACAGACTACGAACGGGAAAACGCTCACCTCTATACACACCACGAGGACGGAGGACAGCATGGAGCCCAAATTGAACATCCTACCTGCTCTCGTCTACCTGCTCATCTACTACGAGTACGAACTCCGGCGCAGACGACAACGGTGAGTACCGCACCTACGACACAGGGGAGGGGGGGAGGAGGAAGGGTTACGGGCACACACATACGCATTACACCCACCCCCCAACTATCTACGCACCAATGCAGAGCACCAAGTCAAAATGACCCCACCCAAACCCCCCGGAATAACGAAAAGATATAATTAAAGTGAGAAACTAAATTTATGTATAAAATAGGTTCATTGAAGTCATGGTAAAATAGGAAAATGAATCAAAAAAATCCAAGTGTAAACATTGCGTAACCGATAAATAGAGGCAATAAGTCCAGCACAGTCACTGAAATTTCAACTGTCCGTGGGCCAAAGTGTATCAACACATGGGCAAAGCCCACACAGGAGACCTGAGTCCGTTGGAGAGAACACTGCAGGGGCATCAGATGATAAAACTACAGGCACCTCAGGGGGAAGGGATGGGGGGGCACCACAGCCACATGAGTCCACGACGCCAGATCCAAAAAGGGGCCACCATGCCCACTGTTCAATCCTGGGGACTGCAAAGCCTCAGTCTCTCAAGTCCCTACAGTGGGTGGCTTGCCCACTGTCATATCCTGGGGAGTGCAAAGCCACAGTCTCTCAAGTCTCTACAGTGGGTGGCTTGCCCACTGTCATATCCTGGGGAGTGCAAAGCCACAGTCCATCAAGTGGATAACAGTCTCCACAGGCAATGGAGGAGGCAGGGTGGCACGAGTGCAGCGTGAACAGTAGCACGACACAGAACCGGCACTGTCATTGGGCCAGCGGTGCTTGAGACGGCGGGGCCCAGCGGAGCGGTGCTTGAGACGGCGGGGCGGAGCGGTGCTTGACAGGAAGGGGCCCAGCGGAGCGGTGCTTGAGACGGCGGGGCCCAGCGGAGCGGTGCTTGAGACGGCGGGGCCCAGCGGAGCGGTGCTTGAGATGAAGGGCCCAGCGGAGCGGTGCTTGAGACGGCGGGGCCCAGCAGAGCGGTGCTTGAGATGAAGGCCCAGCGGAGCGGTGCTTGAGACGGCGGGGCCCAGCGGAGCGGTGCTTGAGATGAAGGGCCCCTGTTCAGCTGTGCTCCTCCCGGCAGTGCCCTGTTCAGCGGTGCTCCTCCCGGCGGGGCCCTGTTCAGCGGTGCCTTTCTGGACGGCGGGGCCCTGTTCAGCGGTGCCTTTCTGGACGGCGGGGCCCTGTTCAGCGGTGCCTTTCTGGACGGCGGGGCCCTGTTCAGTGGTGCCTTTCTGCACGGCGGGGCCCTGTTCAGCGGTGCTTGTTCTGTAAGTCAAGGGAGTCAGACCTGGCCACGACTCCCTGCTCAATCGCCCTCCGACCGTGCAGTTGCTGGACCCTTCGGTGACGGTGTCCTGGGCCCTTGGGTGTCCTCCCTCACACCCGGGATGGGGCTTGTGGGGCCCTCCTGGTCCGCGCTCCTGCTGGCTGACTTCTCCGCCCTGCTGCCCTTGCCCTCCTTCGATGTGGCTCTCTGGGCCTTGCCTCCCCTGGATGTTGTGGCAGGTGAAGTGGCAGAACTTTGGTCCTTGGGGGCAGCCGTGTCAGTTGTCCAGCGGCGGCCCCTTACTTTACGGGTCCTCTTTCCAGGGGGGGGGCTGGCTGTCCCCTTGCTGCTGACCGATGTATCACTGCTGGCAAAGGGGGGACTCCAAAATCCATGCACTATGGTGACCCTTGAAGCCGGGCTGGTGGTGGCTGAGGCGCTCTTGGGACTCTTAGCAGATGGAGGGGGGGGGGGTCAGGTGAGGGAAAGAGGTCAAGAGTGGAGAGGTAAAGTTTTTTAGGACCAGGGTAAAGGGTTGGTGTAGTGGTTATGGGAGTGGAGGAAGAGGAGGTGGTTGTAGGAGAGTCAGGTATGCTGTCCTTGGGTGAAGGTGCATGGGCTGGAGGCTGTCGTGAGGTGGTTGGCTGTTGGGTGGGTGGCTGCCTGCGTTTGTGTGTCTTGGAAGAGGGGGTGACAGACACAGTGGGAGAGGACACAGGGGACGTGTAAATGGCAGTGGGGGTGGTGACTGCACGTGTGCGGACTGTACTGGAGGGTGTGCTGGTGATGGAAGTACTGGCTGTTGGTGGTGTGCATGCAGGTGTGAGTAGAGATGTCACAGGGAGGGAGGAGGGAGATGAGGAGGTGGGGGACACAGAGGTGGTAGTGGCTGTTGGCATGTCTGCATCTGGGTGTTGCTTGGGTGAATGTTTGTGTGATCTGTGGTGCTTATGTCTGGATGAGCTGCCCTTGGGTGTTGAGGTGTGTGCAGGCTGGTCTGATGGTGTGGGTGGGATAGGCAGAGGAACAGGAGACAGAGACAGGCTGGAGGCACTTAGAAGAGGGAGGCTGGAAACAGGGACAATGGCTGCCGTCAGTGCTGAGGCCAGAGCATTGAACGATCGTTGATGGGCAGCCTGACCCGAATGAATGCCCTCCAGGTATGCATTGCTACGATGCACCTCCCTCTAAACCCCCTGGATGGCATTCAAAAGGGTAGACTGCCCAACAATGATGGTCTGTAGGAGGTCAATGACCTCCTCCCTGAGGGCAGCAGGGGTAACAGGGGCAGGGCCTCAGGTGCCTGGGGCGAAGGAGACGCCCGCCTTCTTGGGCGAGCGGGCACGGAGCGAAGGCTGAGGGGCTGCTGGGAGGGCGGAGCTGGTGCGCTGGGTGGCGGCTGTACCTGTAGAGGCGGGGGGCACGGATGTTGCCGCCACCGCTAGGGAGCTCCCATCCGAGGACGTGTCGGTGTCGCTGGTGTCACCACGGCTCCCCGTTGTGAAGCTCCCCTCGCCCTCCGTATCACTGGTGGCCTTGGTGTCTGTGCCATGGCCCACCGGGGCCTTGTGAGTTGCAGCTCCCTCGTGCTCCGGTGCCAATTCTCCTCCGCCTGATGATGCTAATGCACACATGCACAAGAAGATAAAGAAAAAGGGTGGGGGGAGACATAAAAACAGGTTGAGTGCATGCATTGTCAACACCGTTGGCGGAGAGGACAGACACAGGAGCCTCATGCACTAAGCCGCGCAATCGGGGTACACTACTCAGTACTTGTGACTAGGCCAACAGGTCTAGGGACAACAAACGCGCACATGGGTGATGCAGGGCCATGGATAGCTGTACTTGTCACCCTACAGAGGTGGGGGGCGGGGGCACAGGGACATGGCTAAAGGAGAGGACTACACTACAGAAAGCGCCCTGGCCTAATGTCACCCACAGCCCTCTTCCCCCACCCAGGCACCTCCACTGCGCGTAAAGATATCTGAATGTGCTGGTACTCACCCCCTTGTGTCTGCTGTGATGTCCTCACGCACCCATCCAAATCGGGGTAGGCCACCGCCAGGATCCGGGACATCAGGGGGGTCAGGGTACGACTGGCACCCCTCCTAGGTTGGGAGGCCATCCCCAGCAGTGACTCGGCGGTCTTCCTGGTCCTGCGGCGGATGTCCTCCTACCTCTTGCGGCAGTGGGTGCCCCGTCTGTTGTGGACCCCCAGGTTCCGGACTTCCTTGGCGATGGCACGCCAAATGTCGACTTTCTGATGGGCGCTGACCTATTTGACATGTACAGGGTGGAAATTGAAATATCATCAATTTTCCGCATCTGTCGTGCCTTGCACTCATCATTGTCTCCCCACCCCACCATCTTACATCCACCATACACAACCCAGGCATAGCCCATTCAACGTGCACACAGTGTACTTACCTGTTGGTCTGGAGGACCGTAGAGTCGCGCATACTGGGGCAGGACCCCATCCACAAGTTTCTCCAACTCTTCTGTAGTGAAGGCAGGGGCCCTTTCCCCAGTCGCAGCAGCCATTGTATCTCCCAGACCGAGGTCACAGCAGCACTTGCAGTATAGGTCCTCTCCTGTGGATGATCAGGTCTCGAGTGATTAACCAGATAGAAAATGGCGGTCACGCCCGCGGCGGTGCGTACCGCCGCGGTGCGTTCCGCAACCGCCGGCGCACCTAGTCATTGGCTCGTGAAACCCATAGGGTTCGATGTTAACCAATGCGGCTTGGAGCCGCGGTCTTCGACCGCCTACCGCCACGGTGTGTCACGCCAGCGCATTGACCTCACATCCCACTGTCACACTTCTCAGGTCAGGCAGCCGCCATTTCAAGGGCCCACATGGCTTAATTTCTACTGCGTCACACAGGCCTAGGCCTTGCATTGCCACTCATACAAGCCATTCAATGCATTGAGAATCGTGTACTGTGCAAGCTGTAGTTACGTACCTGTGGGTTGCTTGACTCTGTACTCCATGTTGTCCTTCCTAGGCACCGTCCGCTGGGACTTGCGAGGAGAAGGATGAATCCTCCTGTGTACCGACCGCTGGTGGACCTGTCGACAATGGAGGAACGTCATATAATACTTCGATACCGACTTGACCGAGCCACTATACATGAACTGTGTGCCCAGCTGGAGCCAGCACTGATGTCCCCCATCCGCCAACCCACAGGAATTCCCCCTCTGGTGCAGGTTCTGTCAGTCCTCCATTTTTTGGCAAGTGGGTCTTTTCAGACAACAGTGGCCATGTCATCAGGGATGTCTCAGCCTATGTTTTCTAAGATTTTGTCCAGAGTGTTGTCTGCCCTGACGAAATACATGCGGAGCTACATTATTTTCCCTGAGGAGGGTGATTTGGCCACTGTGAAGGGTGACTTCTATGCCCTTGGACATATCCCCAACATCATTGGTGCCATTGAGGGGACCCATGTGGCCTTAGTACCCCCAAAAGACGATGAGCAGGTGTACAGAAACAGGAAAAGTTACCATTCGATGAATGTCCAGGTGGTCTGTTTGGCTGACCAGTACATCTCCCATGTAAATGCCAAGTTCCCTGGGTCAGTGCATGACGCGTATGTTATGCGAAATAGCAGCATCCCTTATGTGATGGAACAGCTACAGAGACACCGTGTGTGGCTAATAGGTGACTCTGGTTACCCCAACCTGCCGTGGCTACTGACCCCAGTGAGGAATCCCCGGACCAGGGCAGAGGAACGGTACAATGAGGCCCATGGGCGATCTAGGAGGATCATAGAAAGGACCTTCGGCCTCCTGAAGGCCAGGTTTAGGTGCCTGCATATGACAGGGGGATCCCTAATGTACTCACCCAAGAAGGTGTGCCAGATCATCGTGGCCTGCTGTATGCTTCACAATCTTGCATTGCGACGCCAGGTGCCTTTTCTGCAGGAGGATGGTCCAGATGGTGGTGTTGTAGCAGCTGTGGAGCCTGTGGAGAGTGAAGAGGAGGAAGACGACGGGGACGACACGGACAACAGGGACACAGTCATACAACAGTATTTTCAGTAGCACCCAGGTAAGAATCTCCCACGCCATTTTACATTTACTTCTGGCCTCCTGCATCTCTACTTTCTGTGTTTCCCCCCAGTTCCTTTCAACTGAATTGTGACTTTCCCTTGCCTTTTCAGAGCTGTATGACCCACTGCGTGACTTCTGGTTTGTTCGCCCATGGAGTAAAGCACATTGACATTGGTATGTTGTCATCACAATGTAACTGAACATTTTTGAACCGTTATGTGTAATACATTTGTTAAGAATACAAGCAGACTCCTGAGTGTTTTAAGTGCAATTAGTGATTTATTTAAAGTGCTACATATAGGTCCATGATAGTAAAACGGTGATGGGTGGGGGTGGAGTGATGTCCATGGCAGAGTCCAGTTCTCGGTCGCACAGGTGCATTGTCCATATGCCTGTGGAAGGATGGAGCAGCGGCAGTTCAAGGTTGGACAGGGTGACGATGTGGGATAGTGGAATGACATCCGGGGGTATCTTCTGCTGGCGGGGGTCTTGGCATCCTACTCTGTCTTCCTTTGTGATCTCAGGTTCCTCTTGCGGGGTGGTTGATCTTCAGCAGGAGGTGGGGTTCTGGTGGCCTGTCATTGTGTGGGGGCCTCCTGTCCACTCGTGCCGGCGGAGGTGGTAGGCTGTTCCTGGTCCGGGCTGGTGACAGGGGCCCTTTGGGGTGCCACATGGTCCCGCAATGTGGTGACTATTAGGTTCAGGGCCAGGACGATGTTCCTGAGCTCCTCTCTGTACCCCATGTACCGTTCCTCCTGCTGTGCCTGGATCTCCTGGAACCTGGCCAGTACCGTCGCCATTGTCTCCTGGGAGCGGTGGTATGCTCCCATGATTGTGGTGAGGGCCTCTTGGAGAGTCGGTTCCCTGGGCCTGTCCTCCCCCCCCTGTCGCACTGCAGCCCTCCCAGTTGCCCTGTTTCCCCGGGCCTCTGTCCCCTGGACGGTGTGCCCACTACCACTGCCCCCAGGTCCCTGTTGTTGTTGGGGTGTTGGGTCAGCCTGGGTGCCCTGTAGTGGCGGACACACCGCTGATTGACCTGTCCTGGAGACAGAGGCATGGGCCCGCTGGGTGGGAGCTGTGCTGATATTCCCAGAGGGGGTTAGGTCTGCTGTGGCCTGTGTCTGTGTGTGGGGAACCGACTGTCCAGAGGTCCCCGATGGTCCGGGCTGGTCATCAGGTTCTAGGTCGACAGAGCTGCTGTCCTCACTGGGGGCCTGTTCTGGGGGTGGGATGGACATATCTGGACCCTCCTGGCCGGTGTGTTGGCGTTCGGGCCCTGCAGGGGTGAAAGAGTATGGTTATTGCTTCTGTGTGTTCCATGGCGTGCGATTTGTGGGTGCCCTTGTCCCCCAGTGCTGGCATTCCCTTGTGGCAGGAGTTGTGAGGGTGGTTTGTGGGGGGGATGGGTATGTGCAGTGGTCATGCATGGGTGATGGGTGTCCATGGTTTGTGTTGGCATTCAGGGTTTGGTTTTCGGTTGGGTGGGTTGTGCTGGTGAGACATTGGCAGGGAGGATGTGTGCTGGGGGGTTGGGGGTGTGGGTGGGGGTGAGGGTTGGCATGCTGGTGGTTGGGGGGGTGAAGTAGTTGAGATTAGACTCACCAGAGTCCATTCCTCCGCCTACTCCAGCGAGGCCCGCAGGATGCAGGATGTTAAAGACCTCTTGCTCCCATGCTGTGAATTCGGGAGGAGTGGGTGGTGGTCCGCCGCCAGTCTTCTGCACAGCGATGTTGTGTCTTGAGACCATCGACCGTACCTTCCCCCGTAGGTCGTTCCAGCGCTTTCGGATGTCTTCCCGGTTTCTGGGATGCTGTCCCACAGCGTTGACCCTGTCGACGATCCTCTGCCATAGCTCCGCCTTCCTGGCTATTGTGGTGTGTTGCACCTGTGTGCCGAAGAGCTGGGGCTCTACCCTTATAATTTCCTCCACCATGACCCTGAGTTCTTGGTCCGAAAACCTGGGGTGTCTTTGGGGTGCCATGGGGTGGTGTGGATGAGGTGTGGGGTGGTGTTTGTGGTGATGTGAGTGGTGGTGTGTGGTGATGTGTGCGTAGATGTGGTGTGGTTGATGATGTTGGGTTCCTGTGTGTGTTGGGGTTTTCGATTGCTGTGCTCTCTCTCTCTCTCTCTCTCTATCGCCTTCTCTCCGATTTCCAACTAGTGGGGGTTTGTGGGTGATGTGGGTGTGTGTTTTATAGTTGCTTGGATGTGTGGGGGTGGTGTTTGTATGTGTATCAGGTGTGTGTATTTCAAATTGTCCAATGTGGCTGTGTTTTGGAGCTGGGTGTGTATTTTGACCGCGGCGGTGTGTACCGCTAATGGAATACTGCGGTTGAATGACCGCCGCGTGGATTCGTGGGTCGTAATGGCATGGGCGTGTTTGTGTTGGCGTGGCGGTGGAGGTTTGGTCATCTCCAGTTTATCGCTGCCCGCTGATGAGGCGGCCTTCCGTGGATGTCGGGTTTTGGCGGCTTGGCAGTTGTGGGTCAGAATGACCGTGGCGGTTTACCGCGGCGGTAGAATGGCGGTCTTCTGACCGGCGGTAAGAGCCTTTTACCGCCGAGGTCAGAATGACCCCCTATGTCTGGCTTCCATCCCTGTACAGACCCCTTGTGACAAGTATAGCAATGGAATTGACAGCCAGGATGTCGCAGTTGCGTAATTTATGAATAACTGTTTCCCTGTGTCAGGTTTCAAATACCTTACATGACTTGTCCTGTTTTCCACTTCTATGGTGTACTTTGGTAACCACAGTGTAACAGATGTCCTGTAATTTGTTAGATGCTGTCGAATAGGGAGATTGAGAAATGCACCCGTCTATCGGCCCCTAGTCGACCTTTCTACCAGGAAGAAAGACACATTATACAAATGTATCGTCTGAACCGTCAGACCATTAGGGCAATGTATACCCAGTTGGAGCCGGATCTCGGCCAGCCATACATAATCCCCGTGCCATCCCACCAACAGTACAGGTGTTATCTGTCCTGCATTACCTCACCTCAGGATGTTTTTAGATGACAGTGGGACTGGCTTCCTCCCAGGGCCAATGAGCAAGTCTACAGGAACAGGAAGAATCACTATTTGATCAATGTGCAGGTGGTGTGTCTTTTGGACCAATACATATCCCATGTGACAGCAAAGTTTCCGGGATCTGTACATGATTCTTACATCTTGAGGGACAGCAGTGTCCCACAAATGATGTTGCAACTACAGAGAGAGAGGGCCTGTCTCATTGTTAAGTGTTCCACTGTCTATGTATAACGCCTATGCTACTTCACTTCACAGTCAGCTCTATGCCTCTCATAGTTCCCTAATGATTTGTACCTTTGTTCACACAGGTGACTCCGGCTACCCCAATGTGCCCTGGCTCCTGACACCAGTGAAGTGCCCTTCAACAGATGGGGAAGACAGTTACAATGAGGCTCACGGGCAAACGAGGCGTGTAATCGGGAGGACATTTGGGCTACTGAAAGCAAGATTCAGATGCCTACATATGTCCAATGGTGCCCTATAGTACAGACCACAGAAAGTCTGCCATATCATTGTAGCATGTTGCATGCTACACAATCTTGCCCTGAGAAGACACACTGCACTGTTGGATGAAGAGGAGGTGGCAGCTGCACCAGTGGCTCAGGCGGATGACTTTGGAACTGACGAGGAGGTGGATGAGGAGGATGCAGATGACTCTAGGGATGAGTTGATTCAGCAGATTCTTCCAATGAATGCCAGTTATGTGTGGTCTAAGGTCAATGGAACCACTAACCCTGTCTGCCTAGTGACATTTTCCCTCCTTGTGTTTTGCATCAGGGGATATAAGAGCACTACATCTATCCGTCTGTGTTGTGCATTTTGATGGGATGCTGACTTGCCATCAGAGGAGGTGTAACTGCTATACAGTCAAAGACATATTGTACTTGCTGTTGGCATGACTTCAGCATAGGATTCCCCATGTTGCATGGTTTCAAGACTGCAGTTTGGCTGTCAATGGTCTGGCCTAATCATATCAAATAACAGTCCAGCTACCCATCCACACTGTTTCCAAAGCTGATGTCTGCTACCTACCTGTTTTAGACATTGCAAGATAGGTTTTCTGTTGTGATGTTAGCTAGTTCTTTTACTCTGCATGTGTGTGACCTACAGACCTACCTTGTAGATATGTGGCGACCTCCCCACTGCAACATGATTCCGGTGGATTGCATTATAACCTGTATGTGTATTGGATGGGCAACATGGGAGATATTGAAGCTTTAGCCTATCTTAGGCTATCTTCAGGCCAGATGTGTGGTTCCACTCTGCTTTCTGACATGTCTGCTGGAACCCTTGCATAGGATTACAGTACAGGAAGGATGTCATGACACACCTGCTGGACATTCCTGCCACATCTGTCCATCTGTCAGACTTATTGACACCTATATATGCATTTCAATTTGTATCTTTCACATTAAATGGTACTGGTGACAATGATGACATGTAAACCATTACTGTGCTGAAATGAATTTATTGTGATTCAAAATGCATTTGCTGAGGAGTGGGGTCATGGGGTTTGAAAGCATCAGAGTAGGTGGCCCAGCTGTTGATTTCACAGGTCCAGTCACCAAGGGCTAAGAGGAAATTGAGTTTTGGCAGTGGGCAGCCAACTGGGTGTCTCAGTAGCACACAAGGGAGAATTTTCAGGAAAGAGATCACTTCCTGGCGGTGCTTTTGGTCTTGGCCTCAGGTCCTGCAGGATGCCTGGATGGACAACCTCGTTTGTGGGCGATTCCTCAGCTGCAGGGGCAGGGGTGCTACTAGCCTGTGGGTCCTCTGGCTGGGCCTCCATTGCAGTAGCTGTGGCAGATGTAGATGGCACAGGTGTTGATTGGCTGCTGGTAGGGTCCTGCTGGTGGGTGGAGAATGCACGCAGGATGCTGATAAGCTCAGTGAGCACCCCACAAATGGAGGCCATGGTGGCACTGTGTGCCTGCCACTGCTGTATGGCCTCCTGGTGATATTCCCTCTGAAGCCTCTAGTTCTCCTGCAAGGTTGTCAGTATATGAGCTGTCATGTCCTGGGATTGCTGGTATGCTCCCTGGAACTGGAGATGGCCTCCTGGCCTGGCGTGTCCCATTGGTGCTCCATCCCTTGACCAACAGTTGACCTCCCACTGCCCCTTGCCCCCTGTGCCTGTGACCCTGGCAAAGTGTGCTCACTCCCACTCCCACTGACACCAGGACCTTCATCGTCTTGGATGTTAGGGGTCGACTCAGGTCCTTGTACTATGGGGTACACTGGGGATTGATCTGTCCTTGGGACACAGGTTTAGGGAGGAGGGTTTCACTGTGCAGCAGTAGCCACAGAGGTGTGGGACTCAGATGTGGGCAGGGTGAGGCTTGTGGTGGTGGACTGGCCAATCATTCCCGATGGGCCAGGTAGGCATCCCTTTTCAGACATCCAGAGTTGTAGTCCTCAATTGGGCCTACTTCCATGGGCTGACTGTCTGTCTCTGGCATCCTCGGCTGAGTGGCAGTAGTAGGGATACCTGTGGATGGAGAAGAAGTGTGTTACATTGTTGAAATGTACTTGTTGTTCACATGGTTGTTTACAATTATAGCCTTGACATGCTTTTCAGTGATGGCAATGACAGCTGCTTGACCACTGGCAATGTGTAAGAGCTGATGGGTAGTGCTGTTATATTCATGTAGCATAGAAGGTTGTAGTCATCAATGCTGTCATTGCTATGTACTAGTGAGCAGTCCAAGTATCCTGTAGGTGAAGGGGGTGACATGGTTATACGTGTAGGGGTCCTAATGTGGAGTGGAGTTAGCAGGTGTACAAGGGTGGGGAGTGTTGCCTTGTGGTAGTGGTAGTACTTGCTACAGTGGGAGATATCCATGCACTTGGTGGCCTGTGTGGGATTAGTGGTAGTGTGGAGGTGTGGCATGCAAGGGAGGGTATTGGGTTCAAGGCCTCTGGGTGCAGGATGGCCAAGACCTTCTCCTCCCACGATGTTAACTCTGGAGGAGGAGGTGGAGGGTCCACCGCCAGTCTTGTTGATAGCTATCTGGTGTTTTGCCGCCATGGACCGGACCTTCCCCCGTAAGCCGCTCCACCTCTTCCTGATGTCCTCCCTTGTGCATGGATAGTTTCCACTGAGTTCACCCTGTCGACGATCCTCTGCCATAACTGCGTTTTCCTGGATATGGATATATGCTGGACCATTTGTCCAAACATTTGTGGCTCCACTCTGACAATTTCAACTACCATGACCCTCAACTTCTCATCTGTTAATCGTGGATGTTTTTGTTGTGACATGGTGGGTGTGTTGTGGCTGGTTGGTTGTGTAATGTGCAGGGGTGCGGGGTGTACTGTTTGGTGAGGTGGGGTTGTGTGGTTCAGTATGCTTGTGGTATGTAGTGGTTGTGTGCAGTGGCAATGTGTTTTTTGTGTGCAGTTGTGTAGTGTGTGCTGCGTATTAGGTGTGGTGGGGCCTATGGAATCCAGGTGAAGTGTCTTCTATTTGTGCGTCCTTCCCTTTTTTCTGTGAAAAATTCAGGATGCAAGGGGTTGTGGGTATGTGTAGGGGGTGTTTTAAAGTGCATTGATCAGGTGTGTGTGATGTGTGTCAGGTGTGGGATATTTATACTGTCCAATGTGATGTTGTGTTCTGGTGGAATTGAGTTTTTGACCGTGGCGGTTCAGACTGCCAATGGATTACCACTGTGCAAAGACCACTGTGCTGATTTGGGGGTAGTAATTTGGAGGGTGTTATGTTGTCGGCATAGCAGTGCTGACGGTGTTGAATTTTTGGCTGATTTTGGGCAGTCTGCAGTTTGTGAATCTTGATGTGGCGGTTGTGAGACCGCTGACACTGGCGATCTTTTGGGGCAGGCACCGACGGCGGTCTTCTGCTAAGACCGCCAAAGTCGTAATGGGCACCTCTGTGTCTACATTATCAATAATTTTTACCACTGGTCATCTGCTAAAAAGGTCTATCAATACAATGATATACTTCTGTTCATTCCCCACAGGTCCCATCAAATCTATTGCTACTGACTCCCAGGCTTGTTTAGGTATCTCATAATCACTCATAGGTGGTCTTAAAGTGCGTAATGATTTGTCTGAAAATGCACACTTATGACATTCCCTAAGATATTTCTCCATCACAGAATCCATCCCAGACCACCAGAAAAGTTTGTTTTACAGCAGCTTTTGTTCTAACCACCCCCAAAATGCCCTTCATGACAAAGGTTTATTATATCCATTCTGATACCCTCCTGAGGAATAATCCTTTCCCGTCTTAAGATCACATCATTATCCTTAGAAAGGTCCGATCGTACCTCCCAAACCGGCTTAACCTCTCTGCTAAATGAATTTTTCTTAGGCCACCAATTTTGGATAAACTTGGCTACTTTTGCCAGAATATCATCCTTCTGATATTCTGCACTCCATTGTTCTTTCTTTATTGCTGGTTTGCCACAATCATGGGGAAGTGCCACTTGAAAATCATCCCATGCATCACTCACACATTCTTCTAGAGGGGAAGGTAAACGAGAAAGACAATCTGCAACAACATTGTCCCTCCTTGGTACATAGACAACTTTGTGTATATAATCTTGCATTCTCATGGATATCCTAGCTAATCTTGCATAAGCATTCACAGTTCCTTCTGTAGTTAACAATCTCACCAAAGGCTTATGGTCACACTGTATGAGTAATGGTTTGCCCCATATAAATGCTCTTAAATGGTCTGATGCCCAAGCACATGCTAAAGCCTCCCTTTCAATTATAGGGTATTTTCCTCATAAGGACCTTGAAGCAAATTAAATCACTGTTTCTACACCCTCTTTGATTCTCTGTATCAAGTCAGCTCCTCAGCCTTTGTTACTAGCATCAGTAGATATAATGTTATCTCCTTCAGGGTCAAAAGTGCTTAAAATATGGCATTGGCAATGCACGATTTCAACTTCCTGAAATCCGCTTCGCACTTTAATGTCCACTCTATTTTTGTTTTGTTTTTTAACAGTTGTCTGATATAATAGCACATTGTGCAAACTGGGGTGTAAATTTTGCACAATACTCTACCATGCCTGAAAAGGATCTGACCTCCTCCTTACTGCTTAGTGCGGAAATATTCTCAATAGCACCCACTAGAGATGGTTTTGGTTTTACTCAACCATCACCAATTATGTGACCTAAATAACTTATTGATCTTTCTGCAAATTTACATTTAGAGTGTTCAACTGTTAGATCATAATCCTGTAAAATACTTAAAACTTTCTGCAATCTTTTATCATGAGTTTATTTGTTCTCCCAATAAACTAAAATGTCATCCTTAAAAAACTTAACGCCATGCTCCTTTCTGAACAAATTGTGCATCAACCTCTGGAACACGGCGGCTGGAGATGCAAGTCCAAAGGGCATTCTCTTTAACTGGAAGCATCTAATCGTTGTTATGAAGGCCGTCAAACAGCAAGAAGGAGTGAATTACATTTAGTGGTATGCTGATAAATCGATTGTGGAGAACCATTTAACTCTTAAGACACGCCACCATTTCATTTATTTTTGGAAAAGAGAAACAGTCCACTACAATGTTCTCATTTAAATGACGTAGGTCCACACATAACCTGATCTCACCATTGCTGCAGCATGCAACGACTAAGGGAGAAATCCATTCCGAAGACTCTATGACCCACATTTATACTTTTTGACGCAAACCAGCGTCAGTGCTGGTTTGCGTAATTTTTGTTTTACCGCCGGCTAAAGCCATTCCAACGCTTCAGGCTGGTGCCTTATTTATGGATTGACATTATCCGGCGCTGCTGGCTGGTCAGAGTAAACAAAATGACTCTAATCAGGCAGCGCCGGCGTAGGGAAAATGTGGGTTGTGCGTCAAAAAATGGTGCAAGTCAGGTTAGAGTAAAAAATCATGGCTCTTACAGGACATGCGCCATTTGTTGATGCACAACCCCCATGGAAATGACTCCTGTCTTAGCAAAGACAGGAGTCATGCCCCCCTGCCCAATGGCCATGCCCAGGGGACTTCTGTCCCCTGGGCATGGTTATTGGGCAGAGTGGCATGTAGGGGGGCCCAAGTTAGGCCCCCCATGCCACTAAAAAGTTTTAAAAAAAATACTTACCACAACTTACCTGTACTTACCTGGGATAGGTCCCCTCATCCTTGGGTGTCCTCCAGGGGTGGGTCGGGGTGGCAGGGGTGTCCCTGGGGGCAGGGAAGGGCACCTGTGGACTGCTTCCATGGTCAGAGGCCATGGACATGAGCCCACAGGTCCCCTGAACGCCTTCCCTCACCAAGGTGTTAATAAATGGCGCACACCAGTTTGGGCGCCGTTTTTTAAGGCCCGCCCCCTCCTGTGCGTCAAAATGACACAGGAGTATAAATAAGGCTCACAGGCCTTAAAGTCATTTTTTGGACGGGAACGCCTACCTTGCATGTCATTAACGCAAGGCGGTTTCCCGCATCCAGAAACTGACGCACACAGAGGAATTTTGACGTTCACGGGGTCTGGCGTCATAGTATAAATATGGTGCCAGCCTTGCGCCGAAAGGGCATCCAAAGTTTTGACGCACATTTGGCGCAAACAGAGTGTAAATATGCCCCTATGGGTTCTATCACCCCCATACCTACCAATTTGCCAATTCTCAGGAAACATCCTCCCTCACAGTCATGGGTACACTTCTGACCTTGTGGACTTTTGGAACAGAATTTTTAAGGACAATCTCATGCTCAAAACCTTGTACATTTCTTAAGGTTTTACTAAACACTCTAGGAATTGTTTCTAGCATGGCAGTTCTGACTATAACTCCTTCATCCAGTACTAATACCTTCTCCTCACTGTCAGGATCAAGTACCATATGAAGGCTTCCTTGGTCTTTCCATCCTAAAACAGATGGACCTCTCTTAGCAACATACATCTTTCCTCTAGCCATGCTATTCTTGAATTTAAAGGTTAACCAGTGGTATCCCAAAATGTCAATTTTTTCAACGCTGTAACTCTCAGGTTGTATATCTGGTTCTGACAACAAAGTACCAATCCTTCCGCTGATTTTTTTTTTTCACACCTCCTCATTTAGAATATTGTATGGTGAGCCTGAATCTGCATACATTTTAACCACAATACCTACTATGGACACATTACACTCTGGTTTGTTTTTCACCATCTTACCATTTATGTTTAGTATGAAACCCCCTTTAACACTCATGACTTTGGAGGATTTAGGCCCTCATCATGAACTTGGCGGCAATCACTACCGACCGCCGTGCTGTCGGTGAACAAAAGACCACCAGTGGCAGTCACCTGCATTCCACCGTATAATGATGGCAAAAAGACAAACCTCAAAAAATCTTGCAACCTCCACCCACTGCCAGGGCCAACGACTGTGGAAAGCCAGTACACCTCACCCAGCCACCGCCATGCAGACAAATCCCCCGCCCACTAAATAATGATGCACAGATCAGCTCGGCAGACAGTGAATGTCAAGTGACCATTGGTCATTGGTACAGACCGCCACGACCAGCAATGGGACCCGCCAACAACAAAAGCACACATTGGCAAGCTCGAAAAGCACACACCTGACACACATCCACAACACTTTAAAACACACACATACACACCCCACAATCCTTTGCAATGCCAATAGCACAACAGATAGTGACAACACAACACACATACACTGAACTCACCATGACACAAGTCACACACACAAAAATACCACCAAAACACATACATTACTCAACCACCATCAGAAGCCACACACCCAACCACACAACAGCACCCTCACCAATACACCTACAACACACCACCCACAACACACACCATGACACCCCCTAAGCACCCCCGCTTCACAGACAGGGAGCTAAGGACCATGGTGTATGAAATACTCAGGGTCGAGCCACACCTACTTGGGGCACAAGTGCAGCAGACACCCTTGGCCAGGAAGATGAAGCTATGGCAGAGGATAGTTAACAAGGTCAACGCCATGGGAAACCATCCACGCCCAAGGGATGACATCAGGAAGAGATGGAACGCAGGGGAAGGTGCGTTCCATGGCATTAAGGCACAACATCTCCATACAGAAGACTGGTGGTGGTCCGGTGCCTCCGCCCCGGAATACAAGGACTGGGAGGGAAAGGTCCTGGCTACCCTGCACCCGGAGGGCCTCACTGGACTCACTGGAGGACTGGACTCGCGTAAGTCAACTACAATACCTTAACAGTCACCCACCTGTAATACATGTATCACCCATCCCTCTCACTACCACCATGCCCCCATCCCCTACCCAGCCCACAACGCCCACACACTCACATCCAAGTCACCTGCATGCCCACAACCCCCATTACAAAGCACCATCCAGCCCCCTGTGCACAGTCACCACCCTATGCCTGGAATCCAAGTAGCACTACAACACCCACAATGCACCATCACCCCCCTCAATGAATGCATCAAAATGTACACGAAGGGACCTTGCATGCCACTACATGGGAATTCAACCACCAATTACTGCTGACCAGTGCTGCAATTGACAAGAAAGTGCAGGACACCCACATCTCTATTCTCTCACACGCAGGCACCACCACCCATGCCACCCAGACAGAGATGTCAAGGAGTGCCAGACCTCCACCTGAAGATGAAGGCCCCACTCAGGAGAGTGCAGAGGGATGTCTTGACACAGAAGAAATCCCTGGCCCATCCAACAGCCCTGGACAATCACCTTCAATAAGCCCCACCCAGGATACCACTGACACCCCTACCACTCAGCCACCACCATCAGCTCTGGCCAAATGACCCCACACCAGTGTCACCAGGCCACGGACTGGCTGCCAACATGTATAGAGGCCTGCCCACCACCAGGCAGGATGATGAAGGGCCCAGTGCAAGTGGGACTGCCAGACCTGTGCAGGGGACACGGGCATGGAGGGCTAGGGCCAGTGGGAGGACATCAGTGACCCAGGGGGGTGGCCCAATGAGGGATGCTGCTGCCCAGGAGGTGATTTCTGAGGTCCTTCGAGCATACCACCATTCCCAGGAAAGGATGGGCCAGATCCTGGCCACCTTGGAGCAGAATCAGAGGCTGCAGGTAGCACACCACCAGGAGGCCATAGAGCAATGGAAACAGCTCAATGTCACCACGGCATCCATTGCAGGGGTGCTGCAGCGCCAGACAAACATCCAGCCTGAGACCGCCAACCAACTGCAGGCCCCTTACACTAGCCAGGACACTTCCCTGCCATCTACATCTGCAGCAGCTACTGGACTGGTTGCACTGCCAGAGGACTCACAAGACACCCGCACGCCTACCCCTGCATCCCAGCTTCACCCTCGGAAATGTGCCCTCAGACCCAGACATCCCACCGAAACACCAGCAACGACCAAGCCAACCGCCAGGAAGTGACTCTGCCCTGAACTGTCTCCTTTGTGTGCCACTGAGCTACCTCTTTGACATGCCACTGCCATTTCACCATCCTCCAATGGCCCCATGGACGATACCCCTGTGCAACCAACAGCTGAGCATCTGTACCTGAGTATGTTGTTCACCATGTGCTCAGTCCCTTTCACTGTCCCAACACTCATGGATGTTTTGACTTGGAATAAACACATCTGTGCACTCCTAATATCTGTCCTTAATCAATATGAGCTATCAATTGTGAATGTGAATGCATTAGCCAGTTACCATCATAATGCTGCTTTTATTGCAGGAGGGGGTCTAACAGACTGTAGTGTCTGAAGTATGTCACACTGTTTATTCTATTGCGTTAACCTGCATCTGCCACTTCAGTCATGATTTGGCCTTATCACTGGTAAAGGACGCCACAGTACTTACTACATGAATCAGCCTGAAACAATGCGGTGAAGCCATCACTCGTGCCTATCACATGGGGGATATTTGTAAAGGCATAGAACCCAGATTTGATAGCAGTGAGATCAGCCCTTTGGGGAAACTGGACATAACTTTGCAAGTGTTGAACGAATGCATTCAGGAAATTGGACAGGATGTGGCTGAACATTGGCTGAGATACCTTGGCTGCCATGCCCATTGTCACTTGAAATGAGCCTGTGGACAAAAAATGGAGCACAGATAGTACCTTCACAGTTGTGGGTATGGCATGGGGATTCCTATTAGAGGCTTCAGAACAGGGTCCATTTCTGCACAGAGGTCAAGGATTGTAGCTCGAATAAGTCAGTAAGTTATGATGATGTGACGTTCCTCCATGGTGGCCAGATCTACCAGGGGTTTGTTAACAGATGGGGCTGCCCCTCGCCACATGGGTCTGTACCTATGGGTGATGAAGGAACACATCTTGAGGTTGGACATACAATTGCATCACATGGTGACACAATTCATGTTTTCAATGCGACACATATGTAATGCACACAAACACAAAGAATGAGGTAATCCTGTCAGGCTAATGTGTGGTGAGGTGTCCCAGTCATAATGGCATCACAGTGTAGACACACTTCCCACCATGATTACATGTGGGGGACCAGTACTCATGTCAGTACTCGACGAAGGGGAGAGGGAATGGGGCCATGGATGAGGCTCGCGGCCAGGCTATGGAGTCGTGGTGGATGCAAAATGGCAGCCTCCTGCCATCCAGGTAGTGTAGTGTGGAAGTGACTTCATTCTGCTGGCGTAAATCATCATGGTGGTAGGCAGTGTTCACCGCTGTGCACCTGATCATTGGATAACATGGTTGTCAATGGGGAACCTGGGCCTATCATGATCCCTGCCCGCGGTGATGGTGCACACCACCGCTGTATCTACCGCCATTTTTACAGGTCCTTGACGCTTAACTCCTGCACTACGAGAAGGGAAGAACTCCACTGGGTGTGCTGCTGTGTCCTGACTCTGGTCCCTGAGATGGCAGGTGTCACAGGGGAACAGGCCACAGCCTTCACCGCAGAGGAGCTGGAGTAGCTGGTGGACAGAGTCCTACCCCTGTATGCCAAGCTATATGGGTGACCAGAGAAGCAGGTAAGTTGCTATTTGTCCTCCTTAGATGTGTGTGAATGTGACGGATGCCTGTATGCGTTTTTGTTCGCTGTGTGCATGCTCACCCGTAGAGTGTCTGGCAGTGTTTGGCTTGAAATTTGTCCATATGTATGTCTCCATGGGCCATGTCAGTTTGAACAGGCATGGCATTTGTGTCTGGGGCACCCACACTGACGTCTGTTTCTTTACTCTGTGTCCCATGCAGGTCAGCGCCCATCAGAAAAGGGGACTGTGGCAAGCCATCGCCAAGGAGGTGCGGACCCTGGGGTTCTACAACCAGCGGAGCACCCACTGCAGGAAGCGGTGGGAGGACCTGAGGCGCAGGGTTAGAAAAACCGGAGAGGCCCAGCTGGGGAAAGGCCTCCAAATGAGTGAGGGGTGCCCATCGGACCCTGACCCCCCTAATGGCCCACATTCTGGCGGTGGCCTATCCGGATTTGGATGGGCATTTGAAGGCAGCACAGCAGCCACAAGGGGGTGAGTACCAACACTGTTGTGATGCCACTATGATGAGTGTAGTTAGATGTTAAGGGATTCATGCATACTAGTGCCAGGCACATAGACAAGTGTGTCCCTGAAGTCCTGACCCCCTTGACATAGTGTCATAGCTAGTTTTGGCAGGGTCTGTAGGCCTGTGAGAGGTCCCCTGTTTGGCCCATTGTATTCAATGTAGCCTCATGAACTTGCAGATGTGTTGGCTTGGCATCGTCTCTCATTGGTTCACTTCTCAAAGTGTATCAGAGTAGTGGGTCAGGGAGGGAATGCAGTGTACTGTGGGGTCATGCCTACCAGTCAGGGGCACATTCATAACATGTGTTGTGTCTGCTGAGGGTTTGTGCCTGAGCTGGGTGGGAGTGTATGTATTCCAACATGTACTTATTTCCTAGAATTGACATATTTTTTCTTGTTTTGGTTCCCCACCCCTGTGCTCTTGTGTACATTAGCATCATCTGGTGAGGGAGCTGTGGCACCACCGAGTGGAGATACTGTAGTCCACGGTTCCCAGGAGGCAGGGTCCACTGACGCCCAGGGGACCAGTGGGTTGGAGGGCGAGAGGAGTACCACTGGGAAGGCAACTACCATTAAAAGAAGTGACTCCGATACCTCCTCTGATGGCAGCTTCCTGGTGGTGGCAGACCCTACTGGGCCCACCCATTCTTTGTCTTCTTCCGCCACATCCTATACCATCAACTCCCTCCCAGTTGCTCCCCAACGAGTTGCCCATGCCCGCTCAACCAGGAGAGTGGGTGTCTCCTTCGCCCCAGGCACCTCATTCCCTGCCCCAGTCAGCAATGCTGCCCTCACAGAGGAGGCTATTGACCTCCTGAGAACCATCTCTGTAGGGCAGACAACCATTGTGAATTCCATTCAGGGGCTAGCATCCCAGATGCAGCAATGCAATGCATACCTGGAAGGCATTCACAGTGCCATGTCTGGCGTACAGAGATCTTTTCAGGCTCTGGCCTCCTCTTTGACCGCACCCTCGTCTTTCCGTCCCCCCTCCCACCACCTCTACCCCTTCAGGCACCCCACTCCCTTCACCTATCTCAAGCACACATACAGACAGCCATGCACACAGATCAACACACAAGAAGCACACTGAGAAACACAAGCACCACACTTCCCACCACAGGCAGGCACACACCCAACATACCAAAGCACACTCAACAACATCCACCTCCCCCACTGTATCAACCTCCCCCGCCTCCCTGTCTGTCACCTCACCATGCACACCCACATGCACTGCACCCTTGGTCACTGCTGCTGCCCCCATTCTTGCAGTCACCAAAACAGCTGACATCCAGTCATGTACCCCATATACCACACCTGCACTCACCACGACTACATTCACATACACTTGCAGCACAATCACCAGACCTGCAGACACCCACACAACATCCATATACACTGGCAGCCAGTCTTCTCCCACTGTGTCCACCCCCCTCCTCCAAAAAACACTCAAACGCTTACACTCATCCACACCACACACATCCACCATACATAAGCAGACTAAACACACACCTGCATCCACGTCCAGCACACCTAAACCTCGTACCACCACTCCCTCAACCTCCACTCCCAGACCTGGCTCTAAATCCCCTCCAACTGCTCCTAAGAAGCTTTTTCTCTCTCGTGTTGACCTGTTTGAACCCAGTGGCCCAACCAGTCTTGTCCCTAAACGTTCCCATGCCCTAGCCCAGTCCACTCCTTCCTCTTCAAAGTCCTCCACAGTCCTCCCTTCCCATTCCCATGCCCCTTCCCCAGGGAGGAAGAAGACCTGTGTTGCCCCAGGTCCCTCTGCCAACCCTCCTGTCCAGGCCCACTCCCCCCTTCCAAGGGCAAGCCCACACCCTCTCCACCTCCTAAACCTAAGCCCAAGACCCCCCCTTCAAGATCTGACTCACCACCCCACCACCCATGCCCCTATTCCCTGAGGTGCCAGGCTGCCCAGTGATGCCCATTATCAGTGGAGTTTCCTTTGCCATCATAGGGGTATGTAGCCCTTACAAGACTTGTTAATGGACTGGCCTATGGCCTTGTTTGGAGATTTTATATTTCCCATAAATACATTTTCAGTGCCCAGCAGAGCTGTTGGTGCTAAACTGAGCCGTTGTGCAGCATTTCACTGTGGGGGTGTGGTGTGCACAGGTGTGTACATTGGTGCAGGTATTTGTTGGCTTTTGTCTGGTAAGTACATATTGTTATGGTTTGTATGGCTTGGGATGGTGGGAGGGGTTGGGAGTGCGTTGCAGTGTGGGTGGAGTGGGTGGGTGTGTAACTGTGCCCTTTCCTCCCATGTGTACTAGGCTGTGGTACTTACTGTTGTCGTATTTGTCGTCGGTCACGGTCCTGGAGAAATATGGCTAGGATTACCTCCAACTCTCGCTCCATGTCTGCGTCGGCATGTTCTGTGTGCCTATGGTGAGTGTTTCTCTTTATATAGATCATTTCCATCACGCTTTGCCTGGCGGTGGTTACCGCCCCGGAACTGATGGTGGTGTGGTGTTTCATAATTTGGTGGGCGGGTAGGGCCTTTCCGCCAGGCTGCGGGTGACTACCAAAATGGCGATGGGTGGATGGCACGCTGCTTGTTTCTCATGTGCTTGATTATTTGGTGTACCAGACCGCCAGCCTGTTGGCGGTAGTTACCGCCACTGCCGGAGGTACAGTGTTTACTGCCATGTTCATAATGACCACCTTAGTGTTTGTATTCTGTTCCTCAACTTCCGAACTCCTGCACTTCTTGACTATACATTTGATGCTATTCTTTTTTTTCCCTGCAAACCTTTACAAAATGCCCAATAATACCGCAGTTATTGCATTTCTGTTTAATAGCCGGGCAAGATTTGCTGTATGCCAAATGTTCCTTACTGTCGCACCTAAAACACCTGAGCTGTTCTCTTCCTGTGGTTTTGCTTTTAATTTGTTTCCCAAAATAGTTATCATTCTTGTTAACTGATAATGTATTCACAGTATCATGCTCTTTCTCTCCTTGATTTAATGCGCTGGTGGAAGAGGTCAGTGTTGGCGAGGAAAAGCTTCTTAGGGACATTGGGGTGGGAAGAGGGAGATGGTTTGAGAGTGGAGGAAGAGGGAGTGGTGGTATGAGGTGTCAGCCTGCAGTGTTTGGGTGCAGTGCATGGGCTGGATGCTGTTGCGAGTGGATGGCTGTTGGGTGTCTGAGTGCTTGCGTTTGTGTACTTCGGGAGGAGGGGGCACAGACACAGTGGGAGGGAACACAGGGGACGTGTGCATGGATGTGAGGGTGGTGACTGCCAGTGAGGGGTGTGTACTGATAGGTGTGCTGGTGATGGTGGTAATGGATGAGGATGTGGTGCATGCAGGTGTGCGTGTAGACACAACAGGGAGGGAGGTGGAGAATGAGGAAGAGGGGGACAGAGTGGAGGCAGTGGATGTTGGTATGTCTGATTCTGGATGTTGTTTGTGTGAGTGCCTGTGGGATGAAGTGTGGTGCTTGTGTTTTCCATGTCCACTTTTGTGTGTTGTCCTGGGTGTCTGCTCATCTACCTGTGTGCTTGGGATAGGTTGGGGTTGAGGGGAGTGGGATTGGGTGGAGGAAGTTGGACGGGGGAGGGTGGTAACAGGGACAATGGCTGCAATCAGAGAGAAGGCCAGAGCCTGCATTGATCTCTGTTGGGCCGCCAAGCCAGTGAGAATGCCCTCCAGAAATGCACTGGACTGTTGCATTTGTGCTGCCAGCCCCTGGATAGCATTCACAATGGTTGACTGCCCTACAGAGATGGATCGCAGGAGGTCAATAGCTTCCTCACTATGGGCAGCAGGGCTAACTGGGGCAGGCCCTGAGGTGCCTGTGGCGAAGGAGATGCCCACCCTCCTGGGTGAGCGGGCACGAGAAACTCGTTGAGGGGCTGCTGAAAGGCGGTGCTGGTACGGGGGTGGCGGCTGTACCTGTAGCTGGGGTGGGCACAGAAGTGTCCATCACCAATGGCGGCAACAACACCACTTTTGGAGTACACAACACACTCACACACAGGGAACAGCCTTACGCATTAGGCAATGCACTACCAGTCACAATGCTAGTCACCAGCTCACGGATAGGGACATCTAATGCAAATAGCAGCATACCTGAGACCCACAGACCTCTGCCCAGTAGTGGATGCTTACTAGCTTGGTTGGAGGACTTTCACATCAGAATCCTGCACAACATGGGACCTACTCTGCAATGCCAGGCGTGGCCTAGGGGCACCCACAGGGCCCACAACTCCCACTGGGATACCACCATCACCAGGCATAAATTGTAAATTAGGGCACTGTACTCACCCCCTTGTGGCTGCTGTGATGCCCCCAATCGCCCATCTAGCTCCGGATAGGCCACTGCCGTTATGCGGGACATCAGGGGGGTCAGGGTTCGACGGGCACCCCTTCCTCATGGGGAGGCCATACTCAGCTGGGCCTCCACAGTCTTCCGTGCCCAGTGTCTCAGGTCCAACCACCATTTCCAACAATGGGTGCTCTGCCTGCCGTAGACCCCCAGGGTCTACACGTCCTTGTCGATGGCACGCCATATATCCTTCTTTTGATGGGTGCTGACCTGCAGGGACATAGACACAGGGAAAGGTATAAGTCCGACTGTCCTGCCTGTTACACTTATGGCCCACCATACCCCTTCCCATTCTCATTAGCACAGCCATGGCCCACCATACATGCTCTACGCTGCCCAGGGCCCATCCACCACCCCCCCCTACATGAGGCCTTCACATACAGCACTCCATGCACTCACGCCCCATGCATCATACTCATGGTCTACTCACCTGTTGGTCTGGATGCCCATACAGCAGTCGGTACTGGAGTAGGAGCCCGTCCACCAGTCTCTCCAACTCCGCCGAGGTGAAGGCAGGGGCCCTTTTCCCAGTAGCACGAACCATGGTCGGTTCCAGGCACAGGTCACAGCAGCACTTGCAGTGTAGGTCCTCTCCTGTTGAAGGTCAGATGTGAGTGCACAGATAGAAAATGGCAGTCACGTCCACGGCGGTGCGTGCCGTCACCACCGGCATACATCGCCAATGGCCACTGGACCCCATAGGGCCCAATGATAACCAATGAAGAGTTGCACGGCGGTTCAAACCGCCTCCCGCAACGGCGCACAACATCAGCAGAATTACCTCATTTTCACCTGTCCCTCCATACAGAACAGGCGGACGCCGTTTCGGGGGGGGGGGAAGGCCATGGATCCTAACTGTCACAGTACACAAATGCACTATTTGGACATCTCCAACAAAATAATGTTACAATCACAATATGCATTAAACTGTAGTGGTTGGAATGTAGAAATAAAGACCAGCTTCTCACTCTTTTGCCCCATAGATTGCAACCGCTGCAGATGAATAGGAGATGGAGACCCCCCCCCCCAGTGTTCAGACCCCTGGTGGACTTGGCAACAATGGAGGACAGGCACATTATCCTCACCTATAGACTTGACAGGGCCACAATCACAGAGCTGTGTGCCCATTTGGAGCCTGACCTAATATCTGCTATCTGTCACCCCACTGGGATCCTCCCTCTTGTGCAAGTCCTATCAGTGCTCCATTTTCTGCCAAGTGGCTCATTCCAAGTGACAGTGGGCTTGTCAGCAGGAACGTCACAGCCAATGTTCTCAATAGTGCTGGCCAGAGTGTTGTCTTCCCTGATTAAACACATGTGCAGCTACATCCTTTTCCCCCAGGTGGAGGATTTGGCCACAGTGAAAGCTGACTTCTATGCAATGGGACATATCTCCAACATCATTGGGACAATCAATGGAACACATATTGCATTTGTCTCCCCCCCACCGGCGAAATGAACAGGTGTTCAGAAATCGAAAGAGTTTTCACTCTATGAATGTCCAGATGGTGTGCCTGGCGGACCAGAACATCTCCCATGTCAATGCAAAGTATCCTGCGTCTGTCCATGATGCCTTTATTCTGAGGAATAGCAGCATCCCAAATGTGATGGCCCAACTCCAGAGGCACAGGGTGTGGCTAATTTTGAGCCCTGTTTCCCACCCAGCGGATGTTGGTATATGGGTATGGTGTGGGCCCTTATGGTGAGTGTGTGGCTAACAGTTGTCCCTCGATATTTGCAGGTGACTCTGGTTACCCCAACCTCTCATGGCTACTGAACACTGTGAGGAATGCCAGGACAAGGGCAGAGGAACGTTACGATGAGGCACATGGGCGAACAAGAAGAATTATAGAGAGGACCTTCGGCCTCCTGAAGGCCAGGTTTTGTTGCCTCCATCTAACAGGTGGATCCCTGTGCTACTCACCCAAGAAGGTCTGCCAGATCATCGTGGCATGCTGTATGTTGCACAACCTTGCCTTGTGCCGCAAGGTGCCTTTTCTGCAGGAGGAGGAGGCTGGAGATGGACGTGTGGCAGCAGTGGATACTGTGGACAGCAAAGATGAGGAGGCAGAGGATGAGGAGAACAGAAGTGCAATTATTAGTCAATACTTCCAATGACACACAGGTAAGACAGTGTTAATACACATATAATTGACAATTTGATGTGTGACATTGTCACTGGCAGGCTGCGTATTCCTACTTCTATGCCCACTCACTGTACCCTTTGGCATCTCTTTTTGCAGATGTTGGTGCCCCACTATTGCTCCTGGTGTGTTCAGTGCAGCCAACTACAGGTCTTTCCAAAGTAAACATAACTGTACAGTTGAATTGCAATGTTTAAACCTGGTTAAACTAACACATTTTGAAAAATTTGACATACATCATAATTGTATTTTATCAAAGTGTGTTTATTGAAGTGCTCTGAAGAAGAGGCGGTAGTGGAATGGGCTGGGGTGATGATGGAGGAAAGTCCATGTTAGAGTCCAGTCTATTTGTATCACAGATGCATTGTCCAGGGGATGTAGGAAGGGGACCAATGGCAGTTCAAGGTGGACAGGGTGACAGAGTGGGACACAAGGGTGACAATCAGGAGAGTCTCATTTCCTGGCGGAGGTCTTGGCAATAGTGTCTGGCTTCTGCCTGGATCACAGAGAATGTTTGTGGGGTGGTTCTCCTTCTGCAGGGGGAGGGGTGCTGGGTGCCTGTTGGTCCTGTGGCGGGGTCTCCTGTCCACTAGCAGCAGCGGAGGTGGAGGGCTGTTCAGTGGTTTGGCTAGTGTCAGGGGCCCGGTGGTGTGCCACTGCCTCCCTCATACTGTTGGCCATTTCTGCCAGCACCCCTGCAATGGAGACCAGGGTGGTGTTGATGGCCTTCAAGTCCTCCCTGATCCCCAGGTACTGTCCCTCCTGCAGCCACATGTTCTCCTGAAACTTGTCCAGAATCCGGCCCAGCGTATGCTCCCAGGATCGCAGTGAGTGCCTCCTGGAGGGTCGGTTCCCTGAGCCTGTCCTCCCCCTGTCGCACAGCAGTCCTCCAAGCTTCCCTGTTGGCCTGAGCCTCTGTCCCGTGAACCGTGTGCCCACTGCCACTGACCCCAGATCCCTGATTGTCCAGTGTTTGTGGGGTGGCCTGGGGTCCCTGTAGTGGTGGACACACTACTGATTGATGTGTCCTGGGGACAGAGGTATGGGCCCGCTGGGTGGGTGCTGTGGTGGTGTTTCCTGAGGGGGAGGCTCTGTGGTGGTGTGAGAGAGTGCCTGGGTAACCGACAGTCCGGAGGTCCCAGATGGGCCAGGTTGGTTATCCAGATTCAGGCAACCAGAGCTGCTGTCATCACTGTGGGCCTCTTCTGTGGGGGGAATGGATGTTGCTGGCACCTCTTCGTCTGTGACATTGGCTGGGTTCCCTGCGGGGTTGTAAATGCAGTGTTATTGTTTATGTGTGTGACATATTGTGCATGGGTGTGTTGCCCTCTTTGGTTGGATTTGCCCTGGCAGCTTTTCCTTGTGTGACTTGTTATTTGGTGGGCTAGGTGATTCTCTCTTGTGTGCATGCTGTGGTGATAGGTGTCCATGCAGGCCTGTGAGGGGTGTCCATGCATTGGTGTTGCATGCAGGGCTTGGCATTGGGATGAGTGGGTTGTGATGGTAGGGTGTGTGGGAGGTGGTGGAGTGATGGGAGTGAGGGTGAGAGTGAGGGTGGGGTATGTGATGGCATGCAGAAAGGGGGGTGGTAGTAATAGGGAATTGACTTACCAAAGTCCAGTCCTCCGGCTGCTCCTGCCAGGCCCTCAGGATGCATGATTATCAAGACTTGCTCCTCCCATGTTGTTAGTTGTGGGGGAGGAGGTGGGGATCCACCGCCAGTCCTCTGGATAGCGAGTTGGTGTCTTGCTGCTATGAAATGTACCTTCCCCCGTAGGTCGTTCCACCTCTTCCTGATGTCATCCCTTGTTCTGGGGTGCAGTCCCACGGCGTTGACCCTGTCCACGATCCTTCGCCAAAGCTCCACCTTCCTAGCAATGGACATCTGCTGCACCTGTGATCCAAAGAGCTGTGGCTCTACAAGGATGATTTCCTCCACCATGACCCTTAGCTCCTCCTCCTCAGAGGGGTGTCGTTGTCATGCCATGAGTGTGATGTGAGTGGTGTGGGTGAGGGTGGGTAGGGTGATGTGTTGGGGTGTGTGTTGTGAGGTGCTTGGGTAGTGTATAGGTGATGGTGGTATGTGGCTCTGGTTGTATGGTTGCTCTTGCTTTCTCTCTCTCTCTCTGTTGGTAATGGTTTGTAGTGGTAAAGTGTTTTGGGTAATGTGGGTGGGGGTTTTATAGTGGTGTGGGTGTGTGGGTGTGGTGTGTGTATAGGTGTCAGGTGTGTGTTATTTAAATTGACCAATTTGGTGTTGTTTTGTATGTGTGTGTGTATTTTGAGCGCAGAGGTATGTACCCCCAATGGTTTACCACCATTGAATGTCCACCGCGGTGATTCGTGGGTCATAATGTTGTGAGCGTAGTTCTGTAGGCGTAACGGTGTGGGTTTGGATACTGCCAGTTTATCACTGACCTTTGGGCTGGTGGACTTGTGTGTGTGGCTGCATAGTGATGGATTGGTATGTGTGTGTCATAATATGGTTGGCGGATGTCCGCCGTGGCGGCGGTATGTTGGCGGCAGTCGGCATGGCGGTAAGTGGGATTTACCGCCAATGTCATCATGAGGGCCATTGTTTCTTTATATTCTATGTAATATGTGTGCTGATAATTATGATGCTTCCTTAGCTTCCTTGTTGGCTGCTAACTCACAACTACGATGTGCTTGAAAAAAATCAGCACACCTCCACCGACATTCATATGTTTCTGAAGACAATGGCCTTGTTTAGTACAGGATCACGCACGTACAACACAGAGTGCTTCTGTATGTTTCTGAAGACGATGGCCTTGTTCAGTACGGAATGACGCACGTATGAACACAGTGTGCTTCCATTCACAGACAGCATGTGAGGAATTTAGAAAGCGTGCTATCTGAATATTATTAAATGGCACCTTTCTGTTTGTCTTTAACTGGTTCTGTGCCAGGGACGTAATGGTTACGTCCCGCGGCACAGTGCTCCCGTGGCGAGAACATAACCATTACGTCCTGGCACCGAAGCTCGGAGGGAACGCTAGCACTCCCTCCGGAGGCTTCCCCCACCCCCCATGGCAGGGTTGGAAGGGGAATCGCTTCCTCTTCCACCTACAATCCCCCCAGTAATGTCTGATGACGTCAGCACGCGCTCATCAGAAGTCACCTCCCATCGCAAGAGAAATGCTCAGCATGACTCTTCCGTTCTTGAGGAGGGGGCAGACAGAGGCATGAAAGGAAAGGAAAGGAAAGGCCTTTCCTTTCCTTTCCTTTCATGTCTCTGCAAGCATTTCTGATGCCCGATACAGCAGAAATGCCCACTAGACACCAGGGATTTTTTTTTTCAGACTTACTCATAAGGAGAGCAGCCCCTTGGGCAAGGGCCGCTCCCCAGGGGGGCAAATAATTGTTAGGCCATTTCTGCCCCCCTGGTTAGAAACCCCCTAGACACAGGGATATTTTTTGTTTTGTTTATTTATTTTTTATATGTGAGGAGCGAGCGACCCCTTAGGCAAGGGTCGCTCCCCAGGGGGCCAAATAATTTTTAGGCCATTTCTGGGCAGAAATCACTAAACACCAGGGATTTGTTTTTATATACTTACCCATAAGGGGAGTGGCCCTTTGGGCAAGGTCCGCTCCCCAGGGGGGGCAAAATATTTTTAGAAACCTCTAGACACCATGGATATATTTATTGTTTTGTTTACTTTGTGTTTTTATGTATGGGGAGCAACCCCTTAGGCAATGGTTGCTCCCCTGTGGGGGCACATTGTATTTAGGCCATTTTTGCCCCCCTTGGGAGCAGATCGGCCTATTTTTATTAGGCCAATCTGCCCCCAAGGGGGCCAGAAACCACTAGACACCAGGGATTTTTAATTCTTTTTATACTTTTGCATAAGGGGAGTGGCCCCTTGAGCAAGGGCCGCTCTCCAGGGGGGCAAATTGTATTTAGGCCATTTCTGCCCCCCTTGGGGGCAGATCAGCCTATTTTTATTAGGCCGATCTGCTCCCAAGGGGGCAGAAACCACTAGGCACCGGGGATTTTTTTTTTGCGCCACTTTCCTGCAAGGGGAGCGACCCCTTAGGCAAGGGTCGCTTCCCTGGGGGGGGGGAATTTATTTTAGGCCATTTCTGCTCCCCTTGGGGGCAGATCGGCCTATTTCTATTAGGCTGATCTTCCCCCGGGGGGGTCAGAAACCACTTAGGCACCAGGGATTGGTGTGTGTGTATGTGTATGTTCTGTTTGGGGGGGGCAGCTCCTTGGGCAAGGGTGGCTCCCCATGGGGGCACATAACTGTTGGCCATATCTTCCCCCCTTGGGGCAGATCGGCCTATTTTTTGAAGGCCTATCTGCCTCCAGGGTGGGCAGAAAGCGCACCAGAGACCAGGGAAGATTTTTTTTTTCAAATAAGAGGGTGGGGGTATGGCCATACCCCCACCCCAAATAAATGGGGCCAAAGTTGTTCTGCCCACCAGTGAGCAGATAGGGCAATTGCCCCCGATCCACACCCGGGGGGCACAGAAAGTCTACTAGATGCAGGGAATTAAAAAAAAAGAAAATTGTGGGATGGTGGCTACCAACCAGTATGGGTCTAGTTGTACTCCGAACCCCAACTGAAGGGGGTAACAGTCTTTCAGCAATCCCCGGCACACCAAAACATCTTATCCCATGGCAAGCAAGAGGACATTTTATTATTTTGGGTTTTGGTTTAACATTTGGGCCATGAGAGCTTGGCTAACTCTCAAAATCATCCCACTTGGAATGGTGAGGCCTGCACTTTTTGGACTTTGGGATGCTGCCATGTAGAAAAATCCACAAGACCTAGACACATCTGAAAACTTACATCTGCGTGAGTCCAGGGTGGTGTTCTTCACATACACCCTGCACCCTTTTCTTACCCACAATGCCCTGCAAACCTCCACCTTTGCTGGAAATCACAAACTTTTCCCCATTTTTGTGATGGAACCTTCCAGAATCTTCAGGAATCCACAAAATTGCTACTACACAGCATTGTCTCATCTATACCGATAACAATTCTGGACCACTTGTCAGCCTAAAAATATTTTTGTCCAAACTGTCCTTTTGGACCCACTTTGGTTCCCCCTCAATTTTGACATGTTTTTGGCTCTTCCCTATCACAGGCACTTGTCTCACCTACACAAGCGAGGTATCATTTTTACCGGGAGACTGAGGGGAATGTTGGTTGGTATGACATTTGTCCCAGTGCAGTGATCCCACACAGAAATGTGGGAAATATGTGATTTTTTTAGCTAAATTTGAGGTTTGCTGATTATTCTGGGTAGGAATACATTGGGTGATGCACCAAAGTCACACCTCCCTGGACTCCCTCCAGTGTCTAGTTTTCAGAAATGTCTGGGTTTGGTAGGTTTCCCTAGATGGCTGCTGAGCCCAGGACCAAAAACGCAGGTGCAAAAACAGGTAGTTTTGTATTTGATAATTTTGATGTGTCCAGATAGTGTTTTGGGGCATTTCCCTGCGCGGGCACTAGGCCTACCCACACAAGTGAGGTACCATTCTTATTGGGAGACTTGGGGGGAATGCTGGATGGAAGGAAATTTGTGGCTCCTCTCAGATTCCAAAAGTTTCTGTAACCAAAATTTGACGAAAAAGTGTTTTTTTGGCCACTTTTTGAGGTTTGCAAAGGATTTTGGGTAACAGAATCTGGTGAGATCCCCACAAATCCCCCCATCTTGGATTCCCCTAGGTGTCTAGTTTTCGAAAATGCGCAGGTTTGGTAGGTTTCCCTAGGTGCTGGCTGAGCTAGAGGCCAAAGTCCAAAGCTAGGCATTTGCAAAAAACAACTCTGTTTTTTTTAGGAAAATGTGATGTGTCCATGTTGTGTTTTGGGGCATTTCCTGTCACCGGCGCTTGGCCTACCCACACAAGTGAGGTACCATTTTTATTGGGAGACTTGGAGGAACGTTGGGTGGAAGGAAATTTGTGGCTCCTCTCAGATTCCAGAACTTTCTGTCACAGAAATGTGAGGAAAAAGTATTTTTTTGGCCTAATTTTAAGGTTTGCAAAGGATTCTGGGTAACAGAACCTGGTGAGAGCCCCACAAGTCACCCCATCTTGGATTTCCCTAGGTGTCTAGTTTACAAAAATGTGCAGGTTTGGTAGGTTTCCCTAGGTGTCGGCTGAGCTAGAGGCCAAAATCTACAGCTAGGCACTTTGCAAAAAACACTTCAGATTTCAATGTAAAAATGTGATGTGTACCTGTTGCGTTTCCTGACGCGAGCATTAGGCCTACCCACGCAAGTGAGGTACCATGTTTTTAGGGAGACTTGGGGGAACACAGAATAGCAAAACAAGTGTTATTGCCCATTGCCTTTTTCAATTTTTTAAATGTAAGACAGTGTGTAAAAAAGATGTTGATTTGAGAAATGCACTGTAATTCACATGCTAGTATGGGCACCCCAGAATTCAGAGATGTGCAAATAACCACTGCTTCTCAACACCTTATCTTGTGCCCATTTTGGAAATACAAAGTTTTTCATGATACCTATTTTTCACTCTTTATATTTCTGCAAATGAATTGATGTATACCAAGTATAGAATGAAAACCCATTGCAAGGTGCAGCTCCTGTATTGGCTCTGGGTACCTAGGGTTCTCGATGAACCTACAAGCCCTATATATACCCGCAACCAGAAGAGTCCAGCAGACGTAATGGTATATTGCTTTCAAAAATCTGACATTGCGGGGAAAAGTTACAGAGTAAAACATGGAGAAAAAGGGCTGATTTTTTATCCTCAATTTCAATATTGTTTTATTTCAGTTGTTATTTTCTGTAGGAAAACCTTGTAGGATCTACACAAATGACCCTTTGCTGAATTCAGAATTTTGTTTATTTTTCAAAAATGTTTAGCTTTTCGGGATCCAGCATCGGTTACACACCCATTTCTGTCACTAACTGGAAGGAGGCTGAAAGCACAGAAAATAGTAAAAATTGTTTATTTACCAGTAAAATGACAAAATTGGGTTGAAAAATGTGGTTTTCTGATTCAAGTCTGTCTGTTCCTGAAAGCTGGGAAGATGGCGATTTTAGCACCACAAACCCTTTGTTGATGCCATTTTCAGGGAAAAAACCACAAGCCTTCTTCTGCAGCCCTTTTTCCCATTTTTTTTTTTGAAAAACAGAATATTTGCTGTATTTTGCCTAATTTCTTGGTCTCCTCCAGGGTAAACCACAAACTCTGGGTACCCCTAGAATCCCTAGGATGTTGGAAAAAAGGACGCAAATTTGGCATGGATAGCTTATGTGGACAAAAAGTTATGAGGGCCTAAGCGCGAACTGCCCCAAATAGCCCAAAAAAGGCTTGGCACAGGAGGGGAAAAGGCCTGGCAGCGAAGGGGTTAACGGCAGCCTGCTCGTGACGCACAAGAAACACTGCTGATCTTGAAAACATTGCATGGTAGCGCAATAAATGGTAAGTACCAGGAGACATTGACAACATTTACATAAGATGATGCCCTCGCACACACAGTATAAAATCAGTACTTACAAAGCACTGGTTTTTATTCCAGTCGAGTTCACTCTCTGCAGTTTAATCTTTGTAGAGTTTGGTAAAGTTCACTTTTGGCAGCACAATCCTTGTAAGGTTTCAGAAAATAAAAGTAATCCAAAGAATATATCCAAATGGGTTTGAACCATTGCTCATCGCCAATTTGTAGTGTAACAATGCCTCGATAAGTAGGTCATTTTCATGTATGTTTATTCTGGTAACGGGAGGCAGGTCCAGAAAGTGGCTTGCTGGAGTCCCACTGATCTAGAAACTCCAGGCATTGCGGTCTGCCAGGAACTCCATCCGAACAATAAAAATTGTAAATCTATAATAGAAATAAAGGATCTACATACACATTCAACAGGTAGTCAGTTTTTAGAGGCCAAAGGTGCACAGAAGCTGATAGAAAACCCAAACCCCTCAGCCAGTGGGTCTACCAAATTAACTTCTGGTAAGATGTCCTGTGATGATAGGGCTCAGACCCTCTTGAAGGGGCCTGTGATTCTATTAACTCAATTAGTATATTGGTTCACATCCCCATACACACAGTAGTTGTGTTCTTCATTAGGTCTGCTGCTCTAGCCGTGTTTTGTGCTGTTTTATTGAATACAAGACACTACCAGTCGCCACCTGCTCCCTCCTCATCTAACCTAATTAACTTTCTAAGTAATTCATTCTTTGGATGTGTGAGAAGAGTCAGACAGCAGTGTAGCAAGGATACCTAGGGCCCCGGTGCAAGTAAGGAAAATGCCCCTTTTGACTGCTGGTGAGGTAGTAAAATACAGCATTGTCAGGGTTCAATGGGACCTTGAGGGCTCCTGGGACTGGCACCACTGCACCTGCTGCACCAATGGTAGTTATGCGCCTGAGTCAGATGTTTTCACAACAAGATCTCGCCCATCTACAAGAACTTAGAACGCCAAACCTCCACTGCAGACAGTATCAACCAGCTCACACCCACAAGCCCAAACCCCAAACACCTTCTCACCCACTGGGAACTCCTCACCACGCAAGACATTATCTCCATCACGGACTCCATGCAAACTGGAAAACCCATGGACCTTTACCCCCACCCCGTCTTCAACCTCGGAGAAGACAATCAGCAACAAACTCAGGAAGTTCCTGAATTACTCCATTTCCACAGGCATCTTCCCTCGGTACTGGAAACACGCTGAAGTGAAGCCGCTCCTGAAAAAAACATTAGCTGACCCAGCCTGAATTAAAGAACTACTGGCCAAGCACTCCTATCCAGTGAAAGTCTTCAAGAAACCATCAACCAGAAACTCACCCATCACCTAGAAGATCACAACCTCCTGGAACCCTCCCAACCTGGATTTCAATCTAACCACAGCACAGAGACAGCCCTGAATGCAGCCACAGATGACATGAGAGCACTCCTGGACCGTGGGGAAACAGCAGTCCTCATTCTCTTGGACCTGTCCGCAGTGTTTGACACCATCTCCCACCACATCCTGATGAACAGACTCCACCACATCAGGATTCAAGGAAATGCTCTCAAATGGATGTCCTTGTACCTCACAGGCAGAATCCAAACGATCCATCTCCCACCATTCACCTCAGAGCCCAAGCAGATCATCTGTGGAGTCCCCCAAGGATCACGCATCAGCTCGCCCCTCTTCAAAACCTACATGATCTCTCTGGCCATCACAGTTAGATCACATGGACTCAACATTATCTCCTACGCTGGCACACAGCTCACCCTCTCTCTGTCTGAAGATCCCTCCACCACAAAAGCTAACTTCCACAGATGCATGATGAAAGTAGCGGATTGGATGAAGGACAACTGTCTCAAACTCAGCACTGAAAAAACAGAAGTCCTCAACTTTGGAAACAACACCCCGCCATGGACTGACACATGGAGGCCTGCGGAGCTCGGCACACACCCCGCCCCAACATACCACACCTGCAACTTGGGCACCATTCTGGAGAGTAAGCTATGCATGAAAAAACATGTTGACGTAGTCTCATCTGCCAGCTTCCACACCCTTTGCATGCTCAGCAAGATCTTCAGGTGGTTCCCAGCAAACACCAGAAGGCCTGTCAGGCAGTCCCTCATGACCAGCAGACTGGACTATAGAAACATGCTGTACATAGGAATCACTGCACACCTCCTGAAGAGACTCCAGACAATACCGAACTCAGCAGCAAGACTTATACTTGACCTCCCCAGAAGGATCAATATCACGCCCCACATCAAGAAACTACACTGGCTCCCAATTTAGAGGAGATGCCAGTTTAAGATGCTGACCCATGTCTACAAGGCCATGCACAATGTAGAACCAGCATATATCAACAAACGCCTGACCTTCCATCAACTGACCAGACACCTCCGATCAGCTTCCCTCTTCCTCGCAGACACCCCAAGGATCTGTTGAACCAACATTGGAGGGTGCTCCTTCTCACACCTGGCAGCCAAGGCTTGAAACATCCTCCCTCTGCACCTCAGGACCACATCATCACTCCAGCAATTCAGAAGAGAACCAAAGACCTAGATGTTCAAATGATCATACCTCCACGAAGCAGCATACAGCTCCAGCACCTCGAGCCCCTCACAGATGATTTACCACGCTTTATAAATATTTGATTAACTGATTGATTGATTGTTTTCTGAAACAGGGGTGCAATCTGTTTAGTTTACAGTTATTTGGCAGAGTTAGTCCTCAGAAGAACAGACGGATTCAGTGCCATTCAATTAGCTCCAATATCATGTTGTCCACTCTTATATTTGTGGAACTGAAACTGGAATAATTTTAACAAACAATACAAAAAAATATACTAGTACTTCCTTTTTCCTAATATCATGGACATTGGCATCTGTTTCCCAACTTAGAGCCTAATTGACAAAGGTAACTCACACTTATGAGTAATTTAGACTTTTGAGTAATTTACTACTTTTGAAGTTACTACTAAAAAAACTGCAGTAAGTCCAGCACCAAACCTGACCAACCACTGGTATTCTAACTCCCTCCCATAGAAAATAATGGAGGTAGGGAATTAAAATAAAACCCCATAGGAAATAATGTAAAATGAACATATTTTTTAAATAGTTACTGTTAGAAATGGGGTCTCTACTTGGCAGTTGGTTGGAACCCTATCCAAGTAGGGACCCTCACTCTAGTCAGGATAAGGGAGATACCCACTCAGATAACTCCTGCTCAACCCCTTGGTAGCTTGGCATGAGCAGTAAGGCTTATCTCAGAAGCAATGTGTAAAGTATGTGCACATAACACACAGTAGTAAGTGAAAACACTACAAAAGGAAACTACACCAGTTTTAGAAAAATGTGTAAAACAAGACCAAAACAATAAAAATCTGACTTACAGTAATAAAGGTATTAATTTTGCAATATTTAACTTAAAAATACAGTTCCTTGAAGTCGATCATGGTGTGATCAACAAAACCAACAGTCGCTGTTGTCGTGGTGTCCGTTCCGGAGTCTGTGCAGGAGACGTCGGGCTTTTGAAGTCACAGGTGTTGTGGATCAAACTCCGGGCTGATGAAGTCAGGAGCGCTGGCATGGATGGCGTCGGGGCCGCGGTGCAGAGTGGGACGATGCGACGTGCCGTGCCCACAGGTCACGTTGCAGGCAGCAGCTCAGTGACGGCGTCCAGTGTCATTGGTGAGACCAGGGCTGCGGTGTGAAGCAGGGCTGTGCGCCGTGTATGGCCACTAGATCACAGTGCAGGCAGCGGCATCGTCGTTGCTGAAGAGCTGTAGTTGGTAGACCCAAGTCGGCGGTGCGGCATGGGATGGCTCTGGGCAGTGTCTACGGGTCACAGGGCTGACAGGGACTTCTATTGATGACACTAGGGGTCGATGGTGCTGGTGTGGGTGGACCTGATATGCTGTGCGGGACACAGCGGTGCTTCGTGCTCCTCACAAGCGGTGACCACAGGCCAGAGTGCAGGCAGCAGCATCTGTGTCAGCAGGAGCAGCTTTCTCGGGGATGCCCAGGCTGCGGTGTGAGCAGGCGATGCTGAAGTGCAGGGCCCACAGGTCGCGTGCGAGCAGTGGCTCGGTGAAGTCAGCCGAAGATGGCGTCAGCGAGAACAGGGTTGCGGTGCAAAGCGGGGCAGTGCGGCTCTGTGTGGCGTCAGCAGGTCACAGTGCAGGCCAGCGGCTTCGTTGATGGCGTTGCAGTGGTTTTTCTTCCTTTACAGCCCAGATCACACAGGCCCTCATTATTACCTTGGCGGTAAATCCCACTTACCGCCACGCTGACTGCTGCCAACTTACCGCCGCCGCAGCGGATATCCATTCACCATATTATGACACACACACACCAATCCATCAGTATACAGTCACAGACACAAATACGCCACACCAAAGGTCAGTGATAAACTGACAGTATCAAAACCCACACCGTTACGCCAACAGAACTACGCCCATCACATTCTGACCCACGAATCACCACAGCGGACATTCAACGGCAGTAAACCATTGGCAGTACATACGGCCTCGCTCAAAATGGACACACACTTACAAAACAATACCACATTGGACAATTCAAACAACACACACCTGACACCCATACACAAACCACACCCACACCACTATAAAACACATACCCACATTACCCACTACCCTTTACGATTCCAAACCATTGCCAGCAGATAGACATCAAGACCACAGACACAACTAGAGCCACACACTATTCACACCTATACACCACTCACACACCCCACATCACACACCCCAACACAATACCTAACACACCCTCACCTACAGACCTCACACAACACCCATGGCACCACAAAGACACCCCTGTTTCACAGAGGAGGAACTAAGGGTCATGGTGGAGGAAATTATCAAGGTAGAGCTACAGTTATTTGGAGCACAGATGCAGCAGATATCGATAGCTAGGAAGATGGAGCTATGGCGGAGAATCGTGGATAGGCTCAACGCCATGGGACCGTACCCAAGAAATAGGGATGACACCAGGAAGAGGTGGAACGACCTATGGGGGAAGGTATGTTCCATTGCAGCAAGACACCAGCTCGCTGTACAGAGGACTGGCAGAGGACCCCCACCTCCTCCCCCACAACTAACATCATGGGAGGAGCAAGTCTTGGCAATCCTGCATCCTGAGGGCCTGGCGGGAGTAGGAGGAGGACTGGACTCTGGTAAGTCAACTCTCTACTATTATCACCCCACTACTTGCATGCTGTCAGGAATCCCCAAGGTGTCTCCTGCGTTATCTGAGGCATCCCCAGGGATTAGGGTTAAATTATATCTCTGTTCTTGGTTAAACCTTCATGTTTCTAAGTAAACATAATGTGCTGTGTTACACAATTGGTTTTATCAATGCTTGTTTTACCAATGCTTGTTTGCTAATGTGAGCAGGTGTAGACATGTGCCTCTAATTGGGTGTGGTGTAGACATGTGCATCTAATTGGGTGTGGTGACTCATCTACATGTGGAAACTCAACTGCTTTCCTGATTGGCTATAAATAGCAGAGTGAAGCATGCCTCCCTGCTTGGCTTTGTTGTGTTTCCAGATCTCAGCATCTGATTTGGCAGTCCAGCCCCTGCTGTCATCCTCGTATTCAGGACTTTTGAGGCAATTCTTTTCTTCTTTCCTGTACCAGCTGACACCAGGCATTCCTCCAGCACTCCAGAAAAGACTGTAGCTAAGTGACTAGTAATCTCCAGGAAGTATGTTCTTTGAGTACCGCGCTTTCCTAGAACAGCTGGTGTATTTCAGACCTTGTATTTTGGCAGAGTGCTTATCTCAAAGAGACAAATGCATTTCTGAACATTCTACATTATTATTGTAGTTAATTGCCTAAATGTGCTTCAGGAAATCTGCTTGAGCTCAAGTACTACAAAAAGTGACAGTGCAATTTAAAAAAAACATTTACGTGACTTTTCTTTCTCTAATAGCATAACTCTTGGATTTAAATTGTGTCATTCATGCCTGTTTTTCAGGTTTGAGGAATCTGCTTTTGAAGGGCTTTTCACACACACAGTGAAACAAACCCAAACTGTGCCACCCTAACTGTTTAAACCCAGAGTGGACATTTGTATTTCTTGGATTGTTTTTGTTCCTTTTAGTTTAACCCTATTCATGCAGGAAAGTTACATGTGATATAATTAATGCCCTTGTTTGTCTTTCTTGTGCATGATAAGTGCAACCACAGTTCTAATTGTAGTGTGCAACAGTGAATCTCTGTGAAGCCAGCCCTAGTGTCGCAGTACTTATTGTAATGGTACTCAGTTTGGGTTTTTGGTAATGCAGTGTTAGTAATTGTGCCAACAATTATTATTATCCAAGAAAAGTGCTGGAGCATCCTGGTGTTCTTCTACCGCTCCCGTGCCCATATCAGAAAGAGAGATTCAGTTTCAAGGAAGCTGAGTGCACTAACTCTACTATCACTCTGTGAACAACGACCTGCCCCCCGAAGATACATGGTGCCTGGCTGGACTGGCAAGATGTGGCAGTGTTTTGTCTCTTTCTCTTCCACTCCCCCTTTCCTTTTGGGACACCTGCCGGGATTTCTGTGTCCACCAGGAAGTGCCGAGAGGTGTTCCAGGAGGTCGGCGGGCATACCATCGCCCATGCAGACATTCTGCTTTTCAGGTGAGTGGACCCGTCTCGACACATGCCATCACATACCCCCACCCTCACTCCCATCACTCCACCACTTCCCACACACCCCACCATCACATCTCACTCATCCCAATGCCAAGCCCTGCATGCTCTACCAATGCATGGACACCACTCACAGCCCTGCATGGGCACTCATCACTAAAGCATGCACACTATAGAGAACTAATCATCCCACCATACACCAACGTACACAAGTGAAAGATGCCAGGGCAAATACAACCAAAGAGAGCAAGCCACGGATGCACAATATGTCAGACACAGAAACCATAACACATCATTTACATCCCCACATGTACCCAGCTAATGTCAGTGGAGAGGAGGTGTCAATCAATCCATAATCTTTATTGTTTAGTTCATAAAAACCATAACAATCATCTCATAATGCAACATATTTAAAGATAAAAATCTCTAAAATTCTATAAAATTCAGTAAATTCCTTTGCCATGAAACAATGCGAAGATCTAAAATCAGTTTCTTAACTCTAAGGTGCAAAAAGTGTGTGATTAAGCATGCATCCCGGATAGCAGGTTTACGTCTTTGGTGTGTGCAGTCAAGAATTTGATAAATGTGCATAATGATTGTGCATCATTAGGATCAAACATTGACATCACCGCTGACCGACAGGAACGAGTCCCATTTCTCATAAAAAGCGGTTTTAATAGTTGTCTGCGGGCTTCCTTTAAGGCCGGACAAATACAAATCAGGTGAACCATATCTTCTTTCGGGCCTTTACATAGCCTGCAGGAAGTCTCTCCTCTATTCTTCCACGATGGTTGATCCGCTCTAGCAGGAGATGCTCCCAAACGCAGAGTCAAAAAGCGATGCTTGATGTGAAGTGCGAAGGTTGCGGCCAGGTATTGTGATGGGTCCATGGTGGTATAAGTATGCATTACCAGCCAGGCATGTGAGCGTTTCGCAAGTTTAGCTTTATCATCTAGAAAAGATTGGATACTTGTTTCCTTTTTTATTGCTCCACACAAAAGGGAATACGACATGTTGGAATTCCATAGGTACTTTGTTTTTGTCTCTTGCAAGGAGTTGTTCAGGTACCTGTTGTATACTGAATTAGGATTGCCGTTTACTGAATTCCATAGTGCCACTACTAGCGGGCTGACAGTGTTTTTACTTATTTTTTACCAGATCTTTATTGTGTGGGCCTTCCTGTCGAGCTGCTGTTGTGTTAGACCAAATTCCAGCCTTATCTTTGCAGGGGAAGCAGAGCGAGGAAGATTGAAGACTTGCTTATAGATTTTTATTTGTTGCCTTTCCAGAAGGCTAGCATCTTTCCCGTATTGGGCTGCGCTTCCGTATGTAATTGCTGGAAGGAATTTAGCCGACATAACCGACATTAGTGGTTTATATGATGGGCCCTTTAATCTTTTAGAAAGAGTGCAGAAAGCGAACGCCAAGGCTTTGCACTTCTGTAGAATATACTGGTTTTCCGGCACAAAATTGATCTTATTGTCTACAGTAAATCCAAGATATTTGTAGCTGCAGATCGTATCAAGAGTGATACCGTTCAATTTTATTTTATTTGCAGGATTCAAAGAGCAGCCTATTGACATTGTTTTTGTCTTTGAAGTGTTAATCTCTAGTTTGTTTGTCTTTGCAAATTCACCCAAGGCACTAACCAGCCGTTGTAACCCTATTTTTGTGTGGCTTAACAGAACAATGTCATCAGCATACGATAGATGTGTTATAGCCAGACTTCCAATCCTTGGAGAATGCGAGTTGGTTGAGTCTAGTTTTGCAGAGAGATCTGCCATGAAGAGGTTAAAGAGGTGCGGGCCAACACGCAGCCTTGCTTTAATCCTATATTTGTTGGTATTCTCCTGGAAACCTTTGAGCCGTCTGCTACCTTGATTCGTACCCAAGTTTTATCATACAGCAATTCTATGCACCTCAAAATTCGTTCTTGCAAACCCCAACTCCGTAGTTTGTTCCAGAGAATTGCTCTGTCCACACAATCAAAAGCACTTTTGAAATCCACAAAACATATGTGTACATTTTTCTTTAAGCACTTTGCTCGGTTGGCTATATCTCCTAGCGCAAGAATGTTAGTCACTGTGCCGTAGCCCTTCCGGAAACCAGTTTGATTCATAGGGACCAGGTTATTTAGATTAGACCAGGTGAGCAGTCTGCTAGGATTAAAGAGGCAAAGTATTTGGCCTCACTGTCAATTAGAGCTATCAGCCTATAGCTAGCTGGGTTTTCCCTGCTGCCTCCTTTGTATATAGGATTAATGATGGATCCTTTCCAACTATCAGGAATGGTACTGTTACGTTCGACTTCAGCATATAATATTGACAGAGTGGCTGACCAATAATCGAGATCCGCCTTAAATATGGCTTGGGGGAGACCGTTGGGGCCGGGAGCCCTGTCCCTACGGCTCATTCTGATCACCTGGGCTACTTTATTGGAATCTCATATCACTCTCACGAACGTCTGTAGGTTTTAGTGAAGCCTTCAGTTGCTGATTTTCTACAGGAGGGTTTGGCTTGAAAAAGATGTCTAACAGGTAATCCACCCATTTATCTTTCTGAAATTGAAGTACAGTTTATTACTCTTGCCTTTCGGTCTATTTCATTCACTGACATCCAGAATTCTCTAGTATTAGCCTTTCTTAAGTTGAAAAGTAATTTGATCCAGAAATCATCCTCCTTTTGGGTTCGTATTTGCCATACCTGTTTCATATCATTTTTCCGAAGGGTTTTTATTTGGGCACATAAAGATTCTGTAGGAGGTCTATCTTTTGTGGATCTGAGTTTGCGTCTCAGATCCTTCCTTAATTCTAAGATATTTGGTGGCATAGTTAGTGGCCTCCGGTTATGATTTGGAGCTTGACGCCTGGCCGACCCAAGTGACGGTACTAACTGTAGAAAGCTGGCCCACACCTCCCCAGCTGAGAGATCTTGGCATGCTGTTGATTGAAGCAGGGTTTTTATATTTTTGCACAACTGTGGTAGAGAGGACTTCGTCCAAAACAAGCGGTTTAGATTGACAGAGGTTACTGTTCCTAATTCATTTATGGCTGGAAGGAAACACAGAATATTCCAAGCCAATTCTATATGCTGAAGCGAATGGTCACTGTGGAGAGTAGGTATGATTTTGAATTTTTTAACATGTGCCAGCAGGGGAAAAGAGACGGCAGTATAGTCAATTGTAGTTGCAGTTTTTGCACTATGATGAGTAAAGCTGGGCGGGACATCACCTTCCACCCTGCCGTTTCGCACCCTCATACTCAGAGGTTCTAAGGCCTCTACCAATTGCTTGCCCCTTATATCCAGTTTCGTCTGTATTGATGGTAACTGTGGTAGCACTGTCCAAATTGCGTTTTCTGCTGCCAATGGCTTGTCCGGTTCTGGAGTATATATCAGGTTGCTGTTAAAGTCGCCTGTTACTAAGATGTCCCATGCTGGATTAACGCACCGTATCTTTTCTACCTTTTGCAGTAACTTCTCGAAGAGAAGTACTTTACGATGTTTCCGCGGATGGGCGTAGACATTAAAGATAATTAGTGGAGCGTGACGATTGAAACTAAAATTGATTTTTATTGCCTGTAAGTCCGTCGATGAGAAGGCCAGCTGTTCTGTTGTGACCTGAAGTGCCGTAGAGATGTATGTGGCTAGACCACCGCTTGCCCTGCCTGATTTGTTTGATTTTTCAGCTCCAATGTGGTGTAGAGAATAGCCTCCTAGTACTATCGGGTCTACCAGCCATGTTTCTTGTAGCACTATTATCGAGTAGTTGCAACTGGACATTACTGTAAATCTTTCTGTAATAATTGCATTTGCTCCCGCAATGTTCCAGGACATAATAGTAACGGTCGGTCTTTGATCTGTATCTAGTGCATTGCGTATGGTGGGTCAATTACTTCTCCTTGAATTTAGGGTACGTGCCATCCATCTCCATTCGTCTTGTACTCCATTCCCTACAGTTAGGGGATCAATAGAGGTATTTGAATCTTTTTCCCCCCATTTGGATTGACACTGTTCCGCTTCTCCGATGTCCGGGCTGCATCCGCGCTTGCGGGCCTGTGACTCCGTTTTTTTAATTGGTTCACTTTTCAGATTTAACAATAGGGGAAAAGGATAACGTGGGCTGGTTGGTTGTGATAGCCGTATACCCCAGTTTTCAAACTGTCGCTTAACTGCCATGATTAATGCAGCGATTTCGCTTGTTCTCCACATAGTCAGAGTTTGTTCCCGGTCATTCTGAGTGCTGTTGGAGAGGAATTTCAGTGATATTAAATCTGGGGACATAATTTTCTTAGTTGAAGGAAGCTCTGCCAAAAGCCTCAGAATGTTGCCCCTGTTCAGGCTATCTTGTTGGCCGCGTGAGTCATAATCTGGGGTTAGAATGACCTGCCTTGATTCCCTATCATTTTCAATAACATGATTAGATTGTGATTGATGGGAATGCTCTATAATTCTGTGTGGCATAGGCCTGTTCCGTTGACCATCCTCTGACTTGTTTCTGTTTGGGGCCCTTTTGAGCGTGGATGATTGTTTGCTTAAAAGGGCTTTATTTTCAAGGTCTGTTGCGGCTATTTGAGTATTTTGAATCGTTACTTTTGTCTTTATTCGTCCATCATGATGAGTAGTTGAGACCTCCCTAGAAGGATATTTGAGATTTAGGGTCGGTGACAAGTGTGTTTCTCTGGTGAGAGGATTGAGTCTGGACTGCGAGTCGTCTGCTAAAGGAGTAAATTTATTGTTCTTTGTGCCTGCGGGGATTACTATAACCTGCCCCGCATTGACCTGGGCAGACGATCTTCGCCTGGAAGATGTTTTGAGACTCGGCAAGATGCCCTGGGTCTTGTCCGGAAGGGTTATTGTAGGTAGTGAGGAAGTGGCTTGTGCGACAGCTGCATAGGAGGGTGGCACTGGTGGAATCTTCACTGGTAATTGGGCATCAAAATTGATCTCAGATTTTTCCTTGTTGATGCAATTTCCCTTGGGTCTCCCTGACAAGGAGCCGCCAACCTCATGACCGATGCGTGCCCGTTCAATTGGTCTTGGGATGTTGGGTGTGGCATGTTATATTTGACCGACATTGGCGAGTCAGCAAGTAGATGTTCTCAAGTGAATTGTTGTTCTGGACTGGTGACTATCCCCTCCCTTATGGCTTTGGAGCTATTTGAGATTTGCATACTACTTGCGGTTCCTGAAATTTGATTTTGCGGTTGCCGAAGCGTTGAAAATATGGGATACAGGTTGTCATTAATAGCTTTGGCAAGTGTTTGTTTCCTTGCCTTTCTTGCTTGCTTTTTTGTCTCTTTGTTAGGGGTTTCAGTGCTGGAGCTGGCTGCTCAATTATACTCTCCAAATTGGTAGATGCTGTTTGTTCTGACTGTGAAGATCCATCTGATCCGTCTGTGTCCATTGGGTTAATGCACTGAATGTTTGCATCTTTTTTTGCTGGGCTGCTTACCCCAAAGGCTGGTGTCTTTTGAGATGGTTTTCCTTGTTTTAACTTCCTGCAGAATCTCTCCTAAGACTTGTGGTAACGTACACAGTTTATCTATTATTGGGCCACAATTACAAGGAATTTGCTGGTGGTTGCAATTTTGTTCGATTAAACGGATGTCCAGCGAGTCCAATTTGTGATTGATGTCAGCTATGTATGTGGCCATTACCTTCATTAGATCCATTTGCAAGTCTAATTTATCTGATTGCATGTGAAGAACCGCCGTTGAAGTATGTAGAGCATTCAGCAATGAGGTGTGTAGTCGCGTTAGATCTCCCATCTCACAAGTAAGGTGGCCTGCGTGAGCGGGGTTTTTGAATACCTGTTAATGGACTCTGAGGGGGTATTATTGGAAGGCGAAGCAGTCGAGTTGCTTTTTACCATTAATTCCTCAAGTGATTGTATTTTGGACATCTCGCTAGAAATTTCAATAATCGAGTTAAAAGTTCTTTCTTGTTGGTGCGTAGTAATGCTGCTTTTAATGCTTCCTACCACCAGAGGATAGCTCGACTGCTGATCCTTAGGATTCACTAGATCAAAAGTTTTTAAGTCCAGCGCTTCTCCCAGGTCTTTGTTATTTGTTATAGAGAGCGACTGTAACCAGGAGTCTTCCAACCCTGTAGTTACTTCGGAACCAATGTCCAGTCTCTCATTGTTCCCCTGGGTGTTGAAATTTGTCCTCGGGATTGGGGTCGATTGTTGGTGAGTTTTCACATACCCAGTGTCATTATGTACTTCTGTCGCATTACCCCTAGAGATTGGAAGCTCGGAGTTACTTGGGTTGGCCGTTAAAACCTGTTGATGAGCACCTGGAGAAGTTTCCCACTCCTGAGCATGTACCTGAGCCATAGTCACGATTCTACCCGCTTGCGAATTTTTGTGCGCTATTGGGCTACTTAAATAACTGAAGTTGATTTGTTGCCCTTGGACCAGGGGATCACTAAGCCCTTCAGGAGCTTGGTCCTTTGATGTTTCCTGACAGGGGAGGGCCACCCCTAATTGTTGTGTCGGGTTTGTTAACAGCCCGAGCCCCAGCTGCCCTGTGACCAGAGGTTGTGGAATCAGTGGGGTTGGAAGGCCCACGTCGGTGTCGGGATTTGAGAAGAAAGCCGCAGCTGGGTCTTTCAGAAAGTCAGCCTTGTTAGTGAGTCCTGTTTGATTGAAGTAGAGCTGAAAAGGAGCAGCTGATCCGGTCTGCTACTTTGCGGACTTTGCGCTGAGCGCTTCGCTGAACACTTTCCCTTCCCTTGCGCCCTCCTTTGGGATTTTAAAGGTTTGACTTTGCCCTCTGCTAGAATCCTGAGTCGCCCCGATCTCATGGTGGCTATCTCTTAGCCCGGATTGGTGAAAGAGAAGCGCAATTTGCTTTTTCCTGATGTTCAGGATTGCAGGATTACAGTGGCTGGTGAGCGGGGCACCCGGGGGATTCACAAGCCGCACCCAACCTAGCGGGCCGCCTCCGTGTAACCCCGGTGCACTCTCTCTGCAGCAGTTTACTGCGACCTGTGGAGAATGGTGGGCCCTGGTAGGCCCTGAGCACTACACCTTCTGCTGAGGTAATAGTAGGTAAAGTTGTACACGCGGCGACGTACAGCAGTGGGCTGGGTGTCCGAGGGCTGAATGTTCGTAGGTTTCGGAAGTGAGGATGTAGGTGAGGAGCGAGGTGCAGTTGCGAGGTGCAGTTGCGAGGTGCGGTGGGTAAGCGGTGGGTAAGCGGGGCACACAGGGCCAACAAGCTGCACCCAGACCTGGCTGGGCCGCTTCCGTGTGGCCCTGGTGCACTCACTCCGCTGCTGTGACTAACACAGCTGCGCTCACCCTGCCTGGGGGAACTCACAGGAGGGCTTGCTAGAATACGTTCTAGATTTGGGGGGCTTCAACAAAGGCAGACTAGCTTCCAATAACATTAGGCTCTTTGCACACGTACTAGTAAAGAAGCTCCTCCTGGTTTAGGTGGGGGGTGCAGGTCGTCGTGGCTTCCTGCATCATCGTCACTTGCTCATCGCATCAGCACTGCAGTGTTTCCACCAGGGAGGTTAGTTTGGTTTGCGTTTGTGCCAGGGGGATACTTAAGGGTAGGGGTAGGGAAAGGGAGCAGGAGAGGGATGAAAAGAATAAAGAGTAGGAGAAGCTTTCAAGTGCGCTCTGGTTTTCCCATCAGCAGTTTAGAGGTCTTCCCATCTGAATTTTAAATCCGCAGCGGGCAGGCCGCTCTGTCCCAGCTGACAGCTGTGGTTATGGCTGCACCACCCTTCCTACCCCCCTCCTGCACCCAACAACAAAAAGAGGGGAGAGGGGTCCTGTCTCTGATAGGAGGGGACACGTTCCTCTTAAGTGCTCAACCAGCCCCACCACCACACTTCCTCCAGCAGATGTCCTGATATCCTGGCATCCTGTGTGGTCCGATGTTGAATCCCAGGGGGCCTTCAGACCGCCGTTAACCGCTCCTCCTGCCAGAGAGTTGCGGTAACGCGGCTGCGGGGGCGGAGCGTTTGTTCTCCGTTAGGCCTCGCGCTCGCCTCTCTCAGTAGCCTTCACAGCAACGGCAGCGGATGTCCTCGTCCGCGTCTGCAGCGGCGCCCTCATCAGTGCATCAGCTCCGTCTCACTCAGCGCGTCTCTTCCAGTGCAGTCATGCAAAAGGGGAAATATCAGAGGAGGTGCCAGTAATATCCAGTCCCTCAACAGAAGAGGCCCACACTGATGACAGCAACTCTGGTCTTCAAGATCTGGATGACCTACCTGGCCCATCAGGGACTTCTGGACAGCCGGTTACCCAGTCCAAGTCACACATCACCACAGGGCCTCTCCCATCAGGAAACACCACCACAGCACCCACCCTGCGTACCCACACCTCTGTCCCAAGGACATGTCAATCACCAGTGTGTCTATCTCTACAGGGACCCCAGGAGTGCTGTGCGCCAGGGGGAGGACAGGCCCCGGGAACCGACTCTCCAGGATGCACTTGCGGAGATCCTGGGAGCCTATCAACATTCCCAGGACACGATGTGCTAGATCCTGGAAAATGTGCAGGAAAACAGGTGGCTGCAGGAGGGACAGTACTAGAGGATCAGGGAGGACTTGCAGGCCATCAACAACACCCTGATCTCCACAGCAGGGGTGCTGGCAGACATGGCCAATATAATGAGGGAGGCAGTCACACAACAGCGGGCCCCTGCCACTAGCCGGATGGCTGAACGGCCTTCCATCTCCGCTACCACTAGTGTCCAGGAGTCCCCGCCACAGGACTCACAGGACATCACCCCCACCTCTGCAGGAGGAGAACCACCCTGCAGGCGTTCCCTGTGATCCAGACAGAAGCCAGCGACACTTGCCATGACCCCCGCCAGAAAATTAGACTCTCCTGATTGTCACCTTTGTGTCCCACTCAGTCACCCTGTCCACCTTGAACTGCCATTGCTCCCCTTCCTATGTCCCCTTGGCCAAAGCACCTGTGCTACAAACAGACTGGAACAATACCTTGGACTTTCCTCCATCATCACCCCATCCCATTGAACTTGCCCCCTATATATTTTAACACTTCAATAAACACCCTTGGAAAAAATAAGAAGTTTGCAGTATGTCATGTATATCAATTATGTATTCATTGAAGCAGGTACAAACATTGCAAATCAACTGTACAGAAAATGAGCATTGATTAATGACTTGTAGCTAGCTGCAGTGATCACACCAGGAGTATATGGGAGGTCACCAACATCTGCAAAATGAATTGCCAGAGGGAACAGTAAGTGGGAATAGAGGTGGGAAATATCAGCATGCAAGTGCCACAGAAATTCAAACTAATGTCATTGAAATATGAAGTAACACTGTTCTACCTGTGTGTCTTTGGAAGTATTGTCTAATCACAGATGTTCTGTTGACCTCATCCTCATCCTCTGCCTCCTCATCCTCACTGTCCACAGGGTCTACTGCTGGCACACGGGCATCTCCAGCCTCCTCCTCCTGCAGGAATGGTAAATGGCGTTTGAGGGCCAGGTTATGCAACATGCAGCATGTTACCACTCTCTGGCAGACCTTCTTGGGTCAGTAGCACAGGGATCCACCTGACAGATGGAGGCACCGGAACCTGTCCTTCAGGAGTCCAAAGGTCCTTTCAATTATCCTTATTGTTCGCCATGGGCCTCATTATAACGTTCTTCTGCCCTTGCCCTGGCATTCCTCACAGGGGTCAGCAGCCATGAGAGGTTGGGGTAACCAGAGTCACCTGCAAATACTGAGGGACTACACTTAGCCACACACTATCCCATATGGCCCACACCATACCCATACACCAACATCTACTGGGTGGGAACCAGGGCTCACCTATTAGCCACACCCTGTGCCTCTGTAGTTGGGCCATCACATTTGGGATGCTGCTATTCCTCAGGACAAAGGCATCATGCACCGACCCAGGATACTTAGCATTGACCTGGCCGATATACTGGTCCGCCAAGCACACCATCTGTACATTCATAGAGTGGAAACTTCCAATTTCTGAACACCTGTTCATTTTGGCAGGGGGGGGACAAATGCAATATGTGTTCCATCAATCGCCCCTATTATGTTAGGGATATGTCCCATTGCATAGAACTCGGCCTTCACTGTGGCCAAATCTTCAACCTGGGGGAAAACAATCTAGCTGCACATGTGTTTTATCACGGTAGACAACACTCTTGTCAGCACTATTGAGAACATTGGCTGTAACATTCCTGCTGCCAAGCCCACTGTCACTTGGAAAGAACCAATTGCCAGGAAATGGAGCACAGATAGAACTTGCACAAGAGGGGGTATCCCAGTGGGGTGATGGATATCAGATATCAGGTCAGGCTCCAATTGGGCACACAGCTCTGTGATTGTGGCCCTTTCAAGTCTATAGTTGAGGATAATGTGCCTGTCCTCCTGTGTTGCCAAGTTTACCAGGGGTCTGTACAAGGGGATATGTCTCCATCTCCTATTCATCCGCAGCAGTAGGAATCTAAGGGACAAAAATGTGAGGAGTAGGTCACAAACTGAACAATGGAGCTACAACATAACTTTGCTTCCTGTTAACTTGTAATGGGTCAGTGTGATTTGTCCAGTATGTCCTAATATCACCAGTGACATAGCACATTTCCAGGGCCTGACCCCCCCCTTGAAATGGCATCCACCTGTCCTGTGTGGAGGGACAGGTGGAAGTGAGGTAATTCCGCTGATGTTGTGCGCCGTTTCGGGAGTCGGTTGGGAACCGCCGTGCAACTCCTCATTGGTTACAATTGGGCCGTATGGGGTACAGTGGCCAATGGTGATGTATGTCGGCGGTGACGGTATGCACCGCCCCGGACATGACTGCCATTTTCTATCTGATTCCTCACTTGCTACCTGAGGAGAGGACCTACACTGCATGTGCTGCTGTGACCTGTGTCTGGAACCTACCACGGCTTGTGTGACCAGGGAAAGGGCCCCAGCCTTTACTTCGGAGGAGTTGGAGAGACTGGTGGATGGGGTCCTACCCTAGTGCGGACTGCTGTATGGGCTTCCAGACCAACAGTTGAGTGCACTGTGGGCATGATGCATGTGGCATGAATGCATGGGGTGGTGTGTGTGAAGGCCTTGTGTAAGGGGGGGTGGGTGGATGTCATCTGGGCGGCAAATAGGTTGTGTGCTGGGCCATGTGTGTGCCAATGATGATGGAAACGGGTATGGTGGGCCATATGTGTAATAGGCTGGACTGTTTATCTAATGGTGTTTTCCTGTGTGTATTTCCTCTGCAGGTCAGCGCCCATCAAAAGAAGGGAATATGGCGTGCCATCGCCAAGGAGGTGCTGACCCTGGGGGTCTATGGCGGGCGAGGCACCCACTGTCAGAAACGGTGGGAGGGCCCGAGACGCTGGGCATGGAAGACAGTGGAGGCCCCGCTGGGGATGGCCTCCCAACGAGGAAAGGGTGCCCATCGAACCCTGACCCCCCCGATGGCCCGCATACTGGCGGTGGCCTATGCAGAGTTGGATGGGCACTTGAGGGCATCACAGCAGCCACAAGGGGGTGAATGCAGTGCCCATCATTACAACTTACGTATGGTAGGGTAGTATCCGGGTGGGGGCTGTGTGTTAGTGGGTGCCCCCAGGCCAGGCCTGTCATTGCAGCATAGGTCCCCTGGTGGCTAGTGTTCAGAAGGGAAAATCTTGCTACCTAGCTCGTAGGCATCCACTACTGGTCAGGGCTACGTGGGTCCCAGGTGTGCTGGATTTGGCAGTGTGTGCCCCTCCCCATACCTTGGCTGCTAACTATTTTTCTGGTAGTGCTATGGCATATTGCGTAGGCCTGTTCCCTGTGTGTGAGGGTGCTATGTACGCCAACGGTGGTGTTGGTGCAGCCATTGACCAAGTGTATCTTTTGTCTCTTCCCCCCCGTTTTTGTTTTGTCATCCTGTCCTTATGTGCATTATCATCATCTGGCAGAGGAGCAGAGGCACCGGCGACGGAGGGAGCTGCATCCCACAGGACCCAGGAGGCAGAGAGGGCACAAGTGGGACAGAGGGCGAGGGGAGCACCACGGCGGAGACTGGAGGGGATAGTTATGACACAGATACCTCCTACGATGGAAGCTCCCTGGTGGTGGCAGACAATTCTGTGACCACCCCAATAACAGGTACATCCTCCACCCCCGTACCAGCACCGCCCTCCCAGCAGCCTCTCATCGAGTTGCCCGTGCCCGCTCACCCAGGCGGGTGGGCATCTCCTTCGCCCCAAGCATCTCAGGCGCTGATGCCCTGAGTGAGGAGGCTATTGACCTCCTGAGATCCATCTCTGTAGGGCAGTCTGTTAGAGTCACCAGATCCTCGGGGTCCGTGCACGTTCCCAACACTTCCACCACAAGACAGCTCCAATACTCTGATTAGATTTATCACAGAGTCTAAGAGAGTCCAAGTGGGGAAAAGGGGATTAGGACGGGAACAGCTGGGAAGGAGACCTGTAGGAAGCAAAAGGTTAAAACACAACATAAAAATTACATCTCATGAAATCAGTACCATGCTACAACTCTAAGCTTCGTCTTTTCCGAAAAACATGAACAACCCTAGAATAATCCTAAAACTGACTAGGCTTTAGATGACCGAATACCTGAGGAGGAAACAGGAAAAGTTAAATAGGACTTTCAGATTCAAGTACTTTCTTTAGCATGAGAATCAGGAAACACTCTGAGCAATTTCTAAACAACCCTATGAATCTCCTTTTAGGAATACATATCAGGAACACACAGCATTACATCTAGAACTCTGGTATTGTTGTGTTCATCTCAGAATAAACATTGAGAAGTAAATTGCGCACATTGCAGATTTTTATATGAGTATTAAACACCATAAAGGTTTGTGCACCATGAAATCACACAACGTAGATTTAAGGAATAAATCACGCGACGTGTCAACTTGAAATGCTACCAAGAAAATATCTTAGAATGGTAGCGCACAGTAACTTACATTATTTATACACGAGGAAAGAATTGCACGTCTTGCCGATTCAAATGCCACCATACAAAAGCCAAGAAATGGTAGCGCACAATGAATAACATGAAAAAACACTCAAAGAAAAAATCGCACGTGTTGCCGATTTGAATGCCACCATGTAAATGCCAGAAAATGGTAGCGCACAATGAACAGCATGAATTACACACGAGACGTGAATCGCGCGTTTCGCCGATTCGAATGCCACCATGTAAATGTCAAGAAAAGGTAGCGCGCAATGAACAACAAAGTTAAATGCTCATGAAACGAGTTGCACGTCTTGCCAACACGTAAAACATCATGTAAATGTCAAGAAATATCAGCGCGCAATGAACAATAATGTAATAACGAAGTCAAATCTTTATGGAATAAATTGCGCGTCCTCCCTATTTGCAAACCACCATACAAATGTCAAAAAATGGCAGCGCACAAGTAATCTGTTATTCATTTAAGAATTAAAATCAAGAATATGAAGATTCTCAATTACGGTGTTGGGAAATGTCCAAACACCGTCTTACCGCCTGGAAACAGTGATCACCAATGAGAGATGAGTGCAGAAGACTGGAAAATCCAAATAGACCGCCGGGACAGGAGCTCAGGAAGAAGCTGCTGCTCTGCACCGGGACCTCTGAATAGTGAGCACTGGAAGTTGGGCTAACTCTCTTTTATAGAGTCTTGGCCCAGCCTAGAACCACGCCCAGGCATGTTGCAGGGAAAGTCTCCAGAAGGCCCTGGAAAGGGACCACACCCTAACACATTCTGAATGTCTGCAGCAATACATTGTAAATGTACAGTATTTATAAGCACCTTAAAAATGAATCTTTTGGATGGAATTCTGCAATGCAAAAGGTTAAACAATAACATATCATCACAATGCATAAATTACTTTATCTTGCGAGTGTTGGGTTTTTGCATTCTAGATGCCCGTAGAGCGCGCACTGTCCTGGTGTTGACACAGTCAACCATTGTGAATGCCTTCCAGGGGCTGTCAGCCCAGATGCAACAATCTAATGCATTCCTGGAGGGCATTTACACTGGATTAGTTGCCCAACAGAGATCGATTCAGGCTCTGGCCTCCTCCTGATGGCAGCCATTGTCCCTGTTTCTACCCTCCCCCTCCAACTTCCACTGCCCAGTCCCATTCTCCTCAATCCCAACCCATCCCAAGCTCACAGGCAGATGAGCATGCACACAAGACAACACCCAAGAGTGTCACAGGCAAACACAAGCACCACACTTCATCCCTCAGGCATTCACACAAACACCATCCAGTTGCAGACACACCAACATCCACTATTTCCACTGTCTCCCCCTCCTCCTCCTCCACCTCCTCCTACCCAGTTCCATCCACACTCACACCTGCATGCACTACATCATCATCCACTACCAGCATCACCACACCAAGCAGATGCAGACCTCACTGGCAGACACCTCCACGACAGCCATGCACATGTCCCCTGTGTCCTCTCCCGCTGTGTCTGTCCCCCCCTTCCTAAAGTACACAAGCGCAAGCACTCAGACACCCAACAGCAATCCACCTCACAACAGCATACAGCCCATGCACCTGCACCCAAAAGCAGCAGACAGACACCACCAACAACCACTCCCTCATCCTCCACTCCCATTCCTTCTTTCTCGTCCCACCAAAATGTCCCTAAAAAACTGTTCCTATCCACCATTGACCTCTTCCCTACCCCTCGCCCCCTCGTCCTACACGTATGGGCAGGGTAGAAAGAACCCAGCCAGGCACCTCAACCACACAGTCCATGGGCCCAGTTGTCACCACACCAACTTGTGGTGGAAAAGGATCCAGTCCACATGTCCTGAAGGTGAAGGAGCCTGCACCAAGTAGCCTCAAGGGAAAAGAGCCTGCCCCATCTGCCAGGAAGACCAAGGAGCCTGCACCAGCAGGCAAAAAGGGAAAGGAGCCTGCCCCAGCTGCCAGGAAGACCAAGAAGCCTACACCAACAGGCAGGAAGATCAAGGGGCCTGGGGCAGGAACTGTGTTGGAGCCCCCACCACCAACCAAGGTTGTGCAGCTGTCCGAGGTTGCAGGGGATGGGCAGGATCATCCCCCCACCAGCAGCACTACCGCCACTGTGCAGCCGTTCGAGGTTGCAGGGGATGGACGGGAGCCTACCCCCATCAGCAGCACCACCACCACTGTGCAGCTGTCTGAGGTTGCAGGGGATGGGCAGGAGCTTCACCCCACCAGCGGCACCACCACAGTGCAGCCGTCACCACCGACGGACAGTATGTAATTCTGCCTCCATGGGCTGCTGTGCGGCCTGTCCACTCCAGAACCAGTGGGTATGACACCCACCTGAGAGACTGTGACCTTGCACTCCTCAGGATCAAGCACAGGGCATGTTGCCCCCTCCAGAACCAGTGGGTATGTCACCCACCTGAGAGACTGTGGCCCATCACTCCCAGGATCAAGAACAGGGCATGTTGCCCCCTCCAGTACCAGCGGATAAGACACCCACTTGACAGACTGTGGCCCATCACTCTCCAGGATCAAGCATAAGGCATGTTGCCCCCTCCAGAACCAGTGGGTAAGACACCCACATGGCCATCACTCCCCAAGACCAAGAGCACAGGGCATGTTGCCCCCTCCAGAACCAGTGGGGAAGACGCTCACATGGCTATCACTCCCAGGGACCAAGAGCAAAGGGCATGGTGCCCCCTCCAGAAACAGTGGGGAAGACACCCACTTGAGACTGTGGCCTTGCACTCCCCAGGATCAAGCACAGGGCATGTTGCACTCCCCAGAACCAGTGGATAAGACACCCGCTCGACAGACAGTGGCCCATCACTCCCTGGGATCAAGCACAGGGCATGTTGCCCCCTCCAGAACCACTGGGTAAGACACCCACTTGACATACTGTGGCCCATCAATGCCAAAGATCAAGCACAGGGCATGTTGCCCCCCCAGAACCAGTGGGTAAGACACCCACCTGGGAGACTGTGGCCTTGCACTCCCCAGGATCAAGCACAGGGCATGTTGCCCCCTCCAGAACCGGTGGGGAAGACACCCACTTAAGAGACTGTGGCCTTGCACTCCCCAGGATCAAGCACAAGGCATGTTGCCCCCTCCAGAACCAGTGGTCTTCTAACATCTCCCGGCTGAGGTGCCCCATCCCCCTGAGGTGCCTGCCTATTTACCAACTGATGCCCCTGCAGTGTTCTCTCCGTGTTGAAGCAGGTGACATGTGTGGCGTTCGACTTTGGCCTGTGGCCATGTGGCCTACAAACATTGTGGACATTGTGGACTGGGCTTTTTCTGTACATATGTATATATCTATTATCTTTCCTAATATATTTTTCATACTGTGTTGATCTCATTACATTCACTTTTGCGAAATCATTTTGTCCTTGCATTATTCAGCTGAGTGACGGGGTAAACAAATTTTATAATGCAACTGGTGTGTGTGTGTGTGTGTGTTTGGTGTGTGTTGTGTGTGTGTGTTACTGACATTTTCCTCCCCCACTCCCTTGTGTGCTAGGCGGCTGTACTCACCGTCATCGTCTTCGCCAGCATTGGTGTTCGTGGTGGAGCAGAATGTAGATCATCGGAAAGACATGCAGTTCGGGTTCCATGGCGGCATGGTTGTTTCCTGTGTCTCCAATGGTGAGTCCTTTCCCTTCTGAGCTCAGTTTCTGCCAGGCTTTTGATGTTGTTGGTACCGCCCCAGAAAAAGTGGCAGTTTGCAGGGTCATAATATGGTGGGCGGAACATTGTCTTCCGCCTTGCTATAGGCGGCTAACCCCGTGGTGCCTGTTGTTTCCACCCTGGCGGTCAGTTTGGTACATTGGCTGTCTTTCGAAGATCTTTCTGCCATGGTCAGAATTTGGCATTAGTTACCACCAGCCTGTTGGCGGTAATACCGCCACTTTATCACCGACCGCCAGGGTCGTAATGAGGGCCACAGTTCCCTGTGCTGCAGGTCGAGGAAACTGAAGTCTTTGGTGTCCCTGAGACTTCCAACAGGAGGCAAGCTCTACTCCAAGCCCTTGGAGAACTTTCTCAAGCAGGATACACAGCAAAGTTCACCCTTTGCTCTATTTTAAGGTAGAAGCAGCAACTGCAGGTCAATCCAGCAAAGCAACACAGCAAAGGGACAGTACTCCTTCTCCAGCTCTTCAGCTCTTCTCCTTAGCAGAGGTTCCTCTTGATTCCAGAAAGATTCTAAAAGTCTGGGGTTTTAGGTCTACTACTTATACTCCTTCCAGCCTTTGAGGTTGGCAAACTTTAAAAGAAAGTCTCAATTGTTTGCAAGGTCTTTTCTTTTTCCAGGCCAAGTCCCAGATACACACCAGAGGGTTGCAGACTGCAATGTGTGAGGGCAGGCACTGTCATTTCAGGTGTAAGTGACCACTCCTCCCTCCACTCTAGCTGAGATGGTTCATCAGGATATGCATGTTACACCCCAGCTCCCTTTAAGTCACTGTCTAGAGGAGAGGTGTAAACATCCCAACTGTCAAAACTGACCCAAACAGGGAATCCACAAACAGACAGAGTCACAGGATGGTTTAAGCAAAATAATGCCTACTTTCTAAAAGTGGCACTTTCAAACTAACAGTCTGAAAAACAACTTCACTAAAATATGTATTTTTAAATTGTGAGTTCAGAGACCCCAAACTCCTTATTTCTATCTGCTCTCAAAGGGAATCTGCACTTTAAAGTTATTTAAAGGCAGCCCCCATGTTAACCTGTGAGACAGATAGGCCTTGCAACAGTGAAGATTGAATTTAGCAATAGTTCACTGTTAAGACATGTAACACCTAGAAGCTACCTTAGGGGTGCCTTACATGTAATAAAAGGAAAGGTTTGGGCCTGGCAAGTGGGTACACTTGCCAGGTCCAATTGGCAGTTTAAAACTGGCCACACAGGTTTTGCAGTGTCAGGTCTGAGACATGTTCACAGGGCTTCTCGTGTGGGTGGCACAACCAGTGCTGCAGGCCCTCTAGTAGCATTTGATTTACAGGCCCTGGGCACCTCTAGTGCACTTTACTAGGTACTTTCCAGTAAATCAAATATGCCAATCATGGGTAAACCAATCAACAGTACAATTTACATAGGGAGCACTTGCACTTTAGCACTGATCAGCAGTGGTAAAGTGCACAGAGACAATAAACCAGGAAAGACAGAGTCCAGTACACCATAAAAACACAAGGTTGGAAGGCAAAAAGCCGGGTGAGACACCCTAAAAAGCTGCCAGGTCTAATAGTTACAAATGTAAATAAATGTGTAATTTAATGCAAAAAATGCATAAGAATATTACATACTGATTATTTAATTATTACATACTGTAATATCTATTTTCAATAAAAAAATGTATGTAACAATGATTTGTTATTAAAATACAACTAAATTATTTTAAAAGATTTTCAACATCAGTTTTAATATTTTTCAATGCATAATAAAATTGTTTTTTTTCTTTAGGGTGAAAATCATTTTTTCATTTAAACTTCAGAAAAATATTTGTAATCTAATTTAATATATTTCAATTCATTAAAGTTTTGCTTCAAAATTGAGTTGATAGTGCGGAAACTTTTAATTTCATTTTGTTCTACATTTGAAATCAATTTATGGGATGGATTTGCATTTAAATTTAATATAAACATACTTTTTATATTTATTTTCAAGTTAAATAGACCTTTTTTATTTTTCCCTATACTTTACCATGGGGAGAACGTTGCCCCAGCTGTGGAATGTCCTTAGGGTAAAATATGGGAGACATGTCTGAATATAGGGCTCTTGCCCTTTGTATTGCTCATTTTGAAACCTGCTGCTAATAATATTTCTGATATGGGGACATTTGCCTATTTTTTACTCATTCAGAACACTGGTAAATGTTGTTATGTTATGTTATATTGGTGTAGAAAGCACATTGCTGCCCCATAAAAGGGCTTTCAAGCAAATAACCATCCTCCAGACCAGCTGCAGTTTCTTTCCCTGGGCACGGGGGCGGCACCCACCCTATTACTGGCATCAGCTTTTCTTTTAAATGCTAAGTAACACCAGTGGCGATGTTACTTAGCATTTTAAAACAAAGGTGGAAGTCTTGCCCAGTCCTGCTTCTGCCTGTCTGCCTGATGGATGATGCTCTGAGTCAGACACATGCGTCAGACAGGGCAGGCAGGCGATCAGGCAGGTTTCTTGTGACACATGCGCTATTGCGCTTGTGTCACATTAAAAGCTCTGTAAATCAGGCTGACATGGCGCCACCCATGTATTGACTGTTTGATGGCACTTGAAACCTCCCACAAATTACACCAGACAGCGTCATATTTCCAAGTAGCCCCAGGCTGGTACAGAATAAGCTCTTTACCTCCCAAGGCTGCTTATGTCTAAAGCTGCTGGATGACCCTGCCCTTTCCCAAGTCATCCCTGGATGTAATGGGGTCATCAAGCATAATTAGTATTGCACCATGACTACTTTAGTAAAACTGCAGTTTATTTTAAAAAACAGATTTCATTATGATTGACATGATGTCACAGAGTCATAAAACTCCACTCATGACCCAGTGAGGTCGAGTCTCGAGTCACTGCAGCATGCTTCTGCTGAGTGTATTTCTGTTCATAGCATCAACCTGCAGGGCTGACTGGGACAGACGCTGCCTGATAAGGTAAGTTCAAAATATTAAGGGGCTCATTACAAGTTTGGCGGTCCCAATGTGGGACCGCCAAACTTGCAGGGAGGAAGCCACCTCTATGGTGGTGGCATTCCCCACCCTATTACAAGGTTTCCACTGGCCTGACCTGACTGACCAGCGGAAACCTTGAAATAGAGCGTTCCCGGCGGTCTGACCCTTAAAAGAGCTGAATGCTATTTAGTAACAAAAAGGGGCTGTCCAGCTCCCTCTGTAAAGCAGACAGAGCGCATTCCCGATGGTGCTGGGCTGGGGGGGGCCTGCACTGCTCATGTCATGAGCCCCCCTAGCCCCTCCTGCACTTGTTCTCTGTCAACCTTTTCATGGTGGGGAAACGGCAATGAAAAGGCTGGCGGAAAATAAGGTTGGAATCAGCAGGGCGGTGCTGAGTTCAGTGCCGCCCTGGCTGATTGCAACCAAGACTGCCGTCACCCCCATCGGGATTTAGAATCCTGGCGAAGACGGCGGTTGGATTGCGGTCTGACTTTGAAAACTTGTAATGTGGCGGTCAGACCACCACCGCGAGGCTGGAGGTCTTTTGACCACCACCGTGAGGCCGGCGGTCTTTTGACCACCAGCCTCGTAATGAGGACCTTTTTAATCTAGCATTTAAGCACATTGCATTGCCACATATATGTTTAGAAGATCTACCATGAGTACATTTGAGTGCTTTACAAGATTTAACAAATTAGATTTTGCGTTGGGGTTGTGCCCAAAAAAGTACTGCAACCCGACTCAAAATCTGGACCTCAACTTATACATTTATTTTTTTAAAGCTCTGCCATAAAGAAATTGGCAACAAGGAGAAATGTGGCATTAACTTTATTCTGCTCATTTGTTTGCAAAGTCTGCATTTTAAGATATCTTATGGGGTTACTGCATCTGGTATAGAGATCTTCGTGTGCCCAGAATATCTCAGTGAAAAATAATAAAGGAAAGATAACTCTAGGGGTGAATGCATTTGCTTGAGAGATCTTTGTTTTATTTAGTCCCACTTTTGAATCAAATAGTATAGAGGGTTAATATGTCTCCTGCAAAGCACATCATGTATTATGCTGATGGCAGATTTTTATTTTATGTAGCTAGGTAAGTGGGTTACTGCTTTTAACACAGAGATCCTTTTGTTATTTGTGTTTCATAATATAGTAATTATTTTAATATAACACAGTGAGCTATGAAGGGCCCATGAATATTACACCTTGTAACCCTCATTGACCAGTCCTTTCCATTTATTTACACACACATGATTTATTGTCAATATATATTGCATTCATGTGATCTAAAGTGCTGAGTGGTACCCTATCCCCCTTCGGAGGTCTAACTTGCTTGGCAACCCAGAAATTCCATGAAATGTTTTATGAGTTTTACTTTACAAATCCCTACAGGAACTGTATTTTTGGTCCATTCATCCAAGAAATAGTGATGCACATTGCACCAATTTTTAAAACATTTCTCAGAGAGAGAACCCTCTAAACCTCCCCTCCCCACTTTTCAACATCGGGCTTGCTCGTTTCACTGGCTTGCTAGCATTTATTGATTTATTATTCTTACGCCCCACTACATTCAAATTCCACCAGCCGCCACTTCTCCAGACCTGGAGATGGAAGATGCCAATTATAGTTTTATTTCTGATCCGAGTTGGCTTGCACTGTATTTTACTCATTCTAAATGCTAGTGCTGGTAATTTATCTGACTAAGGGGAATCTTGCCCTTTGGTTTACCCACCCTAAGTACTGCTATTGGTAGGATGTCTGATATTTACTCATTCTGGGCACTCATACTGGTAATATTTCTGATTAGAAGGCCCCTGTTCTTATAAATTAAGAATTTCATAGGAAAATAATGCAAGGTTGTTAAACCTTCCAACAATGGCACTTAAATTGAGGTGCGATGATAAAGGGTCAACCTCACATCTTAGGGTGCTGCATTCAGTGATTAATGTAGATTTTCCTAGTAATTTATGATGGAAAGTCTTAATTTTATTAAAGACACAGAGGCGAATATTATGCGTTCTTTTCTTACTTTAATTTAAACAGCAGCAGTCAAGAAACTACAACTCCCAAGAGGGTTAGCTAATGTCTAACCAATGGGAGTAAAACAATAACCAGAACTGGACCAATAGGAAGGGGCCATAAACCATAGAGAGCACCCTTGACTGGAAGCAGCCCTCTTTTCTTGAACGAGCAAGTCAAATAGAGTTATGAAACAAAGGGTAAATAAGACCAACAATTGCCAGCGATAAAGAAATGGAGCACAAGTCTTGAACCACAGCGATGAGCGGAGAGGGCGATGATTGAGGAAGCTGATCATGGCCCGGTTGCGATGATGCCTGCAGAGGTCTCTTCCTGAGGATGGAACTGATTGAGCTAGCGGCGTTACCCGGAAGCTGGAGGCAGTGCTGGAGTCGCTGGGAGGGAAGGAAAAAGTACATATTAATAGAAGTACTGTGGTGGGATAATATTCGCCTCCGTGTCTTTAATAAAATTAAGACTTTCCGTCATAAATTACTAGGAAAATCTACATTTTATGACAAGACCGGAGGCTCTAGTATGCGCGTTTAAAGCTGGTCAATAACTAAGGAAGAAGCAGTTCTAACAGGTTTACAATAGAAGGTTTTGAAAACATTATCGTTTGACCAATCTGCCGACCTGAGAATGTCCTCTAAACTGGACCCAAGGCCGAAAGCTTTTGAGGCCATAGCGCCCCTGGAGGAATGTGCTCCAAAAACGGAAGTATCTATTCCCGCTAAGGACATAATCAATTTAATCCAGCGGGCCAAAGTTGCCGAAGTCACTGGATTGTGGGGTTTTCGAAAAGAGATCAATAATTGATTGGAAGAGGACGTTCTCAGGTTAACAGTTCTTTTTTCATATTCTTTTAAACAAAGACCCACACATAACTTTGGCTTGTCCGGAAAGAAAGGGTAGAAAACGGAATGTCAGTTAGTTTTGGTGCTTTTGGAGATGTGAAATAGGACCCCTGAAGGTAAGAATTGCCTGGCAGAGACATCCAAGGACCTAACGTCCAAAGTCCTTTTAATAGAGATTAAGCATAGTAACATAGTAAGCTTAGCAGAGAGCATTTTAAGAGAAAGGCTTGGATTATCTGGCCAGGAGAGGAAAAGATTCAAAACCAGAGAGACGTCCCAGATATGTGAATACTTGGCAGAAGGGAGTTTGGAGAGCTTGACACCTTTCAGGAGACGACAGATCAAAGGATGAGACCCAATAGGGTTGCCATCAATATTTGAGTGGTTCATGGAAATAGCCGATCTGTAAAGATTTATTGTGCGATATGACTTACCTAAACCCGCCTGGGCGGCTAGGAAATTAATAATTAGACCTAGATCTGCTAAAAAGGGATTGGAACACTTTCCCAGACACCAGCTTGACCAAAGAGCCCAAGCTGATTTATAGGCTCGCCTCGTGCCGGGTGCCCATGCGTTATTAATGAACTCTGAAGCTTCTGCCGAAATAGTATGGGTCTGTTGGGTAGACCAGAAATGAGCCAGGCTGAGAGTGTTAAGGATTGGTCGAGAATCAGATTGTGAGGGTGATCGAAAGGATCTAGAATGAGGGACGGAAATGTCGGGAGTAAAATAGGGAAATCCACTGTCAGCTCGAGCAGGGGAGGGAACCAAACCTGAGATTGCCAAAAGGGAGTCAACAGGACGAGGGATGCCTTCTGACGTCTGACCTTTTTTCAGAACTCTGTTGATTAGGATAAAAGGAGGGAAGGCATAATTGAGGGAACCTCACCAATCTTGTAGGAAAGCGTCTGAAGCCAAAGTTAGCGGATCCGGGCGCCAGCTGAAAAAATGGGGAAGCTGCGTGTTGAGTCTGGACGCAAAGAGGTCTATCTGAAAAGGACCCCATTTCCTTTCTATCTGACGAAAGACTGCCTGGTGTAATTTCCAGTCACTGGAGTCCGAGAGGTGGCGTGAATGCCAGTCTGCATTGGAATTCAATGATCCTGGTAGATATTCTGCTAAGAGGGAAATTTTGTGGGAGAGGCAAAAATCCCATAGGCTCTTGGCTAGCAGAGCCAGAGGTCTGGACCTGGTGCCCCCTAAACGGTTGATGTAACGCACCGCTGATATATTGTCCATACGAAGCAGAATGGAGCATTGTGCTCTGTTTTTTGTGAAGCTTTTGATCGCAAAGGAGCCTGCAAGAAGCTCTAAACAATTTATGTGCAACCTGGACTCCTCTGCGGACCATATACCGCCAGTCAATATCAAACCACAGCGGGCGCCCCAACCCGTGAGACTTGCATCTGATTCTAACACAAGATCGGGCACAGAGGGGAAGATGGATCTGCTGTTCCAAGCCTCTAAATGGGATATCCACCATTGAATTTCCATTTGGGATTCTTGATCTAAGGAGACGAGGTCGGAAAAGGCCAGCCCTCGACGAAGATGAAGGATTTTGAGGCGCTGGAGGGCGCGGTAGTGAAGGGGTCCTGGAAAGATGGCCTGGATAGAGGATGAGAGAAGGCCGACTACCCTTGCGAGGGCTCTGAGCGAAATAGTGTCTTTTTGAAGGGTAGAGATTAGTTCTTTTCTTATTGCAGAAACTTTGAACAGGGAAGGAACAGAGTGCCCGAAACGGAATCTATTCGGAAGCCCAGAAATTCTATTTGTTGACAGGGCAGAAGTACTGACTTTTCGTGATTTATCAAGAAACCGAGGTCCGAGAGGAGAGTGGATGTTAACTGTAGGTGGGTTAGCAAAGAGGATTTGCTCTGGTGCATGATCAAAATGTCGTCGAGATAGATAATCAGTCTGATGCCTAGGGAGCGAAGGTAGGTTACGACTGGTTTCAATAGTTTTGTGAAGCACCAGGGTGCGGAGGATAGGCCGAAAGGAAGAGAGGAAAAGTGATAAGTTTTTGAATTCCAAAGAAATTGCAAGAACTTTCTGTGAGAAGGATGAATAGGAACGGTCAGGTATGCATCCTGTAAATCTAGTCTGACTAGCCAATCGAACTGGAGCAAGATATCCCTAAGATGGATAATGGTTTCCATCTTGAAGTGTCGATAGATGACAAACTGATTGAAAGATTTCAGGTTGATTACTGGTCTTAGCTTTTTGTTCTTTTTGTGGACGAGGAATATAGAGCTGATGAATCCGGATGGGTCTGGTGTGCACGGGTGGATGGCGTCTTTTTCTAAGAGAGATTGGATCTCTAAAGAAATTAGAGAGGACATTTCCAGAGAAAACTTTGGTAGAGGAGGAAGACAGAATTGGAGAGGAGGAGAAAGAAGTTCGATCTGATATCCCTGAACAGTCGAAAGGACCCAAGGTTCTGCAGAGATTGACTTCCATTTTTGAAGAAAGAAACGAAGGCGACCTCCCACGGGAGGGCCAGAAAGTTGGCTTACCTTGATTAATGGACCGTCTGGAGAAGCGATGACCATGGTTGCGGAAACCCCTAGATCTTTGTGGGTAAAAGTGGGGTTTGAACTCGTGAGAATAGGAATTGAAGGAGTTGGCATATCCTCTTGAGTCTTGATTCCTGTTTGTGCGGCCGGTAAAGCGGCTCCTACCTCTACCGGCCCGGGAAAAAACACGCTGGTTAAAAACTTTCTTCAGATTTTGTTGGGCTTTGTCCAAGGATGAAAAGGTCGAAACAAAACGGCTGAGGTCTTTTATGAAGTTATCGCCGAAGAGTTTCCCTTCGGCCTGAATGCCTGGGTCTCGAGTGGCCAAGTTAGCCAACTTGGGGTCCATTTTTAGTAGAAGGCCCTTGCGTCTTTCGTGAATAATAGCAGAGTTCGCATTGCCCAAAAGACAAAAGGCTCTCTGAGACCAGAGGGAAAGATCTAAGGGATCAATAGACGATTCCTCTAACCTGGCTGATTCAGCAAGATCAAAGATCCTTGCCAGAGGGCCTACCACGTCCAGGAGCTTGTCTTGACATGTGGTCCAGGCCTTGTCCACTCCTTTACGGGGATCCTTTCCAAATTTGGTAAAGAAAGTGATGAGTGAGTCATCGATGGTTGGGGTTGCCGTAATATTGGAATCCAACGATGGTCTGGGGCATTCCGACTTTAATTTGGATCTGGTCTGCTTATCTAAAGGAAGACGTAAGCGAGAAGCGATGTAATCACCCACATGGTACTACCGGAGCCATTCTGTTGAGTTAGGATGGTGTATGAGGGATGGATCAAACATGGGCACACCCTCTGAGTCGACCACACTGGTAGAGGGACCACCTGCCGCAATTTTGATACGTTTGGGGGAAGGAGAAGAAGGGGAAAACGTATCCTCGGGATTATCAGACTGAGATAATTCATCCACGTCCTCATCGTCCGTGTCCAAAATTGTTGAAATCACAATCTTTTTAGGCGCAGTGATATGTTTTGATTTTGCTTTACATTTTTATTGAGATGCTGTATTTTTGGCTGAAATCCCCTCCTTAGTAGGAGGCCTGGGAGGAATCAAGTCCTCAGTCTGGTGTGAGGCAAGCTCACTTTCTGTCTGTGCGCCTTTACGTGATTTGGAAGAGGATAATTTCCGTTTTCTGCTTTCCCCCGCAGAATGGGCCATAGATTTGGACACCATGGACATGACAGAATTCTCAATGTTTTTTGACATTTTTTCCATAGATGCTTTCATAGCATGTTTGACAGAGGACTGGATAAATTTATTCAAATCCTGTTTAAAGGATTCCTCATCCTCCTCAGAGGCAGACCTTGAGGGAGAACTCCCTAGTTCCATAATAAAAAGCAGTAATTGTGGGCAGAAATACCTGAAAAAACAGGAGCCAGAAGAGTATTCTAACAAGACACCAAGGAGAGGCTAAACAAGGGTTAATAGGAGCAACACGCTCCGTGTATTGAGATTTGGCTCCTCCCCGAGGCGGAGATCTGAAGGAAAAGCCAATTGAGGAGCGAGGCGGCACTGGGGAGAGGCAACGATATGGACGCTGTCCTCTTTGGAGCCGGCGACGCGTGGAGCCACCTGATGAAAGGCCGTGGCGGAGAAGAGGACGCGTAAAGCCGCATGAAGTGAGGCTGCGGCGAACAGCAGAACCGGTAAGGTATTCCCTGTCAGACGCGCGTCGGAATGAGACGCGCGCTGAGAGAACGGAAAATAAACTGCGCGATAGAACGCTCGGCGGAGCGCACCCATACAACGACAGATGCCGGCAGGAGGAGGTGGGGGGGGGAGATAGGGGAAGAAAACCGGGATAAAACCGCCGCGAAGCGGTGAAAAAACGATAAACGAATTATCCCCCCAACATAGGAACAATAAAGATATGCTAAAACAAAAAATGCATCAAGTACAATATCTGAAAAACTATTAAGTACGTAGGAGACGAAAGGAGAGTACTTATCTTGACTGCGAGCAGCAAGAAAAGAGGGCTGCTTGCAGTCAAGGGTGCTCTTTATGGTTTATGGCCCCTTCCTATTGGTCCAGTTCTGGTTATTGTTTTACTCCCATTGGTTAGACATTAGCTAACCCTCTTGGGAGTTGTAGTTTCTTGACTGCTGCTGTTTAAATTAAAGTAAGAAAAGAACACATAATAGAGCCTCCGGTCTTGTCATAAAATTTGTAAAGGTTTCTTTTAGGATCCCACTGACAAAACTGCTGAATGCAAGGGGTAGGTAAACACCAAAACTGCCTCGCTTTGGTTCTACCTCGCTCCCCTTCCTTCCACTACCTTACACCTACTATCTCTTTGTCTCACTCCTGCAGGTTCTTTTCTATACCTGCCTTTTCAATGTGTCCATGTTGCTCTATTCTCTATTCCTCTTTTTCAGTCTTTTCATATCTCTTTTCGCGAGTCGCAGTATAAGGTTAAAAAATAAGTCCTAGTCCCCACAAATGATTGCCAGTCCCCACCACCTGCAACCACCGGTGCAAATGACTCATTAACCACACTATTGTAAAGGTTGGTGACCTAGATCCAGACCAGGTCTCCACACACATCTCGGACGTGCCACATAACTAATAGAAGAAAGGTACCTTTATTTAAATAAAAGTCTACCCTGAGACTATTTCAATGAAGGTTGTTCTTAAGAGAAACTCTTCACAGCTCATTCCATTCTTCAGGCTCTGTCCCCGTTTTTGCTTTTCTCTCAGCTCATTCTTTCTCTTCACTTTCTTGGCAACCATTTTCAATCTGAAATTCTCCAACCATCAATGGCTGGCATCATTAATGACTCAGTGCAGACTGATCCTGGAACGTTCTCTCCTAAGCGTAGGGTCATATAAAAAACAACACAGCAAAATGTCTAAACTACCATTGGGGATTCTTGCATCTCAGTCGTTGAGTATAATCATTAAATAACCCTGGACATTGATCTATGGGGCTTTGTTAGTTGACAAGGAGCGATGAGAAGGAGCAATCATTTGTATTAAGCACCATGAACAGTAAAGTCCAATTGGGGCTTCACAAAAATGTATATAAGCGTTGGTGTGCGTTTAAAGAGTTTTATTAACAAATTAAATGAAGTCAACTTAATTATTTAGTAATTATTAATTATTTAGTAAGCATTACATTTGGTCAACATTGTTACAAATTCAAATAATCCATTAGTCGATATTTCTAAAGAGAAAATACCACATTATTAAGAAGTACAAAAAAAATAGAGAAAATGTAACAAGAGTGTTCCATAAAAGAAAATCTCTAATCCAAATTAATGGAGTTTTAGGCATGAAGGGCAATTACTTTCAAGAGGCAAGGTAAGGTGTCACTTTCAGAAACCCAAATGAGGGCTCTGATGAGAGAATAAGAATGCATAGGACTGAAGCATTAGCACTCAAGCAATGGAAATGGGCAAAAGCTGAAAAGTATTCTCAGCTCAAAGTCAGCAGGTATCCCTACAGCCTGCTTCTTATGTTATGCAGCAATCTCTCTGTACCTAGTCTCTGGGTGAAAAAGGAAAGCTCTCTGAAAGTGGCTCCCTAATCTAAGGGATACAAACTAGTATAATTCTACTAAATATCAGTAGCAACAAATCTTACAATGCCCGTCCCCACTAACCAATGAGTCTCCAGTAAACTGTGGGAGCAGGTAAAGTTCCTAGTTTCGTACATCTTCACAATAGTGCTATGGAATCATGTCCTTACGTTGTTACTTTGATCACATCTTGTAGTTCCGACAGTTCTTCGCACGCGTCACATTTCATGCCATCACCTCTCCTCCCAGTGAGGTTGTCCAATACGTAACAAATGACTATTCACTAGCTAAAAAAAGCCTCTTGAAAATTACAGCATCTGCAGTGGAAAAACATCTTGTACAAATCAACAGTTTAAAAGCAAAAATAGGCCTCTCATCCTTAGTGTGTTAAGTCAACATTTAATATGGCACCAGTAGTTAGGCTAACTTAAGTCAACGCAATATGTTAAATTATGTGTTTGCTTATAATGCCTAAGACTGATCACCTACTACAAATTTTGCATGTAGTATTTAGCATACAATGTTGTACTTTTCAGTGAAATGTGTTTCATTTACAAAATGGGGAAACTCCATTTACCAATTCTTCCCTCTGATGGCTAGAATAACAATCACATTTTATCGCAAAAGAATCTCTAAGGTGCACCTCCTTCCTTTTCTCAGTCATCTATCTTACTCTTTAAGCAATGCATCTCCTTCTTTCTTTGTTCCATTCCTATTTCTTCTCTTCTTTGCCTTTTTGTATCTTCATGTTTTTCTTTCTTGAAAGGTAACATCTAAGCAAATGCCAATAATCAAATAGGCTTTAACATAATCCCTAAAAATCCACTACAAATACTTCCAAGCCAATTACTTACAGCAGACGCTCCTTAACCTAAAGCCCCTAACACATTAATTGCTTTCCAGTTTTCTAATTCTGGTTTTAAATCAGAAATATTCTTGGCAAATTCTATCATCTTACTCTTGTCTGGTATGTGCGAACAGCAATGTTGTACCTTCAACCTTTTACAGACTCTGCTTTTTTCTGCCAACAATATGCCCAAAGCTTGTTGATCTTGAAATTATTGAACTAACAGCTACTAATTCTGTATTTACTGCTAGCAAAGCTACAGGGGCTGTATTACAGAAAGTGCCCCAGGGGCCCAACAGGCATTGGCACCCGCTTTGTGTGCCCACAGTGCACTCTGGTATTACAGAAAGTGCCTCAGACGCTTATCGGGCCCTTCTGTAATACACAGAGCTGTTGTACAAATCTGGGAATCACTTTGCCACTGCCCTCCCTCCTTATTGCTGACAAAGGCTCAAAAACAAACATGCCCTTAGGAGATGCATGGAAAGCATGCCAATAAAACGTGGTGTACTGCCAGTGTGCCCCCTGAGGGCAGCCCTCTCAAGGGATGAAAGGGGGTCTCATGGATACCCCAGACATCCCTCTGCAGACAGGTGCAGTCACTCGTTGCACCTGCAAGCAAGGGGATCTCTAGTCCCTTTTGAAAGTGCAGGTGGGTTACCCTCTGAACTGAGAAACATGGAGCAGCTTCTAAACAGCTGCTCTATATTTCACTTGAATACACTGCCCTGGGGGCACCACGAGTTCAAGGCTGGCCTGAGGGCAGAGCATTCATTATGTTAGGGTGCACTTCCCCTCATTGCAACTGGTGCGCCTGCTTCAAAGCCTTGGCGCAAACAGAGAAAGTGTTCCCTTTCAATAATATGGGCCCAATTTATCCACTACTGTAGAAGCCTTCTGATTTTCTCGACATTTAGGACTACTCCGACTTGGGGAAAAATTGCATTAAAAATATCTCCCACTAATTGTGACTAATCACCTGCATTACGCCTATGTCTATGAGATGGATTCATTGTTAAAGCTTCTATGCTAGTCACATGATACATCTTAGGGAACAATAATACTAAATAAGAAACACCTTCTCAGTCATCAGGCAACTAGAAATTGGATCTTGCCCGCCTATAAAGTACACTCCAGGGATAACTGGCTCTTCCTCAGTTAATATTTGAACAGGCCCTCCAAGAACTTCAAATGCATGTTCACAGATACGTATCCCCATGTGTAGTTTCTTCTCTTGTAAATGCATAATTTCCCCTTCTACCATCTGTCTAATTTCAAATTGGGATTGACCATTTTCTTTTTATACTTATCTTCTTTTCACATATTCTTCAAAACATCTTCCTGCTTAGTTGCCTTATGAAACATGTGAACTCTCCTTTCCTCTAAAGCTTGGATAAAATTATTTTCTAATGGTTTCATTGAGCATGCCAAGTTTTATTCATATATCTTAACAGTGTCTATCTGTGTAGGGGACCTAAAGAAAAAACAAGCTGTCTCTATCTCCTTAGCATATATGTAGGGATTCATCCTTTTGTGAAGTGAGACTTCAGAAGGAATAAAATCATAATTGGAAAAATAACATTCAAAATGATTCTGTCTATAAAATAAACTGAGCAATATACTAAATGCAACTGCACATGAAAATGGAATATGATGATAGGTCACATCCTCAGTAGCTGAAACAGGTAAGCGTGCACATACATAGCAGTCCTTAATATCTAAAGCATGTGTGTACTCAAACTAATTCTGAGTAAACATTTGAACTGAAATCCCTCTGAAGTTTCTATAAATGTTGCCTAAAATGTATTCTCATTTACTATATGGGCAGGTGATGTAGGTGCAGGAGAGGATCTAAGTATTTTTATTTCAGGGGGTAATACTCCGACCAACTAAAAGGACTACGAATACTAATGCACTAACTATTAAAGTTACAGCAATCACTATACTACATCTAGCCTTGGTAAGGAAACATGTTTGTCTACAGTCACACCTTCAGTAGAATTTATAAGCAGGAAGACTGATTATTCCTTGATTGTTTCTAATTGTGCAAAATGAGCAAAATCTTTTTGTTAGAATTGGGTCTCTAGATGGCAGAGGTTTGCACTCTTTCCAGGCAGGGACCAGAATCCTAGTCAGGGCAAGTAAGATACACACTAAGGGCCATATTTAGAAGGCACTTTGCGCCGTTGGAACATCACTTTTAGTGATGGTCCGGCGGGCACACTACAGGGCCATATTTACAAGGCCGGGTAAAGCCACCCTGCATGGCTTTTCATGGCCTTGTAAATATGGACTGATTCAAAACAGCGCAAGTTGCTGCATCGACTCACCCCGTGACAGAGAGGCATGCTGTGGGTATTACAGTGGGTGTTCTCAAATAACACCCATGGCATTTGGCACATTCCCTGATTTACAAGGTTTTGTAAACCTGGGAATGTGTGAAAAGCTTATTCCTCCCCAGGGGAGGCGTAAGGGTGACGCAATGAGGAAAAATACCTTTATTTCTCCTTGTTTTTTCCTTTTTCTATGTGTGCAGCATTCTGCAGCACATATTGCACCTGTTGTGAGTGTTTTTGTGCAGGAAGGTGTCCTTCCTGCACAAAAACAATCATCCCTGCAACTCAGGCACCCTTGCACCATGGTGCAAGGGTGCCTGTGTTGGCGCTTGGCAGCCCATTGTGCACCAGAGCAGGGGACAAGGACAGGAAAGCACCGCATCTTGTGGATATATCACATTCCTGCCCTTTTCTTTTGACGCAGGGCAGTGGAGCAAGAAGGCTTGTGGTGCTGCCCTGTGTCAAAAGTTTGTAAATATGGCCTTAAGGGCCATATTACCAAGGCCCTTTGTCCTGCCGGCACGTGGCGGTCCAGCAGCACACACAGCAGGGCCATATTTACAAGACCACGTAAAGCCACTCTGCTTGGCTTTTCTTGGCCTTATAAATATGGACTGAGTCACAAGACACTACGTTGACTCACCCTGTGACCGGGAGGCGTGCTATGAGTGTTACGGTGGGTGCTCCCATGTAATACCCTTGGCACTTGACACATTTGCTCCATAACTAAGGAGATCCATGACCTTGGCTGCCCTTTTCTGAAAAGGGAACATTTAAGGCTCTCTGCATAGTTCAGAAAGCCTTGCATTGTACTGGTCCTTTCTATTTTCAAAAGGCCTTAAGTGGTATGTTCCACAACTTGAGTCAAGATCTTCCTCTACCAAATTGATGGCCATTTCAAAAATAAAGAAAATCAGTTGGGGAGGCAGAAGCTTCTCATGTTTAGCTTGTAACCTCTGGCATTCTTTTCCCCCGTCCATAAGATCACAATGAATCTTGTCCCTTTCAGGAAATCATTAAAGATGTGCCTCTTGATCTCCTCTTTCCAATTGGCTTTTGTCTCTTCAGTTAATCCAGGGGTCCCTGGCGCCAAGACACTTCGGTATTCACACCCTTTAGAAATCTGTTACTTACTTCCTTACTGTAAGCCTGGGGATGTGTCAAAAGCCTACGCCTCCCCAGTGGAAGAGTAAGGGAGATGCACGAGGAGAAATACATTTATTTATCCTCATTTTCTCCTTTTCCATTTTTCCCTTTCATCCTGCAGCACACACAGAAAAAGGAACACAACTTCTGTGATTGTTTTTGTGCAGGAAGGTGTCCCTTCCTGCACCAAAACAATCAACCCTACAATGCAGGCACCCTTGCACTATGGTGCAAGTGTGTCTACATTTGCGCATGGCATCCCATTGTGCACCAGCACCGTGGACAAGGACAGGAATGTACCACATCTTGTAGCTACAGCGCATCCCTGCCCTTTTCTTTTAACGCAGGGCAGTGCAGCAAAATGTTTATGGCACTGCCCTGCGTCCAAAGTTTGTAGATATGGCCCTAAAAGTTTACCTGTTCTCGTCCTCTGGTAGCTTGGCACAAAGCAGTGAGGCTAAATTAAGAGGCAATTTGTAAAGTATTTATGCACACACACAGTAATACAGTGAAAACACCACAAAAGGACTCCACACCATTTTAGACAAATAGCAAATATTTATCTCAGTCAAACAAGATCAAAACAACACAAATCCAACATACACAATTCAAGTTATGAATTCTCAAAGATTAAATCAAAATGCAGTGCTTAGAAGTCAATACCTCCCACCTTGGGCAATTTGGTCACGCTGGACTAGGGTAAATCCAAAAGTTCTTTCCGATCGCCATGAAGCGTGGGCCGGGTACAGGAGTCACGCAGACCTGCTGACAGTACCTTGGATGCATCAATGCTTGGTGATGATGCTTTGATCCAAGAAGGGGATGCGTGGTGCTTGCAGGCGATGTGTCATTTCCTGATCAGGCAACAGTGTTGAGGCCTCGATCCCCAGAAGCAATGAATAACAGTTCCGATGTGTCAATGCTGAGTCAGCCCAGCCAGTGCTGCATTCTAAGTCGGGGTTGTTGCATCTCCCAGCCACCGAACGGTGTCTGCTGATTCGGTGCAGAAAGCGGAAAAGTGGCATTTCTGCAGCAGCATGCGTTGGTTTCAAGAAACACGCAGGGGTTGGTGCTGAAGTATCACCCTCACCTTCAAAGGCCCAGGGCTGGATTTGGCACCACTTGGCAGAAAAGGACTCACAGCAGAGGAGCCCAGCTGCTGGTAGTAAGATCCAAGCGAAGTATTTGCTATCCCTGAGTCTTCAGAAACAGGAGGCAAGCTTAGTCAGGCCTTGGAGAAACCTTAGATTACAGGATGTAGAGAGTCAAGTCCAGTCCACTCACTCCCAAGCAAGAAGCAGCAGTCAGCAGACCAACACAGCAGAGGAACAAAAAAGTGGCAGTTCCTCCTGACAGCACCGCAGTCCTTCTTCCTGGTAGAATGTCCTCAGTCCAGAGGTGTTCTGAGTATGTGGTTTTAGAGGCCCAGTACTTATACCCAAAAATGCCTTTGATGTAGGGCATAACTTCAAAAGAATTCTCTAATGCACAAGGTTCCCTTTCACACCAAACCCTGGTTTCGGTCTACCAGTAGGGGGCAATGAGCCCTTTGTGTGAGGGTAGGACACAGCCTATTCAGATGTAAGTGTGAACTGCCCCTTCCTCTCCCTGCCCAGGACGACTGACAGTATGCAGATGTATCTCCTCTTATGCCCAGCCCTTCTTGTTTGAGAGAATGCATAAACATAGATGTCACCTAAACCCAGACATGTATTCAGATTCAGGCCAAGACTTAGAGTGGTTAAAGTAAGAAAATGCCAACTTTCTAAAAGTGGCATTTTCAGACCTACAATTTAATAAAACTCTTAACCAAAAGTTGCATTGTTAAACTGTGAGTTCAGAGACACCAAACTCCATATTTCACTCTTTTCCCAATTGGAAATTACACTTAAAATGTTTTAAGGCAACCCTAATGCTAGCCTGTTAAAGATATTGCCCATGCATTATTGAAAACTGAATTTAAGATTTTTCCACTACATGGACATGTTAAACTTAAAAGTACATGTCAAACATTTTAAATACACTGCACCCAGGCCTTGGGGCTAACTACGGCCTACCTTAGGGGTGATTCACATGTAATAAAAAGGAAGGTTTGGGCCTGGAAAGTGGATATATTTGCCATGTTGAAATGGCAGTTTAAACTGCACACACAGGCTCTGCAATGGCAGGCCAGAGACATGCTTGAAAGGCTACTGTAGTGGGTGGTACAACCGGTGCTGCAGGCCCACTGTAGCATTTGACGTACAGGCCCTAGGCACACATAGTTCACTTTACGAGGGACTTACTACGAAATCAAATATGCCAATCATGGAGGAGCCAATGCTACCATGTTTTAGACATAGATCACATGCACTTTAGCACTGGTCAGCAGTGAAAAAGCACAGAGTCCTAAAGCCAGCAAAAACGAAGTTCAGCACATATTCAAAACAGGAGGTCAGAAATCAAAGTCTGGAGAAACAATGCCAAAAGATGCCTGGTCTAACAATTTTGATGATTAGTTTGCAGTTTTTTCAGCTTATACACTGTAGTCTTCATGAGTCATCCCTACTCTGTCTTCTTCTAAGAATGTCAACACTACTCTACTGCAGCCTTAACCCTAGAGAATTCTTCTTAATTATTTATTTTGTTTTATTATTTTTAAGCAATCATTGTTATGTTCATTTATCACTTGTCACAGTCCTATTCAATAGTCCAGTTCAGACGTAGTTCACAGTTCGAGGAATCAGTTATTGTTGGATTGAGTCAATCAGACATCAAGGACCTCATTATGAGTTCGGCGGGTGGCAGAGGCTGCCCGCCAAACTCGTTAGGTCAGAAGACCGCCCGTTCAGTCTTCCGCCCACTGGCCCTATTATGAGTTTCCTGCAGGCCCAGCTGGAAACTACCCACAATATTGATGCCGGCTCGTAATCGATGTGGTGTGTTGGTTGCGACAACACCTGTCGCGCTTTTCACTGCCTGTAATTCACTGCCCATTGGAACCCCGGCACGCCGTCTCCGCCAGCATGTGCATGGCGGTAATGCCACATGCAAAAGCTGGTGGACACAGGAGTCATAATCCTCAGGGCAGTGCTGCTTGCAGTGCTGCCCTGGCGGATTAAGACCGCCTGCACCGCCAGGCTGTCATCCGGCTAAAAAGTGGTGGTGCCGGCGGTCGGACCGTGGCACTTTCACTACGGTCATAATGTGGCTGTCAGACCACCACTGCAAGTCTAGTCTATACTGCATCCTGAGTGCCTTGCAGGAGTAGCTGGGGGAATGGACTCTGGTAAGTTAAATCTTTAACTAGTTCATCCCCCACCCTACCTGCATGCTATCACATACCCCCCCCCTCGCCCTCACCCCCATCACTCCAACTCCTCACATATGTCCCACTATCACAAACCACACATCCCAACACCAAGCCCTGCATGCAACAACAAAGCATGGACACCCATCACCAATGCATGTCTACTACACATACCCACACCGATCCCTAAACAATTATAACACAAGGTCCTACACAGGAATGGAAAGACTGGGGTACAGGGTCACCCACCCATTACACACCATGGCACACACAGATGCAATAATCATGCCTTTACACCCCTGCAGGACCCCTACCCAACGTCACCGGACAGGAGGTTCCAGACATGTCCACTCCCCCCACAGAAGAGGCCCACAGTGATGACAGCAGCTCTGTCCAAGTGGATCTAGATGACCAGCCCGGCCCATCTGGGACCTCGGGACAGTCAGTTCCCCTCACACAGTCACAGGTCAACACAGAGCCTCCCCCCTCAGAAAACACCGGCACAGCACCCACACAGCAGGCCCATACCTCTGTCCCCAGGACACGTCAAGCAGCAGAGTGTCCACCACTACAGGGAACCCAGGCTAACCCACCACCCCAAGAACAGCAGGGACCTGGGGGCAGTGGTAGTGAGCACACAGTTCAGGGGACAGAGGCCCATGAAAACTGGGGAACTGGGAGGGCTGCTGTGCGACAGGGAGAGGCCAGGCCCAGGGAACCCACTCTCCACAAGGCCCTCTCCAACATCATGGGAGCCTACCATAATTCCCAGGAGACGATGGCAACGGTACTGGCCAAGTTTCAGGAGACCCAGTGGCTGCAGGAGGAAGAGTATTTGGGCTTCAGGGAGGAACTCAAATCCATCAATACCACCATGGGCACCATTATAGGGGTGCTGAAGGACCTTGTGAACACCAGGAGGGACACTCTGGCACAACAAGGGGCCCCTGACACTAGCCTGGATGATGAACTGCCCACCACCTCCGCCGGCGCTAGTGGACAGGAGGAACCGCCACAGGACCACGAGACCAGCACCCCACCCCCTGCAGATGGAGAACCACCCCACAAGCGGCCCCTGAGATCCAGGACAAAGACAGAGAACAATGCCAGGACCCCTGCCAAGAAAAGAGACCACCCTGATTGTCATCCTTCTGTCCCACTTTGTCACCCTGTCCATCCTTAAACTGTCCTAGCTCCACTTCCTATGCCCTTTTGGACAATGTACCTGTGAGAAAAATAGACTGGACTCTGCCATGGACATTCCTCCACCATCACCCCTGACCATTTTACAACCCACTCCACTAATTTGCACTTGAATCACAAAACAATCTGAAGTCAGTCTGTGCTTTCACAAATGTGTATTTGCTATAACTAAGGAAAATACCAATGTCCATTGTATTGTCAACATACCTATGTCACACAACTTTAGTCCATGAGGTAACATACCAGAGGTCACACAGTGGGACCCACATCTGTGAAATCGAAAGGGAAGGTGACAAATCAGGGTCCATACACTGGGTGAAAGTGACAGACAGATGAGAGGTAGAACAATTTTATCAGATGTAGGAGGCAGTGAGGTCTTCTTACCTGTGTCACACTGGAAGTATTGATGGATCGCGGTGTTTCTGTTGTCTATGTCCTCTTCTTCTGCCTCCTCTTCTGCACTGTCCACAGGCTCCACAGCTGCCACAACACCTCCTTCAGGACCATCCTCCTGCAGAAAAGGCACCTGTTGTCGCAAAGCCAAGTTGTGCAGCATACAGCAGGCCATGATGATCTGGCACACCTTCTTTGGTGAGTAGCATAGGGAACCACTTGTCATATTGAGGCACCCGAACCTGGCCATGAGGAGGATGAAGGTCCTCTCTATAACCCTCCTAGTTCGCCCACGCGCCTCATTGTAGCGTTCCTCTGCCCTTGTCCTGGGATTCCTCATTGGGGTCAGTAGCCATGACAGGTTGGGGTAGCCAGAGTCACCTACAAATATCGAGGGACAACTGTTAGACACACACTAACCCTTAGGGACAACCCCAGACCCAGACAACTATTCACACTGTAAAGGGTCCTTGTTCTCACCTATTAGCCACACACAGTGCCTCCGGAGTAGCCCCATCACATAAGGGATGCTGCTATTCCTCATGATGTAAGCATCATGCACGGATCCAGGATACTTGGCGTTCACATGGGAGATGTACTGGTCGACCAAACACACCATCTGGCCATTCATTGAATGGTAACTCTTCCGGTTTCTGTACACCTGTTCACTCCTGCGGGGGGGACCAAGGCCACATGTGTCCCATCAATAGCACCTATGATGTTGGGGATATGTCCCAGGGCAAAGAAGTCACCGTTCACTGTAGGCAAATCCTCCACCTGAGGGAACACTATGTAGCTGGGCATGTGTTTCAGCAGGGCAGACAACACTCTGGACAACACGTTAGAGAACATTGGCTGGAACATGCCTCATGCAATGGCCACTGTTGTTTGAAAGGACCCACTTGCCAGGAAATGGAGTACTGACAGGACCTGCACTAGAGGGGGAATTCCTGTGGGATGGAGGATTGCTGACATCAGGTCTGGCTCCAGCTGGGCACACAGTTCCTGGATTGTGGCACGATCAAGTCTGTAGGTGACTATTACATGTTGCTCTTCCATTGTCGACAGGTCCACCAGCGGTCTGTACACCGGAGGATGCCGCCATCTCCTCACCTGCCCCAGCAGACGTGCTGTATGGATGAGAACAGCGATCAGAAGGTCAGCCAACACTGAGGTATGAAAAAAACAACTTTATTGCACACATTTGTCAATCCGCTATGTGCCTGTCTTAGTGTGTATGCAAGGCCTAGATTTGTGTGACGCATTTAAAATTAATGCCATGTGGCCCCCTGAAATGGCGGCTGCCTGACCTGTAATGTGGGAGAAGGGGATATGAGGTAACTTCGCTGGCGTTGTACACCGTTGCGGTAGGCGGTCGAAGACCGCGGCGCAATCCTGCATTGGTTGACGTTGGACCCTATGGGTCCCAGGAGCCAATGGCAATGTACGCCGGAGGTGACGGTACGCACCGCCGCGGACGTGACCGCCATTTTCTCTCTGTTCACTCACTTGATACCTGATCTTCGACAGAAGAGGACCTACACTGCAAGTGCTGCTGTGACCTCAGTCTGGAAGCGACAATGGCTCAAGTGTCTGGGGAAAGGGACCCTGCCTTCACATCAGAGGAGTTGGACAAACTAGTGGATGGGGTCCTCCCCCAGTACACGCTACTCTACGGTCCTCCAGACAAACAGGTGAGTACACTGTGAGCATGCTGTATGGGCAATGCCTGTTTGGAGTGGTGTGGATGGGAGATAGGGGGGGGGAATGAGGCGTGCATGAAACGACGGTGAGTGTATGTGCGTCAGGGCAAGGGTGGGAACGTGGGCCAATGACTGTGACGGTCTGGACGGTTACAGTTTTTCCTTTTCCCCTGTACTATTCCTGTAGGTCAGCACCCACCAGAAGAAGGATATTTGGTGTGCCATCGCCAAGGACGTCCGTGCCCTGGGGATCCACCACAGACGGAGCACCCATTGCCGTAAAAGATGGGAGGACATTCGCCGCTGGAGCAAGAAGATGGCAGAGGCCCAGCTGGGGATGGCCTCCCTACATGGGAGGGGTGCCCCCCGCACCATGACCCCCCTGATGTTCCGGATCCTGGCAGTGGCGTATCCGGAGTTGGATGGGTGCTTGAGGGCATCACAGCAGCCACAAGGGGGTGAGTACACTCACATCCATCTGATTCAGCGTGCATTGGAGGTGTCTGGGTGGGGGAGGTGGGCTGTGGGTTCCCCTAGGCCAGGGCGAGTTTTGTAGTCAAGGTCCCTTCGTGAGGCAGGCTATGTGGCACCCCACCCCACCAGTGTTAAGAGCCATCTACCCCTAGTCAGGCTCCTGTGACTTTCATGTGTGCAGAAATCGGGCATAGGCCTTGTACCCCATGTCCCTGTGATTAATTAGGGAACTCTAAGTGCATGGCGTAGTGCAGAGGGCTGCTGTGTCTGTAGTGTCTGCCAATGGTAGCAGTATTGCATGCACTGAACATGTCTTTCTACTTTCTTTCACCCCTTTTTGTGGTCTCCCTGTTCTTGTGTGCATTAGCATCATCAGGCGGAGGAGCTGTGCCACCGGAGCAGAAGGGAGCTGCATCCCACATGACCCTGGAGGGCGAGACTACGGACCCAGAATTCACCAGTGGGACGGAGGGCGAGGGGAGCTCCACGGCGGGGACAGGAGCTGAGACCAGCGACACCAACTCCTCCTCTGATGGGAGCTACCTTGCGGTGGCGGGCCCCTCTGTGCCCACCGCATCTACAGGTACAGCTGCCACCCCCACTACCAGCACCGCCCTCCCAGCAGCCCCTCAGCGTGTGCCCCGTGGCCGCTCACCCAGGAGGGTGGGCCTCTCCTTTGCCCCAGGCACCTCAGCCCCTGCCCCAGTCAGCCCTGCTGCCCTCAGTGAGGAGGCCATTGACCTCCTCAGATCCCTCACTGTTGGGCAGTCTACCATTCTGAATGCCAACCAGGGTGTAGATAGGCAGTTGGAACAGACAAATGCATACCTGGAGGGCATTCATTCTGGTCAGGCAGCCCAACAGCAAGCTTTTCAGACTCTGGCCTCAGCACTGATGGCAGCCATTGTCCCTGTGTCCAGCCTCCCCCCTCCAACAACCTCCACCCAGACCCAATCCCCAGTACCTCAGCCTATCCCAAGCACACCATCAGACCAGCATGCACACACCTCAACACACAAGGGTAGCTCTGGCAAACATAAGCACCACACATCCCACAGGCACTCACACAAGCATCATACCCATGCAGAGATACCAACAGCCACTACCTCCACTGTGTCCTCCCTCCTCCACGTCTCCCTCCTCCCTACCTGTCAAGTCTCCACTCACACCTGCATGCACTACATCTTCAGCCACTACGTCCATCACCAGCACGCCCATCACCCCACCTCCAAAACAAAAGAAGTTGCCCACAGCCCGGAGGGAGAAGGCCAAAACACCTGCCACCAAGGACTCAGCCAGGACAACAGTTGGGAGTGGCAAGACAGCTGTCCCACCATCCAAGGTGGGGAGGGGATAGAGAAAGAAAGGGAAGTCGCCGCCAACCTGCACGGCAGACAACACCGCCACCGGAACTGCCACATGCACCGCCGTCAGCAGCACGCTCAGTGAGCCTCCCACCAGCACCGCCACCCAGGACACCACCGCGAGCAGCACGCTCAGTGAGCCCCCCACCAGCACCGCTGCCCAATGAGCGCCGCAAGCACCGCTGCTACTGAGGCTGCCGCCAGCACCGCCAGCGGCCACACCACATCCTGTGCCAGTGGCACCACCGCAGACATGGCTGCCATCCACAGTGGTCAGTCGTACGAGGCTGGTGGTCAGTTCCAGGGGCCTGGAGAGCTTCCATGTTGCCCCACCGTCAGTGGAGTGTCAGATCCACTACCTCAGTCCTTGGCAGGATGAAGCACTCTGGGCACAAAGCCCCCTCCAGAACCATTGGAGAATGACATCCACTACCTCTGTCCTTGGCAGGATGAAGCACTCTGGGCACAAAGCCCCCTCCAGAACCAGTGGAGACTGTTATCCATGTGAGAGACTGTGGCTTTGCACTCCCCAGGATAAAGCAGTGGGCAAACCACCCACTGGAGAGACTTGAGAGACTGTGGCTTTGCACTCCCCAGGGTAAAGCAGTGGGCAAACCACCCACTGGAGAGACTTGAGAGACTGTGGCTTTGCACTCCCCAGGATAAAGCAGTCGGCAAGCCACCCACTGGAGAGAGTTGAGAGACTGTGGCTTTGCACTCCACAGGATAAAGCAGTGGGCATGGAGCCCCCTCGTGGTGCTGGCGTCGTGCACTCATCCGGCTGAGGTGCCCCTCCTTCCCTTCCCCCTGAGGTGCCTGTTTTATTTCGATCTGATGCCCCTGCAGTGTTCTCTCTGTTTGGATCGGGTATTGAGTGTGGGCCTCGCCCATGCATTTTCGGCCCAGTGGTCCACGGACTATGTAGGTGCAGTACATGGACTTGAAATCTTGGTGTATATATTTGTTAATAGTGTATATATATTTTTGATTAATGGATTTTTCCTGATTACAATCGTTCACCTCATTTCCTTTTATCCCTGCGTTCTTCCAGGGGGGTTGGGGGGTGTAAATGTAATGTTTCAGCATGTATTGGTGTGTGTGTTGTTGTGTATGAGGGTGGGGGTGGGGGTTTTGCGTGTGTGTCACTCTCTTTTCCCTCCCCCGTCCCCTGTGTCGTAGTTGCAGTACTCACCATGGTCGTCGCCATCGCCGTCGGTCGCGCTCCCGGTAGAGGAGCAGGAAGACAATCTCAGGTAGAATTTGGAGTTCCGGCTCCATGGTGTCCTTGTTCCACGTGAGGTGCGTAGAGGTGAGAGTTTTCCCTTCCAAGTCCAGTTTCTGCCGTGTTTTTGTTCGCATTGAATCCGCCCCGGAATAGGTGGCGGTTTGGCCTCTCATAATGGTGTGGGCGGTACATTGTCTTCCGCCTGTCTGTTGGCGGTGACTGCCATGCTGTTTGTTTGTACCGCCGTGGCGGTCGGAGTGTTAAAGTGGCTGTCTATGTTGGCGGTTTCCGCCGCGGTCATAATTCCATTTTTTTTACCGCCGGCCTGTTGGCGGTCTTACCGCCGCTAAAGCACCGACCGCTAGGGTTGTAATGCGGGCCACTGTCTGTATAATAAGTCCATTCAGGTGATGAATAGCTGTGACAAGGTACTCTTACTCATTTCGATCTCCTAGGTGTCTGTTGATCTTCTGTATCACTTATACCACTAGATTCTATTTCTTCAACAATGGTTTGTTGTATGTGTTCAACTGACACACCATAATTTAATTTCTGCTTTCTACTCCTGGGCCATTCCTCTTTCCTTTGAAGTATCTCACTCCTCGTGCTTGTTCCTTTACCAGGGCAATTTGATTGCAGTAGTGGTGATTCTGCAGTTTTCTTTCTTTCACGTCTCAGATATTCATCTTAAGAGGTTACTTCCACACCACTTTGTGAAATTTCAGAAACCTGGATAGGCAAGGAATTTGGATGGATGTCACACCTCTCCGGTCCTTCAGGACGTACAGACACAGGAGGTTGTGTACCTGGTTCAACTTCATCTAGTGTTCAACTCACCCTTTGGGTGTGTGAGGTGTGAATCAGTTGGGTATACCCACCACACTTCACTGTTGTGTTGGTAATCAGGATCACCTTCCATCTCGACTCTCAGGATTTTCAAATGTGTTTTTATATAAGGACCCAATCGCTGGGCGAAGATTTGGCACTGCTGCTGACTTGAGATGGCATTAGCCGTCCAACCTGTTTGGAGACAGAACTCGCCACATCAGCCAGTCCCTTGCAGGAGTCAAGAATCATGTCATCAATTTTATTTATAAATGCAATAGGTAGTAGGATGGCACGTCCCATGAGTATTTTGTGTGGTGACAATCCTGTTCTTCTGTCAGGTGTGCTTCAAAGACTCATCAAAACTAAGGGCAATGCATCTTGTCCTTTCAGAGAAGTGGATGTACATACTTTTACCAGATGAGAGTTCAGTGTGCCATTAAGTTGCTTGACTAAACCTAAAGGTTCTGGTTGGTAACTACAATACATTACCTGCTCCATTTGTAGCACCACACCTAGCACTCTCAGGATCTCATAATTAAAATGAGTTCCTCGGTCTGACTCCAGAGAAACCAGAAATCCGACCTTGGTATGAATTTCCGTTATAGCAATTTGGCTACAGTGAGGCTGGCATTTCTCCATGTAGGTTATGCTTCCACCAATTGGGAGAAAATGCACACTATGAACAGGATGTACCTCAATGTGTTACAAACAGGCATTTCAATAAAATCCAACTGCAGTCCATTAAAGGGTCCTCATAATTTACTTATATGATTCATGGTTACAGGGGTTCTTCACAAAACAATTAGGTACACTGTTCCAAGGGGATCACCCCAGGTCAGCTAGGCACTTCTATAAGTAGAAGCAAGAGCCCTCACACACCCAGTGGGTGTCATGCTTCATCACTGGGCTTGCTCCTCATCGGGCCAGTGCTGAAATGCCCAATGGCCCTCTTTAAGGGACTCTTTACCAGAGATCGTTAAATAAGTGATGTAGTCAGTAGTAGGAGAAGACTCAAACCTACACCGGGAAGTGAAGAGCTCCAGTTAGTGTGTTAAAATTGACTCTAGGTCCTAACGTAAATCAGTTTATTGTCACTGGAGGGTCTAGGTCAAGGTTAAAAACAAGGGGAGTGACCAAGGAAATAATGTTTCTCCACTCAACCGAAAAAAAAGAATAGGGAAAGGAAATTCAGTCCTTTACCTCTCATTAATGGTCGACATGTTTCACACCTATATTGTCACATGCGAATTAGTCGGCGTTCCTTCAGGACCAAAAGTAAGTAAAGAAACTCCTAGACTTCACTTGGGGAACCTTAAGTGTGTTCAAAGTGCATGAAAAGTTAAATAAAGGACTTACATACAAAGACTAGAAGCCCTAGTTAGAGGTTGACCTGAGGGAAGAAAAAAGAGAAAGAAATGTGATGACATAATTAAGGACATCACAAACATCAGGTTTGCTGTTGGTGCTTGATTCATTAATTCTGGGGTTACCCATCGTTTGTGGAACCATCAGAGCTTGAGGGACCTGTATTATTGGAGTTTGCAACTGATTTGGAGTTTGTGTTCATTAAACTGGGCCCTGAACTGGTATATTTTGGATTTGAGTTGGACTCACCCTTTGCATTTGCCCATCACCACTTACTCTGTTAGGGTTCTGCGACATTCCCTCTCCCAGTACCCGAGCTTGTTACAGTAATGACAAGGAGCCAATCTCTTTAATTTTGCAATATCTACCCATGAATTTGGATAAACCGAAACACCTCTACCTCTTCCTTGTGGAATGCCAACTCCACCTCGCACCGTTTGACCTTCTTTCTGGTAACCAACATCTTGCATTCTACCAACGTTTCTTATATACGGCTGATACTGATACACTTTCTGAACCAGCTTCATCTGTTCAAGAATAAATTTCTATGTAGGCCTTTTCTGCTTCATCTCATTTTCATTGCTACAGTACTTAGGATACCTCAGGATCACATTTAAAGGTTTAGACTTCCAGCAAATTACTTTCTGTTGTGTGTGCATACTGATCTCTGGGTGCAACCCAAAAGCAAACTGTAATACAAAGCTTCCCCTATCATCCTTTCAGGATTTTCTTGTCTACTGTGATGTGCTGTTTCCTTAGCTTCTTGATTCTTCTGATTTTATCTTTAACCAATTAATGTCCCTTGCTGGAACTTTTCCCTTCAGGAAAGTAATCACCTCATTATACTTTCTCATCACTGCAGGCGAAGGCGGCCTGTTACAGGACTGCTTCACGGCTCTATGCGTGGCCATTGTACAGTTATCTTAGACTCAGTCCATAGATCACTCTGTACCACAATGTCAAAAAAGATATTTAAATCTGTCCACAAAACCTTTGAAATGTTATCAAACCTGTTAATCTGTGTATACCATTGTACATGAATCTCCCTCAGTTTAGGGAAGTTATTTGTGAATGTCGCAAGATCACCTCGACCCCATGACACATGAACATACCCGCCACATGGTATCTTCTGCATAGGGAATGACAAAGCCTTACCCTCATCTGGGGGGTATTAGAGGCGGTTTACCATTTATCTCAACAGTGTCTGGTTCATTTTGGCCCCTTTTCTCCTGCGAAATTGACTCTCATTCTGCTACCACTTGCCGGGGGGCAGGAGGTATTCTTATATCTCAATCATCAAGTTTAATCATTAAAAAATCCCCATCATTGGTTATATGAATCTTTGTTAGGCCACAAGGACAGATTATAAGAAGCAATTATATCAAACACCATGAACAGTAAAGTCCATCTGGGGCTTCACAAGTATAAAAAAAGATTTTGTTTGAGTTTAAAGGGCTGTATTAACACATTAAACGAAGTCAAATGATGTATTTAGTAAATATTTAATTTGGTCATCATTGTTGCAAATTCAAATAATTCATTAGTCTTTACTGCAAGACAAAATAAAATACCACATTTGTAAGAATTACAAATGAAATAGAGAAAATGCAACATATGTTCCATAAAGGAAAATCTCTAATCTAAGTTCATGTTTTTACGCATGAATGGCAATTATCTTCGAGAGGCAAGGTTAGATGCCAGGACAGAAACCCAAATGAAAGGCTCTGATGAGAGAATCAGAATGCATAGGCATGAAGCCTTAGCACTCAAGGTATGAAATGAGCAAAACATGGAAACTATTCTCATCTCAATATCAGCAGTCACCCCTACGGTCTGCTGCCTAACTTATGCAGCAAGCTTTCTGTGCCTACTCTCTGGGTGAGAAAAGGAACCTCTATGGAAGAGGAGGCTCCCTAATTTAAGGAACACACACTAAAATAATTCTACCAAACATCAATAGCACCAAATTGTACATTCACTGTTCCAACCAACTAATCAGCCTCCAGCAAACTCTGGGAGGAGGTAAACTCTCTAGTGTCTCACCTCTTCAAAATGAAGTATGGAATCACGTCCTTGGTTTATTACTTTGATCAAATCTTGTGGTTCTGATAGTTCCTCCCACGAGTCGTGTTTCCTGACATTTCTTTGCACAGAGTATTAGAGCTAGTGTCTACTAAGCACTACACCTGCACACTTACCCTTATAATCACAAGGAGCTTCGCATCAAGATATCTTCCACAACATTATGGTTCCTTATACCTCAATGTTCAACACAAATATAACGCTACCACATGCTGCCTCTGGAGGAGCATGACCTCTTTGGAACAAAAGGACTGCTTACCTTTACACTCACGCACCTTGACCCCTCTGTTTCATTGTCATCTCTGAGAGCAGGATCGATTAAAAACACAAATCTCTTTGCAGTGAGTATGCTATTCTTGTCCACTCAACAATAACCTCACACAGGCATTGGAACAATTAGAAAATAGAATATAAAAAAGCAGGTAAACTGTTCGCAAAATTGTCAACCACTAGAGTTGTGTACCGAAGGATAGATATATTAATAACACACATTTCAAATTTGAAAAGAAAGCCTCTGATGAGAAACAAATCATAGTTCACATGTCAATTGTTATTAATCAATTTATAAAATAAGGTCCTCACCGTGATAGATCACTTTACCATGTTACTGAGCAAAAATGTAGAACTTAAAGGCCTAATAGAGGCAGATCCAGGGCTTAATTTGCTCTGTTGACTGCTGGTGCCAGACACTGACACTCATTTTTGGCATCTGATGACTTTTCATCATCAGACTTTGACTCAGAGCAACAGAGAGCCACCATCACAGCCCACATTGACACAGCAGCTAACCACATAAAAGAATTATTCAAAACAGTCAAGGAATACTACAACCTGGCAGCCACCGAAAACACAATCCACCCTTCTCAAGAACTCAGCAACACTCTCTCTGACTATTCCCACAACAAGATCGCCACCATCTACAACAACTTCGTCCCCACAGCTCTCGATCTCAGCAACCTCGGACAACCAATGCACATTACTAACACGATCACCAATTGGACATCGCTCACCACACAGACCACCACGACTGTCATGTCGTCTATCCACTTTGTGGCATCCACCAACCCATCCCCCCACCATCTCTTCAACCTTGAGAGCCAACCTCGTCAGCTCAGAACTCACTAGCATCCTCAGCACCTGCATCTCCAAGGGATCCTTCCTGGACAGTTGGAAACATGCAGAGGTCAGACCCCCCCCTAAAAAACCCTCTTCCAATCCCAAGTCAAAAATGATCAACCAATCTCCCTGCTCTCCTTCTCTGCCAAAGTACTCAAGAAGGTCATCTAACAGCAACTCACTGAACACCTGAACAGAGCAACCTGGTTCACATCTCCCAATCAAGATTCAAAGCCAACCACAGAAACCAATATGATCGCAACCACAGACGACATCAGAACCCTTCTTGACCGTCGGGAGAATGTAGCTTTGATCCTCCTCCTCAACCTCTCAGCTCCATCCAACACTGTATACCACCACACCCTCATCTACAGACTCAACAGCATTGGCATACAGGAGAATGCCATCAAGTGGATCACGTCCTTCCTTACAGGATGCACACAAAGCATACGGCTGCCTATCTTTACCTCCAAACACAAGAACATAATCTGCAGGATACTCCAAGGATCATTGCTCAGCCCTACGCTGTTCAACACTTACTTAAATCCCCCTCGCAGACATCGTCACATCCCACGGTCTCAACATCAACATAATTTCATACACAGATGATACACAGCTCACACATAACTCATCCTATCGCTCACTGAAGAACCTGCCACCACCAGAACAAACTTATGTGATACCATGACCAATTTAGCCAACTGGATGAGAGCCAATTACCCTAAACTCAACTCTGACGAGACAGAAGTACTGAGCTTTGGGAGAAGCACACCCATATGGGAGCACAGCTGGTGGGCAGCCGAACTAGAACAGACCACACATGCAACCTCGTCATCATCCTCAACAGCAAACTGACCATGAAGCAGCAGATCAACGCAGTTGCCTCCTCCTGCTTTACCACCCTCTGCATGCTCTGCAGGATCTTCAGATGGATCCCAGTCAGCACCAGAAGACCGTCACCCAGGCCCTAGTCACCAGCCGCCTAGACTATGGCAACACACTCTACGCGTCTCTACCCAACTCTCAAGAGACTCCAGACCATACAAATTGTAGCAGCAAGACTCATCCTGGACCTCCCCATCTGGATCCACATCCCCCCTACTTCAGAAACCTTCACTGGCTCCCCATCCAGAAGAGATGCCAGTTCAAGACCCTCATGCATGCTTACAAAGCCGCACAAGATCAATGTCTGGCTTACATCAACCACCGACTGAACTTCCATCAACCCACCATACAACTGCACTCCTCCTCACTAGCTCACTCACACCCTGCATCCCTCGCACCCTCTGTGGCGGCTGCTCCTTCTCCTACATCACCGCCAAGACTTGGAATGATTACCACGTTCGTACAGCACCCTCCCTTCTGAATTTCAGGAGGAAGCTCAAGACCTGGGTTTTCAACATACATCGCACCCAGCCACCAGATACCACAAGGGTGACAGTCCAGCGCTATACAGATATTGATTGATTGATTGAGAGTAAAAAAAGAGAGAAAAAAGGAAGAGAAATATAAGACATCAGGGACAACGTGGAGAAAGCAGTGGAAAGAACAGTCAAGACTAAGTTAAAGAGACATATTCCAGTGCCAGGGTGCCAGAATTATTTTAATTCGCACATTCAAGGCTGTTTCTGAACAGGTGGCTGGATTTACATCTGAACAGTTGAATGTGTTCACGAAGCTGATTGTGGAGACCCACTGTTGTGCTACAGTTCTTCCCTCCCAGCCAACAACTGGAACCTCTTTTACAGCTCATAAAAGCCTGAAAGGATGAGAGGTGCTTATCCTTTGAGAGGGATAAAAGTGTCTGACAGACAAAATGTGGGACAATGGCAACCAGCAGTTCCTCTGTATGGGCAGTTGGACAGGAGCCACGATTTCAGGACAAACCATCAAAATTAGGGAAGGCTGGCCATCCTACTTTCTCTGGCAAGTGCCACTACATTTTAACTACCATATTCAACAAGATTGTGAAAATCCGCAGGGGATTAGACTCCAGAGAGTCAGAATAAAGGCATATATAACAGTCATGTGACCACCCATTTGCACCAGTATACAAGCTGCCTGAAGCTGCCTGTTTGATAAACAAAATGACGCGTATCTGCACATGCGCGGTGAGCCACAGGATTGTCTTGATTGTGACAGCAGTAAAACTAAAAGCAGGTATAGGCTGTAGTGATACAGCAGGATGGCCAATAGACTTGGTTGTTTTCATTTAGCTACTGTGTCGCTGTTTAATTATTGCTCATTTTTAATGGCGGAGCACCTGATGTTGTTCAGAGAGAGAGACGGAATCATAGCAACAATTGGCAGTGGAACTGAAGAAGATTCAGGCCCATAAACCGCCTAGCTCCCAGCTGGAGAGTTGCTTGGCGCAATTTCTTCGGCGGCTGCTGTGTTTTACAACACACTACTGATGGGAAGGAAAATTAGAATCGCTCAGCAGTAACCAGACGGTGTTAAATTGCTTTTGCTTTGTAATTAGAAAGCTATCCCTGACTCTTAACTACAGAAGGTTTTGTTAGAAGCTACAGAACCTTTCCTGCAGTGCGCCCTCCATGCAAGAACATGAACCTCGCCCTCACAATTTAGCAAATATTTGGGTTGTTTTTTACACGGCATGTTTTTTGTGAAGTGCCCTGGGGAATTTTGCGAGCTACCTCTGTAGAGCTACACATGGCCAAGAGACATGGGGCTTGACATGCTAATTACTGATCCAGACTTTAAAACTTGAAAATAAATTTTGCTGAAAGGGGCATGCCCTGTGAGAGGGTGGGGGAGGGGGGGGATTGGTTTTATGCTGAGGTCCGTCTGCCCCTGCGGCCTGCCCCCATTGACCTTCCTCCTTGAATAAACCAAAAACACAAAGGTGGCTGGGGTTGCAGCTGATGTTGTGGGATATTTTCACACCTCTTAATGGACTTGGCGTACAGCCTCCAAAGAGGAGCTGGAAATCAACACTGTTCTGTGGTTTTCAGCTCCTCTTGCCTGCCACCATGTGATTTTGACTCCTCATCTGGTGACCCTGTGAAGAGAGCCAAAATCGTGAGACACATGGTGCCACCGTGTGAGTTGGCAGGTCTGCAGATCGCACAGATTTGTTCACAAATATTGACAAATAGGAGCACAGGCTCATCCAGCATAGCCAGCCATTCTTGGGGAGGCCGAACCTAACCCAGCCTAGGACCCAGGTCAGGGCCATGCGGTACTGCAGGCAGCAGGGAGATGTTTGAGTGGTGCAGGGCCTTCTTTCTCCACCCATAGTTGTCCGGAAGCATTTGGGGTGGGTGGGGTCGAATGGTATAAATGACGCAGACATTCCATTTGTATTCAGCACACTTCTTTATTTATTTCTCCATGAATTTGTGCTATTTTATTATACGGTCGGTAATTAACATAAAAGTAAATTATTCAGAGTATTCCTCTGATAGCTGGTGCTCCACACAGTTCCTTGGTCCCAGTTTTAATTTCGTTTGGGCCTGCTCTTCTTTCCGGACAGTTCACAGTAAGCAGAATCCGAGGGATAAAACACATAAAGTATTACAAATTAATTATCAGTCAGGAACAGTATAATGGTGGTCATTATGACAATGGAGGTGACTGTCAAAGTGGCGGTAACACCACCAACAGGCTGGCAGTAATTACTGCCAAATAATGACCATGGCGGTGATAACTCCCATGGACAGCCAATGTACCGCACCAACCGCCAGGGTGTTAACACCACTGAGCACGGCGGCATCCATCAACAGCCAGAGGAAGACAAGGTACCGGCCACCATATTATGACATAGCAAACCTCTGCGATTTCCGGGGCGGTACCAACGCCATGAAAAGCCTGGCGGAAGCAGAACACAGAAGAGGAAAGACTCACCATCCGAGACACAGAGAGGATCAACACTGCCATGGAACCTGAACTTAAAGTCTTCCTGATGCTCCTCTATGCCATGCTCCACCTGGAACACCATCGCCGACGAAGACGACAAAGGTGAGTACAGCCACCTAGCACACAAGGGAGGGAGGGAAGAAAAGGAAAGGGACACGCACAACATACACCATCCACACACACCATACACACAACCAGCTGAGAAAAAAACAATCTCACAGGACACACGTCATACTAATGCAAGGACAACATTTAGCCATAACTGATATTGTAATTTGATGCCAACAGCCACCATATTGTCCAAGTGATAAGAGAAATTTTAGTAAATGTTCAGAAAGGGCCAATGGCCAGTCCAAAGTACAAAAGGCCCACATGGCCACAGGGCACAGTCCAAGCCCCAACTTGTTCTCTAACGAAATCCGCACTACACTGTGCAGGGGCATCATGTTGGAAATGGCCAGGCACCTCAGGGTGAGGAGGGGTTGGGGCACCTCAGGTGAAGTGGGGAACGTGCCCACTGGTTCTGGAGGGGGCTCCATGCCCATTATCCTTTGCTTATAATCGAATCAAAAAGACATGTAAATTTAGAAAAGTTCCAAACTAGGTACGAGTCATGGAGAACAGGAGATCTTCCACTTCAGCAGATGTCAAAGCCAGAAAGTCCTCGCAAAAAAGGATCAAAGAGCAGGTGTGTTCCATAGCCCCAGTGTCAACCAAGGCGGCATCCCGTGCAGTGCCCATTGATGAGTTGTCGACAACTTCCTCCAGTAAGGGTAACTCATAATTAGCTTCACGCAGCAAACGCAACCTCAATACGCATGTCTGGTAAGGAACCCTCCGCGAGAACATCAACAGATCAGCATCTAATGTAGGCAAGCGCTGCTGTGAAAGACAGACTTCCAGTGCATGTTCAAAAGAGCACCAGATGCACCGAAACACAGGCTGCACACAATGCAAAACTGGTCTGAATGACAAAGTCCAGTCACACTCCAATTACTCCAGGAGTGTTGCTCCAAAATACTGCATCATACGCTCACGACACAGCTGCGCTGACGGGAGCGCCGTCATTTCTCCTCATTGTGGCGGGACAGCCATTGCGCATAAACAACAGCAACAGCAGGATGCCAGCTAATAAAGCCAAAGTTATCGGAAATCCCCCCAAAAAACTACTGAGAATTGAGTGGATAGCTGAAGGTATCAAACCGAATAGTAAGGAGACGTGTGAACGAAACCAGAACCAAACAGCTTTGAAAAAATGTGCGATTCCAGTTTTACTGGACGCATTAAATATTCGTCCCATGAGTTCACCAAAGTGTCTCGGAAAGCTCGTATTTAACAGGGACTTAATTTCTGCTGATGACCTTGGCACTTGAAGTGCGTAGATCTCACGCGCAGATGTAAGGGCCACATGCTTTTGAAACAATAATGCATTGAGTCTACTTAACTTGTAGAAATTCACGTTTGAAGTAGCAATGTGAGGCCAAATATCAGCTTCCTCCCTAAATTTATTGGGGGGAAACATTAAGTTCCCGCAGCATGTAACGACCTTAGAGACCGAAACAACGTAAACTATTCCGGCCCGCATGCATCAATTGAGGAGGACGTAGCTGCTGTTTGAAAGCACCTGGAACGTAGGTCTAATCAGTGGATGTTGTGTGTGCAACTGTCTGTTGTTTGTGTGAGTGCTTGTGGCCTGAAGTGTGCTGCCTCTGTTTGTCTGTGCCACTCTTGTGTGATGTTTTCTGTGCATGCTTGTCTGTATATGTGCATAGGATGGGTTGGGGTTGAGGAGACTGGGACTGGGAAGTGGTAGTTGGAGGAGGGACGGTAGTAACAGAGACAAAGGCTGCCATCAGAGAGGAGGCCAGAGCCTGGAACGATCTCTGTTGGGCCGCCAATCCAACATGGATGCCCTCCAGGAATGCATTGCATTGCTGCATCTGGGATGCCAGCCCCTGGATGGCATTCACAATGGTTGACTGCCCTACAGAGAAGGATCTCAGGAGGTCAACAACCTCCTCACTGAGGGCAGCAGGGCTGACTGGGGCAGGGCCTGAGGTGTCTGGGGCGAAGGAGATACACACCCTCCTGAGTGAGCGGCAGGGGCAACTCGGTGAGGGGCTACTGGGAGGGCAATGCTGGTACGGGGTGGCAGCTGTACCTGTAGCTGGGTCGGTCCCAGAGGTGTCCGCCCCCACCAAGGAGCTACCATCAGAGGAGGAATCAGAGTCAGTGTTGTCACCTCCTGTCTCCGCCGTGGTGCTTCCCTTACCCTCTGTCCCACTGGTTCGCTCGGTGTCAGTGGACTCTGCTTCCTGGGTCCTGTGGGATGCAGCTCCCTCTGTTGCCGGTCCCCCTGCTCCTCTGCCAGATGATGCTAATGCACACATGGACAGGATGGCAGAAGGAAAAATTGGGGGGGGGAAGGGAGCACTGGGTCAATTACAGCACCAACTCCTCCGATGGCATGCACATTACCATCACAAACGGGGATCAGGATTGAGCACCATGCATCGCACTGGCATTCCATTGGCCAGGTACCACAACAAGATGTCAGCCAACCACCACCAACTGCACCCTTCCTGAGAGTCACTAAGCCCTGTCTAACATGGAATGCAACCTAGCTAGGTTACCAGATTTTGCAATACACCCATTACCCTTGAGCTGGATCACGCTCTAATGTATGAGCTGGCATGAAGGGGCACCCACTAACTGACACCCACCACCGGGATTCCATGCCACCTACCAATTATAATGGTAACGCCCACTGTACTCATCCCACTATGGCTGCTGTGATGCTCTCAATCGCCCATCCAGCTCTGGGTAGGCCATCAGGGGGGTAATGTTCCGACGGGCACCCCGCCATTGTTGGGAGGCAATCCCCAGCTGGGCCTCTGCAGTCTTTCAGGCCCAGCGTCTCAGGTCCTCCCACCTTTTCCTACAGTGGGTGCTTCGCCTGCTGTAGACCCCCACGTCAGGGTACGTAAGTCCTTGCCGATGAAATGCCACAATCCCTTCTTCTGATGGGCGCTGACCTGCAGAGGAAACACAGACAGGAGGACACCATTACACATACAATCCAGCCTGTCACACATATGGCCCACAAATCCCATTTCCATCTCCATAGGCACACACATCACCCAGCGCCCATCATGTACACTACCACTAGACATATCACCCCCCCAAATGACACAATGCTTGCACACACATCTCCATGCAAACTTGTCACATGCATCGTGCCCAAGGTGTACTCACCAGTTGGTCTAGAGGCCCATACAGCTGTCCATACTGGGGTACGACCCCATCCACCAAGTGCTCAAACTCCACCGAAATGAAGGCAGGGGCCCTTTCCCCGGTCACATGGCCATGGCAGGATCCAGACACGGGTCACAGCAGCACACTCAGTGTAGGTGTTGTCCTGTGGAAAGTCAGGAATCAAGTGAGGATTTAGATAGAAAATGGCGGTCACGTCCACGGCGGTGTACACCATCACCGTTGCCGCTGATCCCCATTGGCAACTGTACTCCATAGAACCCCATATTAGCCAATGAGGAATTGCACAGCGATGCAAGACCGCCTTCTGCCTTCCGGCATGACGCCCAACGTCAGCAGAGTTACCTCACTTCCACCTGTCCTTAGATACAGGACAGGTGGTCACTATTTCTTGGTGGTGGACTACATTCAGATAATCCATAATTGCGTCATTGCTACAATTTGCACATACATTGACATTCCTATTTTCCATCACATCAATGTACACTGAGGCGGTGGTTCCATTGTTTAAATTGTGACAGCCTACTCACTCTTGTGTCTCTTAGATACCTACCACTGCAGATGAATAGTAGGAGGAGACAAGCCCCGTGTACAGACCCGTTATGGACTTGGCTACACTGGAGGACAGGCACATAATACTCACATATAGACTGGACAGGGCCACAATCACAGAGCTGTGTGCCCAATTGGAGCCTGATCTGATATCAGCTATCCGTCATCCCACTGGGATCCCCCTCTTGTGCAGGTTCTATCAGTGCTCCATTTCCTGGCAACTGGTTCTTTCCAAGCGACAGTGGGCTTGGCGGCAGGATTGTCACAGTAAATAGTGTGCCTTGCGGACCAGTACATCTTCCACATCACTGCCAAGTATCCTGGGTCGGTGCATGACGCCTTCGTCCTGAGGAATAGCAGCATCCCAAATGTGATGGCACAACTACAAAGGCACAGGGTGTGGCTAATTGGTGAGCCTGACTTCCCACCCAGTGTATGTCAGTGTATGCCTTCTGGTGTTAACTCCATACCATTATGTAAGGTTAATGTTTGTCCCTCAATACTTGCAGGTGACCATGGCTACCCAATCGTATTGTGGATCCTGACCCCTGTAAGTAATGCCAGGACAGGGTCTGAGAATCCTTATAATGATGCACATGGGCGAACCAGGAGAATTATTGAAAGGATCTTCGGCCTCCTGAAGGCCAGGTTCAGATGCCTCCAACTGACAAGTGGATCCCTGTGCTACTCACCCGAGAAGGTCTGCCAGACAGTAGTGGCATGCTGCATGTTGCACAACCTGACCCTCAGACGACGTGCCTTATTTGCAGGAGAAGGAGACTGGAAATGGCCCTGTGGCAGCAGTGGACCCTGAGGACAGTGAGCATGAGGAGGCAGAGGATGAGGCTGTGGACAAGAGAACATCAGTTATAGGTCACTACTTCTAATGATATATAGGTGAGACAGTGGAACTGACCATTCCTCTGAATATTGATGTTTTCTGTGTGGCTGTAGCAGGATGGCATTCACTTCCTTTGCATCTCAACTTACTGTCTCCTATGGCTTGTCATTTTGCAGATGTTGGTGATATAACAACTACAGGTCATTAATTGTATGCCATCACAGTGTTCAGATCATTTGCACAAGATGTGACTGTTTCCATAAATGCACATTTTCATCACATTAAACACTATCACTCAAGTTGTGTTCAAGGGCGTTTATTGTAGTGCAAATAACTGACAGAAAAGTGCAATGGAATGGGGTGATGGTAGAGGAAAGTCCAGGGTATTGTTCCAGTCTGTTTGTAGCACAGGTCGAGGGTCCAAGGGGAAATAGGAAGGGGAGCAAAGGCAGTTCAAAAGTAGACAAGGTTACAGGGTGGGACACAGGGGGACATTCAGGAGGGTCTCAGGGTGGTTCACCTTCTGCGGGGGAGGGGCGCTGGTGGCCTTTGGGTCTTGTGGCAGGGTGTCCTGCCCACTAGCTGCAGCAGACGTGGTGGGCTGGTCAGTAGACTGGCTAGTGGTAGGGGCCATCTGGTGTGCTGGCCGTTCCCCCATGATGTTGGCCATATGTGCCAGCACCCCTGCTATGGAGACCATGGTGGTGCTGAGGGCCTGCAACTCCTCCCTGATCACTAACACTACAGGACAGGAAATTACCAGTGTAAATGGCACAGAGCGTGTAATCACCAGTATGAAAAAACTGCCCTCACTCACAAATTGTGGCATGCTTCATCATCGGACTACTGCTAACACACTCCTTCATAATCCCAAGTCGGAGTGGAGCAGAAAGTGCAGGGAAACATCAAGGCACACAACATACAAACAACATGAAAAACAGGGACCAAGGACGAACAACAGAATCATAAAACTGTCTCCGAACGGTCACTATCTAAATTTTATTACAGTGCGGCCTGGGCAAGATTAAAAAATCACCACTGGTGGTGATCTCAGGGTATAATTACCTGTTCACCCCAGTTTCTGTAATAAGTCAACATGTTTCGGCCGTTCTTTGACTGCCCCTTTGGGTCACTCTGCCTGCATCAGGACCTTTGTACTGCCCCGTTGTAAAGATTCCCCTACCTGTCCTTTGATCAGGGTTCTCATCATATGTGTACCTGAGAGAACTTCTCGATCTGTATACACACTGTCGGTTATCGAGTTTTCATTGGTACTTGTATTTACCAGCACCAGGTGGGAGCACCACCCTGTAGTCACACATTTGTCAAGGGACCAGTGCTGCCTCTCTCATTGCTGCCCGCCTCCCTGATTGCCTGATGTTGTTCCTCCTGCAGCCCCTTGTTCTCCTGCATGTTGGCAAGGATCTGGCCCATCTTGTCCTGGGATTGTTGGTAAGCACCCAGGACATTAGTAAGTGCCTCATGGAGAGTCTGTTCCCTGGGCCTGCCCTCCCCCTGGAGCACATCGGTCCTCCCAGTGTCCCTGTGCCTCTGTCCCCCAAACGGTGTGCCCACTGCCACTGACCCCAGGTCCCTGATTATCTTGGGGGTGAAGTGTGGACTGGGGTCTCTGTGCAGGTGGGCACACTGCTGATTGATGTGTCCTGGGGACAGAGGTTTGGGGACATTGGGTGGGTGCTGTGGTGTTGGATACTGAGGCGAGAGGCTCTGTGGTGGACTCTGAGTGGGCTGGGGTGGCCGACTGACCAGTGGTCTCTGATGGGCCAGAAAGTTCATCCAGATCCTGAAGTCCAGAGTTACTGTCATCATTGGGGGCATCTTCTGTTGGAGGACTGGATAGTCATGGCACTTCCTCGCTGCTGACATTGGCTGGGGCACCTGCGAGGATGTAAGTGATGTATTATGCTTCATGTCTGTGACATATTGTACATCCCCAGCTTCCCCTCTATTGTTGCTGTTGCCCTGCCACCTTTGTTCATGTATGGTGATGCAGTGTGTTATTGTTAGTTCTCCATGTTGTGCATGCTTTGGTGATGGGTGTACATGCAGGGCTGGGAGGGATGTCCATGTATTTGTATAGCATGCAGGGCTTGGCATTGGGGTTTGTCAGATGTGTAGGTGCAGTGTGTGGGATGGAGTGGAGTGATGGGAGTGAGGGTGAGGGGGTGTGATGACATGCAGGTATGGCGGGGGGGATAAGTAGTAAATATTGACTCACCAGCGTCCAGTCCTCCGGCTACTCCAGTGAATCCCTCAGGATGCAGGATTGCCAAGACTTGCTCCTCCCATGCTGTGAGTTGTGGGGGAGGAGGTGGGTGGTCCACCACCAGTCCTCTGGATGGCAAGCTGGTGCCTTGCTGCTATGGAACGTACCTTCTACCGTAGGTAGTTCCACCTCTTCCTGATGTCATAGCTTGTTCTCAGATGGTGTCCCACGGCGTTCATCCTGTCCACGATTCTCCGCCATAGCTCCATCTTCCTGGCAATGGATATTTGCTGTACCTGTGCTCCAAACAGCTGGCCACGATTCTCTGCCGTAGCTCCACCCTTACTATTTCCTCCACCATGACCTGCAACTCCACATCAGTGAAACGGGGGTGCCTTAGTGGGGACATGGGTGTTGTGTGATGTGTGTTGTGCAGAGGGTGTTGAGTGATGTGGGATGTGGGGTGCGTGACGGACGGATGGGTGTTTGTGGTGTGTGTGTAGTTGTCTCAGTAGTCTTCATGTTAGTCTTGTGGCGATTATTATTGTTCGTAAAGGATTGTGGGTAATGTGGATGTGTATTTTATAGTGCTGTGGGTGGGAGTGTGTGGTTTGTGTATCAGTGTCAGGTGTGTGATTTTCATTTAGGTCAATGTTGTGTTGTTTTGTATTTGGGTGGCCATTCTGAGCGCGCTAGTGTGTTTCGCCAGTGGTTTACCGCCATTGAATTCCACTGTGGTGATTCTTGGGTCATAATGTGGTGGGTGTTGTTTTGTTGGAGTAACGGTATGGGTGTTTTTTTCCCGACACTTTAACCCTGGCCTTTGGGCTGGCGGATTTGTGTATTTGGCAGTATTCTGTAGGTTTGTTGTGTGTGTGTCATAATTTGGCGAACGGATATTCGCCACCACGGCGGTATGTTGGTGGCCATCATCAAAGCTGTAAGCAGCATTTACCACCAATGTCATAATGAGGGCCAATGTCTTTAATAGTGCTACCTTCATCTCATCTACTATCTAAAAATTATGTGCCTCCTTCCCGATAGGACACTTGCCCAAATGTAAGGATGGCCTTGCGCCATCTAACACCATATTAGCATATTTTTTCTGATGCTAATGTGGCGTTAGATTGCTAAAAATGCTGCACCATATCTACAAAGGGGCACAATGCATGCATTGCACCACTTTGCAATCCTTTGCGCCACATTATGCATGCATAATGTATGCAAAGGGGGCATTCCGGCACAAGGAGACCCACAAAAATGGGTCCTTGCACTTTCTCCACTAGCATCAGAATTTTTGTTGCTAGTGGAGCAAAATTTTGACGCTATTGTTCCTAATACCGCCATGGTGCACCCTATCTTAAATACGGCGCACACATGCTGGTGTTAGGGGTGCGGTGGGCACAAGAAAAGTGGTGCTTCACTCTGTGAAGCACCACTTTTCTTAAATCTGAGCCTTTGTCAGTTATGCTTTCAGCCACCACCGTGCCCCATAAAGTCCCCCACACTCGCCATCACAGTGGATTACCACCATCATAAATGAAATAAAAAATGTATAGGCTCCTTCCCCCAAGGTCGTGGCGGTGGTGCCCATATCGTCCTTCTGCCTATCTGGGCAACCGGGTGTAAGCAGGATCTCTTGTGAGGTCTTCCTCTGGCCCCACACCCTTCTGGAATCTCCTCAGGCTCAATGTCACTGCCGCCTCAGTCTGCTGGTTTCCCTCTATCCTGTCTCCAATGTCTCTCATACTGTCCACCTCTCAAATGGCCCCCACTGGCTTTTTCCTGATATTCTTTAAGGCTGCCCCTTCTTCGTTGTAGTTGCCAGCCACAGCATGACTTTCCCCGGCTCTGAGACATAAGTTGGCAGCAACATTGGATTCCTCGGATCCTGATGGCTGTTCACACTGGGGAAGTCACGGGGAGGAAGAGCGTTTGGCACCAGGAAGCCCACCACTGGACTGAAAAGCAGAAAATAGCACATATGAGATTGGCCAGCAACATTTGAAACAGCCAGTGAGGAAACGTGTCCAGGCAGGCAGTGAAGTCAAAAGGCCACGTAATTGAAACTGAGACACTCACTGCAAGAAAAGCTGTTTGTAGTGGAGCTGTAAGAGAACAGCTGGAAGAAAACAGTATACTGAGAGGAATATTGGAGGTTCATTGCAACACTGTGGAGCAGGGGGATAGGCTTCAATAATCCCAGAGATGTAGAAAGGGGTGTAACAGAGACCACAACTCATCCCCGGTCAAAGTGGGATCAAGAGACAGCACCTTAGTGAACATGGTAACAGTGGGCCCATGCTGCACGGGGATGGAAGTACACCACAGGGGCAGGGTGGGTAGCACAAAAGGAAGAAGACCTCAGTCTAAGTACCACCCCTTTCCACATGGTCAGAAAGCAAGGTAGCAGGAGTACCAGCAGTCCCACTGGTGAGATTGCACACTGTGAGATACGACAGAGGGGCTGTTAGAAATTGGGTATTTTGTTGGCAGTCAGGGTACCCCCTGTCCAAGCAGGACCCACACTCTACCCCCTTGGTAGCTTGGCACAAGCGGTCAGGCTTAACTTCAGAAGCAAGGTGTAAAGTATTTGTACCAACACACAAAGTAACTTAGTGAAAACATTACGAAATGACACAACACAGGTTTAGAAAAATGGGTAATATTTATGCAAACAAAACAAGACGAAAACTACGAAAATCCAACATACACAAGTCAAGTTATGAATTTAAAAAGTAAAAGAGTCTTAAATCCTTTAGAAAACAGTGAGAACGTTGTTAGCATACATAAGTACCTGGGTAGAGTCAAAATAAAGCTGCACGGGCGAGTGTGGGTCGGAAAAGGCCAGCCATGCATCGATTTCTCACCCGCAAGTGAGAATGGGTGTCGTTCCTCCTCTGGTCAGATCAGCGGCGTTGTTTCTTCTCTCCAGCAAGAGAGCGATGCATCGATCTGGACGGGCACCTCGGGTCCGGGCAGGCTTTGCGTTGTTTTTCCACGCCTAGCAATGTTGCATCGAAATCCGGTCACAAGGTGTCAAGAAACTGCGCTGCCTGGGGGCTTGCGTTGTTAACAGCAGCTGCTGCAGGTGTTGCACATCGTTTCTCCATCCGCATTATGTCGATATTCCAGCCACGATGCAGGTGGAGCATCCATGTTAGCCTCGGGCCAGAGGCGCATGGTTTTTCAGCCTTGAGGCAGGTGGTGAGTCGAAAGTTTCCCCGCACGGCGGTCTTTGTGTGGATTTCTGTCCTTTTCCATTAGCTGCACTTTTCAAGTACCCAGAGATGGGTTAGGGCACCACTTGGCAGGCAGGACTCTCAGCAGAAAGCCCAAGTGCTGGCAGAGAGGAGTCTTTGATGTCCCTGAGACTTCAACAACAGGAGGCAAGCTCAGTTCAAGCCCTTGGAGATTATTCACCAGGTGGCAAGTCACACATAAGTCAGTCTTTGTCCTCTCTCAGGTAGAGCAGCTACTACAGGCCAACCCAGCAAAGCAGTCACAGTCAAAGGGGCAGTACTCCTCCTCCAGCTTTCAGCTCTTCTCCTTGGATGAGGTTCCTCTTGGTTCCAGAAGTAATCTGATTTTCAGGGGTTTGGGTGCTCTTCTTATACCCCTTCCTGCCTTTGAAGTAGGCCTACTTCAAAGAGAAGTCTCTGTTGTTTTCAAGATCTTGCCTTGCCCAGGCCAGGCCCCAGACACAACCAGGGGGTTGGAGACTGCATTGTGTGAGGGCAGGCACAGCCCTTTCAGGTGTAAGTGACAACTCCTCCCCTCAGTGCAGATGCCCCATCAGGATATGTAGGCTACACCCCAGCTCCCTTTGTGTCACTGTCTAGAGGAGAGGTGCAAATAGCCCAACTGTCAAACTGACCCAGACAGGGAGTCCCCAAACAAGCAGAGTCACAGAATGCTTTAACCTCTTATCTGCTGGGCCTTCCCCCCCGTGCTGAGCCCTTTTTTGGCTATTTGGGGTAGTTTGCGCTTAGGCCTTCATAACTTTTTGTCCACATAAGCTATCCACGCCAAATTTGCGTCCTTTTTTTCCAACATCCTAGGGATTCTAAAGGTACCCAGAGTTTCTGGGTTCCCCTGGAGGAGACCAAGAAATTAACCAAAATACACCTAAAAATTTGTTCTTTTAAAAACAATGGGAAAAAAGGGCTGCCGAAGAAGGCTTGTGGTTTTTACCCTGAAAATGGCATCAACAAAGGGTTTGCGGTGCTAAAATCACCATCTTCTCAGCTTTCAGGAACAGGCAGAGTTGAATCAGAAAACCACATTTTTCAACACAATTTTGGCATTTTACTGGGACATACTTCATTTTTACTATTTTTGGTGCTTTCATCCTCCTTCCAGTTAGTGACAGGAATGGGTATGAAACCAACACTGGATCCCGGAGAGCTAAGTGTTTCTGAAAAGTAAACCAAATTCTGAATTCAGCAAGGGGTCATTTGTGTAGATTCTACAAGGTTTTCCTACAGAAAATTACAGCTGAAAAAAAGAATATTGAAATTGAGCTGAAAAAAACAGCCATTTTTCTCAGCGTTTTACTCTGTAACTTTTTCCTGCAATGTCAGATTTTTTAAAGCAATATACTGTTACGTGTGCTGGACTCTTCTGGTTGCAGGGGTATATAGGGCTTGTAGGTTCATCAAGATCCCTAGGTACCCAGAGCCAATAAATGAGCTGCACCTTGCAATGGGTTTTCATTCTATACCTGGTATACAGCAATTCATTTGCTGAAATATAAAGAGTGAAAAATAGGTTTCAAGAAAACCTTTGTATTTCCAAAATGGGTATAAGATAAGGTATTGAGCAGCAGTGGTTATTTGCCCATCTCTGAATCCCAGGGTGCCCATACTAGCATGTGAATTACTGGCCATTTCTCAAATAGACGTCTTTTTTGCACACAGTCTTACATTTGGAAGGAAAATATTTAGAGAAAGACAAGGGGCAATAACACTTGTTGTGTTATTCTGTGTTCCCCCAAGTCTCCCGAATAAAATGGTACCTCACTTGCATGGGTAGGCCTAATGCTCGCGAAAGGAAAGGCAATATGGACACATCACATTTTTACATAGTGTCTAACTGTGGATTTTGGCCTCTAGCTCAGCCGGCACCGAGGAAAACTAAACCTGCAAAAAAATTTAAACTAGACACCTAGGGGAATCCAGGATGGGCTGACTTGTGGTGCTCTGATCAGGTTCTGTTACCCAGAATCATTTGCAAACCTCAAAATGTGGCCAAAAAAACACTTTTTCCTCACATTTCGGTGACAGAAAGTTCTGAAATATGAGAGGAGCCGCAAAAATCCTTCCACCCAGCGTTCCACCAAGCATGCCGATAAAAATGAGACCTCACTTGTGTGGGTAGGCCTAGTGCCCGCGACAGGAAATGCCACAAAACACAACGTGGACATATCACATTTGCACAAAGAAAACAGAGCTGTTTTTTGCAAACTGCCTAGCTGTGGATTTTGGCCTCTAGCTCAGCCGGCACCTAGGGAAACCTACCAAACCTGCACATTTTTGAAAACTAGACACCTAGGGGAATCCAAGATGGGGCGACTTGTGGGGCTCTGATCATGTTCTGTTACCCAGAATCCTTTGCTAACCTCAATATTGGAAAAAAATACACTTTTTCCTCACATTTCGGTGAAAGAAAGTTCTGGAATCTGAGAAGAGCCACAAATGTCCTTCCACCCAGCGTTCCCCCAGGTCTCCTGATAAAAAAGGTACCTCACTTGTGGGGGTAGGCCTAGTGCCCGCAGCAGGAATAGATCACACCATTGTCAATGTTGGTACTTCCATGAAGCAACTGTTGACCCTGGGGTGATCCATTCCTTACACAGGCACCAGGCATAGGTCTCAAGTGGGGTAGTGTTTTTATCAGGACAGGTGAGGAATCACTGGGTGGTAGGAACTCTGTGGATCGCAGCATATTCCTGTAGTTTGTGTGACAGAATGCAAGAAAAATAGAGTTTTTATTCAACATTTCAGCTTTGCAGGGTATTCTGGGTACGAAAACTTTGGGGAATCCACACAAGTCACACCTCTGTGGACTCCTCCGGATGTCTAAATTCCAGAAATGTTTGGGTTTAGTATGTTTCCCTATATAGCCGCCAAACCCAGGACCAAAAACACAGGTGCCTCCCTTACAAAACCAGTTTGTTTTGTGATAGATAATTTTGATGTCTCCACAATACAATTTGGGGCTGAACTAAATAGGGGAGCTCCCATGAGAGCACCCTCTCTGTGCTTGCCCCCGCATTCACCTGCTCTCTGGGTTGGGCTAACCCACTATTGCCCTGTTGCACAGACTGTGCTTGCGAAGGGACAACAGGACTGCCCTCATCACCTCCCTCACAATTTACTGGAAGGAGTTATCCAATGGGACTCCTCCAACTGAAAAATCACGCCCGAGTCTGCGCCATTGTCCTATCCCTCAGATGCTGTCTCAGTATCTGCTGTCTCAGTCTCTGATCCTATGTCAGAGCTGTCCTCTATAACCAGAGTGACGTCAGCAGCAGTCATCCATCAAGATGCCATCTCTGCTATTGGCTAAACTGTTGCTCTAAAACACTAGCCTACATAGACAGTCACAAAATTGCTGGTGTGTGTGTGCGATACGTGCAACAGTAGAGGCCACCTTACCTGCGCTTCTTCCCTCAATCAGCACTTTCTTTCAAGACACTCAAACACCTTGTCACATACCATTCATCACAGTTTTTAGCACCTCCTGCGCCCAGTCCAACAATCATTATTGGTACTTCCACTCCCATGTCCTCCTCCTCGGATTCCCTCATTACCACCCAGCAAACGTGCTCTTCATCTCTCCATAGCCACCCCCCACCCCACACATACATTTCATTTGTATTATAGCGCAGGTAGTGGCTGACTTTACTAATGTACTCAGCTATTTACATAAAACACAAATTTGCTCTTTGCAGTAGTCATATAAGCCTTCTGCACTTCTTTATGGCACTAAAACTGCCACTAGACAAAAGTCTGATCCTTTTGTAGCAGAAACATAATCACAAGACTTACTTGACTTCTTTATTGCTGTCTGAAAGCTACAGTTTGAAATGCGTCAGTTGAAGTATGTGCACTGCTTTGAAGACGCAAGCTGCAACTGCAAGACAACTGGTGGCAAATATATGTATATATATATATATATATATATATATATATATATATATATCACTTTTATATGTGGGTCTGATTTTTCCTGGGGGCCGATTGCAGCCCCCAGGGAAACCACACATGCACTGACAAAAGTGATATATATATATATATATATATATATATATATATATATATATATATATATATATGTATATATCTATAGATAGATATATAGATATATCCATGCAGATAGACATATCTATCTACCTGGATTGATATATCTATATATAAATATATATATCTGTATTTTTTGGTAGTTGTAGGGTTTCCTTGGGGGCCAAAATGCCCCCCAGGGAAACCCTACAACTACTAAAAAGAAATTGACCCCACAGGGGGTTGCCCTGCCTACGGGCGACCCCCTGTCAATTTCGTTATTTAAAAAAAAAAAATTAGCCCCTGGGGGTGGACCGATCGCGCCCCCCAGGGGGCCCCAACATTGAAATTAAAAAATATGGCCCCGGGGAGGTGGCCTGTTTTCCGAGGGGGGGCCCAAGTGAAATCCCTGGTATCTATTGGCATTTCCTGGCCCTGGAACGCAGCTGTGCTGCGACCGAGGGCCAGGAAACGCATTCAGGAAGGCCTCCTATGAAAGGGGAGAGTCTCCCGTTTCATACGAGGCCTTCCCGAACGTAGGGAAGGCCATTTGGGGGCGGTTTTCCCCTGCTTCCTGCTCCGATGGGAAAAACAACACTGTGACGTCAGGGGTGGGTGGGGGGCGGGGGGAGACACAGAAGCTCTTCTGTGTCTCCCAGGGCTTAAAAAAAAAAATGAAAATCCTCGGGTGCGACGCACACGAGGATTTTCGAACCCCCTCCCTGGTGTCGGCCACTGGTCGTGGCCCGCACCTGGGAGGTAGTACCCACATTAAAGGGGTTAAGCAAAAAAATGCCTACATTCTAAACGTGGCTTTTTCAAACACACAATCTAAAAACCAACTTCACTAAAAGATGTATGTAAGGAAATGCCTCCTTGGCATGGTTACTCCCTGACTTTTTGCCTTTGCTGATGCCAAGTTATGATTTGAAAGTGTGCTGAGGCCTGCTAACGAGGCCCCAGCACCAGTGTTCTTTCCCTAAAACTGTACCTTTGTTTCCACAATTGGCACACCCTGGCATCCAGGTAAGTCCCTTGTAACTGGTACCCCTGGTACCATGGGCCCTGATGCCAGGGAAGGTCTCTAAGAGCTGCAGCATGTCTTATGCCACACTGGAGACCCCTCACTCAGCACAGACACACTGCTTGCCAGCTTGTGTGTGCTGGTGGGTAGAAAATGACTAAGTCAACATGGCACTCCACTCAGGGTGCCATGCCAACCTCACACTGCCTATGGCATAGATAAGTCACCCCTCTAGCAGGCCTTACAGCCCTAAGACAGGGTGCACTATACCATAGGTGAGGGCATAGGTGCATGAGCACTATGCCCCTACAGTGTCTACGCAAAAACTTAGACATTGTAAGTGCAGGGTAGCCATAAGAGTGTGTGGTCTGGGAGTCTGTCAAACATGAACTCCACAGCACCATAATGGCTACACTGAAAACTGGGAAGTTTGGTATCCAACTTCTCAGCACAATAAGTGCCCACTGATGCCAGTGTACATTTTATTGTGAAATACACCCCAGAGGGCATCTTAGTGATGCCCCCTGAAAACATACCCGACTTTCAGTGTGGGCTGACTAGTTTTACCAGCCTGCCACACACCAGACATGTTGCTGGCCACATGGGGAGAGTGCCTTTGTCACTCTGTGGCTATAACAAAGCCTGTACTGGGAGGAGGTGCCTCTCACCTCCCCCTGCAGGAACTGTAACACCTGGCGGTGAGCCTCAAAAGCTCGCCCCCTTTGTTACAGCGCCCCAGGGCACTCCAGCTAGTGGCGATGCCCGGCCCCTCCGGCCACGGCCCCACTTTTGGCGGCAAGGCCGGAGGAGATAATGAGAAAAACAAGGAGGAGTCACTGGCCAGTCAGGACAGCCCCTAAGGTGTCCTGAGCTGAGGTGACTCTGACTTTTAGAAATCCTCCATCTTGCAGATGGAGGATTCCCCCAATAGGATTAGGGATGTGCCCCCTCCCCTCAGGGAGGAGGCACAAAGAGGGTGTAGCCACCCTCAGGGCTAGTAGCCATTGGCTACTAACCCCCAGACCTAAACACACCCCTAAATTGAGTATTTAGGGGCTCCCAGAACCTAGCAAGATAGATTCCTGCAACCTGAAGACAAAGAAGGACTGCTGACCTGAAAGCCCTGCAGAGAAGATGGAGACACCAACTGCTTTGGCCCCAGCCCTACCGGCCTGTCTCCCTACTTCAAGAAAAACTGCAACAGCGACGTGTTCCCCAGGGTCCAGTGACCTCTGAAACCTCAGAGGACTACTCTGCATCTAAAAGGACCAAGAACTCCCGAGGACAGCGGCTCTGCTCCAAAGAAGAAACAACTTTGCAACAAAGAAACAAACTTTACAGGACTGCACATTTCCCGCCGGAAGCGTGAGACTTTCCACTCTGCACCCGACGCCCCCGGCTCGACCTGCGGAGAAACAACACTACAGGGAGGACTCCCTGGCGACTGCGACCCTGTGAGTAGCCAGAGTTGACCCCCCTGGGCGCCCCCAGCGACGCCTGCAGAGGGAATCCAGAGGCTCCCCCTGACCCCGACTGCCTGCTTCTAAGAACCCAACGCCTGGTAAAGACACTGCACCCGCAGCCCCCAGGACCTGAAGGATCCCACCTCCAGCGCAGAAGCGACCCCCAGGGGGCCCTCGCCCAGGTGGTGGCTACCCCGAGGAGCCCCCCCTTGCCTGCCTGCTTCGCTGAAGAGACCCCCAGGTCTCCCATTGAACTCCATTGCAAACCTGACGCCTGTTTGCACTCTGCACCCGGCCGCCCCCGTGCCGCTGAGGGTGTACTTTTTGTGCTGACTTGTGTCCCCCCCCCGGTGCCCTACAAAACACCCCTGGTCTGCCCTCCAAAAAAGCGGTTACTTACCTGCTGGCAGACTGGAACTGGGGCACCCCCTTCTCCATTGAAGCCTATGCGTTTTGGGCACCACTTTGACCTCTGCACCTGACCGGCCCTGAGCTGCTGGTGTGGTAACTTTGGGGTTGCCCTGAACCCCCAACGGTGGGCTACCTTGGGCCCAACTTTGAACCCTGTAGGTGGTTTACTTACCTGCAAAACTAACAAATACTTACCTCCCCCAGGAACTGTTGAAATTTGCACAGTCTAGTTTTAAAATAGCTTATTGCCATTTTTGCCAAAACTGTATGTGCTATTTTGCTGATTCAAAGTTCCTATGATACCTAAGTGAAGTACCTTTCATTTGAAGTATTGATTGTAAATCTTGAATCTGTGGTTCTTAAAATAAACTAAGAAAATATATTTTTCTATACAAAAACCTATTGGCCTGGAATTGTCTTTGAGTGTGTGTTCCTCATGTATTGCCTGTGTGTGTACAACAAATGCTTAACACTACCCTCTGATAAGCCTACTGCTCGACCACACTACCACAAAATAGAGCATTAGAATTATCTCTTTTTGCCACTATCTTACCTCTAAGGGGAACCCTTGGACTCTGTGCATGCTATTTCTTTCTTTGAAATAATACATACAGAGCCAACTTCCTACATTGGTGGATCAGCGGTGGGGTACAAGACTTTGCATTTGCTGTACTACTCAGCCAATACCTGATCACACAACTAAATTCCAAAAATTGTCATTAGAAACAGATTTTTGAAATGTGAGCTATTTTTCTAAATTTTTAAAAGTCCTGCTAGGGCCTAGTGTTGTCCCTGTTAGCATTTCTTTTAGAGTTTAAAAGTTTTGTAAAAGTTTGAATTAAGTTCTAGAGATAGTTTTAGATTCTTAAAAAGTATTCCAACTTATAGAAACATAGGCCCTCATTACAACTTTGACGGGCGGCGGAGGCCGCCCGCCAAAGTTGCACCGCAGGAATACCGCACCGCGGTCTGAAGACCGCGGCCGGCATTCTGAGTTTCCCGCTGGGCAGGCGGGCGGCCGCCTTAAGGCCGCCCGCCAGCCCAGCGGGAAACAACCTTCCCACGAGGACGCCGGCTCGGAATCGAGCCGGCGGAGTGGGAAGGTGCGACGGGTGCTACTGCACCCGTCGCGTATTTCACTGTCTGCTATGCAGACAGTGAAATACAAGCGGGGCCCTCTTACGGGGGCCCCTGCAGTGCCCATGCCATTGGCATGGGCACTGCAGGGGCCCCCAGGGGCCCCGCGACACCCCCTACCGCCATCCTGTTCCTGGCGGGCGAACCGCCAGGAACAGGATGGCGGTAGGGGGTGTCAGAATCCCCAAGGCGGCGCAGCATGCTGCGCCGCCTTGGAGGATTCTGACGGGCAGCGGAAAACCGGCGGGAGACCGCCGGTTTTCCTGCACTGACCGCGGCCAAAGCGCCGCGGTCAGAATGCCCTAAGGGGCACCGCCAGGCTGTCGGCGGTGCTCCCGCCAACCGCGAGCCTGGCGGTCACAGACCGCCAGGCTCGTAATGAGGGCCATAATGTCTGCTGCAGAAGAGATAGTGATGGAACTCAACATCACCCCTTACCTGCATCTTAGGATGTCAGAGTTAAGGTCTCTCTGCAAAATCAAAAAGATAAAGACTGGTTCAAACCCTACCAAAGTACAGCTCCAGGAGCTTTTGGCAGAGTTTGCTAAAAACAACCCCTCTGATGATATCTTCACAGAGGGGGAAGCTAGTGATGTGGAGGATTTCCCACCTCCAGTCCTAGATAGGGAGCCCAGGGTTTCTCAAACCCTGTCTCCACAAGTGATAGTCAGAGATGTTGCTTCTCTCACAGGAGAGTCCAACAGCTCTGCAAGCATTGAGGGCAGCCTCAATGAAGTTGACCTCCTGTTAGCCAGGATGGCCAAAAGATTGGCTTTGGAGAGACAGCTCCTAGCCATAGAAAGGGAAAGACAAGAGATGGGCTTAGGTCCCATCAATGGTGGAAGCAACATAAATAGGGTCAGAGATTCTCCTGACATGTTGAAAGTCCCTAAAGGGATTGTAACTAAATATGAAGATGGTGCTGACATCACCAAATGGTTCACAGCTTTTGAGAGGGCTTGTGCAACCAGAAAAGTAAACAGATCTCACTGGGGTGCTCTCCTTTGGGAAATGTTCACTGGAAAGTCTAGGGATAGACTCCTCACACTCTCTGGAAAAGATGCAGAATCCTATGACCTCATGAAGGCTACCCTGATTGAGGGCTTTGGATTCTCAACTGAGGAGTACAGGATTAGGTTCAGGGGGGCTCAAAAATCCTCGAGCCAGACCTGGGTTGATTTTGTTGACTTCTCAGTTAAAACACTGGATGGTTGGATTCATGGCAGTGGTGTAAATGATTATGATGGGCTGTACAATTTATTTGTGAAAGAACACCTGTTAAGTAATTGTTTCAATGATAAACTGCATCAGCATCTGGTAGACCTAGGACCAATTTATCCCCAAGAATTGGGAAAGAAGGCAGACCATTGGGTCAAGACTAGGGTGACCAAGACTTCCACAGGGGGTGACCAAAAGAAAAGGGTCACAAAGACTCCCCAGGGAAAGAGTGTTGAGACATCCAAGGGAAAAAGTAAAGTCTCTTCTAGAGGGCCCCAAAAACCTGCTCAGGAGGGAAGGTCCAAAGCCTCTTCACAATCCCCTTTTGGGTACAGGGGTAAAAACTTTGATCCCAAAAAGGCCTGGTGTCGTAGCTGTAATCAGCAGGGACACCAAACTGGAGACAAGGCCTGTCCCAAGAAAGGTTCCACTTCAAACTCTACTCCAGCTAACACTGGAATAGCCAGTCTCCAGGTGGGATCAACAGTGTGCCCAGAGCAAATCAGGGTTCACACTGAAGCTACATTAGTCTCTGAGGGTGGGGTGGACTTAGCCACACTGGCTGCCTGGCCCCCTAATATGCAAAAATACAGGCAGCAACTCTTAATTAATGGGACAAGTGTAGAAGGCCCGAGGGATGCATGTGCCAGTGTCACCATGGTGAAAGAGAAACTGGTTTCCCCTGGTCAATACCTGGCTGGACAAACTTATCCAGTCACTAACGCTGACAATCAAACTAAAGTACATCCCATGGCTATGGTAACTTTAGAGTGGGGAGGGGTCAATGGCCTGAAACAGGTGGTGGTCTCCTCAAATATCCCTGTAGACTGCTTGCTTGGAAATTACCTGGAGTCCTCAGCATGGGCTGAGGCAGAACTCAAAACCCATGCAGCCATGCTGGGTATCCCTGAACTGGTGTGTGTCAAGACAAGGGCACAGTGCAAGGCTCAGGGTGAAAAAGTGGTGTTGGAGCCTGGAAAAAGGGCCCAACCCTACAAGAGAAAACGAAAGAAGACTGGGGAACCAGCTTCAATACAACAAGAGAAAGAGAACCTCTCTTCCCAGGAAGAAGTTCTGCCCTCTGAGGGAACTGAGCCCATGGAGTTAGAACCTTATCAGGTTGAACTCTTAGGCCCAGGGGGACCCACAAGGGAACAGTTGTGTAAGGGGCAAGAAACCTGCCCCTCTCTTGAAGGCCTTAGGCAGCAAGCTGCTGAAGAGACCAAAGGAAAGATCATTGGAACACATAGAGTCTAATGGGAAGATGGACTCCTCTATACTGAGGCAGGAGATCCCAAACCTGGTGCCACTAGGAGAGTGGTAGTGCCTCAGGAGTTTAGGGAGTTCATTCTAACCTTAGCTCATGATATTCCACTTGCTGGGCATTTGGGACAAACCAAGACTTGGGAAAGGTTAGTTAACCATTTCTATTGGCCCAACATATCCCAGAAGGTAAAGGAGTTTTGTGTCTCCTGTACCACCTGTCAAGCCAGTTGTAAGACAGATGGACACCCAAAGGCCCCCCTCATTCCACTTCCAGTGGTGGGGCTCCCCTTTGAAAGAGTAGGTGTGGACATAGTGGGTCCACTTGAACCTCCCACAGCCTCAGGGAACCAGTATATCCTAGTGGTAGTGGATCATGCCACTAGGTACCCTGAAGCAATTCCCCTTAGGTCCACTACTGCCCCTGCAGTAGCAAAAGCACTCATTGGTATCTTTACCAGAGTGGGATTTCCTAAGGAGGTGGTGTCTGACAGGGGTACCAACTTCATGTTAGCATACCTGAAACATATGTGGAATGAGTATGGGGTGGCTTACAAATTCACCACACCATACCATCCACAAACCAATGGCCTTGTAGAAAGATTTAACAAGACATTGAAAGGCATGACCATGGGGCTCCCAGAAAGGCTCAAAAAGAGATGGGATGTCCTCTTGCCATGTCTGCTTTTTGCCTACATAGAGGTGCCTCAGAAGGGAGTAGGGTTTTCCCCCTTTGAACTTCTGTTTGGCCATCCTGTAAGGGCACCACTAGCTCTTGTAAAAGAAGGCTGGGAGAGACCTCTTCATAAGCCTAAACAAGATATAGTGGACTAGGTACTAGGCCTATATTCAAGGATGGCAGAGTACATGGAAAAGGCAAGTAAAAACCTTGAGGCCAGTCAACAACTCCAGAAGATGTGGTATGACCAAAAGGCTGCTATGGTTGAGTTTCAGCCAGGGCAGAAAGTCTGGGTTCTGGAGCCTGTGGCTCCCAGGGCACTTCAGGACAGATGGAGTGGCCCTTACCCAGTGCTAGAGAGAAAGAGTCAGGTCACCTACCTGGTAGACCTAGGCACTAGCAGGACCCCCAAAAGGGTGATCCATGTGAACCACCTCAAACTCTTTCATGACAGGGCAGATGTGAATCTGTTGATGGTAACAGATGAGGATCAGGAAGCTGAGAGTGAACCTCTCCCTGATCTCCTCTCCACAGACCCTAAAGATGGCTCAGTAGATGGAGTGATCTATTCAGACACCCTCTCTGGCCAACAGCAATCTGACTGTAGGAAAGTCTTACAACGGTTTGCTGAGCTCTTTTCCCTAACCCCTGGTCAGACACACCTGTGTACCCATGATGTGGACACAGGAGACAGCATGCCTGTCAAAAACAAAATTTTCAGACAGTCTGACCAAGTTAAGGAAAGCATCAAAGTGGAAGTCCACAAGATGCTGGAATTGTGAGTCATTAAGCACTCTGACATCCCCTGGGCTAGCCCAGTGGTCTTAGTCCCCAAACCTCACACCAAAGATGGAAAGAGAGAGATGAGGTTTTGTGTGGACTACAGAGGACTTAATTCTGTCACCAAGACAGATGCCCATCCCATTCCAAGGGCAGATGAATTGATTAACAAACTAGGTGCTGCCAGATACTTAAGTACCTTTGACTTGACAGCAGGGTACTGGCAAATTAAAATGGCACCAGGAGCAAAAGAAAAGACAGCATTCTCCACACCTGATGGGCACTATCAGTTTACTGTTATGCCCTTTGGTTTAAAGAATGCCCCTGCCACCTTCCAAAGGTTGGTGAATCAAGTCCTTGCAGGCTTGGAGTCCTTTAGTGCAGCTTATCTTGACGATCTTGCTGTCTTTAGCTCCAACTGGCAGGATCACCTGGTCCATCTGAAGAAGGTTTTGAAGGCCCTGCAAGCAGCAGGCCTCTCTATCAAGGCATCCAAATGCCAGATAGGGCAGGGACCTGTGGTTTACTTGGGACACCTTGTAGGCGGAGGCCAAGTTCAGCCACTCCAGCCCAAGATCCAGACTATTCTGGACTGGGCAGCTCCAAAAACCCAGACTCAAGTCAGGGCATGCCTTGGCTTGACTGGGTACTACAGGAGGTTTGTGAAGGGATATGGATCAATAGTGACACCCCTCACAGAATTTACCTCCAAAAAAATGCCTAAGAAGGTAAACTGGACTATAGAATGCCAACAGGCCTTTGACACCCTGAAACAAGCTATGTGCACAGCACCAGTTCTAAAAGCTCCAGATTACTCCAAGCAGTTCATTGTGCAGACTGATGCCTCTGAACATGGGATAGGGGCAGTTTTGTCCCAAACAAATGATGATGGCCTTGACCAGCCTGTTGCTTTCATTAGCAGGAGGTTACTCCCCAGGGAGCAGCGTTGGAGTACCATTGAGAGGGAGGCCTTTGCTGTGGTTTGGTCCCTGAAGAAGCTGAGACCATACCTCTTTGGTACTCACTTTGTAGTTCAAACTGACCACAGACCTCTCAGATGGCTAATGCAAATGAAAGGTGAAAATCCAAAACTGTTGAGGTGGTCCATCTCCCTACAGTGAATGGACTTTATAGTGGAACACAGACCTGGGACTGCCCATGCCAATGCAGATGGCCTTTCCAGGTTCTTCCACTTAGAAAATGAAGACTCTCTTGGGAAAGGTTAGTCTCATCCTCTCTCGTTTGGGGGGGGGGGGCAGGGGTTGTGTAAGGAAATGCCTCCTTGGCATGGTTACCCCCTGACTTTTTGCCTTTGCTGATGCCAAGTTATGATTTGAAAGTGTGTGGAGGCCTGCTAACCAGGCCCCAGCACCAGTGTTCTTTCCCTAAAACTGTACCTTTGTTTCCACAATTGGCACACCCTGGCATCCAGGTAAGTCCCTTGTAACTGGTACCTCTGGTACCAAGGGCCCTGATGCCAGGGAAGGTCTCTCAGGGCTGCAGCATGTCTTATGCCACCCTCGGGGCCCCTCACTCAGCACAGACACACTGCTTGCCAGCTTGTGTGTGCTGGGTGGGAGAAAATGACTAAGTCGGCATGGCACTCCCCTCAGGGTGCCATGCCAGCCTCACACTGCCTATGGCATAGGTAAGTCACCCTTCTAGCAGGCCTTACAGCCCTAAGGCAGGGTGCACTATACCATAGGTGATGGCATAGGTGCATGAGCACTATGCCCCTACAATGTCTAAGCAAAACCTTAGACATTGTAAGTGCAGGGTAGCCATAAGAGTATATGGTCTGGGAGTCTGTCAAACACAAACTCCACAGCATCATAATGGCTACACTGAAAACTGGGAAGTTTGGTATCAAACTTCTCAGCACAATAAGTGCCCACTGATGCCAGTGTACATTTTATTGTGAAATACACCCCAGAGGGCATCTTAGAGATGCCACCTGAAAACATACCCGACTTCCAGTGTGGGCTGACTAGTTTTACCAGCCTGCCACACACCAGACATGTTGCTGGCCACATGGGGAGAGTGCCTTTGTCACTCTGTGACTAGTAACAAAGCCTGTACTGGGTGGAGGTGCCTCTCACCTCCCCCTGCAGGAACTGTAACACCTGCCGGTGGGCCTCAAAGGCTCACCCCATTTGTTACAGCGCCTCAGGGCACTCCAGCTAGTGGAGATGCCCGCCCCCTCCGGCCACAGCCCCACTTTTGGCGGCAAGGCCGGAGGAGATAATGAGAAAAACAAGGAGTCACTGGCTAGTCAGGACAGCCCCTAAGGTGTCCTGAGCTGAGGTGACTCTGACTTTTAGAAATCCTCCATCTTGCAGATGGAGGATTCCCCCAATAGGATTAGGGATGTGCCCCCTCCCCTCAGGGAGGAGGCACAAAGAGTGTGTAGCCACCCTCAGGACTAGTAGCCATTGGCTACTAACCCCCCAGACCTAAACACACCCCTAAATTGAGTATTTAGGGGCTCCCAGAACCTAGCAAGATAGATTCCTGCAACCTGAAGATGAAGAAGGATAGCTGACCTGAAAGCCCTGCAAAGAAGACGGAGACACCAACTGCTTTGGCCCCAGCCCTACCGGCCTGTCTCCCCACTTCAAGAAAAACTGCAACAGCGACGCGTTCGCCAGGGTCCAGCGACCTCTGAAGCCTCAGAGGACTACCCTGCATCTAAAAGGACCAAGAACTCCAGAGGACAGCGGCTCTGCTCCAAAGAAGAAACAACTTTGCAACAAAGAAACAAACTTTAAAGGACTGCACTTTTCCCGCCGGAAGCGTGAGACTTTCCACTTTGCACCCAACGCCCCGGCATGACCTGCGGAGAAACAACACTACAGGGAGGACTCCCCGGTGACTGCGACCCTGTGAGTAGCCAGAGTTGACCCCCCTGACCCCCCCCGGGACGCCTGCAGAGGGAATCCAGAGGCTCCCCCTGACCGCGACTGCCTGCTTCTAAGAACCCAACGCCTGGTAAAGACACTGCACCCGCAGCCCCCAGGACCTGAAGGATCCGACCTCCAGTGCAGAAGCGACCCCCAGGTGGCCCTCTCCCTCGCCCAGGTGGTGGCTACCCCGAGGAGCCCCCCCCTTGCCTGCCTGCTTCGCTGAAGAGACCCCTGGGTCGCCCATTGAACTCCATTGCAAACCCGACGCCTGTTTGCACTCTGCACCCGGCCGCCCGTGCCGCTGAGGGTGTACTTTTTGTGCTGACTTGTTTCCCCCCCTGGTCTGCCCTCCGAAGACGCGGGCACTTACCTGCTGGCAGACTGGAACCGGGGCACCCCCTTCTCCATTGAAGCCTATGCATTTTGGGCACCACTTTGGCTTCTGCACCTGACCGGCCCTGAGCTGCTGGTGTGGTAACTTTGGGGTTGCCCTGAACCCCCAACGGTGGGCTACCTTGGACCCAACTTTGAACCCTGTAGGTGGTTTACTTACCTGCAAAACTAACAAATACTTACCTCCCCCAGGAACTGTTGAAATTTGCAGTGTCTAGTTTTAAAATAGCTTATTGCCATTTTTGCCAAAACTGTATGTGCTATTTTGCTGATTCAAAGTTCCTATGATACCTAAGTGAAGTACCTTTCATTTGAAGTATTGATTGTAAATCTTGAACCTGTGGTTCTTAAAATAAACTAAGAAAAGATATTTTTCTATACAAAAACCTATTGGCCTGGAATTGTCTTTGAGTGTGTGTTCCTCATTTATTGCCTGTGTGTGTACAACAAATGCTTAACACTACCCTCTGATAAGCCTACTGCTCGACCACACTACCACAAAATAGAGCATTAGAATTATCTCTTTTTGCCACTATCTTACCTCAAAGGGGAACCCTTGGACTCTGTCCATGCTATTTCTTACTTTGAAATAGTACATACAGAGCCAACTTCCTACAATGTATTTTTAAATTGTGAGTTTAGAGACCCCAAACTCCAATATTGCAAGTTTAAAACTGCACTCACAGACACTGCAATGAAAGGTCTGAGCCATGTTTACAGGGCTACTTATGCGGGTGGCATAGCCAGTGCTGCAGGTCCACTAGTAGCATTTGATTTACAGTCCCTGGGCACTTCTAGGGTTCTTTATGAGGGACTTATAACATCCATAACCAAGACTGGTTTACAAGGAAGGCGCTGAAGGACAAAAATTTGAGGATTCATGGCAACAAGGAGCATCCTGAAAACTGTCAGCAAGCCAACAGGATGTGGTATAGCTACATAGAAGGATGATCAATAGAAACCAAGGCAGTTAACCCAAGTTAGAAAGGGACACAACAGGCAAATGCATCTATGAACCCAGTGTCTGAAGCCAACGAGGTGACATCTGGAGGTTGCACCACAGTTATGGAGGTTGCATTGCAGTCAACGTGCAACTGCTAACAGTGAATGGTAAGAGACCACAGGGATTACTAGGGGTGGTAGCGCAGGATGGGGCCTGTAATCACAAGCTTGAGAGTGCGCTAGCCAGGATCCTACACCGCTATTTAATAGGCATGGCATGCAGCATGTTGTTATATATTGTGCAACTGTAGGACAGCTTGGTCAAACAGTTAACCAAAGGCCTCAAATGCAAGTGCACAATCCGGCCCAAGGAATAGGCATACCAGTGGCTCAGTCAGGTGACTGAACAATGGGGTGGGAGCCAGCCAGCCAAAGCGTAGGCAGGGCTATGCAAATGGAAAACGTAACTTGGTCAACATCGGTCTCTGGGACTGGGGCAGTGCCACAGGGTTGCATGGCATAAGCAAGCAGCGTGGAGCAAGGCAGATAAGCACAATAGATCCTACAGTGGTGTGGGGGGGATAGAATGGCAGCAACACACAAAAGGGCCAACAGCCAAGCACTGAGGAATTTCTGCCCGTGAAAGGATAAATCTAACAGGGAAATTACATAGGCCCTCATTACAACCCTGGCGGACAGTGATAAAGTGGCGGTAATACCCCCAACAGGCTGGCGGTAACTATTGCTAAATTATGACCATGGCGGTGCGAATTCAGATAGACAGCCACTTTACCACACATAACGCCAGGGCGGAAACAACAGCCACCACCAAGCTACCCGCCTACAACCAGGTGGAAGTCAGTGTTCCGCCTACCATATTAAGAGACATGAATTCGCCACCTTTTCTGGGGCGGTACCAACGACATCAAAAGCCTGGCGGAAACAGAACACAGAAGGGAAAGGACTAACCTTTGGAGACACAAGGAACAATCACGCCGCCATGGAACCTGAACTTCAGATCATCCCAATGATTTTCTACGTCCTGCTCAACCACGAACACCAACAACGGAGAAGACGCAATGGTGAGTACAGCCGCCTAGCACACAGGGGAGGGAGAGAGGAAAAAGAGAGTGACACACACACGCACAACACACACCCTCACCCCCAACATCATACACACAATCAGATGTAGTAATAAAACATATTTACCCCGTACCCTTCAGGAATAATGCAAGGACAACGGGAATTGATGAAAGTGAGTGTAATAATATAAATACAGTAGAAATACGAAAATTCAGTCTAATGGTATATACATATGAACAGTTCAAGGGACACTGCCTAGTCCTCATATTGCGTGGGCTACAGGCCAAAGTCCAAGGCCCCACTTGTCACCTGCACCAACACGGAGAGAACACTGCAAGGGCATCAGTTGAAAAATAGGTAGGCACCTCAGGGACGGGGAATGGGGGGCACCTCAGCCGGCAGATGGAACAACACCACTGGCCCTGGAGGGGGCAACATGCTGTGTGCTTGCTCCTGGGGAGTGCAAGGCCACAGTCTCTCAAGTAGGTGACTTGTCTACTGGGTCTGGAGGGGGCAACATGCCCTGTGCTTGGTCCTGGGGAGTGCAAGGCCACAGTCTCTCAAGTGGGTGACTTGACCACTGGCTCTGGAGGGGGCAACATGCCCTGTGCTTGGTCCTGGGGAGTGCAATGCCACAGTCTCTCAAGTGGGTGACTTGCCCACTGGTTCTGGAGGGGGCATCATGCCCTGTGCTTCTGTTCCTGGGGAGGATGGGGTGAGTGGGAGTCATACCCACTGGTTCTTGATGGGGCATCATGCCCTGTGCTTCTAATACTGGGGAGTGCAAGGTCACAGTCTCTCAGCTGGGTGTCATTCCCACAGGATTTGCAGGGGGCAGGCCGCACAGCAGCCCATGGAGGCCGGACTACTGACCACCTGCCGGTGGTGACGGCTGCTCACTGGTGGTAGTAGTGCTACTGCAGCTGCTGGTGGGGGGAGGCTCCTGCCCATCCCCTGCCGCCTCTGATGGCTGCTCACTGGTGATGGTGCTGATGGGGGGAAGCTTCAGTCCATCCCCTGCAGCTTCAGATTGCTGCCCATTGGTGGTGGTGGTGCTGCTGGTGCTGCTGCTGGTGCTGGTGGTGGTGGGGGGAGGCTCCAGCCCATCCCCTGCAGGCTCAGATGGCTGCTCACTGGTGGTGGCGCTGATGCTGCTGGTGGTGGGGGGAAGCTCCCACCCATCCCATGCAGCCTCGGATGGCTGCCCACTAGTGGTGGCGGTGCTGCTGGTGCTGCTGGTGGTGGTGAGGCTCCAGCCCATCCTCTGCAGCCTCGGACGGCTGCCCACTGCTGGTGGTGGTAGTGCTGCTGCTGCTGGTAGTGGTGGGGGGAGGCTCCAGCCCATCACCTGCAGCCTCGGACGGATGCGCACTGCTGGTGCTGCTGGTGCTGGTGGGGGGAAGCTCCAGCCCATCCAGTGCAGCCTCAGATGGCTGCACAACCATGGTTGGTGGTAGGGGCTCCGACTGAGTCCCTGCACCAGGCCCCTTGTCCTTCCTGCCTGCTGGTGCAGGCCCATTGCCCTTCCTGGCAGCAGCTAGGGATGGCTCCTTGCCCTTCAGGGCAGCACTTGGGTCAGGCTCCTTGCCCTTCCTGGCAGCAGCTGGGGATGGCTCCTTGCCCTTCCGGGCAGCAGCTGTGAATGGCTCCTTGCCCTTCCGGGCAGCACATGGGGAAGGCACCCTTTCCTTGAGGCTGCCTGGTGCCCTGGATCCTTTCCACCACGAGTGGGTGTGGAGACTAGTGGGCCCCTGGACTGGGTGGCTGAGGTGCTTGTCTGGGTTTTGTGTCACCCTGGCCAGACGTGAAGGATGGGGGGGAAAGGTAGGAAAGAGGTCAATGATGGACAGGAAAAGCTTCTTAGGGACATTGGGGTGGGAAGAGGGAGGAGGTTTTGGGAGTGGAGGAAGTAGTTGTGGGAGGTGTCTGTCTGCTGTGTTTGGGTGCAGGTGCCTGGGCTGGATGCTGTTGTGAGGTGGATGGCTGTTGGGTGTCTGAGTGCTTGCGTTTGTGTACCTTGGGGGGGGACAGACACAGTGAGAGAGGATAAAGGGGACTTGTGTATGGCTGTGGTGGCGGTGTCTGCCAGTGAGGTGTGTGTTCTGCTAGGTGTGGTGGTGATGCTGGTAGTGGATGATGGTGTAGTGCATGCAGGTGTGAGTGTAGACAGAACTGTGAGGGAAGTGGTAGAGGAGGACGGGGACACAGTGGAGGCAGTGGATGTTGGTATGTCTGCATCTGGATGGTGTTTGTATGAGTGCCTGTGGGATGATGTGTGGTGCTTGTGTTTGCCTGTGCCACTCTTGCATGTTGCCTTGTGTGCATGCTCGTCTGCCTGTGTGCTTGGGATAGGTTGGGGTTGAGGGGAATGGGATTGGGAAGAGGAAGTTGGAAGGGGGAGGGAGGAAACAGGGACAATGGCTGCCATTAGAGAGGAGGCCAGAGACTGGATTGATCTCTGTTGGGCTGCCAAGCCAGTGTGAATGCCATCAAGGAATGCATTAGTCTGTTGCATTTGGGCTGCCAGCCCCTGGATGGCATTCACAATGGTTGACTGCCCTACAGAGATGGATCGCAAGAGGTCAATAGCCTCCTCACTCAGGGCAGCAGGGCTAACTGGGGCAGGGCCTAAGGTGCCTGGGGCGAAGGAGATGCCTACCCTCCTGGGTGAGCAGGCACGAGCAACTCGCTGAGGAGCTGCTGGGAGGGTGGTGCTAGTATGGGGGTGGCGGATGTACCTGTAGCTGGGGTGGTCACAGAAGTGTCCGCCACCACCAGGGAGCTTCCATCGGAGGAAGTATCTGTGTCCGAATTGTCCCCTCCTGTCTCCGTCATAGTGCTCCCCTCGTCCTCCGTCCCACTGGTGCCCACACTGTCGGTGGACTCTGCCTCCTGGGTCATGTGGGATGCAGCTCCCTCCGTCGCCGGTGCCTCTGCTCCTCTGCCAGATGATGCTAATGCACATAAGGACAGGGTGACAAAACAAAAAGGGGGGGAAGAGACAAAAGATACACTTGGTCAATGGCTGCACCAACGCCACCGTTCGTGTACACCACCGCCACACACAGGGAACAGCCCTACACACTGTGCAATGCACTACCAGTAATAATGCTAGCCACCAGGGCATGGGGAGGGGCACATACCACCAATGGCAGCACTCCTTAGACACACATAGCCCTGACCAGTAGTGGATGCCTACAAGCTAGGTAGCAGGATTATCACTTCAGATCCCTGCCCAACGTGGGACCTACTTTGCAAAGTCAGGCCTGGCCTAGCGGCACCCACTGACACACATCCCCCACCCGGGTAACCCCCTACCATGCGTAAGTTGTAATGATGGGAACTGTACTTACCCCCTTGTGGCTGCTGTGATGCCCTCTAGCGCCCATCCAACTTCGGATAGGCCACGGCCAGTATGCAGGCCATCAGAGGGGTCAGGGTTCGACGGGCACCCCTTCCTTGTTGGGAGGCCATCCCCAGCTGGGCCTCCGTGGTCTTCCATGCCCAGCATCTCAGGTCCTCCCACCGTTTCTGACAGTGGGTGCTCCGCCTGCCATAGTCCCCCAGGGTCCACACGTCTCTGGCGATGGCACGCCATATATCCTTCTTTTATGGGTGCTGACCTGCAGAGAAATACACTCAGGAAAAGGTATCAGTCAGACCGTCCTGCCTGTTACACTTATGGCCCACCATAACCTTTCACATCGCCATTTGCACACACAGGGCCCAGCACACAAGCTGCACGCCACACAGGAGACATCCACCAACCCCCCCTACACGAGTCCTTCACACACACCACTCCATGCATTCATGCTCCATGCATCGTGCTTACAGTGTACTCACCTGTTGGTCTAGAGGCTCATACAGCAGTCCGTACTGGGGTAGGACCCCATCCACCAGTTGCTCCAACTCTGCCGAGGAGAAGTCAGGGGCCCTTTCCCCAGTCACACGAGCCATGCTAGGTTCCAGACACAGGTCACAGCAGCACATGCAGTGTAGGTCCTCTCCTGTGGAAGGTCAGGTAGCAAGTGAGTGATCAGATAGAAAATGGCAGTCACGTCCGCGGCAGTGCATACTGTCACCGCCGGCATACATCACCATTGGCCACGATACCCCATAGGGCCCAATAATAAACAATGAGGAGTTGCACGGCGGTTCCCGACCGCCTACCGCAACGGCGCACAACGTCAGCGGAATTGCCTCACTTGCACCTGTACCTCCACACAGGACAGGCGGACACCATTTCGGGGGGGGGGGTGCAGGCCCTAGATAATAACTGCATCACAGTTCAAAATTGGACATACAGGACAAATGCCACTTATACATTAAAATGTAACATCATGCAATGTACTGTTGTGGCTACGATGCACAGTTTGTGACCGGCTCCTCACTCTTTTGCCCCATAGATTGCTACTGCTGTGGATGAATAGGAGATGGAGACACACCCCTGTGTACAGACACAGTTGGTGGTCTTGGCAAAGATGGAGGTCAGGCAGATCATCCTCACCTATAGACTTGACAGGGCCACAATCACAGAGCTGTGTGAACAATTGGAGCCAGACCTAATAGCAGCAATCAGTCACCCCACTGGGATCCCCCCTCTTGTGCAAGTCCTATCTGTGCTCCATTTCTTGGCAACTGGTTCTTTCCAAGTCACAGTGGGCTTGGCAGCAGGAATGTCACAGCCAATGCTCTCAATAGTGCTCACAACAGTGTTGTCTGCCCTGATTAAACACATGTGCAGCTATATTGTTTTCCCCCAGGTGAAGGATTTGGCCACAGTGAAAGCTGACTTCTACGCAATGGGACATATCCCCAACAACATTGGGGCAATTGATGGTACACATATTGCATTTGTCCTCCCCCCCGGCAAAATGAACATGTGTTCAGAAATCGAAACAGTTTTCACTCAATGAATGTCCAGCTAGTCAGCTTGGCAGACCAGTACATATCCCATGTCAATGCTGAGTATCCTGGGTCAGTGCATGATGCCTTTATCCTGAGGTATAGCAGTATCCCAAATGTGATGTCCCTACTACAGAGGCACAGGGTGTGGCTAATAGGTGAGCCCTGGTTCCCACCTAGTATATGTTGGGGTATCGGTATGGTGTGGGCCATATGGGATAGTGTGTGGTTAAATGTTGTCCCTCGATATTTGCATGTGACTCTGGTTACCAAAACCTATCATGGCTACTTACCCCTGTGAGGAATCCCAGGACAAGGGCTGAAGAACGTTACAATGAGGCACATGGGCAAACAAGAAGGATTATTGAACGTACCTTTGGCCTCCTGGAGGCCAGGTTTTGGTGCCTCCATCTAAAAGGTGGATCCCTGTGCTACTCACCCAAGAAGGTTTGACAGATAATCGTGGCATGCTGCATGTTGCACAATCTGGCCCTGAGACGCCATGTGCCTTTTCTGCAGGAGGAGGAGGCTGTAGATGGCCGTGTGGCAGCAGTGGACCCTGTGGACAGTGAGGATGAGGAGGAACAGGACGAGGATGAGGACAACAGAACTGCAGTGACTCGACAATACTTCCAATGACACACAGGTAAGACAGTGTTACTTCATATTTCATTGTCATTTTATGGTTTATCTTTGTCACTGGCATGCTGTTATTTCCCAAGTCTATGCCAACTCACTGTACCCTTTGGCAACTCATTTTGGAGATGTTGATGCCCCACTATCGCTCCTGGTGTGATTACTGAAGCCAACTACAGGTCTTTCCTATTTGAACATTACTCTACAGTTGAATTGCAATGTTTGAACCTGGTGAAACGAATACATACTAAAATAAGTTTGACATACTCCATACCTGTATTTTTTCAAAGGGTGTTTATTTCAGTGCTAAGAAGTAGAGGGGCAAGTGCAAAGGGCTGGGGTGAGGACGGAGAAAAGTCCAGGGTATTGTTCCAGTCTATTTGTAGCACAGATGCATTGTCCAAGGGGACATAGTAAGGGGAGCAATGGCAGTTCAAGGTGGACAGGGTGACAGAGTGGGACACAAGGGTAACAATCAGGAGTCTCATTTCCTGGCGGGGGTCTTGGCAACAATCTCTGGCTTCTGCTGGATCACAGGGAACGTTTGCAGGGTGGTTTTCCTTCTGCAGGGGAAGGGGAGCTGGTGGCCTGTTGGTTCTGTGGCGGGGCCTCCTGTCCACTAGCGGCAGCGGAGGTGGAAGGCAGTTCAGATGCCCGACTATTGGCAGGGGCCCGCTGTTGTAAGACAGCCTCATGCTGTTGGCCATGTCTGCCAGCACCCCTGCAATGGAGGCCAGGGTTGTGTTAATGGCCTGCAAGTCCTCCCTTATCCTTTGGTACTGTCCCTCCTGCAGCCACCTGTTTTCCTGCACGTTGGCCAGGATCTGGCCCAGCATATCCTGGGAATGTTGGTATGCCCCTAGGATCTCTGTGAGTGCCTCCTGGAGAGTCACTTACCTGGGCCTGTCCTCCCCCTGGCTCACAGCACTCCTCCCAGTTTCCCTGTTGTCCTGTGCCTCTGTCCCCTAAACCGTGTGCCTACTGCCACTGACCCCAGGTCCCTGATTGTCTTGGGTGTGAGGTGCAGCCTGGGGTCCCTGTAGTGGTAGACACACTGCTGATTGACATGTTCTGGGGACAGAGGTATGGGTACATTGGGTGGGTGCTGTGGTGGTGTTTCATGATGGGGGAGGCTCTGTGGTGGTATGTGACTGTTCCTGGGTAACCGACTGTCCAGAGGTCCCTGATGGGCCAGGTTGGACATCCAGATCCAGGCGACCAGAGTTGCTGTCATCACTGTGGGCCTCTTCTGTTAGGGGACTGTATAGTGCTGGCACCTCTTCGCCGCTGACATTGGCTGGGGTACCTGTGGGGATGTAAATGCAGTGTTATTGTTTCTGTGTGTGACATATGGTTCATTGGTGGGTTGCCCTGTTTGGTTGTATTTGCCCTGGCAGCTTTCACTTGTGTAAGTTGGTATGTGGTGGGCTAGCTGATTCTCTCTAGTGTGCATGCTTTGGTGATAGGTGTCCATGCAGGTCTGTGAGTGGTGTCCATGCATTGGTGTGGCATGCAGGGATTAACATTGGGATGAGTGATATGTGATGGGGGTGTGTGTGGGAGGTGGTGGAGTGATGGGAGTGAGAGTGAGGGTGGGGGTATGTGATGGCATGCAGGTAAGGGGGTGATAGTAGTAAAGTGTTGACATACCAGAGTCCAGTCCTCCTGCTACTCTGGCCAGGCTCTCAGGATGCATGATTGCCAGGACTTGCTCCCATGTTGTTAGTTGTGGGCAAGGAGGTGGGGGTCCACTGCCAGTCCTCTGTACAGCTAGTTGGTGTCTTACTGCAATGGAACGTACCTTCCCCCTTAGGTCGTCCCACCTCTTCCTAATGTCATCCCTGGGTCTTGTGTGCTGTCCCACGGTGTTGACCCTCTCCATGATCCTCCACCATAACTCCATCTTCCTTGCAATGGATATCTGCTGCCCTGTGCTCCAAATAGCTGTGGCTCTACCCTGATGATTTCCTCCACCATGACCCTTAGCTCCTCCTCTGAGAATGGGGTGTCTTTGTGGTGCCATGGGTGTTGTGTGAGTTGTTTGGGTGAGGGCTTGTAGGGTGATGTGTTGGGGTGTGTGATGTGGGTGGTGTGTGGCTCTGGTCTTGTCTGTGGTCGTGGTGTCTGTTTTGTGCCAATGGTTTGTTGTCGTAAAGGGTTGTGGGTAATGTGGGTGTGTATTTTATAGTTGTGTGGGTGTGGTGTGTGTATGGGTGTCAGGTGTGTGTTGTTTGAATTGTCCAATGTGGTGTTGTTTTGTATGTGTGTGTGTATTTTGAGAGCGGCAGGGTGTACCGCCAATGGTTTACCGCCATTGAATGTCCTCTGAGGTGATTTGTGGGTCATAATGTGATGGGCATCGTTCTGTTGGCGTAACGGTGTGGGTTTTGATACCGCCAATTTATCACTGACCTTTGGTGAATTGCGTGTGTGTCATAATATGGTAAACGGATATCCGCGGTGGTGGCGATATGTTGGCGGCAGTCAGCGTGGTGGTAACTGGGATTTACCGCCAATGTCATAATGAGGGCCTTAGTGGTCTGACAACCAAGCAGTGGTGCAACATGTAAACAAGGGCTCAGCTCCATGCCCACACATCCTAAATCTATTGCAGCATTTGGTTAGAGTCCAGCTGAGTGAGAATATTGGTATCAGGGCAAGGCATGTGCCAGGTTGAGTTAATGCTGTTGCTAATGCCCTTTGATTACAGCTGAACAAATCCAGGCAGGCAGTCCCAGTGGAACCAGAGATGACAGCCTTTTCAATAGAACTATAGGACATGGTAGACCTCACTTGTCAATATGGGCTGTCGATGCTTTGGCCTCAGAGACAGATAGCAATACAGTAAGTGCCTGGCGACATTTCGTAAAATCATGGGGCTGCAAAACATCAGGGTCTACAAGGGACTGCAGCAGTGGAAAGGTTAATTTTCTGCATTTATACAGTAATTATAAAGCCAAGGGTTGGACACGGTCGCGTCTGGTTGCAGACAAATACTTCGCCAGTCTGCAAAACAGGTAGAACCCGACTTTGAGTCACTATTGCAGGCAGGCAGTGAAAGGATGGAAGACCATGCAGGTAGCGTAAAAGAATAAATGTTTTGATAGACTAACAGCAGTCTTACAGGCGATGCAGTAGTATGTATGGACCCATAAGAGAGAATACTGTTCAAGCCATTTTTTACTGTACAAGTCTTTGAGGCTTTCCATCTTAGCAGGTTGGTAGCACCATCCGAAATAGAGCCTGGGGTAGTTCCCCTGCCGTGGTAGAATGTGCAAGTTCAGAAAAGCTTTATGATATTGAGGTCAAAGGGGTTGAAGTCTGACCAGGAAGCTAAGAGATAGCTTTCACACACAGATTGCTTTCTAGTCACAAAGTATTGCTGGAATGCTTGTGAAAAGCGTACCTGTACATCAGGTCCTCTGGGGGGCTCCCACTGCTCATACATGGAAACGGCTCATACCTGAGCTATTTCCAAATTACAAGTGTCAAGCATATGACCCTAAGCAGGGCAGGCATTTTGGCTGAGCACTTGAGCACTCATGCATTCCTTGTTGGAGCTACAATAACTACAACACAGCATGGGTAATAGACAAGGCCATCAAAAGAATAAGCCGATGGGAGTCATGGGCATTCAAGAGCAACATATTACTGAATTGATGTTGAGCAATGGATTTGTCTCACAACAAGAGAAGCAGACACCAGGAGGACAGTTTGGCTTATTGTCACTCATACATTCCCCGGGCTCAGTGCTGAGTCAACAGGAGACTGAAATTCAAAGGGATGTGGCGAGCAAACACAGACATACACTGGTTGAGCAAGCCTGAATTAAAATGGGAACAACTGGCCCCTACCATTGTAAGGACACAGGAGGCTAAATGCCGACCAGATTTCTTGGTGGTGCACCTTGGTGGCAATGACCTGACAATCGTGGGGAGATAAGAAGGGACCTCACCACCTAGGATGGTGGGGTCTGCTGACATACTTTTGTCCAGGATAATCCCCAAGTTTCAGTGAAGTGGATCTTGGAGCCATAGTGCGTTCAAGAATTCTAAGAGAAAGCTCAAAATCACAGCGGACAGATTTTGTAGAAACATGGGTTAGGATGTGTTCTTATTGAACATCACTGTGGAGCTAGAGCTTACAGGGAGTTATAGGCTGAACAGAACCATATTTAACAATGGGGGAGCAGCACAGGGTTGTAAAACTCTCCACAGCATGGCTAAAGCATGGAGGTAGAAGTAATAATTGATACAAGACACCACCTGCAGGTCAGCTGGAAACGCTAAGGAAGGGTAAAGGTTGCTACACCAGTGGGTCTTTGGATATCTAATGGCAGGGGCACCAGTGGTGACAAAGAAGGTTGGGGTAGCAGCAAACAGATGACAGCACTTGCAGTCCAAACACAGTTTACAAGGTTATGAGAGGACCTACTCCAATGGTAGGAAGGGAAGCCTTGAATCTGCAGCAATTCAATCCTGGACAGTATCTTGATGAAAAATGCTAAATGAACTCTATTGCGTGCAAACAGTGACACTGAACTATGGTGTCAAATTTTCATACTACTAATTTCAATAGACTGTGCCCTCTTATCGCCATAAAATGACTGTTCTTGTCTTGGGAGACGGTCAGTTGGAGGGTACCGTGTGTGGCTCGGTGGCTCGATTGAACGAGTCAAGAATTTCACAAACCGATCTATGTACTAATAGGTTGATTTTCTAAGTTCTGATTCAGAGTGGGTCACAGTCAGACCTACTGCATGAATATTAATGAGCTAGGTCACAAATTTTGACTCACTCCGATTGGTGGCCTGCTAGGGTCAGCAGACCACCATGTCTGTGATCACCTTTAATAAAGTAAACTTTTTTCAAAGGCAGACCATGAGCCTTAAAGGAAATAAGGCTACATTTAAAAAGAAAATATAGTTATGTTGAAAAGTTGGTCAGAGATTCAGCAGTGGTCTCAAGGACCACTGACTACTCCCCAACAACCTTTTTTTTTACAATCTTAAATTGAAATGTGCTCCTTTTGCAAATGCTTTGCCACCCAAACTTGGAAGCCATTACATTTTTTATGTTTTTCTCCCAGATTTTTGTTGGAAAACATTGATACATTACATGCTGATTCAGTATTTAGAAGAATCCTAAAATTGGGTTTGTACATTTGAGCAAGCATTTTTGCCATTACAAACTCAGAATTGGACCTTTTTCGGGGATTTACCAATGCTTCATATATCTGGTCTAGGAGTGATGCATGTGAAGGAAGATGTGCAGGTTTATTGGTGCTCCGGGTCAACACGTGTCAATGTCTCTCTGGATAGATAGCATGGCATCCTAAGTCATAGAGAATGGACACAAACACACAAAGGGGAATGAAGCACTCAAAAATACATGTGCATAGTGTAGTCCACAGACTCAGTATTATCAAACGAACAAAAAGACGTACAAGGGAAGTTTGTGGGAATGGGTAAGAGCCCGTAATCTCCATGCCAGAAGATGGTTCAGATTATCATTCTTTCCAATAGATGTTTCAGTGTCACAGAGAGGAGACTGTTGCAGATGCGATTGGGCAGCAGGAATGCCCACTAGGCACCAGGGATTTTGTTTGTGTATGTGTGTGTGTGGTTTTTGTGTGGGGGGTGGCTACTTGGGCAAGGGCCGCTCCCCCAAGGGGGCATACATTTTTACACAGATCGACTCATTATTTTTAATGTTTAATGTTGATGTTGTGCGGTTTGTTGTTTTGTGTGGGATGGCGGCCCCTTGGGCAAAGGTCGCCCCCCAAAGGGGGAGAAACACTTTTGGGCCATTCTACACACTTCCCCCCATCCACCCCTCCCCCCAACTCCCCCGAGGGCAGATCGGCCGTTTTTTTTTTTGGGCCCATCTGCTCCCAAGGGGGTAGAATCCACTAGGCACCAGGGATTTTGGTTGTATGTATGTGTGTGTGTGTGTGTTTTGTGTGGGAGGGTTGCCTCCCTAAGGGGGCATAATGTTTTACACTTTTCCTGTCCCTCTTGAGGGCAGGTCAGCTCGTTATTTTTAAGCTGATCTTCCCCCAGATCGCCATCAGCTGATGTGATTACTGTATCAGGCATGTGGGTGTATGAAAGTGATGGGCCCTTGGGTGGCGCTATCTGTCGATGTGAGTGTTGTAATGTGCTGGGTCCGTTGCTGGCAGCGTGAATGGTCTTGTGCATGTCCTGTATGAAAGGTGTGTGAATGGACTGTAAAGCGGTTGGTGCCTTGTCGCGGCTTTACAACTCACAAGCTGTGAGTCATTGGTTCAGGTTTTTAGGCTTTCTGATATTAACAGTGCATTTCATTTTTATGAAAACTCTTCTTAATAAAATTTTATCTCACTGATTCAAATCCAACCAGTATGTTTGGTAAAAATGACAAAACCTGCTATGCTATAATCAGGCATCGCAGCACACCAGTGACACGCTAGGTGCCTCGGTGGGACCCCAATGATGAAGCATGCCACCAACTTGGTTGGTAAGAGAAGGGTCTTTTTAACATAACCTAAGTGTGTTTCTTTTCATAATTTTATTGTGTGGAACATCACAGAAGCACATGGACACATCAAAATGATCTATTACAAAACTACCTGTGTTTGGAGGGTACCTACATTTTTGGTCCCGGGGTTGGCCTTCATCTAGGGAAACCTACCATCCCAGACACTTTTTAAAACTAGACACCCCAAGAAGTCCAGGGAGGTGTGGCTTGCGTGGTTCCCCCAACATTTTCTTACCCAGACTCCTCTGCTAACCTCAAAATTTGCTTAAAAAAGCATATTTTCCTCACTTTTCTTTGTAGGATCACCACTCCGGCACAAATTTCCTACCACCCAGCGTTTCCCTCAGTCCCCCAAGTAAAATGATACCTCACTTGTGTGTGGATCACCAAAGCAGAGTCAACCTGAAGATGTATAAAAGAAAAATATGTGCTTATCAACTCGCTGTGCTATCCCCTCAATCTCTACAGGTTTTTGGCTTTTTTGTGTTGCAGGCACCTGGGCCACCCACACAAGTGAGGTATCATTTTTATCGGAGACTTGGGTACGATGGGTGGAAGGAAATGTGTGGCTGCTCTCAGATTCCAGAACTTTCTGTCACCAGAATGTGAGGGAAAAGTGTTTTTCGGCCAAATTTTTAGGTTTGCAAAGGATTCTGGGTAACAGAACCTGGTGAGAGCCCCACAAGTCATCCCATCTTGGATTCCCCTAGGTGTCTAGTTTCAAAAAATGCACAGGTTTGATAGGATTCCCTGGATGCCGGCTGAGCTAGAGGCCAAAATCCACAGCTAGGCACTTTGCAAAAAAGAGCTCTGTTTTCTTTGGGAAAATGTGATGTGTCTACGTTGTGTTTTGTGGCATTTCCTGTTGCGGGCACTAGGCCTACCCTCACAAGTGAGATGCCATTTTTATCGGGAGACTTGGGGGAACTCTAAGTGGAAGGAAATTTGTGGCTCCTCTCAGATTCCACAACTTTCTGTCACCAAAATGTAAGGAAAAGGTGTTTTTTTGTGCCAAATTTTGAGGTTTTGAAAGGATTCTGGGTAGCAGAACCTGGTGAGAGCCCCACAAGTCATCCCATCTTGGATTCCCTTAGGTGTCTAGTTTTCAAAAATGCACAGGTTTGGTAGGATTCCCTAGGTGCCGGCTGAGCTAGAGGCCAAACTCCACAGCTAGGCACCTTGCAAAAAACAGCTCAGTTTTCTTTGGGAAAATGTGATGTGTCCATGTTGTGTTCTGGGGCATTCCGTGTCCCGGGCACTAGGTCTATCCACACAAGTGAGGTACCATTTTTATCAGGTGGCTTGGGGGAACGCTGGGTGGAAGGAAATTTGTGGCTCCTTTCAGATTCCAGAACTTTCTGTCACTGAAATGTGAGGAAAAAGTGTTTTGGGGCCAAATTTTGAGGTTTGCAAAGGATTTTGGGTAACAGAACCTGGTGACAGCCCTGAAAGTCACCCCATCATGAATTCCCCTAAGTGTCTAGTTTTCAAAAATGCACAGGTTTGGTAGGTTTCCCTAGGTGCCGGCTGAGCTAGAGGCCAAAATCCACAGCTCGGCGCTTTGCAAAACAAATGTCAGATTTCAATGTAAAAATGTGATGTGTCCATGTTGCGTTTCCGGTCGCGGGCATTAGGCCTACACACGCAAGTTAGGTGCCATTTTTATCGGGAGGCTTAGAGGAACACAGAATAGCAAAACAAGTGTTATTGGCCCTTGTCTTTCTCTACTTTTTTTTCCTTCCAAATGTAAGACAGTGTGTAAAAAAGACTGTCATTTGAGAAATGCCCTGCAATTCACATGGTAGTATGGGAACCCCCGAATTCAGAGATGTGCAGATAACCACTGATTCTCAGCACCTTATCTTGTGCCATTCTGGAAATACAAAGGTTTCCTTGATACCTATTTTTCACTCTTTACATTTAACCAAATGAATTACTGTAAACCCGGTATAGAATGAAAACCCATTGCAAGATGCAGCTCATTTATTGGCTCTGGGTACCTAGGGATCTTGATGAAACTACAAGCCCTATATATCTTTGCAACCAGAAGAGTCCATCAGATGTAACGGTATATTGCTTTTGAAAATCTGACATGGCAGGAAAAAGTTACAGAGTAAAACGTAGAGAGAATTAGCTGTTTTTTTCACCTCAATTTCAATCTTTTTTTATTTTAGCTGTTATTTTCTGTAGGAAAGCCTTGTAGGATCTACAAAAATGACCCCTTGCTGAATTCTGATTTTTGTCTACTTTTCAAAAATGTTTAGCTTCCTGGGATCCAGCATTGGTTTCATACCTATTTCTGTCACTAACTGGAAGGAGGCTAAAAGCACACAAAATAGTAAAAATGGCATGTGTCCCAGTAAAATGCCAAAATTGTGTTGAAATATGTGGTTTTCTGATTCAGGTCTGCCTGTTCCCGAAAGCTGAGAAGATGGTGTTTTTAGCACTGCAAACCCTTTGTTGATGCCAAATTCAGGGGAAAAAAACACAAGCCTTCATCTGCAGCACTTTTTCCCCTTTTTCTTTTAAAAACAACATTTTTGCTGTATTTTGGCTAATTTCTTGGTCTCTTCCAGGGGAACCCACAAACTCTGGGTACCTCTAGAATACCTAGGATGTTGGAAAAAAAAGGACGCAAAGTTGACGTGGGTAGCTTATGTGGACAAAGCGTTATGAGGGCCTAAGCGCGAACTTCCCCAAAAAGGAATAAAAGGGCCTGCCACCTGAGTGTAAGAATACATTCATGTGAGTAAAATGAATTTTTAATGGGACTTGATTGAAATAATTTGTTGTATTCTTACGATATAGGTTTATAAGTGACAAATATGTTATGTATCACAATAAGATTGGTTATACTCGGGTGTAGTATGGAACCTATTTGTGGTTATACCTGTTTGAGTCCTTCTATTGAAACAAGTTTAATTCTTTCTAAATAATTGATTGTCATATATTATTTAGTGAATAAGCGAGTTGATAGTGTAGGGATAGCTGCCATAACATACAAGTTCATGTACAAGTGAGATGTGATTTCTGTTCATCTCTAGGCACATATGGGGATCATTTATTTGTGGACTATGTATGAACGGTAAATAGTGCATGTGTATACATTTTTGCAGCCCTAATTAAGTCCTGATTTAAGGACGAAACACATTGGGTGGTCTGACCAACTGTTGTGCAGATTGAGGACTATATTGAAATATATAATGAATTGGTCACCTTCTATACATTATTTGACTGAATGTGGAAGGAACAGTAATTGGACTATAGGAACTTGATGCAACTTAGATTATACTGAGACTTCGGATTGCACTATGCACGTGTATTTTGAGTGTTCTTATCTCTTTTGTGATTTTATGTATTTATAGATTATATTGAGTTTCAGTGGCAGTAGGATTTTAGGGAAGTGAACACCAGAATTAAAGATTTTGATGAATTGTTAACCAGTGCGGTGGAATATAACCACTACTGCCATGCACGTTTTTGTTGTCATAGAGAAAAGAACATTTAGAATAATAAACAGGTGGCAGTGAATAATGAAGATGTTTTTCACCGAGGGCTTCCGAGTAACATCGACGACGGGCAACGAGAGAGAAGCTTAAGTTGTTTAAGATGTTATTCAGTCCCCCCAAAACGAAAAACATATATTGTTCATTGTTTACACAGCTATAATATAATTGTGTTATCTTTGGCTCCAAAATTCTTCAGCTCCCTGCTTACAACTACTGTGCAGGTGTAAGCGAGTAATAAAGCCACATAACACGGCCTTTTCTCCATGTCCCAAATGTAAAAGGACAGGTTACCTCCTGCCATCCATTCGCAACATCCTTTAAGTCTTAAAAGCTGAGGTCTCGGCTCTTTATAAGAGCAGCGAGCCAGCGCCCCCTCTCAGGCTCTATCAGAGCTCTGTCTAAGGCTTCTACAGTTCTTTTATGTACCACCTTCAACAGGAGACAACTTTTGATTCCCACTTTTGCTGCTTCATAGCAATGAATAACTAGATTTAGAATCCGGCATGCATAAGAGTGGCTCTCTGTTAGAGTTACGTAACAGAAAGCATAGTGCCTCAAGGGCAGTTTGCCCATGGTTGCCTCTTATGGTGTTTACTTGAGGAGAGCGAGCCTCACCAACTATAAGGGAGGTCTTTCTGAGAGGAGCTTTAGGGGCCATACCTGGGTTGCATTACCTGTGGGATATACCTTGGTGTCAGAGGGTTGAGGAGCCTTCCCCTGGTATTGGAAAACGGTTTCATGGAAACTGGGAGGGGTCTAGATGCCTATCTTCAGTAGAGCTCAGTGGAGGGACTGCAGCTCTAGGAAGGACTCTGATTTTGGGGAAAACCAAAGAATGGCGAAGACTCTTCGTGCTGTGCATGAACAAAGTAGAAGGACTGGCCGCTGGCTCTGGAATGACCGCTAGATTCATGGTCTTGTGACCGCATTCAACTATGTCTTTATCCTTGCAGCTATTTCTGTGATGCCAAAATGTTGCTAGATAAATGTCACCGCCTTTTTGTAAGGATGAAAGTGTGACACATGTTTAAAGTGTATCACATGTTTAGCACACCCAACAAGCTGCATGTGGATGACAGGGAAGGGAGGAGCAAGTGATGCAATTGTTGAGTTGGACGGCTGGCTGGCCATAATAGAAGGTCTTCACGGGGAACGTTTGGCATAATTTAATCTGTAATTTTATCATGTTTAAAAAGTGTACATAAGTACCAGAAGTAATATAGAGGAGGAAAAGTATTTATAAAGTTTCGGCTAAAATATTGACTGTTATGTGACGATTTATGAAATTATTTCTCCAGTAAATGTTTTCATAAAAGTAAGATACCCTGACCGAATATGCCTTATTAAAAAATGCTTTTTAACCACAGATTTTCAAGAAGCTGACACAGGCTACGACTAGAGGCAAAAATAAAAACAGCATATATCGCTAATTCGCTTTGTACAGTTCATGTCCCCAGGCGGACACAGTCTTATTGGTGGGATTGTTTGATGAATCCCACTGCACTAGCAGAAGATATTGAAACACATCCCTGCCTGCATTGTATGTACTTCAAAAAAGAAGGCTAAATAGTGACATACTTTTTCTTCGTAGAATTTGTATAATGTAGCTGCCTGGCAAAATGAAAACACATACAGCCTGTGGCTGGTGGTACAAGTAGGGCCAGATTTACAAGGAACTGGCTCAGTGTGGCGTTGTGCCAAAATTGACACCGCCGTGCTGCGTCAGTTCTGAAACGCAGGGATGCTCCATATTTACAAAAATACGATGCACCCCTACGTTTCTCCTAGTGCTGGCGCTAAATTTAGCTGCCTAGTGCCAACGCAGGCATCCTTGCACCAAAGTGCAAGGGTTTCTGCATTGAACGTTGAAGGGAATGATTGTTTATGTACAGGACGGGACACCTTATACACCACACCATTTACAATCATTCATGACGTTTTGCTCTTTCTATGTGTGCTTCAGAACGCAGCATACATAGAAAAAGCAAAAATGAGGAGAAATAAATGGATTTCTCCTCATTGCCTCGTGTTAACGCATCCCTGGGGTGGTGTTACTTTTTGGTGATGCTTCAGATTCCTTGCAAATTTGGGGCAGTGGCAAAAGCAATGGGTGTTTCTGTGAAACACCCACAGCAACACATATTGCATGCCCCTCTGCCGCAGAAAACTGTGTCGGAGGGGCCCATGTTTACAAGGGAGCATTAAGCCACAAAAAGTGGCTTAGCTCCGTCTTGTAAATATGGAGCAATCCACAGCGCCACCGAGGCGTCACAAAAAGTGACGATTCTGTGGCACTAGGGGTTTGTAAATATGCCCCTAGTTCCTAGTTTGCTTCTGCATGACTATCCATATTCAAGCAAGAAGATCGCCTGTCGAAATGCATTCTTTAATATGGGGTTTAGCATTTAGGACAAACTAGTTCACTGGTTCAGTAGCAAGACAGTTTTTAGATTTTTTTAAGATTTGTATTTTAGTACAATGGGGGCAGAAATGTAGCACATAACACCATGGAAAAACAGAAAAATAAATCACCACTATTGTGCCCACATTGATTAAGAAGAGCCGTTCCTCCACTACCCTTCAATTTCCCCCACCGCACCACCCTCCGCGCGTGCCCACAGGCATTGCACCACCTACTACACCTGTAGCGTTCTTTAGTTTATACCCAGGCAGAGCTATTCAACAGTAGGCTAGGGGGTAGTACCTTCCTGGAGGGAGAGGATTACTTTTCCTGTGAGAATGCTCAGAAAGGCGAAATCAGCCTGACAAATCTAGAAGGTTCACACCCCTAGGCAAAGGCGTAAAATTGATAACCCGCTATGGTCATTCACCCAAGTCCGAGAGATTCGAATCAGCTCTACTTAACTGTAAAATGCCAACAGTGTCATGCTTACAGCCCAGCACTGTCCATCTCCCACTGCCGATCTACCTTGCTCACGCCTCGGCCGGCGCTTCACCAACAATGTGCAGTTTATTACACGACATAGCCAAGGCCCATTCTCAGAACATGCATTCGACTCTATGATTCATATTTTTTTGTTGAAAGTGTTATTACACATCTTTTTAATCATTTTCCTCCTAATACATCAGTTTCAAAGCTAATTAAATTCAATCTCGAAATCTCCTTTGTGTATGTCCCTAAATGATATCATGTATGCCACACCAACACTGCCACGCTGGCGGTCTAGAACTGCTTGACTTAAGACCTGATCCCGACCTGCACCATGCAGTTCTCTTTTGTTGGGAGTAGTCTATATTCAAAAGCTACTGAAATAAGGAATCTTATACCTCCTGACTGATTCCGTAGACAAAATGGGGTCCCTTACATAGTCATTACATTAAAATGTATTCAGTAGATGAAGGTGGGTGTGGCAACAGCCAAGATAATTGGATAAATGTTTGAAAATGAAAGGGGAGAGAAAGAGCGGGAGAGGATGGAAAAGGGAAGCAAGATTAAATAAGCATTGGCAGAACCAATGGGCTTGCCTTTATAATGCATGTGCTGGGATGTTGGATTTAGTAATTTTTGTAAATTATTGCTTAAATAAATTTTTACAAAAACAAAATACTGAAGGAAAAGCAAGACATATTTTATGGTATCTCAAAACTGTGCATTGAGTTTGTTTTCAAATGTTAATAAATGGCATTGTCCATTTTGTAAATACTTTTTACAAAGGTCACTCTGAAAAGCATGTAAAAAGGATAAGAAAGAGATGCTTGCCAAGGCCTAATTTACTTTCCACAGGATTTAGCCATGTGGTCCTTTGTGGTAGCCCAAGTAGCAGATTTATGGGCCTCCATCATCTGCCTCAGATGCCAGCTGAGTGAATGCAGAAGAATGGCCCTTCCTCTAGTGCCATGAAAGCCCTTGTGTTGGAGCCCTTGAGTTTTTATGCCTCATGTGGAATGCAATATATAAAACCAAAACAACCCTTAAAATATGGTTATTAGATATACCCCACGAAAAATATCCTTGGTGTGTGTTTTTACAGTGAAACAGGGAGGAGTGGGGAACAACATAGCGTAGGTAGGGGATCCCGGAGGCAGGTATGTGAGCTGGGGAAGCAGAACGTGTTGGTGAAAGCTTTAAAACACGTACACTTTTGGAGTGCTAAGTGACAGTTAGGTCGAGTAGAATATTCAGGTTACTTGACCTGCAAGTCTAGTAATATTTATATCATTTTTTAAGGCCTGTGCATGACTAGTTAGGGCAGTCCCAGTTTCTTATGGATTTGAGGGACTTCTAGTCTTATTTAACCTAGTAGAAAAACAGGATTACAAGTCTTAGAATTTTGAGCAGAAACCAGGACCTGAAAAACTTGACACCTCTGGCAATGGGCTGCATCTGTAGGCTTATTGCAGATTCAAAATTCTGGACGTTGTGATCTAAAAATGGAAACATGCAGGGGAAACAGCTTTTGCAACATAGGGCCAGATTTAGGAAAAGTGGTGGTGCACACAGTGCAGTGCCAATTTTCTAGCACCCCTTAGCTCCCCCTAAAGCCACCATGTGTGCGCCGTATCTAAGATACAGCACACCATGGTGGTAGTTAGGGACCCAACTGCAACATTTTTTTTCACTAGTTTGGAGCTTTGCAGGATTAGCGTAAAAAATGTTGACGCTAATCCTGTAAAGCCCATTGAGGCCCATTAAGAATAATGGTGTGCCTCATTTTAAGGCCTGCTCTGAGCAGGCGTTAAAAGTCCTTTAAAAAATGTCTTTGTGTCATTTTTTCTGCCCCCCCTGACAGGGGAATGCCCTTTTTGCATACATTATGCATGGCACATGCATGATGTAGCGCAAAGGGTTACATAGTGGTGCAATGCATGCATTGCGCCACTTTGTAAATCTGTCGTGGCGTTTTTAGCCATCTAGGGCCAGATGTAGGAAGCACTTTGCGAGTCGCAAACGGCAAAATTTGCCGTTTGCGACTCGCAAATGCGTGATTCCTATGCAGAAATGCATTTTGCGAGTCGGGACCGACTCGCAAAATGCATTTCCGAATCGCAAATAGGAAGGGGTGTTCCCTTCCTATTTGCGATTCGCAATGGTATGCAATTCCATTTGCGACCGCGTATGCGGTCGCAAATGGAGTCGCAGTTACCATCCACTTGAAGTGGATGGTAACCCATTCGCAAACAGGAAGGGGTCCCCATGGGACCCCTTCCCCTTTGTGAATGGACCCCATATTATTTTTTCAGGGCAGGGAGTGGTCCAACGGACCACTCCCTGCCCTGAAAATTCCGAAACTAAAGGTTTCGGAATTTTTTGAAATGCAGCTCGTTTTCCTGTGAGGAAAACGGGCTGCACTTAAAAAAAAAAAAAAACCTTTATTTAAAAGGCAGGTCGCTAACATGGAGGCCTGCTGACGTCAGCAGGCCTCCATGTTAGCGAGTGCCTATACTCGCAATGGGGTCGCAAACTGCGACCCACCTCATAAATATTTATGAGGTGGGTCTTTGCGACCCCATTGCGAGTTGCAGAAGGTGTCTGAGACATCTTTCTGCATGTCAAATTGCGACTTGCAATTTGCGAGTCGCACAGACTCACAAATTGCAAGTCGCAATTTGATTTTTTCCTACATCTGGCCCTTAATGCCACATTAGCATCAAATCACAAGGGGCTCTTAAATCTTTCCCATAGTCTTTATCGCACATGACCTTTACCACGCAGTCTTTTCCATGCAGGTAAGTACATAGTATAGGTTGTTACCTTTATTACACATCCTTTACCACATGGTACTTTACCACACATGTAAGTATTTTTTTAATACCAACATTTTTAGGTTATGGTACATAGTATAGGTTGTTACCTTTATTACACATCCTTTACCACATGGTACTTTACCACACATGTAAGTATTTTTTGAATAACAACATTTTTAGGTTATTTAAAAAAGTGGGTAAAGGGAGGTAAGGGTTATTTTAGGGTTAAAGGGTGGGAAGAGATAAAGGGATGTAAAGGTGATTTTAAGGTTTGTGGATGGGTAGAGGTATGGGTAATATTAGGGTTTGCCCATGGGTAGAGGTAAAGGAAGGTAAGGGTTACTCTAGAGTTCAGACTTGGGTAGTGGTAAAGGGAGCTAAGGGTAATTTTACAGTTTAGCAGTGAGAAGAGGAAAAGGGAGGTGTGAGTGATTTTAGGGTTTAGTGTTGGTGGTAGAGATAAATGGAGGTTAGGGTAAATTTAGGGTGTAGGGATGGTAGAAGTAAAGGAACGCAAGTGTACAATTGGTGTTTAGGCGTGGCTAGAGGTATGGAAGTTAAAGATAAATTTAGAGTGCAATGGTGAATATAATTAATAGACTTAAGGGTAAATTTAGGGTTTGGGGGACGAAAAAGGTAAAGGGAGGCTGGTAGTAAAAAAGGGAGGAGTTTCGGGACCTCCCCGCTGAAAAAATACATTTTGTTTGGAAAAAGAATATTTAGGATTGTAGTGTTTGTGATGTCAACGTTGTACAGTGGAGTAAAGACAACATGCAGCAAAGACTCTAACATCAGTGTGGGAGAAGTGGAAAGGGTGACAAAAGAGAGACTTTTTTAAGTTATGTGGTTGGCTATATTTTGAAATCATAAAGTCATTTTGGACGGAATGTCTAGGTTATGGAGATATAAATGGAAATTAGAAATTAGAAATTAGAAAAAAGAAATGTTCGTTTGTGAGGATTATCTTGTTACAAAGTAGAGGAGGGGCGCAAAAAAGAGGGAGAGTGAAAGGAGCATCATGGTGATGAAGCAGTATAAATTTGCACATGAATGCAGCAAAAAATGTGAGGCTTTTGAAATGATAACTACGAAAATGTAATAGCAAAATGAAATATTCAGGGAAAAACTGCCAAAACCAGAGAAATGGCATGTACTCAAGAGGATAGGAAATGCGAGGTGTATGTTTTTTAGAATCTAGTATATGCTAGGGGAAGGGTGACAACAGAGAAGGGGGGACAAGTTCTCTCTCAAGGAATTCTCTTAGAAAAAAGAAGAAAAATGTATTGAAAATTAGGGCCAGATGTAGCAAAGCTTTAGCGACTCGCAAACGGCGAAAATCGCCGTTTGCGAGTCGCTAAAGACACTTTGCTATGTGAAATGCATTTTGCGAGTCGGAACCGACTCGCAAAATGCATTTCCGAGTCGCAAATAGGAAAGGGTGTTCCCTTCCTATTTGCGAGTTGCACTGGTATGCAATTTCATTTGCGACCGCGATTGCGGTCGCAAATGAAAGCGCAGTTACCATCAACTTGAAGTGGATGGTAACCCAGTCGCAAACGGGAAGGGGTCCCCATGGGACCCCTTCCCCTTTGTGTCTGGACCAAAAAATTATTTTTCTGAGCAGGCAGTGGTCCAATGGACCACTACCTGCCCTGAAAAATACCGAAACAAAAGGTTTCGGTTTATTTTTCAAAGTGCAGCTCGTTTTCCTTTAAGGACTACAGCAGGCCTCCATCCCCGTGAGTGCCCTGAATCGCTATGGGTTCGCAAATTCCGGCCCACCTCATTAATATTAATGAGGTGGGTCTTTGCGACCCCATAGCGACTCGCAGAAGGTGTCTGAGACACCTTTCTGCATCCCAAAATGCGACTTGCAATTTGCGAGTCGCAGGGACTCGCAAATTGCAAGTCGCAATTTGGGAATTTGCTACATCTGGCCCTTAGACACTTGTGGAAGGATAAAAAGAGCTAGTCATAGAGATGACAAACAAGCGGTGCCCACAAGATGGACAAACAGGAATTCCAGGTCAGCTAGAACCATGTCCCCAATAAGGGAAATGCTTACCAAGGCTTGATATAATAAGCATGTATACAATAACAAAACAAGACAATGTGCTTGCATATAGATCGGCTAGAGAATGCTTAATATTGTAAATATTAGTTACACAATTAGCTGTGTTATTATACATAATTGTACAAAGCAGAACTAAAAATCATACTAGGATACAGCTTAGTAATTGAAATGAAAGCAGTTACCCTCAATGCTTCATATGGTCAATGTATGTTTCAACCACTTGCAAATAATGAGAGGCCTTCAACCGGACAGGTATCGAGCACATCAATAATCAATTGACCTCCCTCTTAAAGACCAATTAAGTACCAGGAGATCTTTACAGAATTAGAACACAGGGGGACGGGGATAAACGTGGGGGCATAGGGAGAAATAATAAGGGAATAAGGGAGCTCCTAAGTGGCATATATCATCAAACAAAGGTCATTCCAAAATGGAAAGCGCATTGAAATTCCATCAAAAAGTGCAGCTGCTAGGGACCCTCAATTTTTGGGGAGTTCTCTAAAAATGCAGGGATGTGGAGGGAAGCACTGCCAAGTGCAGTAATTAGAAGAACATCTTCTAATTTGACAAAAATTTCACCCTCCCAAGCCCCCAAGTGCTTCCTTTGGATCTCATGCACCCATGAAGCCTCATCACCTTCAGATAATTATTCCCCTCCACTACATTCAATGGTCTTACCCACTGCAAACACCTGCATTCACCTTCCTTGGAAATAAAGTAAATACGCCTATATATATAGCATGCTTATTATAATTATCACATGTGCACTTAAGTGAATGTCTGCTCCAAGTCCTTATTTAATACAGCATTTGAAACATTAGAACTCAGTCCTGTACAAATGGAGAAATTTACTTAACTTATTAGGGTCTGACTCCAATGCCAAAAGAACACGCCTAGGATAAACAACACTCAACACAACTCAAGATACAGCCACAAAAACAATAAAAGCTCTCAAAAACTTTAGCTCTTAGAACTCTCGTGGGCCCACAAAATAGCTCCACGCATTCTGGAATTCTGCTTCTCTTCCTGAACCACAGGTCTTTGCTTTTTATTTTCTTTGGCTTTTTCTTTATTCGCTTTGACCATCTGTTATACATGCAACTACTTCCTGTTTGCCAACATCACAGCATTCCATGTCCTTTTGAACACCACCATTTCTTTCCCAAACCTTGACGACTGTACAAGCTACCGTCTTGTGCAGTAGTGTAAAAAAGGTCCCTGCAGCCCCTGTGGGGCCGGGGGACCCCTGAGCTCCAGGGGTGCCTCTCTGCACAGCACCAGGCCTCAGTTGTCCAGAGAGAGGTCCCCTCCATGTTCTTTGCAGGGAGCCCTTCTAGTTTCGTTACACCACTGGTTTTATTTTTTATACTTGAGTTTTGGGATCTCAACTCTTGATCCTCACTCAACTGCACACCATTATCGGATACTAATTCTTAGGGAATTCTATTTCTTCCTGTACTGGGCTCTCTGAAAAAATGTCCATGCAATCATTTAGAAGTATACTACACCAACACAATTGCATACTTATGAGCAGAAGGCAATACATAAAATGGACAGAGGAAGTTGATTTGTTGCCACAAATGTTGCTGGCCCATCTACAACAACCATGGATTGTACCCTGCAATTTAAACCCTTATCCACCAGTCTGCGTACCACACAACATTCTGTGCGACATCATGATCCATCCTGGACCACCAGCACCTGCACCTCAAACTTTTTTGGTTGAGCGCTATACCTGAATATCCATCAAGAGCCAATTCGTGTAATGATCCCCCAATCTCACAATGTGGTACCAATTTGTCACACCAAAATAACAAATCACACTCAACAAAAAGCTACACCCAGGTTTTCGGAATGTTCGCAAGGAACTTGATAAACTACTTTTACTTGCCCACACTCCGCTTATATGCATTGTAATCTATTTTATATAAGTATCCTCATTCAAAGCTCTTCTCCATTCCTTTCCAGAAACACAGCTTACACCATGCCACACTACACTTGCTTCTAAATACTTTGAGGCATATTTACAAGCCCCTAGTGCCATCTTGCTCTGACATAGCATCTTGCATTGCACCACTTTGCAACCCCTTGTGCCACATTATGCCTGCGTCAGGCATAATGTATGCAAGAGGGCATGCAAACTCGGGGTGGCCCGACAAAATGGCCCAGTGAAATTTAAAACATTTCACTGCACCATTTATACCTTCATTTTTTAAGTCTGCTCAAAGGAGGCGTTAAAAGGACACACCCATTTTAATCAATAGGCCTCCATGTGCTTTGCTGCACTAGGGTCAAAATGTTTGACGCTACTGCAGCAAAGCGCCACAGTAACGTCAACAATGTTGAAGCTACTGTCCTAACGACCACCATGGTGCGCAGTATTGTAAATATGGTGCAACCATGGTGTTGATAGGTGGGACAGTGGCAACGCAAGAAAAGTGGTGCATCGGGACCAATGTACCACTTTCTTGTAAATATGCCCCATTGTATCTTCTGTGTCTGCATTGTACAGAATTTTCTGCTTGTATACCAGTGATCTAGATATGCAATTTCCTTTTCTATTCTTCGGTCCTTGAATGTACTCCACTTCGAAGTGTTACTCCAACAGCTTTGAACCACTCTAGTGCGTCTAGCTGTAGCTTTAGATGAGCTGACATCTTAACTATTGCAAATCAGCACCAGAGGCCTATAGTCAGATGTAATCAGTACTTCGTACCCCGGACATAAGTTAACACTGAATTTCACTAATAATTTCTCATGTATTCTGAATGTTAAATCTGCATAGAAAATGAATTAATATAGAGAAATAATACAGGACTCTGAAAATGTGCCTACTTGAGTGACCAGCAATTATCACAAAGTGACTTTATTAACTGCTTATTAATGTAAAATGTCATGCTCATATTCAAATTAATGTAGTAGTATGTTATATTAATGATCATGTATTATGTACTTGCTTTATTAATTGTAGGCCTTAAGTTAGCGAGGTCTTGGACCTAGTTGCACAGCCTCATGTTAAGACGCATTGCTTAAACAAGTCAAGCAAAATGGCTGGCTAGAAAATTAGATTGTGTTTTGCCACGGCGTTGACTGAATGCTAGTAACTAAATCTTCTTTGCCATGAGAACTGCTTGCTAGAATACGTTGTATTAGCTATTGACACTTAGTAAAGTTTGTGTGCGGGAAAGCGATGTTCCCAGGAACTAACAATGGATGCACTGACAGGAGTACAAGGTGATACAATATTGTTACCTGACGAGTCTGACATTGGGAACAGGGGAAGAGGAGCCAATCATTGACATGTGAAAGACAGTTAGCAATATCTTAGATTTGAAGCACGAATTCCATTGGACTAAATATAAACGTACGATTCTTTGACCAATAGCAACATGGAAAGTCTCCCTGATGGTTTTAACTTAGCTAGACTACAGAGAAATACCAGAGCTCACTTTTTCCCAAAACCTTTTACTGAGTAGTGTCACTCCGATAATCCCTGTTCCTGAGACATTTCTATCTTGAACTTTATTGCTGTGTTCCAATGCTGATGCTGACCGAGCTGATGTCCAACTGATGAAGATAGTTGCAGCTTGCTGAACTATACTGAGGCAAGGTATAAGATTATGTTACTGATTGCCTTGTCTATTTGCTTTTGTCTTTAGGTACCAACCGCTGATTTGTTAAAGCCATAGATAAATGTTTTTCCAAATTTGTGTTGGCTGAAATTGTTTTGCATGAAGCCCAAACATGCTATTTTAATCAGAAGGTTAGATAGGAAACTCAAAGAAGATGTATGCTAAATATTAACAACAGTTGATGTCTTTTCTTTGCCGAATCTAAATGTATGCTATTTCTATTGCGCAGTTATTCTTGCTACTGATTTGTACTGTGACCCTAGAATGTGTAGTGATCCACGCACTGATTCTTTAGAAGATTCGGTCAACTGGTAATGTTTCTCTTTGTCTACCATTTCATTTTGAGACTAAGGGCCAGATGTAGCAAAGCTTTAGCGACTCGCAAACGGCGTAATCGCCGTTTGCGAGTCGCTAAAGACACTTTGCTATGTGAAATGCATTTTGCGAGTCGGAACCGACTCGCAAAATGCATTTCCGAGTCGCAAATAGGAAGGGGTGTTCCCTTCCTATTTGCGAGTCGCACTGGTATGCAATTTCATTTAAAGCGCAGTTACCATCCACTTGAAGTGGATGGTAACCCAGTCGCAAACGGGAAGGGGCCCCCATGGGATCCCTTCCCCTTTGTGTCTGGACCAAAAAATAATTTTTCAGAGCAGGCAGTGGTCCAATGGACCACTACCTGCCCTGAAAAATACCGAAACAAAAGGTTTCGGTTTATTTTTCAAAGTGCAGCTCGTTTTCCTTTAAGGAAAACGAGTTGCACTTTGAAAAAAAAAAACTGCTTTATTTAAAAGCAGTCACGGACATGGAGGTCTGCTGACTACAGCAGGCCTCCATCCCCGTGAGTGCCCTGAATCGCTATGGGGTCGCAAATTGCGACCCACCTCATTAACATTAATGAGGTGGGTCTTTGCGACCCCATAGCAACTCGCAGAAGGTGTCTGAGACACCTTTCTGCATCCCAAATTGCGACTTGCAATTTGCGAGTCGCAGGGACTCGCAAATTGCAAGTCGCAATTTGGGAATTTGCTACATCTGGCCCTAAGGCCCTCATTACAACCTTGGCGGTCGGACGAGGCCGACCGCCAAGGTTGTACCGCCAGTAGGCTGCCCATGTGGCCGGAAACCCGCCGCCCGCATTTGGACATCCCTGCTGAGCCGGCGGGCGGAAACAGAGTTTGCCCCCGCCGGCCCAGCTGCGATGTCGGACGTAATATTGCAGCCGGCTCCTAATGGAGCCGGCGGCAATGTGGCGGTTCGGCGGGTGCAGCAGCACCCGTCGCGCTTTTCACTGTCTGCCACGCAGACAGTGAAAATCGCAACAGGGCTGTGCCTGGGGGCCCCTGCACTGCCCATGCCAAGTGCATGGGCAGTGCAGGGGCCCCTAGGGGCCCCATGACTCCCCTTCCAGCCAGCCTTTCCATGGCGGTCTCTACCACCATGGACAGGCTGGCAGGAAGGGGAGTCAAAATCCCCAAGGCAGCGCTGCAAGCAGCACTGCCCTGGTGGATTCTAACCACCAGGACAACCATGGCAGAAAACCGCTGGGACAACCATAGCGGAAAACCGCCGGTCCCCGCGGTGTGACTGTGGCGCTACCGCCGCGGTCAAAATATGGCGATTCGTACCGCCATCCAGCCACTTCAGTCGGAGGCGGGCTGGGCTCTGTGCAGTGAGAGATGAGAAAAACACATCCATAGGCCTGTACTGGGTGTGTGAACTTACCCCAACATGAAGCCACATAATTGCCAGACACCCTGGGGTGTGGGCAGCTTCCTGGGGCCTTGCAGCCTGCACTCCAGAGCAACGGGACTGGCACGTTGCCTAGGTGGGGCCTGATGTTTTCTGTGGCCTGGTAGCTCCACTTCTGAGCCACCTCCCAGCCCTCTGCTAGTCCCTCGGGGACCCACAGCATTGCTGTGCCTTGTTGTGCATGTGAGGAGTGCCCACCCTCAGGGGCCATCTGACTCCCAGAATTGTATTGAGGGAGGGCCCCGCCCCACATGGAAAGCAACTACTGCTTCAGCCAGAGGGACTGACCCTGGGTGCCTGCGGCCGTAGTACTGCGGCCCTTTCTTCATCAAGCGGTAAAGGGAGCTGAAAATGCCTGTGGGCCCAGGGGGGCATTGCATAGCTATGTAGAGCTGCTGTCTACCTATCTCCCCCCATTTTTGACAGACAGCTGCTTGTCTATGATCTGTTGGCACTGGCTAACACCAAACTAGTGGCTGACTTACACAACTGGAGTGTCTCTTGCTTGAGTGACGCTACACCTGTATCCGAGCCCAGAAGACCCTTTCTCTTAAGAATATTAACTAGACTTATGCACTGAGCACTCGTGAAGGTGCAAACCTGTGTTCTGAACTAGCAGCTGTTGCCCAGTATTGATTTGCTAATTCACCTGCATGTTTCAGCACCAGCCAGCTGATTAGGGACTCCAGTGTGTACATAGCAGCCCACGCTCAGTTATTGGGTGTTTGCAAATGGCCGGCACACACCACCCAGACCTGACCACTATAGGGCATTATGGGCAAAACCGATAAAACTCAGCCCAAGCTGAAATTTGAATGACACAAGACTTCCAGGCTGTGAGGGGAAGCCGTTTTGGAGTCCAAGCAAGTGGCTGACAACCCCAGTCGAGCAGTGAGCTGCACCAAATTTGACAATCATACCACTCAGCCTCACAAAGATCGATGGGAAGATAGATACCCTGAAGTATCGGATGGACAGGATGTCAGACCATGTGGTTAGGCATGTGGAGCACCCGGGCATGGTGGAGTAATGGGTGTCGGAGGTGGAAGATGAGCAGGTTTTGACTATGGAGACACAGAAGTGGGTTGAGAGGGCTCTAACAACACTAAAAGCCGAGGTAGATTTGGAGGCCCGCTCCCAGAGGAATAATCTACAAACTGTTGGTTTGGCAGAATCAACAAATTTCAGAAATATGGAAACCTTCATAGAGCAGCTCCTAGTAAAACTTTTAGGGCGAGGGGCCTTCTCTGACCTGTTTGTGCTGGGACAAGCTCACTGCTTCCCTTCCCCGCAGCTAGTCCCGGAGGCCCGACCCCGACCGATTGTTGCCAGGCTGCTCAACTGCCACAATCGTGAAAAGGCACTCTGCCACTTCCCTGGGAGCTACAGACTCTCTGCTATGAGGGTTCAGAACGCTCCATTTTCCCTGACTTCACAACGCAGATACAGGCGGTACGGCAACTGTTTCTGCCCGCTAAGCGAAAGCTACAGGAACTGAAGCTTGAATACACTATGTTCTACCCTGCCCGATTGAGAGTATCTGCTGACTGGAAAACAAAAACTTTCAATGACCCTAAAAATCTGCAGCAGTTACTCAGGCAACGCAAGTCAGAGAGTGGGTGGTAACGATCGTCTGGACTGGACGATGGTGAGCTGCCAGTCTCCCAAGACTGGGAGCACCTGGACCGACTCTGGCATGCCACCTTTTTCAACCATATTACTAACCTTTAAGCCTCATTTCTCACAATGTACCATTATTATTACTGTTCAGCTGCTTGTGTGTGAGGTGGCAGGAAATCCCCCTGGGAAGTGCCCAAGTTGACAAATGATTATGTTTTCTGAGCCTAGAGACAACCTACGATTTGTATTGTTTTCCCTTTTTGCACTATGTGGTAGAGACTGCACCATCCTTGGCGAGCATCCAGGTGACACAATTTTGAGATGGTGCAAACAAATCAATGATAGTTTGTTTGATGCATTATTTGTGTTTCATATATCCCTGATGTGGCCCTGCTTTGACGTTTTGTTGCAGGGCAGTTTGGTGGGTTGTATCTGTCTCCATGTGTACACCACATTGTTTTGTTTGGGTTTCACTTACTTTGGAGGAGAGTGGGCCTGAGGTGGGAATCAACTTGCCATGCCAGTTTTTGAGTGACAGTGTGTGTGGTTGGGGGGCGGGTGACTCTCTGGCACAGGTGGGGACCAACAATGATGTGTGCACTACAACATGACAGCTGTACATCTGGAACGGAGAGTCGATATGTCTGACGGTGATTGGGTTCAAACACTGTTGAGATTTCTCACATGGAGTGTCAGGGGGTTGAACAACAATAGGTATATCTATAAAGTGGTCTTATATTTGAAACAATACCAGATAGATGTAACTATATAGCAAGAAACGCACTTGTCCCCAAATAGCGGGCTACTTACTCAAAGGTGCATGAAAGGAACTTGTTATGCAATGTGATTTATGACGCATGCATGCAGTGTCCTTATCTGGACTAGGTGTGGCTCTGGCATCGAAATACAGGATGTGCTGATGGATGCTGGGGGGCGTTTCGTAACTGCATGCTGCCATGTGGAACACTTATTTGCACTATTAGTAGGAGTATACGGGCCCAACTATGCTGCTTGCTGTCACCTGATTTTGACTGCTCACAAGGCTTGCCTCGGCACCCATCAGCGGCAGCCCAAGCTATATTAATGGGGGCTGAGCACAGTGATCTGGGGGACATCTGGTGACACCGTTCACCAAGGGCAGGAAGCATACCCATTATTCTACAGTGCATGATATACATACACACATTGACTTTTGGCTCATCTTGCAACGCCTACTCTCCGGAATCTGACGATGCAAGCACCTACCTTGCACATATTTGGATCATTCCCCGGTCCAGCTGGTTCTGAACCTCAATGACCCACAACCTTGTGCTTTCGCATGGTGCTTCCCACAGTACTCCTTGATGGATGCTGTGTTCTGCGAGGAACTGACCCAGGCAATTGACAAGTACGTCCACATAAATCTAGGATCGGTAGAGAAATTTGCTACTATCTGGGAGGCCTTCAAGGTCTACATCTGTGGTGCCTCCATATCCAAACATATAGGAGAGCCCTTCGATCAATCAAGGGTAGACTGGGGAGGTTGGAGGACGACTTAGCTGAATATAGAGCGTGCCCACAGGGAGACAACGAGGAACTGCTAGGGGACATTAAAGCCAAATTAGAGGAATACTATGAGCTAGCATAGAGCGAGGTCACCCATTTAGGTAAATACACAACTGCCAGAATTTATGGTGAGGGTGAGGGGCCGAGCGCTGCTCTAGCAGCTCTTGTTTGACCAAACGGCAAAGATACTGAAATATTAATAATACTTGATGAACAGGACACCCCTCTGCATGGGGCTGGCCAGGTGACTGGTTTTGCCGATATAACTCTGACCTTTACACCTCTCGAAATGCAGATGATGAATAGGCCACCAATGACTATTTGACCTAGATAACTATGAAATGGCTGACAGAGGAAGGGTTCATGGTGTCAACTGAGAAGAGGGTCTGGGCTTAACTATTAGTGACCAGCAATGGGCTTTTTGTTGCTCAGAAATCCGTACGGTATCATTAAATGGATGTCACCACCTTGTACACTTCAAATACCTTAATCAAGTATGTAACACACCGGGGCGATTATACCATTATGGCCATAGTGACAACTCATGCTTCTCAAGCTGTGGAACAGAAAAGGCCAGGTTTGCACACGTAGCATAGTACTGCCCTGGATTGCAATGCTTTTGCTTGGAAATATACCAGACCTTGGAGAAGATCACAGGGGCGGCTTTACCCCACACATCATTGATAGCAATGCTGGGATATGATAGAAACGTCCAGAGGGACGGACGGCTCCTTGTGGCTATAGGTTTTTTATTGGTGAAGCATAGGATAGTGATGTGCTGGATGAAGGTCCCCTGCCTACTCTAAAAGAGTAAAAAGAACAGATGATGGATGGAATGCTGAACAATGAAAACATTCACCCCCAGTCACAAAGATCTGGGTTTAATCCATTGTGTTTTTTGCCCACCACCCTACCCCAGTTTGGACCATATGCAAATCAGTCTTGGTCCTGGTCCCCATGGGAACAGTTAAGCCTGAACTGCCAAGCCAGGTCCTCCCTTGACCAGAAACAAGCACCCTGGGACCGGTTTCAGGGTATCACCCTTCATCAGCCAGGCTAACTTGAATTCAGTGGCACATTGAGCATGGGACCCACGTCTGGGCGTACCCTTCCCACTTAGCACAACAAAAACAACAGAGGATAGACAGAATGCTGAACAATGCAAATATTCACCCCCCAGTCACAAAGATCTGGGTTTAATCTATTGTTTTATTACCCACCACCCCACCCCAGTTTGGACCCAGCCATATGCAAATCAGTCTTCACTTTGTTTCCAATGGGAACAGTCCAGCCTGAACTGCCAAACTAGGTCCTCCCTGGACTGGAAACAAGCATCCTGGGACCGGTTTCAATGTATCACCCTTCACCAGCCACAGGAATCAAGCTAGCCTGGCTGATGAGGGGCGATACCCCAGAACCTGTCCCAGCGTGTTTGATTCCGGTCCAGGGAGGACCTGACCTGGCAGTTCAGGCTAGACTGTTCCCATGGGGAACAGGGTCAGGACTGAATTGCATATGGCTGGGTCCAAACTGGGGTGGCTTGGTGGGCAAACAAACAATGGATTAAACCCAGATCTTTGTGACTGGGGGTGAATGTTTGCATTGTTCAGCATTCTGTCCATCATCTATTTTTTTGTGTTTGTTGCCCTAATTGGGAACTGTAGGCCCAGACGTGGGTCCCTTGCTCACTGCCCCACAGGATTAAAGGTAGCCTGGCTGATGAGAGGTGATACACCTAAACTGGTCCCAGGATGCTTAATTCTGGTCCAGGGAGGACCTGGTCTGGCAGTTTGGGCTGGACTGTTCCCATGAGGAATAGAGTCAAGACTGATTTGCATATGGCTGGATCCAAAATGGGATGGCGTGGTGGGAAAAAAAGTGCGGATTAAATCCAGATCTTTGTGACTGGAGGTGAATGTTTGCATTGTTCAGCACTCCATCCATCATCTGTTCTTTTTTATTTTATTGCCCTAAGTGGGAAGGGTATGCCCAGACGTGGGTCCCTTGCTCACTGTCTCACCGGATTCAAGCTAGCTTGGCTGTTGAGGGGTGATACCCCGAAACTGGTCCCAGAATGTTTGATTCTGGATCGGAGAAGACCTAGCCTGGCAGCTCGAGCTGGACTTTTCCAATGGGGAATTGGGTCAAGACTGATTTGCATATGGATGGATCAAAATGAGGTGGCGTAGTGGGCAGGAAAACAATGGATTAAACCCAGATCTTTGTGACTGGGGTGAAAGTTTGCATTCTTCAGCATTCCATCCATCATCTGTTCTTTTTGTTTTTACTCTGAAAGAGTGACACATTGACCTGACATACTGTAATGGCCATTCAGATGCACTTCATGACCTTATTACACTGTTCAGCTGCCCAAAAGGCATCTGGGACCCAAATAAGGAATACCTAGCAAGTGCCCAGAATGCAGCCGATGCAAAGTGACAGTTGACGTCACAAACTGATTTATATTCTGCAACCTGGCTTGCCTGAGAGCTGACTGAAAATGGCAGTGATGGTAATGTGCTGAGGGTTGTGTTGTTCAACTGAAAAGTGTCCCGATACAGACATATAGCACCATCTTGAAAAATATGCCCCACACAGGCGCCCCCTTACAACTGAGACATGAACTAATATATTTATGTTGGTAATGCCCAAGTTCACTGTCATTTATGATCCTGCACATTGTATTGATTCAGATCCACTGCCGGTTGGTCATGTATTTATATTGTTTTGCTATTTGCCTGAAGAACCACACCTGTGCCAAACCTGTTATTTCATTTCATCTAATTATTACCTTAATTAAAATGAAAATAAAGTTTAAAAAAAATGTTTCTTTTCATGGGATAAATGGACTTAAGAGAGGTGCCTATGGCAATTTCTCTTTAACATTACTAAATTCCTGTTGTTCAGCCTCCCAAATAAATCTTATCCTTTTCTTCAAAAGGCTCCCAACAGATACAAATACTCAAGAACATAAATAAATCTGATCGTGGCACAATTCCTCTACCTTAATCCTCTGTCCATTACCTTTATTCCGGCCAACTCAGGATCCAAATTCCATGCATACTCCAACTCATCATTACCATATACCAACGCATAGGCCCTCATTATGACCCTGGCGGTAATTTGGAGAAAGGTACTGCCAACAGGCTGGCAGTACCTTTTCCTAAATTATTACATTGGCGGTTTGGCTCAAGCCAAACCACCAATGTACCACTCCAGCCGCCAGGGTGGTAACGGCCGCTGGGCTGGAGACTTTTGTCTCCAGCCAGGTGGCCGTTACAATCGCACCCTCAGGATTATGACCCCGCCTACCGCCATGGTTTTCGTGGCAAGCGTACTGCCATGAAAACCATGGCGGTAGGCACTATCAGTGCCAGGGAATTTCTTCCCTGGCACTGATAGTGGTCTCCGCCACCCCCCTTCTCAGAGTCATTCCCCACCCTCCCCCTCCCTCTCCTGCCCCCGCACATTTATACACCCACACAAGCACACATACACACTCATACACACACGTATACCCGCATCCACCCACGCATGCACACATACATACCCACACACCACAACACACACCAACATACAATGTCGCACACACGCATTCACAACACACAACATACACGTACACTCACATTCAGTCATTCATGCACTCATTCAACGTGACTCACACCCGCATGCACACATACAAAAACAGACACCCCCTACACCCTCACACACACACACACCACCCCCCACCCCATCCCCCTCTCCTGTCGGAGAACCTGACTTACATGCTTGCAGGGGGTCCTCCGGCAGGAGACGGGACGCGGCACTGCTGGCAGCAGCAGCGTCCACCAGCAAAACACCGCTAGGCCATATCATTGCTCATGATACGGTCGGCGGTGTTTTGCTGGCGTGGCGCTGCTGCTGACAGCAGCGCCACCTTACCGCCATCCACCACCATGACCGTCGACGGTATTCCGCCAGTCTTCGGGCAGAATTCTGTCTATGGTCATAATGCGGGTGGGCGGCTGGTAGCCACTGTGACTGTATGTTGGCTGCCATCGCAGTGGCGGTAGGAGGTCAATACCGCCAGTGTTGTAATGAGGGTCATAGTCTGGAAACACCAGACTCCAAGTTCACCTTTAAGGGCCTCGCCCATAAGCACCTGAAATGCAGCAGAGTTTAATCCAAACAGCATTCTAAAGAACTTATATATCCTATCTGTGGGGGCAAATGCTGTAAAATACCTCAACTCCAGTGCCAAAACCACCTTGTGATAGTCCAACTGAAAGTCGAGCTTCGAGAATACAGATTCTTCATTGAGTGTCCCCACCATATCAATGATACCCTATAATGGATAACCAGCCACTGTTACGGCCTGATTGTCACTGTACAGGCCGATGCACATCATCAACTCCTGATTGCACTTGCATGCCACAACCCCAGGCCAGGGAAAAACAAACACTGTATTGGTTCAATGAGTCCTTGCTCGCATAATTTCTTGAGCATACTACTCAACTCTTTCTAAACACTCAGTATTACAGTATACTTCTCAACTTGTGCTTCACAGGCAATGCATCATCCCTGACCTTAATTTTCAACTCAGTCCCCGTTTCCTTTCAAGAAATAGGGCAGTATTAAAAACTTTATTAAAAGGCAATCACGGACATGGTGGTCTTCTGGCTCTAGAAGGCTGTTGGCCTCCAGTGTTAATGAATCGTGAATTACGACCTACCTCGTCAACTTTCATGAGGTAGGTCAGATTGCAACGCACTGGGATTCAGAATTTTAAGTTCTGATCTATTAATAAATAAAGTTGGTTCTTTAAAAGCTTTACTGGTTGCAAAATTACAGGCTTCAATTTGTGACCAGTATGTTGCAACCAGATCTGGCACCAAATGATTTCTTTCTAATACAAAATTTAGTAAACAGTAAAGTGTGCAAGTTGTAAAGAGAATGTTTAATATGTAGCAGGATGTGAGGCTGTCTTCTTATGAGGTATTCTTCAGCTAATTGTCCTATCATCTCTGAATTTCAGTCAGAAGCCAGCCTGCAGAGTTCAGTTCCCAGCGCTGCCCTTCTGACACCGGTCTACCATGATTTGCCTGGAACCGGCTCATCTGGCAAGTCACAGCTCCATTCACCCTTAGTCAGCTATCATGTACCTGTATTTTTAATGTGAATTGGTAATAGATAGAAGATTTTTGTTCTAAATGGGAAGGCTGGTGAATGACACCTGGCCTCCTCGATTCAGTCAATTGCTTTAGTCTTAACATTAGTCTGGATCTGTTTGGGTGGACAAGTTGACCTGTATGGAAAGGTCCCAGTTTCAAAGAGAGGGAAAAAACCATGGCCCATATTTATACTTTTTGACGCTAAACTGCGCTAACGCAGTTTAGCGTCAAAAAATTTAGCGCCGTCTAACGCCATTCTGAAGCGCCATGCGGGCGCCGTATTTATGGAATGGCGTTAGCCGGCGCTAGCAGACCGGCGCTGCCTGGTGTGCGTGGAAAAAAACCACGTAGACCAGGCAGCGCCGGCGTAGGGGGAAAATGGCGTTAGGGCGTCTTAAAATGGGGCAAGTCAGGTTGAGGCAAAAAAATCGCCTCAACCCGATTTGCGCCATTTTTTTCGACGCCCAGACGCCATTTAAATGACTCCTGTCTTAGTAAAGACAGGAGTCATGCCCCCTTGCCCAATGGCCATGCCCAGGGGACTTATGTCCCCTGGGCATGGTCATTGGGCATAGTGGCATGTAGGGGGGCACAAATGAGGCCCCCCTATGCCACCAAAAAAAATTTAAACAAATAAAAAATTATACTTACCTGAACTTACCTGAATGTCCCTGGGATGGGTCCCTCCATCCTTGGGTGTCCTCCTGGGGTGGGCAAGGGTGGCAGGGGGGGTCCCTGGGGGCATGGGAGGGCACCTGTGAGCTCATTTTGAGCCCACAGGCCCCTTAACGCCTACCCTGACCCAGGCGTTAAAAAGTGGCGCAAATGCGGGGTTTTTTGACCCGACCACTCCCGGGCGTGATTTTTGCCCGGGAGTATAAATACGACGCCGTAATTTTTTTAGACGGGAACGCCTTCCTTGCATCTCATTAACGCAAGGAAGGCGTTCACGCAAAAAAATGACGCTATTTGCCCATACTTTGGCGCTAGACGCGTCTAACGCCAAAGTATAAATATGGCGTTAGTTTTGCGCCGAATTTGCGTCGAAAAAAACGACGCTAATTCGGCGCAAACGGAGTATAAATACGGGCCCATGTGCTTTGTAAGAAATTTGGTTATTAGTTTGCGAACCATGCAGGGCCTGGGCCTCCATGAGAGCGGAGGAGCATCGCCTCTCCACTATCAGTGCAGGAAACATGACAAATAAAATGGTAATAAAACAAATGTATTACCATTTTATTTTTCATGCTGGCAGCAGGCAAGTCTGAGGGCAGGACCAGCAGCCTAGAGAAACAGTATGCATTTCAGTTTAAAGTGTGCATGTCACTTTGGCCGGCTGTCTTGAGACGATCAGCCTCACATGCGCACCTTGAACACTCCAAATCGAGATGTCTTAGAGAGCTAGGTGGAGAGCAAGCACACATCCCTAGTGCTTGAAGGAGTGTCGAACCAGCACGCTCCAGCCAATCCTGGTGCTTTTCTCATGCTGCCTGAGTAGCATGAAAGCAGCACCAGGATTACCAGAGTGGGATGGGAGAGGCTCTGGGAGCCTGAACTTGAGACACCAACTGCCGAGATGAATAAGAGGAGCACTACGAGGCAGTAGGTAAGTGAAGTCTTTATTTTATTTATTTAAGTTATTTAAACTCACTCGTTCACTCCAAGAAATGCCTGTGACAGGGAGATGTCTTGGGCTACCGCACTGTAGCCGAGGCCATGTGAGGAGGGATATGGGTGGGGACCGAGTCCCTGCATGCAAAACAGGCTAGAGAAAACAGAAAATGTTACAAGGGGCTGTGAAACCTTTCAGGCACTGCGTTGTCCAGCATTGTGTCATATGCATCTCTGAAAGCTATGCACAGCAGCAGTAAGTCCGTAATTGAGTCAGGCACCATGTGTTTTGTTTTTAATAACTACAAAACATTTTTATCATTCTAATTCCTGTAAATGTATTGATGTATTGAAGACATTCTGGTATGCCTTGAAGGGCTTTGGCGGCATGTTTCTCTGTTTGAAAGGCCATAAAACCTGTCAAGTCGCCCCACCAGATTCCTTTGCTGCTGTCTGCCACTGGAATCCTGTGAGTTCTTCGTAAATAATAGGTCCACAATTGCCTTGTTTCTGAGAACCAAGGACCCTATTGCAGCACTTGACACTTTCAGGGTAGCAAAGCAGAGCATCCCAAGGCTAACTCAGGGGATATGGTGTGGGCTAGCAATCCACATTCGCTGGCATGCAACAACAATCAAAACATTTTTTCCAGTCAGTGCTTTTTATTTTAAAAAAGAAAAAAATATATTACACTCACATTGCTAAACACTATGAATTAAGTTACAAATATGTACATCCGGGAGATGGAAATACCTTTGGTGACACTATCTTCAGTGGCACTGGAACACTTTTCAGAGTGGGGCTATCACCATCAGTGTTACATCACTGAACTCCCAGGGATTGTTAAAAATCCAGTCATCGCACAAAGACAAGTGTAGTTAATGAATCACACCAATTCAGCAAAAGACTTGTGAGGAAGTAGTATGTAGGTGGTGGTGCATTTTGGAGCACACTGCTGCAAATAAAGACCATATTTCCAATTGAAATGACCACTAAATCTGCACAGACACAATGTTGTACTGATAACACTATGGGGGTCATTATGACCCTGACGGTGGGTGATAATGTGGCGTTAGTAGCGCCAACAGGCTGGTGGTACATTATGACATTGGCGGGTTGGCTGCAGCCATCCCATCAATATACCACTCCAACCGCCATGACGGTAGCAGCCGCCGGGCCGGAGATAACAATCTCCAGCCCAACGGGGGCTATTGTACCGCCCGCGGCATTTTGACCCTGCCTACCGCCATGGTTTTCATGGCATCTGTAACGCCAAGAAAACCATGGTGGTAGGCCCTACCAGTGACAGGAAATTCCTTTCCTGTCACTGGTAGGAGGCTCACCCACCCCCCAAACACTTCCCAGATGACCCCCATCTCCCCATCCATCCATGCTCCCCCCCTTGTTTCCCACCCCATTCACGCATACTGGCAGACACGCACATCTCATACACACACTCACTCACACAGGCATACACGCATCCATTCATTCTTGCACACATCCGTACACACATTCACACTGACACGTAAACACGCATTCACATTTCTATTCATACATGCATTCTCACACATGCATACACACACGCATACAACACTACTCACACATTCATGCACACAACCTCCCACACACACACAACATCACCCTCTCCTGTCGGAAACCTGACTTACCTGTATTCAGGGGGTCTTCCGGCAGGGGATGGGATGGGGCCTGTTACCGCCAGCAGCGCTCACCAGCAGAACACCGCCAGGCTGTATTATTTGTCATAATACGGCTGGCGGCGAGCTACTAGCATGGCACTGCTGGTGGTAGCAGCTCCACCTTAACACCATCCGCCAGTATTTCCACAGCCGGATGTCCGCCCTTCTTGTGGCGGAAATCAGCTGTGGTCATAATTTGGTGGACAAATGTTAGCCGTGGCGACAGTCTTTACGGCGGCCGTCACTGCGGCGGTAGGCAGCATTTACCGCCATTCTTATCATGGGGGTCTATATAGTACACAAACGATAACTGTGACATCTGGGTTTCAAATAATGTTTAATTTGCGCACCACCAAGTGTATTGCTTTGTTTTGGTCCTATGAAAATCTTTATTTCCATTACACTTCAGAATTGCAAAACAATGTTGTTGGAAATGGCCCTTCTGCAGGGTTATCCCCAGACTTTTTGCCTTCCTCCTTCTCTTTTTCTGACCTCATTTTTGCTGGTTTTTAGACTCTGCGCACTTTACCACTGCTAACCAGTGTTAAAGTGCATATGCTCTCTCCCTTTAAACCTGGTAACATTGGATCATACCCAATTGGACTATTTAATTTACCTATAAGTCCCTAGTAAGGTGCACTGTACGTGCCCAGGGCCTGTAGATTAAATGCTACTAGTGGGCCTGCAGCACTGGTTGTGCCATACACTTAAGTAGCCCCTTAACCTTGTCTCAGGCCTGCCATTGCAAGGCCTGTGTGTGCAGTTTCACTGCCACTTCGACTTGGCATTTAAAAATACTTGCCAAGCCTAAAACTCCCCTTTTTCCACATATAAGTCACCCCTAAGGTGTGCCCTAACCGCTAGGGCAGGGTGCTGTGTGGGTAAAAGGCAGGACATGTACCTGTGTAGTTTACATGTCCTGGTAGTATAAAACTCCTAAATTCGTTTTTACACTACTGTGAGGCCTGCTCCCTTCATAGGCTAACATTGGGGCTGCCCTCATACATTATTGAAGTGATAGCTGCTGATCTGAAAGGAGTAGGAAGGTCATATTTAGTATAGCCAGAATGGTAATACAAAATCCTGCTGACTGGTGAAGTTGGATTTAATATTACTATTTTAGATTTGCCACTTTTAGAAAGTGAGCATTTCTCTGCACTTAAATCTTTCTGTGCCTTACAATCCATGTCTGACTGGGTTTAGTTGACAGCTCCTTGTGCATTCACTCAGACACACCCCAAACACAGGGTACTCAGCCTCACTTGCATACATCTGCATTTTGAATGGGTCTTCCTGGGCTGGGAGGGTGAAGGGCCTGCTCTCACACAAAGGACTGTCACACCCCCTACTGGGACCCTGGCAGACAGGATTGAACTGAAAGAGGACCTGGTGCACTTCTAAGCCACTCTTTGAAATCTTCCCCACTATAAAGGCACATTTGGGTATAAAAATAGGGCCTCTGCCCTACCACCTCAGACACTTCCTGGAGAAGAAACCTGAACCAGAACCTGCACCCTGACAAGAAGAACTGCCTGGCTGCCTAAAGGACTCACCTGACTGCTTTCTACAGAGGACTGCTGCCTTGCTGTTGCCCTGCTGTCTTGCTGCTCTCTTGCTTTTCTGCAGAAGTGCTCTACAAGGGTTTGGATAGAGCTTACCTCCTGTTCTCTGAAGTCTCAGGACCAAAAAGACTTCTCTCTTGCAACTGGACTCCTTGTGCGGCGAAAAATTAGACGCACAGCTTGTCCCGCAGTGGAAAATTCACCGCACGCCGACCCGGGACGCCGCCGCTCGACTATGCAAGGAAAAGATCGACGCGGTGCGACCGGAACTTCGACGCACGGCCCACCAGATCGACACACAGCCGACCTGGAACGACAGCGCCTGATTCCCAGAGGGGAAATCGATGCAACGCCTGCCGTGAGGGAGAAATTTCCCCGCATCGCCCACCGGAACGACGCAGAGTTTGCCAACAAGCCCAGGATTCCACGCACAGACCCTGGGGCGTCTGAAAACCCTGCAACCCAAAGAGGAGGCCCGTCCGCGCACCGGAAATCGACGCAACGTCTTCCCCGCGTGGAAAATAACGACGCAAGTCCGTGTGTGAAGGGGCGAAACGAAGCACACACCATTTTCCACGCATCTCCTCCTCTGTGGCCCTTTGCGGAGATTTTTCACTCAAACCAGGTACTTTGTGCTTGAAAGAGAATTTTGTTTGCTTTTAAAAGACTTAAGACACTTTGGGGGTCATTCCGACCCCGGCGGTCGGCGGGAGCACCGCCTACAGGCTGGCGGTGCCCCGCAGGGCATTCTGACCGCGGCGGTTTGGCCGCGGTCAGAAGAGGAAAACCAGCGGTCTCCCGCCGGTTTTCCGCTGCCCGACGGAATCCTCCATGGCGGCGCAGCTTGCTGCGCCGCCATGGGGATTCCGACACCCCATACCGCCACAGGATGGCGGTAAGGGGTGTCGTGGGGCCCAATGGCGGGCCCCACTTTGAAATTCGCGAAGGGTGCAACTGCACCCGTCGCACCTTCCCACTCCGCCGGCTCCATTCGGAGCCGGCTTCCTCGTGGGAAGGGGTTTCCTGCTGGGCTGGCGGGCGGCCTTCTGGCGGTCGCCCGCCAGCCCAGCGGGAAAATCAGAATGGCCTCCGCGGTCTTTTGACCGCGGAGCGGCCATTTGGCGGTGCCCGCCAGCCTCAGAATGAGGCCCTTTATATCACTTTCCAGTGATATCTTTACATTTTCTTACTGCAACTTTTATCGTTTTGACCTGCATATATAAAGATAAATATTATATATTTTTCTAAACACTTTGTGGTGTATTTTTGTGGTGCTATATTGTGTTATTGTATGATGTATTGCACAAATACTTTACACATTGCCTTCTAAGTTAAGCCTGACTGCTCAGTGCCAAGCTACCAGAGGGTGGGCACAGGAACATTTGGATTGTGTGTGACTTACCCTGACTAGAGTGAGGGTCCTTGCTTGGACAGGGGGTAACCTGACTGCCAACCAAAGACCCCATTTCTAACATTGGTGATCAGTGGTGAGGATAGGACTTGTATTTGTGCAGTGACATACAGTAGCTAAATATTTCACTACCTACCCACAGTTGAAGGTCAACTTGATTTTTATCTCTTTTTGCAAATTCGTCTTTCCTGACAATTTTCTAAACCTAAATCCTCACTAAACATGTCTCAGGCTAGGTCTCAAGCAGGATATTTTGACCTAGCCCTGTTGGAGGCATATACTGTCAAACAGCTAAAAGGGTTCTGCAAGGAGATGAGTGTACCCACCCAAGGTGTAAGGCATGTTTTTAAGCCAGAGAGCCGGAGTGAAAAATCAATGACCAAAGGTCTATTTATTTTTGCTGCAGCAAAAGAGGACAGATTTACAACTGGCATCCCTGGTCCAAAGTAAAGTGTGCTAGCATGGAGCGTTTAACAATGATATTTATACTCATAGATCAAAGGATACATAAAGTATGTAAATAATGATATACGTCATACAGATATTTTAAGGAGGTAATCAGTTTCCACATACCGGTTCCATTCCCTGCTTTGTCCTTGACTCCCTTCTGCAGCTGCCTGACTTCCCACATTCTTGAGACCCTTCAAAGGATTGCGTGGTTCAAAGGTATAGATATCAGCCTTTCCCTCCCCAAAATACAACAGCAGAGGTTGGTTAGTTATTTTTACCACATGATTATAATGAGTAACGTGCACCAGCTAGGGAAAGAAACCAGCTGCAAGCCTGTGGTGTGGAGCCAGGCTTATTTTACTTAAACAAATATACATAAGATAACATATGTGATAGGCAGTGCGTTCAGAGAGAGAACACTCAAACTACACGTGTTAAAGGAAAAGGAGCAATACAAAATGGATTCTTACAATCAAACCTTTTTGAGTTTCTCTCCCTGAACATAACCAACGTTTTGAAAGGAGTTCTAAATTTCCTCATATATGTTGAATTTTACTCCTACTTCCTTGGAATTGACATTAATGGGGACATAAACAACAGATGGGTATGAGCAACCAGTATCTGTAGTGAGAATAGTAGGATCAATAGCCATTAGGGAATTTATCTCTTCTCTCTGCATCATAGTTCGATTGGTTTCTAGTATTTTAACTGGAGGAAGTTTACACAATTTTAAACAGGAACAGAAAGCAGGTAAGCACTGTACTATCAGACAGCTTAATATAATAGCTATTATTATAAAAAGTATGTCTTTAAACAACCAGCCCCACCCGCCAAGCCAAGACCATAACCACGATAAACATAAATTGCCTCCTTCATATTGGCCCCCCTTTTCAAATACCTGTACTGCTTCTTTTTTTCCCACTATCCAATTCTATCTCTGAAGTAGCAGCATTTTTGCTGGTACTGATGTTGGATTAAAACACATACTACTCCTTGTTGTACCGTAATCAAATCTAGAGCAAGCCGATTTTGTATCGCCAATTGGGCTGCAGAGTTTATTTCTAGCTGTACACTTCCTATGGCCTCCCTGGTGGCATTAAATGCAATGGCTAATTCAGCAGACATGTTCATCATTGCCAGCTGTAAGTCGAAAATTCCAAATCCTGGAATAAGAACATGTAGTACTTGAAATACCCAGTTCTTTCGTTCCTCCAATATGGGTGTCCCTCGTTTGTACCTATGAGCAAAACTCCCCATGTTAAGGGGCTGGGAAGATGATATATTGATATCACAGTAATGTTGGGTGCCAAGTATGCCAGGAACATATTCCTTCCCAGTTTAGAGGGAGTACTTTATATGCAGTTCTTCCACACACAAAATACATGTCTCCCTGGATTTGTGAATTTATAATGCTGTATTTTATTTGGGGCAAACCCACACCCTCGGGTGTGTCATGCTCAGAATTATTACAATACTTGTAGTCCTCCCAAATTTCATTTAGCAATGATACATTTGCCCAGGGTGCAACATAAGAACATCTAGCCGTCCAGAGGGGGCCAAGGAAAACCCGGTACAATATTACATGTGAATTCTTCCCATTTCTATCTCGTTCTCTGGAGGGATCATATAACAATCCTTCTGGATCTACCAGAACCTCATTTCCTCCCACCGTCAGGTTCCAATAATTTACAGTGTAATTTTGCTGAGTCCCATTAATTAATGCAGTCCAATTTCTGTCTATTTTCTCCTCTCCTTCAAGATCCCAGTTCCCTGTTTTAATATCAAATAACAAAGTGTAAACACATTGTTCAGGTGGGATCTTCCCCATGTATTTTGCCTCTGGGTTTTGCCCGTAAAAATAAGTACCAAAACATATGGGAAACATTTTAAGTGTGGCATTCTCTCCAGGAATTGGGGAAAGCTTGTATTCTGACTGGGTATTAGGGAGCAAAACACACCTAGGGTACCACTGATATTCTCGTTGGTCACATCTCCAAGTGGTATTTGGTACAAGACACACTTCCCCTCTTTCATATTCGCCTGGTGATACTGGTACGTCATAAAGGCCCGTAGGGTCCTCAGGGTGTCTAGACAAGTGCCGGCAAATCCAGCAGTCAGTGAGACTTAATGTCTCAGCCAACTTCCCATGAACCTTTATCAATGGATGTAAAGTTGGATTTTGCAACAATGATGCAACACCGCTGGACATTATACATATTAACATGAGGGTCACTAGGTACTTCATTGTTGTTTTGTAGAAATTATTATAAGACCACTCTTCTCTATTCTCTCGAGGGATATTTGTCCTGCCAAATTGATATATTTTCATAATTTTATTCTACTCTCCTCCTTGTTCCTACAACCTTTCTATGGTGCCGTTTTACTCGTCTCAACCACCTAGGTGTGTTCAAAAATATACCCACACAATTACCAAATATGCAAATGCAAAATATTGAGACCACTATACTAATAATCATATATGTATATATACAAATAAGTGAGTTTCCTTCAATGTTCACAACCCACTAGAGTTCAGCAACGCCGTGCTTCCCACTCTAGCAGTTCGGCTGCACTAGTTGGTCCATGAACTAGTTTTTCGAATACTGGACAACAGATGTTGGCTTGATCCTAGGTCCCTTGACCACTCCTTGTCGAGTTTTTACTCTTGATGAGAACTCAACTCCCAGTGAGTAAGTCGCAATACTTCAAAGTTCGTCTTCAGTATAGTTCGTCAGTTTTGTTCAGTGTTTTAGCAAAATGAGGGCAGAGGCCAGCAATTGAAATCAGATCGGTGGTGTGCTGGGTACTTAACAGAAAAAGGCACCTTCTTTCCCACTGGGACTACAAACCGCACCAACACTAATGACTGGCCGCTTCTGTAGAACTGGTACTTGGTTTTTCTCGCCAGTCACAGAACTGTTGACCCCACTTACACACCTTCTTATCACAGATAATATTGTTGCACAAGCTGCATCCCACTATGCTTGTATTCTTGTTGAGACAATTCTTCTGACCAATGTTCTGGTGTCGTAGCACAGGCTAGTCACCTGTGTTCATGTTCATTCTGAGGTTTTAGTCATCACAATCATTTACAACCTCGTCGCCCAAGGTGTGCGTAACAACAGTGAGGATAGCTCGTTTTAATGCTGGTACATCAGGGCCATCGGAAATGCCTGTGGTGGTGAAAGCGGGGAACTGTATTTCATGAAGGCAAACGTGCCGTATTCTGCTGAGCAAAGGATTCCTTGGCCATTCAGAAGAGACCTCAGTTTGCAGTTCAAGCTGGGAGCTATCAGGTTGAAGTAAATGTAGCTTTTCATGGGGGTCACCACTTTACGCACCTTCAGAATTCTGTTCATCTGGGTGGACGAGGAAGCAGATTGTACTGTATTGATGAGTTTGTTGATCTTCAAACAGCAAACCTACGTCACTGGGCTGCTGTGTCACCTCAGGAGCAGAAATGGTAGTACTTGAATCATGTGGAGGTGTTTCCTGTCTCCTTATTTCTCTGTAATCAGGAGACAACAGTAATTCTGCTGCTAGAGTAGATTGCAGTGGAATTGGTGCACGCTTACAATGACTAGCATGTATCCAGTTTTTTCTTCCTTCCACTTTCACTGCCGTCTGTGTTGCAAGCAGTACCTGGGCTAGCCCCCGCCACCTGGGCTGAAGACTGTTGGTTCTTTGAAAGTTCTTTGTCATAAGCCAATCCCCCAGCTTGAAAGGGTGACCAGGGCCTTCGAGAGGAGTCGGTAGGCTGGCCTTGACCTGTTGGTGGATCAAACGGAAATCTTTAGTCAATTGCTTACAATAGTCTACAAACAAAGGATATTGTACTTTAGAAAGCTTCTTTGGTCGTGGTACCCCCCAGATATTGGCTGGCCTCCCCATGACTATTTTGTAGGGGGATAATCGTGACTTGCTACTGGCAGTCGTCCTAATGGACATTAATGCCAGGGGCAAAACATCTGGCCATTTTAAATTGGTCCCCGCACAAATCTTAGCTATTTTGCTCTTCAAAGTGTAATTATACCTTTCTACAAGGCCCGCTGATTGTGGGTGATTTGCAGCATGAAATCGCTGTTTGATGTTAAGGGCGGTACAGACTTTTCCCATTACACCATTAGCAAAATGACAGCCATTGTCACTCGAGACTAATCTTGGTAATCCGTATCTAGGAAAGTACTCTTTGAGTAATATCTTGGCGGTAGAGAGGGCACCATTGTCTTTTAATTGGTAGGCCTCTATCCATTTTGAAAATATACATACTACCACTAACACATATTTCAGTTTGTTACATGGTTCCATGTGGATATAATCCATCTGTATAGCCTCAAAGGGGAGATCAGGAGGGGCACAATGGCCAGGGGGCGTAGGGGTCCCTTTTCCTGCATTGTGTACTGCACACACCACACAACTTTTGACCAGGTTATTAGCAGCTTTGGATATCATGGGATTACTCCAAACCTGGTCCAAAGTTGTCTTGATGCCTTGGGCACTGATGTGTGCAGGACTGTGGGCCATAGTAACCATAGCGTGTACATAACAATTAGGTAACATCCATCTTCTTCTGTCTGTGTCATCTGTGTAACAACCCTCACTGTCTAGTCTACCATTATTCTCCAACTGTTCCCTTTCCTCTGTTGTTGCTTCTGCTTGAATATCTCTCACACACTGCAAGGTATTTTCTAATACTTCGTTCGTGGGCTCCCCCATGATCAAATTGATGACGGAGAAATAACACGCAGAGGGTGGGACCATGGTGAAAATACTATTCATGTCTGGGACCACAGGAAACTGGGGAATGACTATTTTATTTATTTATCGGAGATCAATAACTAATCGATATACCGTGTTATCAGTAACTGATTGCTCATCATCTGATCTATTAGCATCATTTTGTTTCTTGACAACAGGAAGAATTGGACTGTTACAGGGGCTGATCACTATTTCCTTTATTACACCTGCATGCACAAGATCAGAAATGACTGCCTTGAGCCCTTTTTCACTTGCTTTAGGTAATTTGTATTTAGGAACACGAGGTAACCGGGCACCTGGTTTGATTTTTATTACAATAGGGTCGATATCCATAATGCCTACATCATTTTTGCCTTTGGCCCATAAGCGAGGGTCTATTTCCGCTAGCTCTGGGGGTAAGTGGTATTCCTGTGAAAACATGCACCTGGTAGGGGCAATGCTATCCATAATTACATAGACACCATCCATTGAACAGTGTATAACTGCATTTAATTTCTTTAAAATATCTAATGCAAACAAGTTTTCATTGCAACCTGAGGTTAAAGAGAGTGGCGTGTGTACTGTAAATGGTCCTACAGTTACTCTCATAGGTGCTGAGATGGGGCTCACCACGGGGATCCCAGAAATCCCAATTGACGTGGTATGAAGCCCAGACAGGGGAGCCCCGGGGACTGAAGAATGTGCAATAGATCTGGTGGCACCAGTATCTGGGAGAAACCTATGGCCATCTCCTTCGATTTTTACATCGATATAGGGACCACTCTGATCTACAGGAATAATTACTTGCCCCTGGCCCTGTCTGTGGCTGTCCTAATAATTGTAGGATTCAGAAAAGGAATCATCAGCATAATATTGTTGTTCAAATGCATTGTCAAAAATATTAGTGTTATGACGCGTTCCCTCTATCAAGTGACATACTTTGCCTTCCTTCCAGTAATGGGCAAGTATCACGCCAATGGCCATCTTGTTTACAGTAGGCACATTGGTTGATATTCAATCGGCGGTCTTGGGGTGGTGCAGACCCCTTCCCCGTCCCCTTGGTGGGCCACCCCTTGGCTGAGGGGTTGTGTCCTGCTGGGGATATGCCTGCTGTAATAGTACCTTTTTCTTCAGTTCTTTTACTGACTTCTCATTCTTTTCTAATTCTTCCTTATACCTGCTCTCATAATAGCCATCTATTGTGCCATCTGTAAAATCTCTGCCTGTCCCTTCGTCATCCTTCGTCATCCACAAACTCTCTGTTGCTTTTAATTTTTGTGATATTTCAGGTAGAAGGCCATTAACAAAGCGTTCCACAAATAGCGTGACACCTGTTACGGTGGCGAGGTCTTGTCCGCTAAAATCTATGAACGCTTGTTCAATTCTAGTAAAATAATCTGGGACATCTTCACCTGTTTTCTGTTTATAAGTGGCAAGTTTTCCCTAGTGCACAGTTTGAAGGGGAATAACAGTTTCTAATTTGGTCAATATTCAGTTAGGTAAATTTAAAATATCCTGATGAGGCAAGGCTCCTGGTGCCCTGCGTGCTTCATGTTCTTCTAAAAAAAAACATGTAGCTCCCAAAGTAGGTGCATCTTCTACTCTTCGAATTTTATGCCATACTTCAGGTCCCAATAAGACCCCAAAAAATTAATCAATGTCTTTGAGGGTCATGGTGGTGGTGGGAATTGCAGTTCTAAGGTCACAATAGAACCCAGCTGGATTCTTTTGAGGATCCGGCAAATCCTTTTTTAAAGCCATCACCTCTTCCCTTTTCCAGGGGACATGGACAAACTGAGCCATAGATACCGGAGGCGGTTGGTGGGCGGCAGCTGCAGCTGCGAGTACAGCAGCAGTTGGAGGACCAGGATGTACTTCCCTCATTGGGAATCACTTTTCATACATTTTTAGGACTTGTTCTCTACCTAAAATGCAAATGCGTACTCCCTCTATTAGGTCCTCACCCTCAAGTCTACAGGCTTCGCTATCACACCAAAGTTGGTATAATTATTTTTGATAAGGGACGGGAGTAGAGTCCCTATTACCACAGCACCAATATGCCTCCAATTTTTCAATCATGTATTTAATTGCTAATTGCTGTTCAAAATGTGGCATATGTTGTACTGTGTGCATAATATCGGTATGAGTGTAAATATGATTTGCCATCCAAGTCCCTGACTGATTTTTGATAACCCGTTTTTCATCCTCACCAATAGTGGAGCTGTACTAGGGGCCGAAATTGGCTTCATAGGTGTGCTCCACATAGGCGATAGTGTATGAATGGTTGTATCTTTTTGACTTTTTGCATCATCATTTGATGACTATAACCAAGATGGCCGCTGCGACTGACGCACCTCAAGGAGCTCCCGAGGGACGGGATCACTTTTCAGTGTAAATCCCAATCTCCTCTTTCCCTCGGGTGCCTCCCCACTGACCGACGATCGCCCTGGACCCTGCCGACCCGGACGGGGTTTGAGGGTTCGGCGGATGTCCAGGAGCCCTGCGTGTGAGGACCGGGGATCGACCGACGTCCAGGTCCCCGGCGCTTCGCCTGTTCCAGCAGTCGGACTGCCTCCGCGTTGAGGCAGCCGAGGGCACTCTTCTGCGTCCCTGGTCCTGCCGGCGGGCTGCACCCTTCGGTCAGGTGGGACCGACGCTGGACTGGGTCTCCGCTCTCCCGGAGCCTCGTCTCCAGCCCCAGCCTTGGAGGAGCCACTATCTCCGGCTCCTGCCCGTGGGGAGCCGCCCGCCATCTGCTTGAGGTGGCCGAGAGCACTCTTCCGCGTCCCTGATCCCGCTGCCAGGCTGCCGGCAGGCTGCCCTCCTCGGCCGGATCGGGACGAAAGCAGGACCGGATCTCCACCACCCCCCCCAGAGCCTCATCTCTGGCCCCAGCCTTGGAGGAGCCGCCATCTCCGGCTCTCACCCGCGAGGAGCCGCCTGTCCGCCATCTTTACTGATACTAGAGGCCCCTAACCTGGGGTAGTCTACTGGAGCCTTATCTCTGGCCCCAGCCTTGGAGGAGCCTCCATCTCCAGCTCTCACCCGCGAGGAGCCACCCGTCCGCTATCTTTACCGATACTAGAGGCCCCTAACCTGGGGTAGTCTACTGGAGCCGACCTTGGGCCAGCTCAGGCTCAAGTCTCCACGTTGGTAAGGCTGTTTTTCACCACCTGCAGCTCGGGAGGAGCTACATATCCAGGAGGTGCTGCTTCGCCATCCCTGACTCGTTATTGGGGACGTTTATCGCCGCCTGCAGCTTGGGAGGAGCTACATATCCAGGAGGTGCTGCTTCACCATCCCTGACTCCAGCCCGGGAGGAATCTTTCATGTGGACCCGCCTGTCCGAGGTAGGGAGTTTCCGTGAACTTTGTTCTGGCTGCTGCGCTGACTCCCCCAATGCTTATTTCGTGAGTGGGGAGGTCCCGGAAGGGCCGGAGCTCAGGGTTCTTCTGTCCTTCACATGCGTATCTCTTGCACGCAGCGTTTGCGTGAGGCACGAGAGTTGGCCCCACCCCTTTCGGATGATTGCCGGTGCTCAGCAATGGGCTCAGATTGGGTACTGAGTTCTGCATGTTTCCTTTGACCCCTGGAGCCGGGTGATCTGCAATTTGACCGATCTTCTCGACCACCATCCAAACGCAGTCCTCACCCAACATTTCAGCAAGCAGCGAGGCTGCCTATTCTGATCCCTAGTGCCGGTCCCAGGCGGTCCCCTGGCGTGGGGTCCCCTTCCCCCCTGCCTGTCCCACCCTTCTTTCCTCCTTAACTAGTGGTCTCCCTCCCACCCTATCCCACTTGAACACTCTGGGGCTCATTCCGACCCGGGCGGTCAAGGACCGCCGGGGCCGGGGATGCGGGAGCACCGCCAACAGGCTGGCGGTGCCCCGCAGGGCATTCTGACCGCGGCGGTTTGGCCGCGGTCAGACCAGGAAAACCGGCGGTCTCCCGCCGGTTTTCCGCTGCCCTGGGAATCCCCCATGGCGGCGCAGCTTGCTGCGCCGCCATGGGGGATTCCGACCCCCTCACCGCCATCCTGTTCCTGGTGGTTCCGACCGCCAGGAACAGGATGGCGGTGAGGGATGTCGTGGGGCCCCTGGGGGCCCCTGCAGTGCCCATGCCAATGGCATGGGCACTGCAGGGGCCCCCGTAAGAGGGCCCCACTTTGAATTCCAGTGTCTGCTCAGCAGACACTGGAATTCGCAACGGGTGCAACTGCACCCGTCGCACCTTCCCACTCCGCCGGCTCCATTCGGAGCCGGCTTCCTCGTGGGAAGGGGTTTCCCGCTGGGCTGGCGGGCGGCCTGCTGGTCGTCGCCCGCCAGCCCAGCGGGAAAGCCAGAATGGCCTCCGCGTTCTTTCGACCGCGGAGTGGCCATATGGCGGTTCCCTCCAGGCGGGCGGCTCCCGCCGCCCGCCGGGGTCTGAATGACCCCCTCTGTGTCGGCCCATCTCCCAACACGAACACTCTTTTCTGGATCTCCCCTGTTCCCCCTCCCTGTCGCAATCTGTAGGGCTTCTCAACCCCTGTTCGAGCCTCTCGTCCTTGAATTTCCTCCTGACGACCCCCGGTCCTGGGCCCCAACCTTGATACCTCCCACCTTATCCCCCTCCCCTTTTTCCACCCTATCTTGAATCCTTTTTAACCCCCTTACGAGCTTTAGCCTCCTCACATTCACATGATGTCGATCCCCACAGGATCCACCTCCTCTCCCATTTCCCCCTTCCTTAAACCCCACGGGCCCAACTCCTTCTCCATATCTCCCCCTAAACACCTCTCCCTCTCTGCGCTGAAAAACTTTAAACGCAAACTTACCAGGCAACATCCAGAGCTACTTATTGTGGACACTTACTTTAATGCCCAAAAAGGCCAGAAAAAGACAGATCTTATCTTCTTAACTAAACGCCCAGCTAAATAGAACACCCTCCTCACTACTCACCTCCACCCCTCCAATACTACTAATATCCCATACGGTTGCAAACTCTCTATCTCCAGTTTCCCGGCTTTCCAAGGAAACGTCATCATCTCCATCTTCAGAAATGGAACCATCATGATTCAAGCTAACGACTCCAACCTCCGTGCCTACGAATCCCTATTCGCCTCCCTTAAATCAGCACTCCCTCTCCCCCTATCCACCCTCAGCCCATTGACACCCCACCCCAACCCCCATTATCCCCCCCAGCACCACCCCCTGCCCCCCCCGGTTCCCAGAGTAGACCACCCCATCCTGTCTGACCCACTCATCCCCATTTTCCCCTCTCACCCTAGCCATGCCCCTTACTTCCCCAACCCCAAAACTCCCTATCACAACTCCTGCTCTGTCTCCTCATCCCAAACTTCCTTGATTTTCCCCCATAACACCTCTCCTTTCCCCGAACCCCCCTCAACTCCCCTTCCTCCGTCGGCCCTCACACCCCCCCTTCTCCCCCGGCCCTCCTCTAGACCTAACTTGTTGAACTGTAGAGATACTCATATCAAGCCTGCCCCACCACACCACCTCTAACCCTTACCCTGAATCTAACCCCTCTCACCCCACGACAGCCTCCTTTAACCTTCTGCCCAGTGATCCTATATCCCATCTGAATCAGTCACCCCAGCCCCTACCTAAGAGGAACTTTATCTCCCACTCCTTCACCCCTAAATCCTCTCCCTCCACAAATATCAATGAACGGCTCTCCAACCTTGAATCACAACTAGAACTCATCATTCAAGGCATCAACAAGATAGCGAGAAGCCTCTACCCACTGATACTCCCAGTGCCGACCCAGACACTCACGCCTCCGTCGGTCAACAACTCCTCACAGAGTATCCACTGGCCCTCTAGACCCTTTCTTCGTAACACCTCGGGACCAAGAAGAACAATCCCTCCTTTATCTCACAAGGAAGCTACCAAACTCGCTCTCTCCTATAACCCGTCCCTCCGTACCCCGACCCCCCCCTTCTAACATACAAGTCATCACTGGCCTCGGGAGACAACATATACAGCCTCGCTCTCCTAGACCCCCTGCTCACCTCGTTAATATCCCCCCATTCCCTTCCAGGCCTGAATCTAAGATCCATCCTCGCACCAACTGCATGCTCATAAACTGCAGATCAGCAGTAAAAGACACGCTACAGATCTTGCTGACGCTATCCTCAACCATAACACTGACATTGCCTTCATCACAGAGACCTGGCTAACCGAAATCTCGCAACCGATCATGGACACCCTCGTCCCTCCTGGCTACTCTATCTACAACAAAGAGAGAAAGAACTGCCCGGGGGGAGGTATTGCCATCATCCACAAAAATGCCATAGAAATAGATTTCAAAGAAGCTCTAATTTTCAATTCCTGTGAACACTTGAACGCCTCTATTAAGACCAGCGACAACTCTAAGGTGACCTTCCACCTTCTCTACCACCCCCCTGGTAATACCCAACCTTTTGTGGACCACCTAGCTGACATAATAACGCACTGCTCCCTCTCTGACCCCAACTTCATTATCTTGGGCGATCTCAACCTTCGCTGGAACAATGAGAACAATGCACTCATCTAAACCCTAAATGACCTTCTTCACAGCAACAACCTTTCCCAACACTGCAAGGGCCAAACCCACATCAAAGGCACTACACTAGATGCGATTATAGCGCATAAAGACTCCCTCAAGGTCGACGATGTCCTTCCTGTCAACTGGTCAGATCATCGCATCATCCTTTTCCATCTCAACTATATCCCCCAACTCACTACTCATCCCCAAAATCTTTTAATTGGAAAAGAAATGTCAGCCAAATTCCTCTATCTACCCTGGAAGATGAAATCACCTCCCTTCTTCCCCCCCTTTCCACCATCCTCTCCACAACGGACTTAACCACCCACTACAACTCAACTATAACTACCATACTTGATCAGCTTGCCCCTCTAAAACTGAGAAGACTGTGAAACATCCCATCTAGAGCTTGGTTCAACAATGACCTCAATTCAGAGAGAAGACAACTCAGAGCCACTGAAAGACTTTGGAGACCCGACCCCTCCTCTACCCACTTGGAACAGCTCAGAAGTGCACAGAGAAGTTACAAAAAACACATATATAATGAAAAAAGATCCTTTTTCCAGAATACACTAGACAGAGCCATAAACCGCCCGAAGGAGCTCTTTAACATCATTAACCAACAAACTACCAAACCTGCTTCCAACCCCTTACCCACTACCACGGTCACTTGCGTTAACTTTGCCAAATTCTTCAACGATAAAATCACTGAGATTGAACTTTCCTTAGTACTGGACACCTCCCCCAACATTGTGCCCCGCCTTCCTTCCACTATGAATTTTATCCCTGCTCCATACCTCTCTGACAACCCACCCCCCATAACTGAAATCACTCTCCCCATCCAGACGCAGCTGCCGGCCCCCGCTAGCTGGAGTTCTTTCCAACCCCTCCGGGTTTCGGACATCTCCAAACTTATGTCCTCCTCCAAAACCTCCTCCCACCTAGCCGACTCCCTCCCTTCCTCCTTGGCAAAAAAACTCCACCAGTCCCTCTCCCCTACATGCACTATGATCATCAATAGCTCCCTCCAGACTGGCGTGTTCCCGGACTGCCTAAAACTAGGCTAAATCACGCCAATTTTAAAGAAAAGTTCTTGAAAAATGTGCTCTCCAACAACTAACCCAACAAATCGATTCCAACAACCTCCTCAACCCTCTTCATTCAGGCTTCCAGAAAGGCTGCAGCACTGAATCAGCCATCCTTAACATTGTGGATGACCTCCACATCTCTCTTGACTCTGACAGACCCTGCCTACTGATTCTCCTTGGTCTTACAGCGGCCTTTGACACTGTCGACCACAAACTCCTTCTCGACTCCCTCCAAAAGAGAGTAGGCATTGAAGGTACTGTCCTCCGCTGGTTTTCCTCCTTCTTACAAAACCGAACGCAACAAGTAAAACTTCTCAACTCGACCACACCCACCTCCCTAATTACCAGAGGGGTCCCCCAGGGTTCTGTCCTCTCTCCAACTCTCTTCAACATCTACATGGACCCTCTTACCACTATCCTCACTCGAGCCAATATCCCCTTCCACCTCTATGCTGATGACACGCAACTCTATATTGAACTATCCACCTTAGAAGACATCCACCGTCTGAACAATACCCTTAAAGAAGCCCTATGTTGGCTCTCCCATAACCATCTCAAACTCAATCACGACAAGACGGAAATACTCCTCCTCTCGAAATCTAACCAGCTTCCTCAACTGCAAGAATGGCTAAAATCTATTGACGCACTCAAATGCACTCTCACCCCGTCTACCACGGTCAAATCCCTGGGAATTTCTCTGGACTTCAACCTGACCATGCAGGACCCACATCAAGACAAACGCTAATAATGCCTTCCTCAGGCTTAAACTTCTTCACAAAATCAAATCCTTCATTCCCCAGGATGACCTCAAAAAGGGCACTCAAGTACTGGCACTCTCAAGACTAGAACATTGGATCTCCATCCTCACTGGCACAGCCAAATCCCGACTCGCCCCTATGAGGTCCACTCTTCATGCAGCTGCCAGACTAGTGACGGGAATTAAAAACTTTGACCACATCTCCCCAGCCTTGAGGAATCTTAAATGGCTCCTGATTGAGGCCCGTTGCCTGTTCCGCACTGCCTGCCTAACACACAAAGCCCTTCACACTGGGAAACCTGAATACCTCGCTAACAAGCTAGTGAAAGCTGGTCAAACCAGATCTCTGAGAAGCACAAACTCACTCCTCCTCCTCCTACCGAAACCTAACAAGCAAAAATCTCGGTCATGCTCCTTCTCAAACAACGCTCCGAGAATATGGAACTCCTTACCCATTCACATCAGATCTAACCCCTCCCATATGACCTTCAAGAAGCTACTGAAAGAATACCTCCTAAACCAACCCTCACATCAATAAGGGTCTCTCACTCACCACCCCTCCATCCTCGGATCGCCACCCTTCTATTCATGAGAACCCCTATGTATCTTCGTTCTGCAATGTGACTCTTGACTCATATGTGTTTCTTATGTTTATTTTCTATTCTGTTGTAAAGCGCTCTGATACCCTCTCGGTCTTGCTAGCGCTATAGAAAACTCTTAAAATAAATAAATAAATATCTTGTCAGCGTTGTCTATTTGGGGTATTAGAGGCAGAGGACCTTATTGGTAAACTTGCAGCGCTGGATGGTAATGGTGGAGCAGAGGGCAGAGAAATTTGGACTGGGGTCTGTGATTGCTGTGGCACGTGCTGATGTGGTGGTGCACCTGGATTTCCCAAATTTTGCCCTTGCCCTTGCTGCTGTTGCAGTGCCCCCATGATAGGTTGGGCTACTGCAGGGGGGGTGTAAGGTGGAGGGGCAGTGGGGCTATTATCTAACATCTGTAGCAATACCTCATCTTCCTCTAATGCATGTTTGGATTCTGTCTGCTTTGATACATAACTTCCCTCCACCTGGGCTCTATGGACTCTATCCTCAGACTCAATTCTTTTCTGGGTTTGGGAATGGTGGTATTGTGCTGCTTTTTGCATTATGGTTTTCCTTTGCTCTTTCTCTACCAGTTTATCTGTCTTAATTTTTCTTTTGGTGGCCTCAGTTTCCTATTTTCTGTATACCTCAAACATGTGTTGTCTAGCCTTTTTATGAAACAAACATTCCTGTAGGTAGGTTATTTTCTTTAAATCAAAAGAACCATCCTCCGGCCACTGGAGGTCAGGACAATGTCTAGTATATCTGCGCCATATACTGTTATACAAATTATTCTCTAAACCATAATCCTTTAACATGTCCCACCCTGGTGTTCCCTCTTTTGGGATCGGTTGTTTTTTATCTAAACGTGGAACATGATTTCGGCGAAAACAACGAAATAGCCCTTGCCAGCATTTTTAATTTCCCATATCTAACCTTTTTAAATTTCAAAATGTAACATGCAACAAAGAAACTTTTTTTAAACCCCTTTTATCAAATGTTTACCAACTTACAAATTGGTCCAGGCCTGGGCAAAATATTCAAAATTAACAAAACACGTGTAATACAAAGTGTCAAATGGTACCTTGTACAAATGCAAATTTACCAAGAACTAATCATTCCTAAAATTGATAACAGTTATCCAAAAACAATTCTTCTCTCAAATGCAAGTTAAAGCAGACAAATAGCCAGCGAGGAACAGTCTTACCTGACTATCTGCTTTTCCTGGATTTCTCTCCGGCCGCCCGTGTCAGACTAATCAGTCAAGTTAAAGACTGATGTTCCGGGTCTTCGCTGGGACGTCGTGAAAAGTGGGGAGAGGCCTGCCCGCTGGATAAGATGCAACTGCTTTGAAACTAAGGGGTCATTACAACATTGGCGGTAAAAGGCGCTTACCGCCGTGCAGAAGACCGCCAATACACCGCTGCGGCGGCGGAATTCCGCCACAGCTATTATGACACACATCTCGGAAACCGCTGAAATTCCACCCACACAAGTCCACCACACCAAAGGTCAGTGATAAACTGACGATAACAAAACCTCCACCTCCACGGCAACAGAAACACGCCCATGCTATTACGACCCACGAATCCACACGGCGGGCTTTCAACCGCGGTATTCCATTGGCGGTACACACCGTTGCGCTCAAAATACACACACATCTCCAAAACACCGCCACATTGGACAATTCAAACTACACACACCTGACACACATACAAACAACACTCCCACACACCCAACGCAATATAAAACACACACCCACATCACCCACAAACCCCTACGACCAAAAATGTATCACGAAGGCCAGAGACACAGCATAGATCAGACAATCCCACCACGCAGAGGCACACAACACCCTCACCAACACAACATCCACGCACAAAACACCACACACCATGACACATCACCACACACATCAACACTCACACCGCCCCACACATCACACACACCACCCCATGGCACGCCAAAGACACCCCCGCTTTTCCGAGGAGGAGCTCAGGGTCATGGTGGAGGAAATCATCCGGGTAGAGCCACAGCTATTTGGCTCATAGGTACAGCACACATCCATAGCCAGGAAGATGGAGCTATGGCGAAGAATAGTGGACAGGGTCAACGCTGTGGGACAGCACCCAAGAAATAGGGAGGGCATCAGGAAGAGGTGGAACGACCTACGGGGGAAGGTGCGTTCAACGGTCTCCAGGCACAACATCACGGTTCAGCAGACTGGCGGCGGACCCCCACCTCCTCCCCCACAACTAACAACATGGGAGGAGCAAATCTTGACCATCATGCATCCAGAGGGCCTCGGAGGAGTCGGTGGAGGATGGGACACTGGTAAGTCAAATCTTAACTAACATATCCCCCACCCTACCTGCATGCTATCACACACCCCCACCCTCACACCCTCCCCTATCACCCCAAATCCTCACTAATGTACTAATAACAAAAACTACACATCCCAACACCAAGCCCTGCATGACACAACGAAGCATGGACACCTATCACCTAAGCATGCCCACTGCACATACCCAGAACAACCCCCTAACCATCATCACACAAGCCCCCACACAAGAATGCTAGCACTGGGGTACACGCTCACCCACCCATTGCACACCATGACACACACACATGCAACAATCATGCTCTTATGCCCCTGCAGGAACACGAAGGACCGTCACCACACCAGAACGTCCAGACAACACCACTCCACCCCCAGAAGAGGCCCACAGTGACGATAGCAGCTCTGCCCTACTGGAGCCTGACGACCAGCCCGGACCATCGTGGGCCTCAGGACAGTCGGTTCCCCTCGCACAGGCACAGCCCAACACTGACCTTCCACCCTCTGGTAACACCAGCACAGCACCCACCCAGCGGGCCCAAACCTCCCTACCCAGGACAGGTCAATCAGCGGTGTGTCCACCACTACAGGGAACCCAGGATAACCCACCACCCCAACAACAACAGGGACCTGGGGGCAGTGGTAGTGGGCACACGGTCCAGGGGACGGAGGCACAGGAACACAGGGGAACTGGGAGGGCTGCTGTGCGACAGGGGGCGGACAGGCCCAGTGAACCCACTCTCCACGAGGCCCTCACCTCCATCATGGGAGCATACCACCACTCCCAGGATACGATGGCCACGGTCCTGGTCAAGTTTCAGGACACCCAGCGCCTGCAGGAGGACCAGTATTTGGGGTTCAGGGAGGAGCTCAGAACCATCAGCTCCACCCTGGGCACCAACGTAGGGGTGCTGAAGGACATACAGCAGACCCTGAGGGACACCGTGGCACTCCAAGGGGCCCCTGACACTAGCCAGGACGATGAGCTGCCCACCACCTCCGCCGGCGCTAGTGGACAGGACGCCCCGCCACAGGACCACCACACCAGCACCCCACCCCCTGCAGACGGACAACCACCACACAAGCGGGCCCTGAGATCCAGGAACAGGACAGAGCAAGATGGCAAGACCCCGCCAGGAAATGAGACCACCCTGATTGTCCCCCCACTGCCCCACTTTGTTACCCTGTCCATACTTGAACTGCCCCAGCTCCTCTTCCTATGCCCAGATGGGCAGTGCACCTGTGAGACTAATAGACTGGACTCTGCCATGGACATTCCTCCGCCATCACCCATCACCATGTAACAACCCCCTCCCAATTCTGAGCACTGCAATAAACACCCTTGAAACACAAAACAATCTGGAGTCAGTCTATGATTTGTTAAAATGTAATATCAATGACAGTGTGAAAATGCGTTGTGAGATGTAAAAGCAACATACCAATGTCACACATCAAAAGTCCTTGAAGGATGCAAGTAGATGACACACGTTGGTAACCACACCTGTGAAACCGTAATGGAAAGAAACAACTGAATTACCAAATAATCCCAAGTAATTACACACAGGATAGAGGAAGACGTGTGACAGTGAATGTAATGTAAAATCTGAAAATGTTCTCACCTGTGTGTCACTGGAAATATTGCTGTATGACTGACTCCCTGTTGTCGTTGTCTTCTTCCTCAGCTTCCTCCTCATCAATGTCCCCAGGCTCCACAGGCTCCACAGCTGCCGCAACACCGTCATCTGGACCATCATCCTGCAGAAAAGGCACCTGGCGTCGTAAAGCCAAATTATGAAGAATCGAGCAGGCAATGATGATCTGGCACACCTTCTTCGGTGAGTAGAATAGGGAACCACCTGTCATATGGAGGCACCTGAACCTGGCCTTAAGGAGGCCGAAGGTGCGTTCGATCACCCTCCTAGTCTGCCCATGGGCTTCATTGTACCGTTCCTCTGCCCTGGTCCTGGGATTCCTCACTGGGGTCAGTAGCCAGGAAAGGTTGGGGTAACCAGAGTCCCCTAATAGCCATACACGGTGCCTCTGGAGTTGACCCATCATATCAGGGATGCTGCTATTCTGCAGGATGTAGGCGTCATGCACAGAGCCAGGGAACATAGCATTAACCTGGGAGATGTACTGGTCTGCCAAACATACCATCTGTACATTCATCGAATGATAACTCTTCCTGTTTCTGTACACCTGTTCACTCCTGTGGGGGGGGGGGGCAGAGCTACATGGGTCTCATCAATGGCACCTATGACGTTGGGGATATGTCCAAGGGCATAGAAGTCACCTTTAACTGTAGGCAAATCTTCCACCTCAGGGAAAATGATGTATCTCCTTACGTGTTTCAGCAGGGCAGACAACACTCTGGACAAGACGTTGGAAAACATAGGCTGGGACATCCCTGATGCCATGGCCACTGTTGTCTGAAAAGAGCCACTTGCAAGGAAATGGAGCTCTGACAGCACCTGCACGTCAGGGGGAATTCCAGTGGGATGGCGGATTGGTGACATCAGGTCTGGCTCCAACTGGGTACATAGTTCCTGGATTTTGGCACGGTCAAACCTGTAGGTGACGATGACATGTCGCTCTTCCATTGTCAACAGGTCCACCAGCGGTCGGTACACCGGAGGATTCCGCCATCTTCTCCCATGTCCCAGCTGACGGCGCCTATGAAGGACAAGAGCGACGATAAAGTCAATTTTCATCCAGGTATGTACCCACAGTTACACAGAACACAACACCACACACAAAACCCTTCCTGTATGTGTGTTGAGTGTAGGCCTAGCTATGTGTGACGCAGAATCAAATGAAGCCATGTGGGCCCCTGAAATGGCGGCTGCCTGACCTCTACACTGGGACAATGGGATTGTGGGGTAACTGCGCTGGCGTTGCACACTGTCGCGGTAGGCGGTCGTAGACCGCGGCGCAATGCTGCATTGGTTCACATAGGACCCTATGGGTCCCAGGAGCCAATGAACAGGTGCGTCGGCGGTGATGATACGCACCGCCGCGAACGTCCCCGCCGCGAACGTCACCGACATTTTCTATCTGTTTAATCACTAGATACCTGACCTTCGACAGGAGAGGACCTATACTGCAAGTGCTGCTGTGACCTCGGTCTGGAAGAGACAATGGCTGCTGCATCTGGGGAAAGGGCCCCTGCCTTCACTGCTCAGGAGTAGGAGAAACTGGTAGACGGGGTCCTCCTCCAGTACACGCTACTCTATGGTCCTCCAGACCAACAGGTTCGTACACAGGGAGCACGTTGTATGGGCTAGGCCTGGGTGGAGAGGGCTGGGTGGAAGAGGGAAGGGGGCAGAGTTCAGGGAACCTTAATGCATGTCAATGAATGGGCCACATGGCTAGAGTAGGGAGGGGGGCCACTCACATCGACGGTGCAGTTGGTAATTACTTCTCTTCTTCCCTTGTGCATGTCATGTAGGTCAGCGCCCACCAGAAGAGGGACATTTGGCGTGCCATCGCCAAGGACGTCCGGACTCTGGGGGGCCCACCAGAGACGGGGCACCCACTGCCGTAAAAGATGGGAGGACATTCGCCGCTGCAGCAAGAAGACGGCGGAGGCTCAGCTGGGGATGGCCTCCCAACGTGGGAGGGGTGCCCGTCGCACTATGACCCCCCTGATGTTCCGGATCCTGGCGGTGGCCTACCCGGAGTTGGATGGGCGCTTGAGGGCATCACAGCAGACACAAGGGGGTGAGTACAACCTCATTCTGCGGACTATGCGCGCAGTAGAGGGGTCTGGGTGGGGGAGGAGGGCTGAGGGTGTACCTAGGCCAGCCAGAAATGCGTAGACTAGGCCCCTCTGTAATGCAGCCCATGTGGCACTCTACCCCACCTCAGTACAGTGTCCAGTACAGGTATAGTTGCCCCTGTGGCATCAATGTGTGCAGATGTCCACCATAGCAATGTAGGCCATATCCCAGGAATTGCATATGCAGAGGCCAGGAGCACGGTGTAATGCAGGGGGCTGCTGTGTCTGTCTTGACCGCCAACGGTAGCGGTATGCCATGCACTCAACCTGTTCTTCTTCTGTCTCCCTCCCCCCCCCCTTTTGTGCTCTCCCTGTTCTTTTGTGCATCAGCATCATTAGGCGGAGGTACAGTGGCACCGGAGCACGAGGGAGCTGCATCCCACATGGCCATGGAGGGCCACACCACAGACTCAGAATGCACCAGTGGGGCAGAGGGCGGTGGGAGCTTCACATCGGCCACCGGATCACCAAGCAGCGACACAGACTCGTCCGCCGATGGGGGCTTCCTTGTGGCGGCGGCACCATCTGTGTGCCCCACTTCTACAGGTACAGCCGCCACCTCCCCTACCAGCACCGCCCTCCCAGCAGCCCCTCAGCGTTCACCCCGTGCCCGCTCACCCAGGAGAGTGGGCATCACCTTCGCCGCAGGCACCTCAGGCCCTGCCCCAGTCACCCCTGCTGCCCTCAGTGAGGAGGCCATTGACCTCCTCAGGTCACTCACTGTTGGGCAGTCTACCATTGTGAATGCCATCCAGGGTGTAGAACGAGAGTTGCAACACTGTAATGCATTCCTGGAGGGCATTTATTCTGGTCAGGCTGCCCTTCAGCGAACCCTGCAATCTCTGGCCTCAGCACTGATGGCAGCCATTGTCCCTGTGTCTAGCCTCCCCCCTCCAACTTCCTCCACCCAGACCCAATCCCCTGTACCCCAGCCCATCCCAAGCACACCATCAGACCAGCCTGCACACACGTCAACACACAAGGGCAGCTCAGGCAAACATACAGACACAGCAACATCCACTGCCTCCACTGTGTCCCCCTCCTCCTCTTCTCCCTCCTCCCTCCCAGTCTCGTCTACACACACCTGCATGCACCACATCTACAGGCACCAGGAATCGCACCAGGACACCCAGCACCACAAGCCGCTCACCTGCACTCACCACCTCCACTGCCATTTACACATCCCCTGTGTCCTCTCCCAGTGTGTCTGTGACGCCCCCTCCCAAAGTACACAAACGCGGGCACCCACACACCCAACATCCATCCACCTCATGACAGCCTCCAGTACCTGCACCTGCACCCAAAACACCTAAAGTGACACCTCCTACAACCACCTCCTCTTCCTCCACTCCCAGACCCCCTCCAACTACCCATCCCAGTGTTCGTCAGAAACTGTCCCTGTGTAAAGTTGACCTTTTTGCCCCCCCCTCCAATTCATCAGTCCCGTCGTAGCGCCTCAGCCAAAAAGCCTCCAATACCAGTGGTGCCTGTTCAAGGTATGTGGAGTGCACCGGCCACCAGGGCAGGCAGTATGACCCGGAGCCAAGGCACTGGCAGCCCACCCCCTGTAAAGGCTCTGAAATTGGAAAGTGGACGACGGGACCGTGTGAAGGCTCCTGGTGGGAAAACAACTCACAGGGGTCCCAAGGGGATTGGAGAGTCAGCTGTGACTCCACCAAAGGTGGGGAAGGGCCAGAGGAAGTCTGCCCAGCCTGTTGAGAGTCTCACAGCAGAGAAGGGTGGCATCATTCCCGGCGGTCGAGACGCCACCGCCAGCACCGTCGTCACTGGTCAGGAGACCACCGCCCAAGTCATTGCCCAGGAGGGCCCAAGTATCGTCACTGGTCATGAGACCACCGCCGGAGTCAGTGCCCAGGAGGTGCCAAGTATCGTCACTGGTCAGGAGACCACCGCCGGAGTCAGTGCCCAGGAGGGGCCAAGTATCGTCACTGGTCAGGAGACCACCGCCCAAGTCATTGCCCAGGAGGGCCCAAGTATCGTCACTGGTCAGGAGAACACCGCCGGAGTCAGTGCCCAGGAGGGCCCAAGTATCGTCACTGGTCAGGAGACCACTGCCGGAGTCAGTGCCCAGGAGGTCCCAAGTATCGTCACTGGTCAGGAGACCACCGCCCAAGTCATTGCCCAGGAGGGCCCAAGTATCGTCACTGGTCAGGAGACCACCGCCGGAGTCAGTGCCCAGGAGGGACCCGGCTGCCACAGCCCCGGTGCGCTATGAGGGAACGTCATGCCACACACCAATGCCCAGTCTGGGTATCGTCATGCCACACACCAATGCCCAGTCTAGGGATCGTCATGCCACACACCAATGCCCGTTCCAGAGACCGCCATGGGAAAGCACCGCTGAACAGGGCAAGCACCACCATGGCAAAGCACCGCTGAACAGTCCAGAGACCGCCATGGCAAGGCACCGCTGAACAGTCCAGAGACCGCCATGGCAAAGCACCGCTGAACAGTCCAGAGACCGCCATGGCAAAGCACCGCTGAACAGTCTAGAGACCGCCATGGCAAAGCACCGCTGAACAGTCCAGAGACCGCCATGGCAAAGCACCGCTGAACAGGGCAAGCACCGCCATGGCACAGCACCGCTGAACAGGGCAAGCACCGCCATGGCAAAGCACCGCCACATCAAGCATCCTTATCCCATGTGCATCTGGGACAGTGACGGGACAGGAACTTTCACGGGGGGACTGATCCAGTCTGGCCACCAGTCCCCCTCCAGAGCCACTGGCGGATGGTATCTACTTGAGAGACTGTGGCTTTGCACTCGCCAGGATATGGCAGTGGGCAACCCACCCAGTGTAGAGACTTGAGAGACTGTGGCTTTGCACTCCCCAGGATGTTACAGTGGGCAACCCACCCACTGTAGAGACTTGAGAGACTGTGCCTTTGCACTCCCCAGGATATGGCAGTGGGCAACCCACCCAGTGTAGAGACTTGAGAGACTTTGGCTTTGCACTCCCCAGGATGTTACAGTGGGCAACCCACCCACTGTAGAGACTTGAGAGACTGTGCCTTTGCACTCCCCAGGATATGGCTGTGGGCAACCCACCCAGTGTAGAGACTTGAGAGACTGTGGCTTTGCACTCCCCAGGATACATCAATGGGCATGGAGCCCCGTCGTGGATCTAGCTTTGCAGTCATCCGGCTGAGGTGCTCCCCCTTCACTTCCCCCTGAGGTGCCTGTAGTATTTCTATCTGATGTCCCAGCAGTGTTCTCTCCGATTGAGGACAGGTATCTTTTGTGGGCTCTCCCATGCTTTTTTGGACTAGTGGTGCACGGACATTGCTATGTGCATATCTGCACTACTTCTCGTAATGTATATATTTCTGGCTGATTTTCTTATATATCTGTATATTTTTGACAGACATGTATATTGATACATTACAATGTTTGAACAGATTTCGCTTTGTCTTTGCATTCTTCCGGTGGGATTGTGGGTTGTTACTGTGATTTTTTTGGATGCATTGGTGTGTATGTTGTAATATGTGAGGGTGGGGGTGGGGGTGGGAGTGTTTCGTGGGTGTCCCCCTAACTTTTGCCTCCCCACTCCCCCATGTCGTAGGTGCTGTACTCACCGTTGTCTTCGGCCGCGCCGCTGTTGGTCTTCGTAGATGAGTACAAATACAAGGGCCGGAAGAATGTGTAATTCGGGCTCCATGGAGTCCTTGTTCCTCGTGGGATGTGTTGAGGTGAGCGTTTCGCCATTGCAGTAACTGTTTCCGCCGTGTTTTTATCCATGGTGAATCCGCCCCGGAAACGGTGGCGGATTGGCGGGTTGTGATACTATGGGCGGTACATTGTCTTCCGCCTGTCTGTTGGCGGTGTCCGCCGCGCTGCTTGTCTGTACCGCCGTGGCGGCGGGGTGTTAAAGTGGCTGTCTTTGTTGGCGGTTTCCGCCAGGGTCATAATTCCCTTTTTTTGTCCGCCGGCCTGTTTGCGGTATTGCCGCACCTTTAACACCGTCCGCCAGGGTTGTAATGACCCCCTCAGTCTTTGTGCAGGGGCCCCTGGAATCTACACCTCCGGAACGGCGTCCCCCCACTGGCAGCACGTCTCGTGACAGCGCTACTGAAAACATTCCCTGGAAGGTCCCTGTTCGGGCACCAAATTGTAAGGCACGTTTTTAAAGATACTTACAAATGCATTTACAAAAGAGTTTTGACACGGAGAGCAGGAGTGAAAAATCAATGACCAAAGGTCTATTTATTTTTGCTGCAGCAAAAGAGGACAGATTTACAACTGGCATCCCTGGCCCGAAGTAAAGTGTGCTAGCATGGAGCGTTTAACAGTGATATTTATACTCATACATCAAAGGATACATAAAGTATGTAAATAATGATATACGTCATACAGATATTTTAAGGAGGTAAACCGTTTCCACACACCGATTCCATTCCCTGCTTTGTCCTCGACTCCCTTCTGCAGCTGCCTGACTTCCCACATTCTTGAGACCCTTCAAAGGATTGCGTGGTTCAAAGGTATAGATATCAGCCTTTCCCTCCCCAAAATACAACAGCCAAGGTCGGTTAGTTATTTTTACCACATGATTATAATGAGTAACGTGCACCAGCTAGGGAAAGAAACCAGCTGCAAGCCCGTGGTGTGGAGCCAGGCTTATTTTACTTAAACAAATATACATAAGATAACATATGTGATAGGCAGTGCGTTCAGAGAGAGAACACTCAAACTACACATGTTAAAGAAAAAGGAGCAATACAAAATTGATTCTTACAAAGGGGCCTCCAGAAAGGAGGACTTTCAAGTGGCGCTGAGGACCTGGGCAGAAGCCCATTTAGAGGATGATGCTGAGGAGGAGGAGCCAGAAGATGGCCCCTCAGAGGAGTTTTTTCCATCAGTGGGTGATGTTACCACTGCAATTGTGCCCCCTTCCAGACCAGGGAACAGTGCCTCTGATCAAGGCCTGACCGCAGAGGAAAGGAGAGAGGAGAGGGAGTTCCAATTGCAAATGGCAAGACTGAAAATTGAGGCTCAACAGGAGGAAAGAAGGGCAGAGAGAGAAGCACAAGCAGCTGAGAGAGCCTTGGCTGAAAATAAACTTTTGTTGGCTCATGAACTGAGTCTCAAGGAGCTGGATCTTAAGGCAAAACAGTCTGAATCCAGCAGTAATGGAGGCAGCATACAGACAGGACCTGCTGGAGAAAAGAAGGTTTGTATACCACAAAATGTGGTGCCCAGTTTTGTGGTGGGAGATGACAACGATAAATGGCTAGCTGCTTATGAAGTTGCACTAAGGGCTCATGAGGTTCCTGAAGGGCAATGGGGTACAGCTATGTGGAGTTATGTGCCACCATTGGGGAGGGACACACTTCAAACATTGGACATAAAGGATCAAAACACATACCCACTTCAGAAAGCCATTTTACTTGCCAAGTTTGGGCTTACCCCTGAGAAATACCGTCAGAGGTTCAGGGACAGCACCAAACTGTCCACACAAACATGGGTAGATTTCTTTGACTTTTCCAGTAAGGCACTGAATGGATGGGTGCGGGGCTGCAAAGTAGATGATTACACAGGATTGTATAGTTTGATTCTGAGAGAGCATATGCTCAGTATTTGTTTTACAGATTTGCGCCAGCACCTAGTAGACAGTAAGCTGACTGATCTCAGGAAGCTTGCTGAGGAGGCAGACCTCTGGGTTAGTACCAGAGTGTCCAGAAAGGTACCTGGGAGTGACCCCAGGAAGGGTGGTTCTGGTTCCCCCCAAAGAGAGTGAAGGGGAGGTTGAAGATGACCCAGACAAGTCCCAGAGTGAGGGGGGAGGAAAGGGTTCCCATGCCCCATCTGAGAAACAGGGTGGTGGTTCTGGTGGGAGGTGGCACAAAGCATCCATTCCCAACCCCGCTGCTTTGAGTGTTCCCAGCTAGGACACAGGAAAGGGGACTCTGTCTGTCCAAAGAAATCACCCAGTATTGGGACCTCTGCAGGAGTGACCCATGTGGCCTTAGGGGAAAGTAGTCCCCAGGGGCAGGTCGTAGACCATGCCTTCATCTCCTTTAGTTGGGAGGTGGACTCAGAGGGTAAACTGGTGATCCCTGAGGGTGGGAGTCGTCACTTCCACCAGGTGGGAGTGAATGGGGTCCCAGTCACCGCTCTGAGAGACACAGGGGCTAGTCTGACCATGATGGTGGAGAGACTAGTGCCACCAGAGCCGTACACCGGATAGGTGTGTAGAGTGACTCCAGCCATTGGGGAGGATTTCTTCCGCCCCATGGCCCTGGTGTCCCTAGAGTGGGGTGGGGAGGTGACCCAGAGGCGGGTCATAGTTAGTCCCCACCTGCCCATTGACTGCATTCTGGGGAATTAGTTTCCCCTAGTGTCAGGAGAACTGAGAGGGTTGACCCCTAGGGGGGCCCTGACAGTTCAGATGTCTGGCAGTACAACTCCCCAGAGGAGGATATGTGAGCCCAGATGTGGAGGCACGGTGAGGAAGGACTCTCCCTTGTCCTCTGTTCAGCCTCAGGCTACAGACCCTGGGCTGAGTGACCAGTATCAGGGACCCACCCCTGAACTGGGGAGAATGGAGAAGGGGTGCAAGACCCCTGGGGCTACTGCCCCCCATTTTGGGATGCTTCAGGAGCCCCTTGGGAGCTCCCTACCAGACCCCCAGTTGGAGGAGAAGCTCATCCAACGGCCCCCCTCAGGGTCTCCACTTAGCAGTGGATGGTCTGGGGCCTGGCTCATGACACTGACAGCTGTCAGTGGCATCTGTTGGTTTCTGTCTTTGTGGGCAGAGTTTTCCCTGGGTTGGAGACAGAAGTCAGACCCAAGGAATGGAACGGACAACATCACTTTGTTGGCCATGGTGGTACTGTCTGCATACTGGGATGCATCTGTGAGCATGTTAAAATTAGGAGCTTCACAGATGGGGTCCTCAGGTGATGAGAAGGGTTCCCCATGGGCCAGTTCAGTGGCCCCGGAGAGTATAGACAAAGAAGCCTCACTGAGTTCAGAAAGGCGTAGAACTGGCAAGTGCCCCTGCAGTAGTGGGCCATTGTCCATGTTCTATCACCTTAAGCAGGGAAGTCCATCAGAGTGTTGAATAGTCTACCCTGGCTTTAGGCTGGAAGGGGGATATGTTGGAAATTGCCCTTCTGCAGGGTTATCCCCAGACATTTTGCCTTCCTCCTTCTCTTTTTCTGACCTCATTTTTGCTGGTTTTTAGACTCTGCGCACTTTACCACTGCTAACCAGTGCTAACGTGCATATGCTCTCTCCCTTTAAACCTGGTAACATTGGATCAAACCCAATTGGACTATTTAATTTACCTGTAAGTCCCTACTAAGGTGCACTGTATGTGCCCAGGGCCTGTAGATTAAATGCTACTAGTGGGCCTGCAGCACTGGTTGTGCCATACACTTAAGTAGCCCCTTCACCTTGCCTCAGGCCTGCCATTGCAAGGCCTGTGTGTGCAGTTTCACTGCCACTTCGACTTGGCATCTAAAAGTACTTGCCAAGCCTAAAACTCCCCTTTTTCTACATATAAGTCACCCCTAAGGTGTGCCCTAGGTAACCCCTAGGGCAGGGTGCTGTGTGGGTAAAAGGCAGGACATGTACCTGTGTAGTTTACATGTCCTGGTAGTGTAAAACTCCTAAATTCGTTTTACACTACTGTCAGGCCTGCTCCCTTCATAGACTAACATTGGGGCTGCCCTCATACATTATTGAAGTGGTAGCTGCTGATCTGAAAGGAGTAGGAAGGTCATATTTAGTATAGCCAGAATGGTAATACAAAATCCTGCTGACTGGTGAAGTTGGATTTAATATTACTATTTTAGAAATGCCACTTTTAGAAAGTGAGCATTTCTCTGCACTTAAATATTTCTGTTCCTTACAATCCACGTCTGACTGGGTTTAGTTGACAGCTCCTTGTGCATTCACTCAGACACACCCCAAACACAGGGTACTCAGCCTCACTTGCATACATCTGCATTTTGAATGGGTCTTCCTGGGCTGGGAGGGTGGAGGGCCTGCTCTCACACAAAGGACTGCCACACCCCCTACTGCGACCCTGGCAGACAGAATTGAGCTGAAAGGAGACCTGGTGCACTTCCAAGCCACTCTTTGAAATCTCCCCCACTTCAAAGGCACATTTGGGTATAAAAATAGGGCCTCTGCTCTACCACCTCAGACACTTCCTGGAGAAGAAACCTGAACCAGAACCTGCACCCTGACAAGAAGAACTGCCTGGCTACCTAAAGGACTCCCCTAACTGCTTTCTACAGAGGACTGCTGCCTTGCTGTTGCCCTGCTGTCTTTCTGCTCTCTTGCTTTGCTGCAGAAGTGCTCTCCAAGGGCTTGGATAGAGCTTGCCTCCTGTTCTCTGAAGTCTCATGACCAAAAAGACTTCTCTCTTGCAACTGGACTCCTAGTGCGGTGAAAAATTTGACGCACAGCTTGTTCCGCGGTGAAAAATTCACCGCACGCTGACCCAGGTCGACGCCGCTCGACTTTGCAAGGAAAAGATCGACGCGACGCCTGCGGTGCGACCTGAACTTCGACGCACGGCCCACCAGATCGACACACAGCCGACCTGGAACGACGCTGCCCGACTCCCAGAGGGGAAGTCGACGCAGCGCCTCCCGTGAGGAAGAAATTTCCCTGCATCGCCCACCGGAACGACGCAGAGTTTGCCAACAAGCCCAGATTCCACGCACAGACCCCGGGCGTCTGAAAACCCGCAACCCGAAGAGGAGGCCCGCCTGCGTGCCGAAAATCGACGCAATGTTTTCCCCGCATGGAAAATATTGACGCAAGTCCGTGTGTGAAGGGGCGAAACTGACGCACACACCATTTTCCACGCATCTCCTCCTCTGCGGCCCTTTGCTGAGATTTTTCACTCAAACCAGGTACTTTGTGCTTGAAAGAGAATTTTGTTTGCTTTCAAAAGACTTAAGACACTTTATATCACTTTCCAGTGATATCTTTACATTTTCTTATTGCATCTTTTATCGTTTTGACCTGCAAATATTCAGATAAATATTATATATTTTTCTAAACACATTGTGTTATTGTATGATGTATTGCACAAATACTTTACACATTGCCTTCTAATTTAAGCCTGACTGCTCAGTGCCAAGCTACCAGAGGGTGGGCACAGGATAATTTGGATTGTGTGTGACTTACCCTGACTAGAGTTAGGGTCCTTGCTTGGACAGGGGGTACCCTAACTGCCAACCAAAGACCCCATTTCTAACAAATGTTCTCCGTTTGGGTTCCCTAATTGCTGGACTTCTTTTGAATAGTGTGTACAGTTAATTTACAGGTATTTAATTTTTGTTCTGTTAGAAAAAAATGACATCCTACAGCTTTTTCTTTCACACTCTGTACTCTAGGAAGATTGTTACATACTTCAAATACAACATGCTCTCACTTTGCAGAGAAGGAAAAGTAAACAGGAATCTCCTTGTCAAAAGAATAGGCAGCAATTTCACAAAAGACAGCCTGACATTTGACCTGCCTTTAAAGCAGAGCAACAGTCACAAAACAAAAACATTTAAAGGTATATTTATTGCTCATTCACCTTCTGAACTTCAGCTTGGTTATTTTTGGGATTATTGCAGCTCCCTCACTCCAGCGTCTGTGACCCTCTTATACCATTCACTCCTAGTAGATATGAACCCTATAATCACAATCCTTCCCAACTATACCAGATGCAACAACGCAATATAATGGGGTGTCAATTTTAATAAGGCAGGCCTACTGGCTTTCCACAGGGTCATCAATTTTGTTATATATAGCAGGCCTATTGGTTTTGTCAAGAGGTCACCACATCAATAAAACAGCCGTATGTCATGATTCACCATTAAAACCAACGGAATCAAGAATTCCATTCAAATGAATTGGTCGTTAATATAAAGACTCAATAAAGTATTTGTGTTTAAACCAACAACAAGCATATGTGTCACTGTTTTTTTTAACCTTTATTTGGCCACACAATACAGCCAACTAAAAGGGGTCCCAGCACTCCACAACCAAAGAGCGAAACCTCCAGCACGGGAATGTAAGTAAACCTGAGATTTAATGCAAATTTTTCAAACAAACTCCAGGGTTTCTGCTGCACCTACAACAGCCCCCCTGGGCATTTCATTGGTGGTGGCCCTGTCGTTCCTTGAGGCACCCAGGAACAGAAAACGTGCACATTAAAGTCAATAGGAACTTGGGGCACAATATAGGTTGCTCCTGCATGGAGTTGTGAATATTTTATTAGTGGCTCCAGGCTGATTAGTTCGGGGCCTCGAGCAATTCATCTGCATTCCAATGCCCTCCAGGAGCTCAAGCAGTAATTCCCACAGCTAGTGTGACTGTCTCCCAGGATATGGGCACAGAAGCAGGCAACGTGCCTGACCGTAGCAGGACTGCTCTCCTCTTGGTCCCTGGTATAGGATCCGCTGGGATATCCTGCAATGTGGTGGACCCTGGGAGATGGAGTCCCTGGGACAAAAGGTTGGCTCAGGAGGGGAGGACCCATAACCGACACTCTCCCCATTCCTAAATAAATATGAGCCGATGCTCAGGGGCTCGGCCCTATCTGGGGGAATTGATAGGAACTAGGCAGGGCACCATGCACTTGGTTTCTTTACCTTAGAAGGCAAAATTCAACACCTCTTAACTCTTGCTATATTAGGCCAATTTCCTTTGTTTATGGATCATTTTAGGGTGGCCATGGCATTCTCTAAAAGGGGAATTCTTTGCAGGGAGCTGGATATACTGGCTCCCGGTGCCATCCATCTTTCTTTCCTTTATCTTGGAGTTCCTCTCCACTTGATAAGGGCATCATTTGAAGCTCCTTTGCTACCAGCCAGGAGAACACCTTCCTGCCCACACTCCCAGAGTCTCCTGGCTGTCTTGCAGAGCACCTGTGGTGGCAGTGGGGTCCAGGTCTTCCCCCACATAGTACTCAAGAGGTGTAAGGGGGCCAGCATCACTGGCTCTGGAGAGACCTATCCTTGTGCCAGCTGATTCAAAGCCCCTAATTCACCTTGACAGGCCAGCAGGTGGCTTCACTTTCTAGCTGGTCATTTTCGAGTGTTCTCAAGGTCCCAGGGTCATCTCTTTGTCTCTCCCTTGTGCAGGGATTTTTAAGGGGGAGTGGAATGCACTGGATGCTAGGCATCCCTGCCAATCCTAGGATGACATATCATCCCTCCACCCTTACCCCAACCTTCCAGCACAGCATTCTCAGACATTTCAACATGGTGCTGTCAAGGTTTCTCTGAAAAGAGCTCCTCTGAGGTCCTCAGCTCTGTTTCTAGCTGACATTACTGCCAGATCCCTTCCCCACAAACTCGAAAGGTGAGCTCCTCCTGTGTTAGCTCCATAGGTCTGGGTGTCCTTGTTTGCTCAGTTAGCTTGGGCTGTTCCAGCAAAGGTGCAGTAAGGCACGTTAATTACCAGACAGAGATTTTCCACCCCAACCCCTTCCTTACCAGGAACAAAGCCAATCACTAATAATTGCTCCTCTTGTGTGGGAAGGACTCGGTTCCATCTGCTAAGGTGCAAAGTAATTATCTTGATCCAGTGGGGGGAAAAAGGAATCTGATTATGAGCTGAGTCAGAGAAATATGACAATTCTAGAAGTCCAATAGGATATTTGATTTAATGTGTTGGGAAATGCAAAAGCAGATGTGGTGTGCATGTTTTACTCCTTGCTGAACAGTGTAGGCCTAACAGGAGTGAAATTGCACTTTAGGGTAGGTTTCACCTATATGTATAATAATACAGTAAAAGCACCATAGATTTTCTAATAAACCCTAATGAAATACATATGAATGCACACTATTATAAGCCGTACCATAGGTCCGCAACTGTCTTTGCAGAGCCCCTTCTGCACAATTACCTGGCTGCACACAATGGCAGTATCACATGGGGAGCTCACACACTAGTGTGCACACATGTTCATGTGTAACCAGCCCAATGCTTCTTACCCTAGCTGCACTGAAACGCCTTATCTTAAAAGGCAAACACTGGAGGTAAAAGTACTCACTTCAATGACCATGAATTTACTGAGTGAGACTCAGGTAGTGAGACACTGCAGCACTGATTGCGTCACCCACTTAGGTAACCCATGTCTCAGGCCTGCTATTGCAGAGCCTGCGTGTGCAGTTTTAAACTGCCATTTTGACATGGAAAAATAAAACTTTTGCCAGGCCCAAACGTTCCTTTGTAAACCACGTCACCTCTAAGGTGTGCCCGGGACCACTGCAGGGGCAGGGGGCCGTGTATTTAAAAAGCTGGACATCTACTTTTAGGTTTTACATGTCCTGGCAGTGAAAAACCCATTTTTTTCACTACTGCAAGGCCTATCCCTCCTGTAGGATAACATTGGAGTTGTTGTATTACATTTTATAAGTGTAATTTTCAAATGCAAAGAGAAACTGGTTAACGTTTTGTGTCTCTGGAATCCTAATTTAAAATCCTAACTTATGGTGAAGTTTGATTTTAAATAGCAATTCTGAAAATGCCACTTTTACAAAGCTGGAATTTTCGTGCCTAAGCCATTTGTGCCTGCAGCCTGTCTCTAGTCACAGGACTGGGTGTAGTTGGCAGTTGTGCTTTTTGTATTCCATCTAGACAGCCACACACAAAAGGAGCTTAGGAGTGACTGGATGAGATGTCGTTGGCAGAATGGGAGGGAGGAGCTGGGCCCATCCTCACTTACACCCGAATAGGATGTATCCTGCCTCCACATGAAGGTCTGCACACCCTCCTGTAGTGAGTCTGGGGCCAGGGCCACGAAGGCAGGGCGGCTGTGCACTTCAAATGCATGCCTCTAGTAATTCTCCCCGCTTCACAGACACAACTGTGTATAAAAGAAGGACCTCACATACCACCACTTCAATTTACTTCTGGTTCTGTGGATACTCTGCCAGGAAGAAGGACTGCAGTACTACTGAAAGGACTGTCACTCTGCTAGACTGCTACTCTGAAGGGGCTGCTTCTCTACTGTGCTGACCTGCTGCCCTCTTGCCTAGGGAAGAAGAACTGGACCTGCAACTCCACCTCGAATTCAGGACCCCAGAGTGACTTAAAGGGCTAGTCTGCTGGCCTCCTGATCTGAGCCTCGGGGACATAACAGGCTCCTCAAAAGCTCCTGGACCTGTCTTCAGTGAGTTCCTGGCCCCTGAGAAGTGCCTCTCAGGTCCAGGACCCTCAGTGTGGCTCTTGAGACCTTAAATTCAGGCTTCTTTTGGTACCAGAACCCCGCAGCCGGCTCTAACAATCAGTGCGAGCCACCACAAGCCCATCTCTTCACCCAGCAAGCATTGATCACCTGTGGAGGATTGCCAATGCGAAGTACCTGCCCACTGCCAGTGACACTCTTTTTGCTCCTGGCAACCTTCTTCAATGCAAATGGGACAAAACTTGAAAAGGTAAACCTTTAGCAGGGCTAAACCGGGACTGTATCTGACCCATGCTCAATTGCGGTCAGCTTGAAGGTTTGACTTTGGCCCGGACCACGGCACCAGATAATCATGGTTGGCACTTTATACTCTTTGACACTGTATTGCTGTTTATTCTTTAAAAAATCATAACTCCTGTTTTACTGATTGTATTTTCTTTTGTTCTGGTTTTGTACAATTTTTTACATTTTGCTCTATTTGTCTAAACTGGTGTGGGATCTTTTTGTGTGTCGTGTGTTCACTGTTTTATTGTTTGAAGTGCTGCACAAATGCACATTCCTTCTAGGTTAAGCCTGACTGCTCTGTACCAAGCTACCTGGGGGTGAGCGCAGGTTAATTTTATGTTTGCTTCTGCCTTACCCTGACTAGGAGTGTGGTTGCTGCTTGACCAGGGCTCATACCCCAGTCAACCAACAACCCATTTTCTAACAATCAGCCCACAGTAAAGCTGCAGAAATAGAGGGAGTCAAAAGCATGGAAACCTTGTGGATTAAATAGGTTAAACCCATGTGTCACACTTTTTTTATCTGCCTGTGTCAGATCTATAGAGAATTTTCGCCACAACCCGTTTCCAAATTTGGGACATCCCATTTCTCCTGTAGACTCATTATGAGTTATGAGTATTTAATTATGAATTAAAAACTAGTTTCACAGCATAAAAACATAATGCAGATTTTTTTTGTATGTGGGGTCCCAATAAGGTGGCTGCCTATCCTGACCTTTCACAAGTTAGTGGACTGCTTTGGGAAACTACATTCGATTTAGGGAGTCAATTTATATTGAGAGCATGTGCGAGGGATAATTGATAATCCAATCCATACTGGATTTGTGCAATGCTACTCATTAATATGTTTAATGGTGGCACTATGACTGCTCAGCTCAGACAATCATTTTTGACGAGTCTTCTTAGAGTCTGGAACCAATGGGCCTTAGATGGAGACTCAAATAAAATTGAGGTTTAAATCGCAATTTAAGAAAGGAGTCAAGAAATGGTCAGAGAACTCTAATGCTAAAAATGATTTCCCTAAGAAACTATAGGACAATAGATTTTTAAAAATAAAAAATAACCTGAAATAAAACTGCATATGCACATATATGAACCAAAAATGCCTAATTAACAAGGTTATAAATACCAGACAAACTCAATCATACCACTCTTCTTCATGTTATTTGTTCCTTAACATAAAAGGGAGAAAACACATAAACCTCTCTGAACCATCCAGAATGAAAAATCGCTTTGCTACACAACTTTTTTCGTGGAGAATGACCTTACTGATTTTTCATATTCTTTAAAACGTGTATGCTTTTTCAGTATTTAATTGGCCCAGTAGCCACCAGGGACGCTATGGCATTCCAGAACTAGTGGGACTAAAAGCAAAGGACCACCTGCCAATAAAAGAAATGCACCATGTAAGGTCAATAATACTTTTTTTCAGAAATATTTCTCGAAAATATAACCTAAAATTTAGCTCCAGGTATTAAAACCATTCCTAAATATATTTAACCAAAAAGAATGTTTCAGGGATCTACTAATAGTTTGGCAACAAGCCTGCATGTCTTGTGAGTAAAGAGGGTGACACCAATTGCATATAGAAGGCGGGCTTGCATCGCCCGCTAGAGTTTGCGGATGGGAGCCTCATGTTATCTGCAAGTGTAGCCTTGAGGTGGGTGCAGGTGGGTCCATAGTGACTTTCCCCTCAGGGCCAGCATGTTTTTCAAGCCTGCATACATTTTCTGTTGAAGCAGGTGACACTGATTGAGCAGAGGGGTGCATCGCCTCCTACGTAGTACAATGGAGGGACCCATGGAGAGCAGACACAGTCTAGACTCTCAGCGGGAGCTTTCGGGAGGGAGGAAGTGGCGCAAGAGGACAGGATTGGTGGATGGCATGTGGGGGTGGGATAACGGGGAGCCCTTATATAGTGTGGGGAAGGGAGGGACCGGCCTCTTCCACGCCAGCCCATTGTGCGGTAGGAAGTTTGCCGGTCCGTCCCTTCAGTAGTGTAGGTAGGCGGGGATCATTTCAATTTATTAGCGGCATGGCTCAATGCCATGACGCCACAGCAGTGCGGGCCGGGCTTCACGTTATAGGCGAAGCCGGCTGCGCCAACTCACTCAGGCCTGGTATGCTCGACCAGGCCTGGGTCGGCATGTCGCACCCAGTGCACGCGGCCTCTGGCGGCGCTGCTGCTGCAATTGCAGCCTGCAATCTGCCTGAAGGGCCGAAAAGGAGGAAATCGGCTGGGGGGAGAGGACGCAATGCGTCCACCCCCCCAGACTCCAAATCAGGCCCCCTTTCTGTGGGGCATGGTGAGGATGATGTGGGCGGCGGGTCCCCGGGGAAGCGAGATCGTTTTCGTCCCATTGGTGCCTAGTGTGCAGGAGCAGGATCAGGACACACTGGGGAGCCAGGGGAGCTGGACCCTGTGTTATGGGCAGCCCCCTTTTGGACCCCACCCTGAAGCCAGGTGGCCCCTTGCATGGGGGGACAGGTGGGGCCCCTGGGAAAAAGAAGGCAAAAAGTCTGGGCAGTCCAGCTTTAAGGGTGGACCACGGCAAGGCTTTGGACGGGGAGGCCACTGTGTGGGGTACGGGATAGCCCGGGTACCTGAAGGCCCCCTCAGGGCACACGAGCGCGGCAACTTCTGGTGTCTCTGCAGGGCGGGACATGGCATAGGACTGGTCTTCTGTGGATATAGAGGCCAGGATTTAGGAACAGAGGAGGGCAGTGGCAGAGACAGAAGAGAGGTGGGCACAGCTATGCAGGGACAGGGAGGAGGCCTTAGAGAGAGGATGGCAGCCAAAGAGGAAGGTGGGCAGACACGGGCCCGGAGGCATTCCACCCCCTGGGGAAGGTCAAGGTAGTAGGGTATGGGTTCCAAAGGAACAGGAGTGTAGTCAAGAGGCTTCTGCGGCCACAGGGTTGGTTGTCACAGGGCAGGAGTATTGCCTTTCTGGAATTCTTTCCTTTGTTGGTGGCCTTGACTGTTTGGGGGGACGAATTTGCCAACAGGAAGGTAGTTTTTCACGTGGACAACATGACGGTTGTAGAACTGGTGAACAGACAGAGGGTAAAAAAGATCTGAGGGTTTCACATTTATTGAGATGTTTCATGCGCAGATGTTTATCGTTGAATGTTATTTTTAAAGCAGTACACATTCCAGGGGTGAACAATGCTATTGCAGATTCCTTGTCTCGTTCTCTGTTGCACCATTTTTGCAGCTTAGCGCCAGGAGCAGAGTGGCATGAGACAGCGGTCCCAGCAAACATTTGGGTGTGGGGGTGTGTGATGCTCATTGGGCTGGTGGAGATGTCACTAGCGGAACCCACTCAGAGGAGCTATCGTCTGGCATGGTTGGGATTTCAGAGTTTTGAATGTTTTGAAGGGGATTTTTGGGTGTAGAGCGAGGACATGCTACAGTCTCATACTTTGCATTTTGTTATGTTTTTGATAAAAAAGGTTTATCCCCTCTACGATTGGAGGCAAGTTGGCTGTTGTGTCTTTCTATGGGAAATTGTTTTTTGGTTGGGACCCAGCTAAGGATGATATTCTGGGCAGAATGTTGAAAGGGTAGGGTAGAATTAGAGCGGGCCGGGCAAGGAGGCACGGGAACCCATTACATTTGAATTGTTGTTGGAGTTGTTGCATGTGCTGCCGGTTTGTTGTACAGATGCTCGTGAGTTGGCATTGTTTCGATTGTGCATGGTGTGGATGTTTTTGGGGGCTTTTCGGGTGTCTGAATTTTGGGTGTAGGGAGGTCTGTAGGCGTGAGAGCGGTTGATGTATGTCTGAGGGGGGCGCTTAGGTATATGGCTTAGAAAGTCTAAGACGGATCAGTTGGGATGGAGGAAGTGGGTCTGGTTGAAGAAAAGGGGGAATACAGCTGCTTGTCCGGTGGTTGAGTGGTACAGTTTTTAGTCACATGTGGGTACAGGTATGGCTGGTATTTTGAGCCATCCAATTGGCAAGAAGATCACAGCTTTTCAGTTGTTAGCTGTTTTGCGGATGGCACTGCGGGAGAAGGGCTTAGTGCTGTAGGACCCATTTATTCAAAATAGGGGCAGCTACCGCGGCAGCGCAACTGTGTTGGGACTGGGCCCAGATTAGACGGATTGGTAAGTGGAGGCCTAGATGCTGGGAGCCCTATGTGAGGCCTTGACTAGTGGTGGAGGGTGCCGCATAAAAAAGGGAGAGGGCTGTTGTTTAAGTAGCAGGGAGATTAGGTAAGAGTTTTTATTGAAATTTGTTCTTTTTGCAGGTTGCGTAACGGGCCCCAGGAGCGGGAAGATGGTCACTTGGATGGTTGGTCATTCGTTCATACAGTGGGCGTGGAATTATGCTGAGTGGCAGATCTATGGACGCTCTTTGGGACTGCTGAGTAGCCGTCATGAAGTCTTGTGGTGGGGGAAGAGCGGTATGAGGTGGGGTAACCTGCTTCCTTTTTTAACGTCAATGATGCCAAATTGGGGTTGCCCGGATCTTCTGCTATTACACCTGGGGGAAAATGACCTGGTGAAACTTTCGGGGCTCACCTGAATGCAACATATGCAACGGAATTTGGAGTTGCTTTGTCAGAAGATGCACAGTACCTGCTTAGTCTGGACTGAGTGTGTACCCAGAAGGAAGTGGAGAGGGGAGATGAAGCACGGGGTTATGGAGCGGACTTGGAGAAAGCTCAACAGGGCAATGAGGGTTTTCTGCTGGGCACATGGTATTAAGGTTTTGAAGCACGAGGACATTATAGAGGAAGAGGCAGGGCTGTTTAGGGCTGATGGCATGCACCTCTCAGAGCTGGGCAATGCATATTACCTGAGGGAGCTGCGATTGATGGTGGGTGATTTGTTGGGGGAAAAGATGTGGCTCAAGGAAAAGGTGTTAGGTTGTAATGTTGCTGTGGGCTCGCTGGTGGGGCAGCAAAACGCCTAATCGGTTTGTGCTGTGTGGCAGTAGATGTGGGAGGGTGGAGAGTCAGATACAGTCCTGGCCACCCTTCCAGGGGAGAGAAAGAAGCAGGTGAAGGATGATAGTATTGGGAATGCCCGAAGCAGGCAGGGCATAAAAGGAAAAGGGGGGATGTGTGGGTGAATTGAAGTAGAAGATGGGTGGACGGAGGCAAGGTGAGGGAATGAGTGAAAAGGAGGACTGGGGAGAAGTTTCAAAGGGTGAGGTTTTAGAGTTGGTGTTTGAAGTTGAGTATATACAATGTTTATGTATATGATGCAATCCTGTCCAAAATAAATGGCCTTTTGCACTATCTAAAGCATTGTGTCAGTGACTGTGTCCCGATCGGGCATGTGGTGCCGCAAGGGCCATGCAGATGAAGCTGGGAGGTAAGCACTGCACAAATCCACAAATCAGCTCGTTTTGTGTGCCACCATGTGATTCTAAGCCACTGTGTTCAGGCAGGTGCTGTTTTCATTTATGGGGGCTTTAAGGATAGCGTGTTAGGGCACTGATTACTGAACAAGCATGTGGGGAGCAAGTTTGAAATGTGCTTTGGCAGGAAGGAATTGCTTTTCTTTTTTGCAGCCTCGGATTGGTAAGTTCCTGCAGTTTGGGGTCTGCAACTCAAACTGGAGAGCCAGCAGTGCTTCCACCTTGCAATCCTGGGATCTGGTGGTTATTGGTCAGGAGCGCAATACTGATGCTAATCCTCTGTCCTTTTCTTTCACATGTGAACCATAGTTGAGATTTTTTGCAGCAACTCCACCCAGGACGGCCCTTTGTTGATTACAGTAGTGTCCCTGGAAATGGTTCCCAAGGTTAAGACCCCGTGGTGCTACGATGGATTATAGCCTCTGGAGCATTTCAGCAAAGACGACTGGGGTGGAGGGCGTTTACTAAAGCAGGGGCGAATGTGCAGCTGACCACCACACTGGCTCGCAGGGCATGCAGGGGTCTGGAGGTTGTGTATGTGGAAGGGTGGAATTCTGGAGCCTTTTGCTAATCTTCTGTTTCTTTCAGTGATAGTATGGCACCAAAACGTGTGTTCATTTTCGGATAACCGGACCATACAGGAGAGACTTTGCTCATTTGGGGAGCTTTGGAAGGCAATGCAAACACTCTGCATTGATTGGGCACTAAGGATAGTGTCACAGGGCTTGGGGAAGGACCAGCAGCCAAAACCAACACAGGCCAAAATACAGAGGAGCGTACCGGCATGGTAAAAGGATGCCCTTCCAGTCCCGATCCGATGGCTGGGAGCCAGCTGCACACAATAATCATGGTGGAGGGTGCGTCTGTGGGGAAATTATCAACTTCCCCTTCCAGGGGTAGTGGTACCATGTGGCCTGTTTATAATGCTAATGTAGGGGTGGTGGAGCAGAGTAATGTGGTGATATTCCTGATGCCCTTGGGGGATGGTGTCTCCGCAGCTGGGTCACCCCTGCCACCGCGTAGGCAGCCAAGGCTCTCCCTCCGCCTAACTCAAATATGGTTATTGATTCAGCGGCACCATCATCAGTGCCAGTATCGGGAGCAGGACTAGCTTTAACAGTTAATGGGGTACTGGCAGGAGGGGGACCTAACACTGCAGCTGCACAGGTTCGGGCCCAACCTGGGACAGCAGCATCCCCAACTAGCTGAGGCACACTGCAAGCCACATTCAAGTCCAGCCCTGTCCTATTCGGCACAGCAATGCCCACTCCAGCTCACCCATCAGCTACATCTTGGCATGTACCTGCAGAAAATAAAGAAAAGATCCAAAAGGGAGAGTCATTTGATTTAATAAAAGCAGGAGTGGCCCCCCTGGAAGGGAAAAACAGGGCAGGATTGTGAGCAGAAACCTAAGAAAGTTTGGGTGAAATAATCCCTGAAGAACTGGGTGACAGGCTTCTCCATATACCCAGATGTCCTCACAGAGACGTTCCCCGCCTTAGCGCGGCAATTGTTCGGGTATATGTCATTGATACACATTGCAGCTCCTGAATTTCAGGGTGTCACCTGGTTGCTGTAGGACACTAAATTCAGACAGATGAAGGTGATCAGGTCTGATATGACATGGGGTCAGAGGAAGATTAATATTTGGCATGCAGAATTCAGCATGTGGTCCCCTCAAGGGAGGTGCCCCAGACACAGCCCTTTTGGGCAGAGAGAGGAGTTGGGGACAAGAAGTCGGCCTGTTGACAGTACAATAGGAAGGAATGTATTAGGGATCTTCATGTAAGTTCAAGCACCTATGCTCATTTTGTTGTTCTTAGGGTCATCCAGAAAACAAGTGTTTTTAAAAAAGTGGAGGCCAAGAGATCAGCCTGCCCCCAAGAGGCAATAACACCCCTACCCCGCTAGCTAAGGCCCACTCCACTATCTCTTGCACATACTGGTAGACCTAATGGGTAAATAAAAACATAGGAGGTCATTCCAACCCTGGCGGTCGGTGTTAAAGCAGCGGTCAAACCACCAACAGGCTGGCGGTAAAAAAAATGCAATTCCGACCCTGGCGGAAACCGCCAACAGAGACCGCCACTTTAACACACCGCCCACCACGGCGGGACAAACAAACAGCGCGGAGGTCACCGCCAACAGACAGCCGGGAGACAATGTACCGCCCACCCTATCACAACCCACCAATCCGCCACCTTTTCCGGGGCGGTAGCCCCGCCGATAAAAACACGGCGGAAACAGACATTTCAAACGGAAAACGCTCACCTCCATACACCCCACGAGGAATCTGGACAGCATGGAACCCGAACTACACATCCTACCAGCCATTGTCTTCCTGCTCCTCTACCAGGAGCACAAACGCCGGCGCAGAAGACAACGGTGAGTACTGCACCTACGACACAAGGGAGGGGGAGGGAAAAAATATGGGGACACACATATGCGACACACCCACCCTCACCCTCAACCACTACAACACACACATCAATGCATAGCAACACATCACAGTTACCCCCCCAAATCCCCCAGAAGAATGGAAAGGCAAAAGGAAATGATTATAAATATAGAATTATATTGTAAGACTGAGTATAAAATATATCACACATCTATAACTTTATATACATAAATTGTCCAGTCCGATATGTCTATCAGCCATTGTTCGTGGGCCACTGGGACAAAACACATAGGCAAAGCCCACACAGGATACCTGCCTCCAACGGAGAGAACACTGCAGGGGCATCAGATAGCAAAACTACAGGCACCTCAGGGGGAAGGGAAGGGGGGGGCACCTCAGCCAGATGAGTCCACGACGCCAGATCCACGAGGGGCCTCCATGGCCACTGTGCCATCCTGGGGAGTGCAAAGCCACAGTCTCACAAGTCTCTACAGTGGGTGGGGTGCCCACTGTGCCATCCTGGGGAGTGCAAAGCCACAGTCTCTCAAGTCTCTACAGTGGGTGGCTTGCCCACTGCCATATCCTGGGGAGTGCAAAGCCACAGTCTCTCAAGTCTCTACAGTGGGTGGCTTGCCCTCTGCCATATCCTAGGGAGTGCAAAGCCACAGTATCTCAAGTCTCTACAGTGGGTGGGTTGCCCACTGCCATATCCTGGGGAGTGCAAAGCCACAGTCTCTCAAGTCTCTACAGTGGGTGGCTTGCCCACTGGCATATCCTGGGGAGTGCAAAGCCACAGTGTCTCAAGTCTCTACAGTGGGTGGCTTGCCCACTGTGCCATCCTGGGGAGTGCAAAGCCACAGTCTCTCAAGTGGATAACAGTCTCCACTGGTTCTGGAGGGGGACTAGTGCCCAGAGTGCTTCGTGCAGCCCTGCCCGACACAGATGCGGGCCTGCCCCTTCCGCAAATGGGCCAGCGGTGCTTGAGATGAAGGGCCCAGTTCAGCGGTGCTTGAGACGGCAGTGCCCAGCGGAGCGGTGCTTGAGACGGCGGTGCCCTGTTCAGCGGTGCTTGAGACGGCGGTGCCCAGCGGAGCGGTGCTTGAGATAAAGGGCCTAGTTCAGCGGTGCTTGAGACAGCGGTGCCCAGCGGTGCCCAGCGGAGCGGTGCTTGAGACGGCGGTGCCCTGTTCAGCGGTGCTTGAGACGGCGGTGCCCAGCGGAGCGGTGCTTGAGATGAAGGGCCCAGTTCACCAGTGCTTGAGACGGTGGTGCCCAGCGGAGCGGTGCTTGAGATGAAGGGCCCAGTTCAGCGGTGCTTGAGACGGCGGTGCCCAGCGGAGCGGTGCTTGAGATGAAGGGCCCAGTTCAGCGGTGCTTGAGACGGCGGTGCCCAGCGGAGCGGTGCTTGAGATGAAGGGCCCAATTCAGCGGTGCTTGAGACGGGGGTGCCCAGCGGAGCGGTGCTTGAGATGAAGGGTCCTGTTCAGCGGTGCTTGAGATGAAGGGCCCAGTTCAGAGATGCTTGAGACGGCGGTGCCCAGCGGAGCGGTGCTTGAGATGAAGGGCCCTGTTCAGCGGTGCGTGAGACGGCGGTGCCCAGCGGAGCGGTGCTTGAGACGCCGGTGCCCTGTTCAGCGGTGCTTGAGACGGCGGTGCCCAGCGGAGTGGTGCTTGAGATGAAGGGCCCAGTTCAGCGGTGCTTGAGACGCCGGTGCCCAGCGGAGCGGTGCTTGAGACGGCGGTGCCCAGCAGAGCGGTGCTTGAGATGAAGGGCCCAGTTCACCGGTGCTTGAGACGGCGGTGCCCAGCGGAGCGGTGCTTGAGATGAAGGGCCCAGTTCAGCGGTGCTTGAGACGACGGTGCCCAGCGGAGCGGTGCTTGAGATGAAGGGCCCAGTTCAGCGGTGCTTGAGACGGCGGTGCCCAGTAGAGCGGTGCTTGAGATGGCGGTGCCCTGTTCAGCGGTGCTTGAGACGGCGGTGCCCAGCGGAGCGGTGCTTGAGATGAAGGGCCCAGTTCAACGGTGCTTGAGACGGCGGTGCCCAGCAGAGTGGTGCTTGAGATGAAGGGCCCAGTTCAGCGGTGCTTGAGACGGCGGTGCCCAGCGGAGCGGTGCTTGAGATGAAGGGCCCTGTTCAGCGGTGCTTGAGATGAAGGGCCCAGTTCAGCGGTGCTTGAGACGGCGGTGCCCAGCGGAGTGGTGCTTGAGATGAAGGGCCCTGTTCAGCGGTGCTTGAGATGAAGGGCCCTGTTCAGCGGTGCTTGAGACGGCGATGCCCAGCGGAGCAGTGCTTGAGACGGCGGTGCCCAGCGGAGCGGTGCTTGAGATGAAGGGCCCTGTTCAGCGGTGCTTGAGATGAAGGGCCCAGTTCAGCAGTGCTTGAGATGGCGGTGCCCATCGGAGCGGTGCTTGAGATGAAGTGCCCTGTTCAGCGGTGCTTTAGATGAAGGGCCCTGTTCAGCGGTGCTTGAGACGGCGGTGCCCAGCGGAGCGATGCTTGAGATGAAGGGCCCTGTTCAGCGGTGCTTGAGATGAAGGGCCCTGTTCAGCGGAGCTTGAGATGAAGGGCCCAGTTCAGCAGTGCTTGAGACGGCGGTGCCCAGCGGAGCGGTGCTTGAGATGAAGTGCCCTATTCAGCGGTGCTTGAGATGAAGGGCCCTGTTCAGCGGTGCTTGAGACGGCGGTGCCCAGCGGAGCGGTGCTTGAGATGGCGGTGCCCTGTTCAGCGGTGCTTGAGACGGCGGTGCCCAGCGGAGCGGTGCTTGAGATGAAGGGCCCTGTTGAGCGGTGCTTGAGATGAAGGGCCCAGTTCAGCGGTGCTTGAGACGGCGGTGCCCAGTGGAGCGGTGCTTGAGATGAAGTGCCCTGTTCAGCGGTGCTTGAGATGAAGGGCCCAGTTCAGCGGTGCTTGAGACGGCGGTGCCCAGCGGAACGGTGCTTGAGATGAAGGGCCCTGTTCAGCGGTGCTTGAGATGAAGGGCCCAGTTCAGCGGTGCTTGAGACGGCGGTGCCCAGCGGAGCGGTGCTTGAGATGAAGTGCATTGTTCAGCGGTGCTTGAGACGGCGGTGCCCAGTTCAGCGGTGCTTGAGACGGCGGTGCCCAGCGGAGCGGTGCTTGAGATGAAGGGCCCAGTTCAGCGGTGCTTGAGATGGCGGTGCCCAGCGGAGCGGTGCTTGAGATGAAGGGCCCTGTTCAACGGTGCTTGAGGTGAAGGGCCCAGTTCAGAGGTGCTTGAGACGGCGGTGCCCAGCGGAGCGGTGCTTGAGATGAGTGTCTTGGTCAGCGGATCCGGCCCAGGCATGGATGTCACTCGCCACCTGACATGTGGCTGGCGGGGCCTTCCTGCCCACCTGGGACGTGGCTTGCGGGGCCCTCCTGGGCTGCAGTACCGGGCCTGGGTATGTCCTCCTGCACACCTGGGATGGGGCTGGTGGGGCCCTCCTGGCCAGCTGGCCTGCTGCCGGACTTGTCGGGCGTGCTGCCCTTCCCACCCTTCCCTGCACGCTTGTGGCCCTTTCCCACCTTTGGCGGTGTGCCAGGTGGCACCCCACTTCCTGACGGAGCCAATGTAGGGATTTTTGTCCCTGGGGTCTTTGGTCACTCGCGCCGGGCACTGGCAATCTTAGGATGCTTTTCCGGTGGTGGGCTGGCCGTGCCTTGGCTCCTAGCTGAACTGGATGCCCTTGAGGGTGGGGGACTCCACAGTCCATGGACAACAGTCTTCACAGGTCCCGGTTTGGTGGTGGCTGAGGTGCTGATTGGAGTCTTATGAGATGGAGGGGGTGGGGGAGTTGTTGGAAAGAGGTTAAGGTTGGCTAGGAAAAGCAATTTGGAAAGAGAGGGATGGGTAGGTGTAGTGGGTATGGGAGTGGAGGAAGAGGATGTGGTTGTAGGAGTTTTAAGTCTGGTGTCTTTGGGTGCAGGTGCTTGGGCTGGAGGCTGTCGTGAGGTGGATGGCTGTTGGGTGGGTGGCTGCCTGCGTTTGTGTAGTTTGGAGGAGGGGGTGACAGACACACTTGGAGAGGACACAGGGGACGTGTAAATGGTAGTGGGGGTGGTGACTGCACGTGTGTGGAGTGTTCTGGTGGGTGTGCTGGTGATGGACGTAGTGGCTGAAGATGTTGTGCATGCAAGTGTGAGTGGAGACGTCACAGGGAGGGAGGAGGGAGACGAGGAGGAGGGGGACACAGTGGAGGCAGTGGCTGTTGGTATGTCTGCATGTGGATGTTGCTTGTGTGATGTGTGGTGCTTGTGTCTGGATGAGCTTCCCTTGGGTGTTGAGGTGTATGCAGGCTGGTCTGTAGGTGAGTCTGGGATAGGCAGAGGTACAGGGAATTGGGTCTGGGTGGAGGAAGTTGGAGGGGGGAGGCTAGAGACAGGGACAATGGCTGACATCAGTGCTGCGGCCAGAGCGTTGAACGATCGCTGATGGGCAGCCTGACCCGAATGAATGCCCTCCAGGTATGCATTACTCTGGTCCACCTCTCTTTGTACACCCTGGATGGCATTCAAAAGGGTAGACTGCCCAACAATGATGGTCCTTAGGAGGTCAATGACCTCCTCACTGAGGGCAGCAGGGGTGACAGGGGCAGGGCCTGAGGTGCCTGGGGCGAAGGAGATGCCCACCTTCCTGGGTGAGCGGGCACGGGGCAAAGGCTGAGGGGCTGCTGGGAGGGCGGTGCTGGTGCGCTGGGTGGCAGCTGTACCTGTTGTTGCGGGGGGCACGGATGTTGCCGCCACCACAAGGGAGCTCCCTTCAGAGGACGAGTCGCTGTCACTGACATCAGCACGAGTCCCCGCTGTGGAGCTCCCCTCGCCCTCCGTCTCACTGGTGAAATCCGAATCAGTTGCATGGCCCGCCATGGCCATGTGAGATGCAGCTCCCTCGTGCTCCGATGCCACTTCTCCTCCGCCTGATGATGCTAATGCACACATGAACAGGAAGACCACAAAAAAGGGGGGGAGGAGAAATAAAGACATGTTGAGTGCATGGATTACCGCTTCCGTTGGCGGACAAGACAGACACAGAAGCCCCCTCCACTACGCCCCGCACTTGGTATCCACTACGCAATCCGTGGGACATGGCCTACAAGCCTATGGACGACAACTGCACACATAGATGACACAGGGCCATGGATACCTGTACTTGGCACCCTACAGATGTGGGGGGCGGGGGCACAGGGCCATGCCTTACAGAGGGGCCTAGCCTACAGAAATCGCCCTGGCCTAGGGATACCCACAGCCCTCCTCCCCCACCCAGACACCTCCACTGCGCGAAAAGTCAGCAGAATGTATTTGTACTCACCCCCTTGTGTCTGCTGTGATGTCCTCACGCGCCCATCCAAATCGGGGTAGGCCACCGCCAGGATCCGGGACATCAGGGGGGTCAAATGACGACTGGCACCCCTCCTACGTTGGGAGGCCATCCCCAGCTGAGCCTCCGCCGTCTTCCTGCTCCAGCGTCGGATGTCCTCCCACCTCTTCCGGCAGTGGGTGCCCCGTCTGTTGTGGACCCCCAGGGTCCGGACGTCCTTGGCGATGGCACGTCAAATCGTGACTTTCTGGTGGGCGCTGACCTATGTGACATGTACAGGGAGAGAAAAATTGTCATCACCTTCTGCATGCTCGATGTGAGTCGCCCCCCATCCCCACCCTTGCCATGTGGCACATGCTCTCATCTGTCGTTTGATGCATGCCTCAATCGCCCCCCTCCCCACCATCTTTCATCCACCCGACTCAACCCAGGCATTGCCCACTAAGCATGGTCCCAGTGTGCTTACCTGTTGGTCTGGAGGACCGTAGAGTAGCGCATACTGGGGGAGGACCCCATCCACAAGTTTCTCCAACTCCTCCGCAGTGAAGGCAGGGGCCCTTTCCCCAGTCGCATGAGGCATTGTCTCTTCCAGACCGAGGTCACAGCAGCACTTGCAGTGTAGGTCCTCTCCTGTCGAAGATCAGGTATCGAGTGATTAAGCTGATAGAAAATGGCGGTCACGCCCGCGGCGGTGCGTACCGCGGCGGTGCGTACCGCGACCGCTGGCGCACATCGTCATTGGCTCCTGAAACCCATAGGGTTCAATGTTAACCAATGCGGCTTAGCGCCGCGGTCTTCGACCGCCTACCGCCGCGGTGTGCCACGCCAGCGCTATGACCTCACATCCCACTGTCTCACTTCACAGGTCAGGCAGCTGCCATTTCAAGGGCCCATATGGCCTAATTACCAACTGCGTCACACATACCTAGGCCATGCACCAACACTCATACAAGCCATTCAATGCATTGGGAATCGTGTTATGTGCAAGCTGTGGTTACGTACCTGTGGGTTGCTTGACTTTGTGCTCGCTGTTGTCCTTCATAGGCACCGTCCGCTGGGGCATGTGAGGAGATGGAGGAATCTTCCCGTGTACAGACCGCTGGTGGACCTGTTGACAATGGAGGAACGACATGTCATACTGACATACAGGCTTGACCGAGCCACTATACAGGAACTGTGTGCCCAGCTGGAGCCAGACCTGATGTCACCCATGCGCCAACCCACAGGGATCCCCCCTCTAGTGCAGGTGCTGTCAGTACTCCATTTCTTAGCAAGTGGGTCATTTCAAACAACAGTGGCAATATCATCAAGGATGTCCCAGCCTATGTTTTCCAAGGTGTTGTCCAGAGTGTTGTCTGCCCTGCTGAAACACATGCGGAGCTACATCGTCTTCCCTGAGGTGGGGGATTTGCCTACAGTGAAGGGTGATTTCTATGCCCTTGGACATATCCCCAACATCATAGGTGCCATTGATGGGACACATGTTGCTTTGGTCCCCCCCAGCAGGAGTGAACAGGTGTACAGGAACCGGAAGAGTTATCATTCCATGAATGTACAGATGGTGTGTTTGGCTGACCAGTACATCTCCCATGTTAATGCCAAGTTCCCTGGGTCAGTGCATGACGCCTACATCCTGCGGAATAGCAGCATCCTGTATGTGATGGGTCAACTCCAGAGGCACCGGGTGTGGCTATTAGGGGACTCTGGTTACCCCAACCTGTCCTGGCTACTGACCCCAGTGAGGAATCCCCGGACAAGGGCAGAGGAACGGTACAATGAGGCTCATGGGTGGACTAGGAGGGTGATCGAGCGAACCTTTGGCCTCCTGAAGGCCAGGTTCAGGTGCCTCCATATGACAGGTGGATCCCTAATGTACTCACCAAAGAAGGTGTGCCAGATCATCGTGGCCTGCTGTATGGTTCACAACCTGACTTTGCGCCGCCAGGTGCCTTTTCTGCAGGAGGATGGTCCAGATGGTGGTGTTGTAGCAGCTGTGGAGCCTGTGGAGAGTGAAGAGGAGGAAGCCGAAGAGGACAACACAGAGAACAGGAACACAGTAATACAGCAGTATTTTCAGTGACACACAGGTAAGAGTAGTCACCGGCATATTACATTTACTTAATGACTCCTACCTCTCTACTGTCTGACTTTTTCCCCCAGTGTATGGTAACTGTGTTGTGACTTTCCCTTCCGTTTTCAGAAATGTGGGCCCCACTGCGTGACATCTGCTTTGTTTCCCCAGGGACTACAGCTGTGTGACAGCGGTTTGTTAGCATCACAATGTGAATGAACATTTTGGCACGGTCATGTCTAATACATTTGTTCTAAATCACAGCCAGACTCCAGATTGTTTTGTGCAATAAGTGTTTTTATTCAAGTGCTCTAAATTGGATGGGTGGTTGCAAATCGGTGAGGGGTGATGGTGGAGGATTGTCCATGGCAGAGTCCAGACTATCAGTTTCACAGGTGCATTGTCCAAATGCCTTTGGGAAGTGGAGCAGGGGCAGTTTAAGGTTGGACAGGGTGACAATGTGGGACAGTGGGATGACAATCAGGGCGGTATCCTTTGCTGGCAGGGGTCTTGACATCTTACTCTGTCTTCTTCCTGGATCTCAGGGCCCGCTTGCGGGGTGGTTCTCCTTCTGCAGGGGGTGGGGTTCTGGTGGCCTGTTGGTCTTGTGTCGGGGCCTCCTGTCCACTAGCGCCGGCAGAGGTGGTAGGCAGTTCTTGGTGCATGCTAGTGTCAGGGGCCCTTTGAGGTGCCACAGTGTCCCGCAATGTCGTGACTACCCCATTCAGGGCCACTACGATGGTACCCATGGCGGAACTGATGTTTCTTAGTTCCTCCCTGAACCCCATATACTGTTGCTCCTGCAGAAGCTGGATCTCCTGAAACCTGGCCAGGACCGTCGCCATCGTCTCCTGGGAGCGGTGGTATGCTCCCATGATGGAGGAGAGGGCCTCGTGGAGAGTGGGTTCCCTGGGCCTGTCCCCCCCCGTCGCACAGCAGCCCTCCCAGTTCCCCTGTTTCCCTGGGCCTCTGTCCCCTTGATCGTGTGCCCACTACCACTGCCCACAGGTCCCTGTTGTTGTTGGGGTGGTGGGTTAGCCTGGGTTCCCTGTAGTGGTGGACACACCGCTGATTGACGTGTCCTGGGGACAGAGGTATGGGCCCGCTGGGTGGGTGCAGTGCTGGTGTTCCCAGAGGGGGGAAGGTCTACTGTGGCCTGTGGCTGTGTGAGGGGAACCGACTGTCCCGAGGTCCCCGATGGACCGGGCTGGTCATCTAGATCCAGGGAGACAGAGCTGCTGTCCTCACTGTGGGCCTCTTCTAGGGGTTGAGGGGACATTTGTGGACCCTCCTGCACGGTGACGTGGCGTTCGGGTCCTGCAGGGGTATAAAAGTATGGTTATTGCTTCTGTGTGTGTCATAGCGTGCAATGGGTGGGTGCCCGTGTACCCCAGTGCAGGCATTCCTTTGTGGGGGCTGTTGTGACGGTGGTTTGGGGGGGGGATTGTATGTGTATGTGCAGTGGGCATGCTTAGGTGATGGGTGTCCATGCTTTGTGGACGCATGCAGGGCTAGGTGTTGGGATGGGTGGGTTGTGATGGTGAGACAGTTGCAAGGAGTAGGATGTGATGGGGGTGAGGGTGAGGGTGGGGGTATGAGTTGGCATGAAGGTGGGGTGGGGGAAAGAAGTAGTTAAGATTTGCCTTACCAGAGTCCATTCCTCCGCCTACTCCTCCGAGGCCCTCAGTATGCAGGATGTTCAAGACTTGCTCCTCCCATGTTGTAAATTCTGGGGGAGGAGGTGGGGGTCCGCCGCCAGTCTTCTGCACCGCGATGTTGTGCCTGGATACCATGGAACGCACCTTCCCCCGTAGGTCGTTCCACCTCTTCCTGATGTCGTCCCGATTTCTTGGGTGCTGTCCCACAGCGTTGACCCTGTCCACTATTCTTTGCCATAGCTCCATCTTCCTGGCAATGGTGGTGTGCTGCACCTGTGTCCCGAACAGCTGTGGCTCTACTCGTACAATTTCCTCCACCATGACCCTGAGTTCATCATCAGAGAACCTGGGGTGTCTTTGCGGTGCCATGGGGTGGTGTGGGTGATGTGTAGGGTGGATTGTGTGGTGTTAAGTGTGGTGATGTGTATTGTTGTGTTGTGTGAAGTGCGTGCAAATATTGCTGGGTGACAGTGAATTGGGCGTCTGGGTGCTCGTTTGTCTTTTCTCGGTGCGTATTCACGAATCTATAGGAGTGGAGGTTTGTGGGTGATGTGGGTGTGTATTTTATATTTAATTGGGTGTGTGGGAGTGGTGTATGTATGTGTATCAGGTGTGTGTATTTTGAATTGTCCAATGTGGTAGTGCTTTGTAAGAGTGTGTGTATTTTGAGCGCGGCGGTGTGTACCGCCAATGGAATACCGCGGTTGAAAGACCGCCGCGTGGATTCGTGTGTCGTGATAGTGTGGGCGTATTTCTGTTGGCGTGACGGTGGAGGTTTGGTCATCGCCAGTTTCTCGCTGCCATTTGGTGTGGCGGACTTTTGTGGATGTCTGTATTTTGGCGGTTTGCCTGTTGTGGGTCAGAATGACCGTGGCGGTTTACCGCGGCGGTGTTATGGCAGTCTTCTGAACGGCGGTAAGCGCCTTTTACCGCCGAGGTTGGAATGACCACCATAGTCATGATTCACGCCTGCTTTATTACAGTTTTCGGGATTTATTCTGCATCCCGTCCAGCATTGCACCAGTCGTAGCTCCTCCTAGGAATGAAGAGTCAGTGGCGCAGCAGCCAGAGGTAGCTATGGAGAAGATATTGAAGGAGGTATGGGCTGGGAGGGTGGCAGGCCAGTTTGATACATCATCAGTGGAGGATCCAGTCTTCTCCCCATTAGGGCTGATTCCACAAAAGCAGCCAGATAAGATCCGCCTGATTCACAGTCTGTCCTTCCCAGCATGGCTGTCAGTTAACAATGGCCTGGAGCAGGAGATGTGATGGTGAACTACACTTCTTTTGATGAGACTCGGGCAAGTTGCAGAAACTGGAGCAGGGGGAGTGTTTATGGCAAAATCAGACATTGAAGCTGTATTCCGCCTTTTGTCTCTGCACCCGGAGGACACCCTCTTCTGAGCGTCACCTTTGAAGGGCAATACTATGTAGACATGTGCATGCCTATGGGATGTGCAATAGCATGCTCATTGTTTGAGGTCTTTAGTCAGTTTCTGAAGTGGGTGGTAAGGGACCTGGTGGCTTCAGATAACATAGTGCACTACTTGGATGATTTCTTGTTCATTGGACCCCCCTGATTTCCCAGATTGTGGGAAGGCCCTGCTGGGCTTCCGTATGCTAACGCACATGCTAGGGGTACCACTGGCAGATGAGAAAACAAAGGGGCCAATGACAAAAGTTTCCTTCCTAGGTTTAGGAATAGACTCATTAGAGGGGGTTTGTAGACCAACCCAAAACAAGGTGTTCGCTTTTCGGGTGTTCATTGGCGCATGTCTAGCAGCCAAGAAAATCACACTTCAACAGCTACAGGTCTTGGTGGCTCAGCTGAATTTCGCTCTCAGAGTCATTCATATGGGGAAAGTTTTTTCCAAAAACATAGCTGGATCTATGTCTGGCCTCCAGGCCAAGCATGACCATACCAAGCTGTCCCACGAGGTCAGAGAGGATTTGTTTTTCTGGAAAGAGTTTCTGGCAGGCTTTAATGGTACTTTCTTGTGGTGCCAACCAACACAGTCCAATGCAGGCCTAGCTCTCTACATGGATCTTGCAGGGAGTGTGGGCTTTAGGGCAGTCTTGGGCAGAAAGTGGTGCAAGCAGCATTGGCCGGAATACTGTGTGGCCTCTGGGCTGACCAAGAACATTACATTCCTTGAACTGTTTAAAAATGTCCCTTTGTTCTAAGACTGCTCATGGCCCATATCAGTAGTTGCCTCGCATCTATTGTGTATTTCTTTGGCAAGCACGTGCCCGAGGTGGAAATACAATGGCTTTTGCCGTGTCACATTTTAAGTTGGCAGAGTTCAGAGTGCTATGGCCATAAGCGAACAAAGTGATGACATACTTCCCAGAGGAGTCGCAGATTTTTGGGGCCCCCTTGTCCTGGACCTGATAGCAGCATCACTCGCCCCTAGGACAAAGTGTGTGTATGAGGCAGCATGGCGAGCATATGATGCATCCTTTGGGGTCAGTGAAGGATGTGGAAGGTTCTGTCTCGATGGCATATTGCAGTTCCTAGCGAAAACAGAGGGAGTGGGGCAAGATGATGGCCCTTGTCAGAAGGCAGTTTCAGCTGTAGCATTCTTCGCAGGAGTGAGTGGTGTGAGGGACCCTCTGAAAGATGCAAGGGTGAAAAGGGCACTCAGGGGATGAGCGGAAGCCGATAGACATGGCACAGTTGTCCCGCATCCTTGATATACCACTGTCCGTAAGCTCATCACAGTAGGAAACCGGGTTATATGGCCTGACCTACTCGCTTGCATTCTTTGGGACACTCAGAATCTCAGAGTTGGTTGCTGCATCCAGGGGAGATCAGGTGTCTTGGGTTCGGGTCTCAGACATCTCATTGGCAGGTGAAACTCTCTGGCTTAGGATAAAGAAAGGGATCCATTGGCTAAAAGGATATGGGTGCACCTCTTTGCATCTCTTGGCATAACCTATTGCCCCATAGCACAAATGCATGAGTATTTCTCATTGCGGCCCCTGCACGGGCATCCCAATCACTTGGTGCAAGCAGATGGAGGCCCGTTGACACTTTTCCAGTTCTCACAGGTGTGCAAGCGGGCCTTGACTGTATAGGGGAAGGGGCTGGATCAATTTATCTCCCATTCCTTCCAGATCGAGACAGCCACCACAGCAGCGGCATTGGGGTTTTTACCCGAAGCCCTAAATGGCGTAGGCAAATGGACATCAGCATGTGTTGGGTGCTATGTTTGGCCTCATTTGGCCTAAAATAGGGTAAGCCCCGCCCTCCGAATCTCATGCTCAGCTGGTGTAGCTTGGTGCTCCTCTAGGAAATAACTGTCTTCTGCAGCCCCCAACCACGAGTTGGTCCATGTATGCTGGTGCGGTTATTCTTTCGTCCACAGGGCGGGCGAGCAGTTTAAGGGATCCGGGATGGAGCTAGCTCAATTGGCAGCAGGAATTCAGTATCACTCACTGGGGTTTGGAGGTCTCAAATTAAAGCTTTCTGACCACATGTTATCAAATCTCAACGAAGAGAGCATTCCCTCGCCTGACATTCTAGTTGTTCATGCTGGGGACAACAACATTGTCCCCTTGGACAGATGCGGAGTGTGCAAAGCTCTATTTTTGGCCCTGTCTAAGGTGAAAAAGGGGTTACCAGGAACCACAATATTGTTGTCGGTGTTTATACCTTGGTCACTATTGTGTGTGGCGGGGCACCTGCAATGACTGACAGAGAAAAACGTAACTACTCAGTTCAGAAGATACTGGTGGGCTCTACTGTGGACACGATTAGACATAGCTTGCTTCAGCTCTCAAGGGGAATGCTGTTCCACATGTGTGTGGTTTATCTGTCTCCCAGAGGCCACAAGTTGTTCCTATGCACGAACTTAGGGGCCACAGATGAGGCGATCCAGCACTTGAAAGGGGAAAGGGATCGTGTTTGCCAATAACCTTATCACCCTATGGAAGAATTCCTAGCTGCAGAGAAAAGAGGGAATACCCTAAAAATTGGACTGTTTTCATGGACTGACCCCTTGGCAGTTTGTTGAAGTGGCATGGAGCTGGCAGGATGGGTGACTGACCTACTGGTGGTCCTGAACCTTTCTGCTCTAACCCTGGGATGCCTAGATGTTGATGTTTAAGGGGGTGTCACCTGGTATTAGGTACCCCGGCAGGGATGGAGTACTATGCGGTGTCCTGGCATTATATGTTGGCAGCAAACTGCGGGTCTTGCCCACCCCTCTGTGCGGTAGAGTGTATTTGACATTAAGTGCATGGCTTTGATGACTTTGCCAATCACTAATCTTGCTGATGCCCTTGGGGAGAGCAGGGGTGATGTATATGATCTACATTGAACTGGGGCCTCCTTGTATAATGCTTTCTATAAAGGTTGCGCTGCAATATATGTCAAAGATGGTTGTGCTATTCATTTTTCAGTCTATGTGCTGTGTGCTTTCCTTGTGTCCTGTCACTCTTTGTACCAGTTTCTCAACAAATACAGTAGAGCCAAATGTCTAAACAATTACAGTACTCATTCTTTGCTGGAACTATGTGAATGAAAAGGCTACATCCATTTAAACCACCATAACGGGTTTGTCTTGCTCCTTGGACTGTGGAAGGGTGTAATGCAGTCTGAGTGGGAAAGGAATGGCAGCAACTTGCACGTTATTAGCGCACTACTAAATTTTGTATTGTAATAGTATTTATATAACGCTTACTAACCCCTGATGAGGCATCGAAGCGCTTTCCGGCGAGTAGCACGCTACTCCGGAACCCAGAAGAAATTAGTGGAGGATTAGTATAGGGAAGTATGAGTAAAGTTTTAGTATTAGCATCAGTTACTTTGAGCCATAGATATGTGAGTTTGTTAGTTGGATTGACTGGAGTAATGGCGGGGTAGAGGAGGGAAGAATCCAGAAGAGTTAATTAGGAGTTTATAGTAACAGGATGATGCCACTCTGCTCCATGACACCCCTTGCCACTCCACTCCCTGCCACTCCACTCCACTCTCCGCCACTGCACACTATGCCACTCCACTCCACGCCACCTCACTCCACTCCATACCAGTCCCCTCTACTCTATGGCAGTCCACCCCACTGTACGCTACTCCACTGTATGCCACTCCACTCCGCACCATGCCAATCTTCTCCATTCTACACCACTTCCCCCCACACCATTACATGCCACTCTGTCACTCCACTCTATAATACTCCACTCTGTCACTCCACTCTACATCACTCCACTCTTTGCCACTATATTCTATGCAACTCTCCTCCATGCCACTCCACTCTACACCATTCCACTCCACTCCACACCACTGTATTGTATGCCACTATACTCTACAACACTCCACTATAAAGCACTCCATGCCACTCTGCAGCAATCTACTTCACTATACTCCGCTCCACTTCACTCTATGCCACTCCTTGTTAATCTATGGCAGTCAACACCACTCTACACCAATACAGTCTACTTTGCACCTCCACTCTACACCACTCCACACCACTCCACTTCATTCTGTTATAGGGCACTCCACACTCCGTTCTACTCCCCTTCACTCAATGCTGTTCACTCCTGCTCTGCACCCTCAGTTCTGCTTAATGTCACTCCATTCTGCTCTACCCCAGTTCATTCTACTCTATGCCACCCCATTCTATTCTACACCAGTACACTCCACGTCACTCCACTCCATACCACTCTTCCCCAAACCACACCACTCTATGCCACTTTATGCCACTCCACTCTATGGCACTCCCCACCACTCTACGCCATGCCACTGATGGAACAATGTTTCTGTATGGCGGGTAGATTTATGTACTGGAAATAACTTACTTATCAGGAATAGGAAAGGTCTTGAAAGTTGCTGACTTAAGGACATGACTGAGGGCCTCATCTACAAGTGGCCTGCACTGCCGGTGCATCACTTTTTTTGATGCACCAATGGCGCAGGCTGCATGGTCACATCCACAAGGCCACACAAAGCCATTTTGTGTGACTCTATATGGCCTTGCTGACATGGCACCCTTTCACGCATTACTCTCCATTAAAGGGGCATTCCATGGGTGTTTCTGTGGTGTTCCCATGCAACACCCATGAAATCTGATACATTCCCAGATTTACAAGGTTTCACAAACCTGGGAACGCGTAAGTTTCCTATGCCATCCCACGGGTGACGTAAGTGTGGGACAACGGAGAGAAATAATATTATTTCAACCCATTTTTTCCTCTTTCAATGTGTGCCGCATTTTGCAGCACACATAGGAGGAAAACACCTCTGGTGATTGTTTTTGTGCAGGAAGGTATTTCTTCCTGCACAAAAACAATCACCCCTGCAACACAGGCATTCCCGCACCATGGTGCAAGGGTGCCTGAGTTGGCGCATGACTGCAATTTGTGCTCCAGAGCAGGGGACAAGGACAGGAATGCACTGCATCTTGTAGATATGGCGCATTCCTACCCTTTTGTTTTGATACAGGGCAGCGCAGCAAAAAAACTTGCAACACTGCCCTGCGCCAAAATTTTGGAAATTAGGCCCTCAATGTCCTGCCCAGTTGTACAATCCCTTCACACAGCAAATTCTTGTTTGACACACCATATGTGACAGATGAGAAGGAAGTTTAGCTAATGGCCATTGATTTTGTGGTCTCTCAACAGTGTTGATCCTACCTTTCACATCAGCTCCTCATACAACACTGTGGCATCCCTAAGGAGTCCATAATATCCCCTCGGGTATTCAACATCCACCCAAACCCCTTACTAAATCTGATAAAATTATTCAACTTCATCTGTTACAACTATGCAGATAACACCCCAATAATTTTGAAAATTGTTTGCCTAGAAGACCTCTACAATTCAAAACTTGATGACTGCCTATAGCCATGAACACATAAATGATTAATACCCATCTTAAGTTCCATACCACACAGACAGAGATCATAACCTGATTGCAATTGCAGAAATACCAGCCTACTGACAAAAGACCTAAGTAACATGAGGCCTCTACAACAATATCAAAGTAAAAAACCAAGAAGTAATCTAGGATTCAGACCTATACAGCTATCATATCTTAACAATATCACACAGAGCGCCTTCTACGCAATGAAAACACTGCACTGCTTCTTCTCATACTTTAGATGCCAACAGGAGCTGCAAGCCATCCTCATACCCATAATTTCAAAACTTGAGTATGTCTACAGCCCATACCTTGACACACCCACATTCATCATACTCAAAGTACAATTCATCCAAGGTGCTGCTGCAAGACTTCTTGAAGCTAGCAGAGTCCTGCAATCACTCCACTGACTGTATAATTTTAGAAGAGCAATGTTCAAGGCAATTTGCATTGTTCACAGAGCCTCCTAAGGTAAAGGACGACATGATGTTCGGCCTTATGGAAGGCCTAAGGAGGAGATCCAGCTGATGCCATGTGGGACTGGCCACCAAGCTCTAAATAAGGCCCCATCTGCAAGGGGGTGCTATGCATGTTAGCTGTAGACGTAACAAGGGATAACGTCTACTGTTTATTTTAAGTAGGTCACACACTTGGGTTTAATCTCGCCCCTCAGCAGCAGAGTAAGGATGGGGCCTGTGGGTTAATTATGTGGTAATGGGCAGATGGAGGCTGGGGGTTTAACATAAATTTAAAACTGTTTTTTTCATTATATGTGGTATGGTATACTTCATTACAAAATAGAAATGCCAATTTGCGATGTTGGAAAGCTGCAGCTGTGTGCAAAAACATGAATCAACAGGGATGTCCCAAGAAATCTGAAAAAGTATGGCAAGTATGGGTTTGCGATATATTAACAATTGGATTGTCTGCGACTTGGGGGGGGAGACGAAAGGAGGGAAAGGGGTGGAGAGGGAAGGTTGGTTTTGATTTGTTATTTGTGTATGTATGCTATGTGATTCAAATAATAACAAAATACGTTTTAAAAAAACATCAATCAACAAATATGGGAAAATGTGCATGTTATTCCCCTTAAAAAACGAAATTTGAAATCCATCTATTAATGGGAAAGGTAACACATTTGCGGATTTGAGATATGACCACAAATGCACCTATAAGGTCTAGATGAGGTTGTCTGTGTTTGACGTAATATTGAAATGGGGACATGGAGGTATGATAAAAACCTAAGTGGCTCTGCATGGAGGCATAAAGCGTGAAAAGGAAAGCATTCAACCTGCGCTCAAAGATAGAGAGCTGAGAGATTCTGCAGGATTTACTGTCACCAGCCTTTCAGACGCCATGTAGGCTGGAGGGGAAAAGGATGAATATAGAAAGAGCCTGTCCGTGCAAGACCCTCGGGCGGTCATGCATACGGAGTGCGAAGAAACACTCAAAGCACTAATGCCTCCTCATTTTGAATCGGAACTTGGGGCCCACACCACAAGCACCTCTGTTCTGTGGGCTGACCGCTGAAGGACTCGAACTGAAGCTCTAAATCCACCTCTGTGGAAAAGCAATTTTTTGCAGATTACAGTAGCATTATGCACGATAATGGGAACATTTAAACGACGAGGACACACCATCAACAGTCACTCGCCTGTAATGGCCGGGTTGAGGACTGGAGCTGTGGGCTGTGAGCAGAGGTCAAAGTGCATAAAAAAAAGTATGGGAACTGTAATGCTACATGCCAAGGTGTGGGGTGCGGGGGGGAGGGTTTGGCCCGGTCAGTGAGGTTGAGGGCGGGGTCAATGGTGTAGCTAAAAAACTATTCTGTTAGGTTTTTTGGGGTCTTTCACCTTCAGGTACTTACATATAAAAAAAACAGCTTAAATGAAAAATACATTTTAAAAAGTTAAACTAATCTGTGGCCAGCACACTACTGTACATTATGAAACCGCTATAGTGCAGAGGTCTGTGTGTATCCTGAAAGTCACTAAATAAATAATGGTTGGTGCAGTGGAGAATTGTGGCTTGTGTATTGTTAGTGCTTCGAAAGCTCAGCATGTGACAAGAAGGCACTGACAAAATGTAAGTCATTATGTTAAACTTGCATTACACACAATATAAGATATACTGCTACCAAATGTGCAAAAAAGGTTCAGATGAAACAGTACTTCCAAATATAGATTTTAGTAAAACCAACATTGCGCCTAATCATTTATTTTTATATAACTAAGCTTGAAAAGCACACACTTCACAGCTAGGGTGGTAAACTCCTTTGGAAAATAATAAATCTTAGTCATTACGAAGCTTAATTTCTTTCAGGCAAGCAGGGACCCTGGCAAAAAGGCCTGTTTATTGTTAAGCTGTCTGCCTCTCACTCCATTTCCCAGCACATGAGACTTTCAGAATGACACTTCAGCTAAATACTTTGCACTCAGAATTTAAAGTCCTGGGATGGTTGTATTTTCATAAAAAGAAAGGAATGTCATGCCCCTCTGATCCTGCTCATTTAGACCACTGGCTGTGGTAGAGCCCTGCAGCAAAACATAGGAACGTATTTGCGAAAAACTGTAGGACAGAGCTGCAAGTCTTTCTGTTGCACTGCCCACACCAATTTGAAAGGGCAGGAATGCATTATATTTACAAGATAAGGTGCATTCCTGTTTTTTCAGCCACAGTCCGAGCACAATTTAGTGCCTAGCTCCTTGGTGTCCTTGGCAAAATGCAGCACACATTGAAAGAGAAAAAAACGAGGAGAAATAAAAATACTTCTCCTCGTTACGCCACCTCTGAAAAGGCGTAAGATTTTAGTGCTGCTTCAGGTTTACATGTTATAGTAATTCTGGGGCAGCATCAAAATCCATATGTGTTGCATGGGAAAATCCACTGCAAACCCCATGGAACGCCCCCTCGCTCTGACTAAGGCAAGGCAGCGACTTGCACTGCGTTGCCATACTCAAGATTTATGAGGCAACTCAAAGCCACGCAATGTGGCTTTGCATGGCTTAATTAATCTAACTCAGGGCTTGCGTCAGTTTTGCACCATGCAACACCACGTTGCATGGTGCAAAAAGTGCTGCAAAGGGGCTCATAAATATACCCCATGATAACTAAAAGGCCTCACTTTGAATTCAGAGATGGCAATGCCAATATGTTTGGCAGTTGCTCCGTGAATACACACAGATACTCATCAAATAATGGCACATGTGTACTCTGCAGTGGTGAAAGTCTCTGCGCTGTGTGGGAAGTATTTCCATCTTGCCCGTTTTAGGTCTCATCCAGAGAGACCTTCAGCTGTCTTGCCAAAAGGTTTGGTCTTGGCAAGTGGGTGTTATGGTTACCTTTTTATTTTTTGATGCAAGCATACGTTGCAAAAAGAAAAAAAAAGAAAAAAGCATGCCACCATCCAAAAGTGGAAGCCATTTGCTTCCAATAAAAATGTTTTGTTTTTTTTAAATATAATTTTAGTAAACAATAGTATAGCTGCTTCCAAGCAGGCAGGTGTGGTTAGAATATATATAATAACACTGTTTATTTTAAAAACATGTGGCAGGAAAATATAATTCTTATAAAGAAAATAACTGCTGGCTTTGATTTACTGTAACATGAGTTATAGTTGAAACATACATGGGCAGATAAAGTTAAAAATGATTAAGAATGGAAAGAAAAAAGAACTGGTAATGTATTGATCCATTAGCCCTGGGACTCAAGTGCACTCTTTTAGGTGGATCTGCACATTTCATCAGTCGAAATGTCACCACTCACAGTGCAAAGATGTGGAAAAGGTGGGCTAATCCATTGTCCCATGTTGTAAGCTATAGTGGTAAAAAGGGAGTTAAAGCAGAATCAGGAACCTCACCACCAACCAATGTCACACACGAGCCTGCAAGTGGCCATCGTTGCATTAGGCACAGTTGCATCCACAGTCCGATTTCATATAGGTGGTGATCCTGTAACACCCACTGGATGTTTGTTATTCAGGAGCAGAAGATACCCAGCTTGGCAGGTATGGGAAAGAGACCGAAATTATTTCAGGAAAGACAGTTACCACTAGGCTGCCTTGTTTATTTTACTTTTAATAGATGGAGTTCATGAGAGTTTCTTGTTCTTGTGACAGGGATGTTTAGAATTTTGTATTTTTGGATAGTTGGGTGTAGGCAGTGACTGGACGTGTTACTGTGAGTGCTATGGGTGGAATCTATTCAGATTTAGGGAGAGGCTGGGTATGGTATGGGTGGTGTGGGTGGTAGGGTGTAGGGAATGGGTATGTGTTTTGTGGCTGTTGGGGTTTGTTGGTTTTAAAGAGGGGTGTGGTGTGTGTGTGGTGTGGGTAGGAATGCCTGTTGATGGACTTTATTAAAATAAATATATTTCATGAGACATAATTTTCTAATATTTTGTATTTTCATTGTACTTTTCCTTCACTATTACTCCCAAGGTGCAAAAGAAGTAAAACAAAGAAGCTTCAGTTTGTATTTCAATGCAGCATTTATATAGAGTTTTGTTAGGAATTGTGTCTCTAGCTGGCAGAAGTATGCACCCTGTCTATGTAGGGACCACAATCCTGGTCAGGGTAAGTCACAACACAACCTAAATTACACTGTGCTCACCCTCTGCTCACCTGGTACAGAGCAGACAGGCTAAACTTTGAAGGCAATGTGTAAAGTACTCATTCAGTAACACAGTTAAAACACCACAAAAAGCACTCCACACCAGTTTAGAAAAATAGATATTAATTATCTGAATAATACAAGACCAAAATGTCAAGAATACAATATGCACACATCCAGACATCACGGTCTGGAAGTTTAGGTAATTTTCAATCTTTAAGAATCAGTGGTCGTATCCTTTTAACAACACAGTACCTGGGATGCATAAAAAATAATGACTCAGACTGCCACCGAGAGCCACAGAGGAGGCGATACATCAAAAAGTAAAGCGATGCTTTGATTTTCCAGGTGCTGCAAAGGCAATGCATTGTTTCTCTCCATGCTGCAAGGTGATGCGTCAGTTTCTGGGGTCGCAGCCTTGGTTCCTCATTGCGATGTGGGGACATTTTGATGCCCTTGGACGATGTGTGGAAAATCCAGAACATTCTGAGAAGAGGTGGCAGGAGCTGCAGTGATTCTTCAGCCACAAGACAGGTGCAGCATCTGTCCGGCAGGCATTCCGTCAACTTTTTCAGGTCTTGCATTGATTTTCCAATGTCCTGGACTTTCTTCTCTTTGGTGAGTTATTGATAGCCATGACACTTCAGAACAGGAGGCAAGTTCAATCCAAGCCCTTAGAGTGCACTTGCAGAGGAAGGCAGAATCCTTCCAGCAGAGTCAGGGGCCAGCAAAAATGAGATCAGAAAAATGAAGGGAGGGAGGAAGGCAAAATGTTGGGGGAACAACACCCTAAGGCTGTCAGGTCTAGCATGTTTCAAATCCAAGATGAAGCCAAGAAATACTTAGATCTGCATCAGATTCTGGGGCACCCTCTTGCAGTGTATAATTGAAAGAATGCTGGTTATAGTTTCTCCAAGAAGGGAGATGCAGGGGTGTATCCTCCATTGATCCAGCAGGTGCAATGGCACCAGGGCCTAGAGGCCCGAGTTGACCACTGAATCCTGATTACTGCTGTATTTCACAGTTCAAGCATAAGGCAAGGAGGCCATTTCCTTTCTTGCACTAGGGCCCATGAATGTGGCCCATGACACACTAGCTATGCCACTGGCAAATTGCTGGGTGAAATGCATGAGATTCATATACATGCATTAAACATATTGTGGCACACATTGCCGTTCATAAGGTTTTGGGGAAGTGTGAGAATAGATAAATTGCATGCACAGGCACAGATATAGGGTGCAAGGCATGTGGATCAATTGTATCCTATGGGTGAACCTTCTATAGGCACTTTTAAGCAACCACAACTACAAACCATACAGGTCTACTGAGAGTACCAGAACTGACAGAGGCACAATCTACTTGAAGGTACAGTTAAGCATCCCAAGTGTACCAAGAAGGTCCACTTCAAAGCAACATAGGCTCAAATCAAAAGACGTTCCTTCAACCTGGACCACTTTCTATATAAGCTGCTCTCCCGGGCCACCCCTGGTGGGGCCTCTCATGCAAACCAGTGTGTGCCACTCAGCTGTGCTACTTTCTAAATCCACATCAGAAATGGTGATGGAATCATCAGTAATAAGGGAATGCTGGTAACAATTACCCCTCTGAAGCCACTTCCAATTACCCACAGACAAGGTGCCAAATGTCATTAAACTTCCACTGAACTCTAACTCCTTAGCAATTCAGGAACTACTCAGGGGCCTCAGCCTGCTCTGCTAATCCCTGTGAGTAGATATTACTGTGTGCACACCTGCAAATAAACTGCTGTCTAGACTGGACAGACCTGGACTGCTTGAGGAGCCTTGAGGTGATTTTGGCTCAGCACAATAGTTGTGAATCACTCGAGAGGCTTGTCAGTAAGGGTGGGAAGCTCCAGTCCTCTATAGGTAGCATAGACTCTCTAGGTAGCAACCCAATGAATTCTATTACAATAAGAGTCTCACAACTCAACCCAACAGGCCTCCTACTGATGGATCATTCAACAGTTATCAACTTACATGGAACTCTTTTGACCCACCCACATGCAGTTGAGGTGCAGCCGGGAGGGAGCTTGCACATAACTTGGGAAAGCCATAGACAAGATCATGAAAAAGCAGCACACCAAAATCCTATATTATTCCTAAGTTTCTGACGATATACATCAAATTCCTGTACACCTCAGCTCTTTGGGTGATGTGCAGTGCCTTGCTTTGTCTGGGACCCACGTCCATAGGAGTATTGTGCATTTGTCCTTTGGAGTATTCCCTCAGCATTGCATTCTCCTCTCTCGCTAACAGCTAAACCAAAGCCGACCTCTAATTTTTGGCAATTTAAAAAAATGTGAGTAGACAGTCCTTGCAACAATGTCTTAAGTCAAAGCACTTGTTTCTCAAGATGTTTGTAAGAAGAAGTTGTGTGATTCACATGTACATAACACATTACGGTCAAAAACATCTGATATCAGAATCAGAATTATTGGTTGGCTTACCTAAAGGGGTATGGAATACACCTAAGGATTGAGGGCATAACTTGCTGTTAGCTGTTGCAGCCAGAAGATAAAGAATGTGGAAATGATCCCTCAGGCCATGTGCTGCTTCGAGGAAGTTTGGTGAGACCACTATTGTTGAGACCAGACACCTGAAAGGATGCCCTTCCTAAGTGAACATCATAAGATGACTAGAAGAGTGAAAGGCAGAGTGCCTGTCTGATTGCTGCAACAACTTTGCACCCCCGGCATCACTGAAGAGAAGCACATGTCCTATGTGCCTCTATGACACTTTGCACCTCAGACAATCTGAAGTGCTGTGGGTGAGGCATCCATGTATCCCTGGTCTTATGCCAACAGGCAATTGCCCCAATTCTTGGACCTATTTTCCATCATCTTCAAAAATGGGGAAAAAAACTAGGGATACCCAAAGCTTTTTACAGAAGGAAAAAAGTAGAGAATGGCAAGGGGCAATAACACGTGTTTTGCTAGTCTGTGTTCCCCCAAGTCTCCCGATAAAAATGGTACCTCACTTGCGTGGGTAGGCCTAATGCCTGCGACAGGAAATGCAAAATGGACACATCACATTTTTACATTGAAATCTGACATGTTTTTTTAAAGTGCCGAGCTGTAGATTTTGCCCTTTAGCTCAGTCGGCACCTAGGGAAACCTACCAAACCTACGTATTTTTTAAAACTAGACACCTAGGGGAATCCAAGATGGGGTACTTGTGGGGCTTCAACCAGGCTCTGTTACCCAAAATCCTTTGCAAACCTCAAAATTTGGCCAAAAAAAAATCTTTCCTCTCATTTCGGTGATAGAAAGTTCTGGAATCTGAGAGGAGCCACAAATTTCCTTCCACCCAGCATTCCCCCAAGTCTCCCGATAAAAATGTTACTTCACTTGTGTGGGTAGGCATAGCGCCCGCGACAGGAAATACCCCAAAACACAACGTGGACACATCCCATTTTCCCAAAGAAAACGGAGCTGTTTTTTGCAAAGTGCCTAGCTGTGGATTTTGTCCTCTAGCTCAGCCGTCACCTAGGGGAATCTACCAAACCTGCAAAACATTTTAAAACTAGACACGTAGGGAAAAACAAGATGGGGTGACTTGTGGGGCTCTCACCAGTTTCTGTTACCCAGAATCCTTCGCAAACCTCAAAATCCTGCCAAAAAACACTTTTTCCTCTCATTTCGGTGACACAAAGTTCTGGCATCTGAGAGGAGCCACAAATTTCCTTCCACCCAGTGTTCCCCCAAGTCTCCCGATAAAAATGGTACCTCACTTGCATGGGTAGGCCTAGCGCCAGTGACAGGAAATGCCCCAAAACACAACATGGACACATCACATTTTCCCAAAGAAAACAGAGCTATTTTTTGCAAAGTGCCTGGCTGTGGATTTTGTCCTCTAGCACAGCCGGCACCTACGGAAATCGAGCAAACCTGCACATTTTTGAAAACTAGACACCTAGGGGAATCCAATATGGGGTGACTTGTGGGGCTCTCACCAGGTTCTGTTACCCAGAATCCTTTGCAGACCTCAAAATATGTCCAAAAAAACACTTTTTCCTCTCATTTCGGTGACAGAAAGTTCTGGAATCTGAGAGAAGCCACAAATTTCCTTCCACCCAGCGTTCCCCCATGTCTCTCGATACAAATGGTACCTCACTTGTGTGAGTAGGCCTACCGCCCGCAACAGGAAATGCCCCAAAACACAACGTGGACACATCACATTTTCCCAAAGAAAACAGAGCTGTTTTTTGCAAAGTGCATAGGTGTGGATTTTGGCCTCTAGCTCAGTCGGCACCTAGGGAAACCTAGCAAACCTGCACATTTTTTAAAACTAGACACCTAGGGTAATCCATGAGGGGGTGCCTTGTGGGGCTCTCACCAGGTTCTGTCCCCCAGAATCCTTTGCAAATCTTAAAATTTGGCCAAAAAAACACTTTTTCCTCTCATTTCGGTGACAGAAAGTTCTGGAATTTGAGAGGAGCCACAAATGTCCTTCCACCCAGTGTTCCCCCAATCTTCTGATAAAAATGGTACCTCACTTGGGTGGTTAGGCATAGTGCTTGCGAAAGGAAATGCTCCAAAACACTATCTGGACACATCAAAATTATCCCCCCAAAAAACTACCTGTTTTTGCGGGGGCACCTGCGTTTTTAGTCCTGGGCTCAGCTGTCATCTAGGGAAACCTACCAAACCCAGACATTTCTGAAAACTACACACCCAAGGGAGTCCAGGGAGGTGTGACTTGAATCCCCCAATGTTTTCTTACCCAGAATCCTCAGCAAACATCAAATTTAGCTAAAAAATCACTTTTTTCCCACATTTCTGTGTGGGATCACCGCACTGGGACAAATTTCCTACCACCCAACGTTCCCCTCAGTCTCCCGGTAAAAATGATACCTCACTTGTGTAGGTGGGCCAAGTGCCTGCGACAGGGAAGAGCCAAAAACATGTCAAAATTGAGGGGGAACCAAAGCGGGTCCAAAAGGGCAGTTTAAAAAAAAACATTTTTAGGCTGACAAGTGCAGCAGAATTTTTATCGGTATAGATGAGACAATGTTGGGTGGTAGGAATTTTGTGTATTCCTGCAGATTCCGGAAGGTTCCATCACAAAAATGTGGGAAAAATGTGTTATTTCCAGCAAAGTTGGAGGTTTGAAGGGCATTGTGGGTAAGAAAATGGTGCAGGTGCATGTGAAGCACACCACCCTGGAATCAACCAGATGTTTAGTTTTCAGATGTGTCTAGGTCTTGTGGATTTTTCTATATGGCAGCGTCCCAAAGCTAAAAAAGTGCAGCCCTACCCATTTTGAGAGTTACCAAGCTGTAAAACCAAAACCCAAAATAATCAAATGTCCTCTTGCTTGCCGTGGGATATGATGTTTTAGTGTGCGGGGGGAGAGATGAACGACTGCTACCCCCTTCAGTTGAGGTGGGGGCATAACCAGGCCCATACTGGTTGGTAGCCACCACCCCACTATTTTTTAAAAAAATTCCATGGCATCTAGTAGACTTTCTGCCCCCCCCCGGGTGTGGACTGGGGGTAATTGCCCCATCTGCCCACTGGTGGTCAGAACAACTTTCGCCCCATTAATTTGGGGTGGGGGCATGGTCTCTGGTGAGCTTTATGCCCCCTCTTGGGGGCAGATGGGCCTTCCAAAAATGGGGTAGATATGGCCAACAGTAATGTGCCCCCATGGGGAGTGACCCTTGCCCAAGGGGCTGCCCCTCCAAACAAAACACACACATACACACACACCAATCCCTGGTGTCTAGTGGTTTCTGCCCCCCTTGGGGGCAGATTGGCCTAACAAAAATAGGCCTAAATACAATTTGCCCCCCAGGGGAGCGACCCTGTCCTAAGGGGTCGCTCCCCATACATAAAAATATAAAGTAAATACAAATATATTTATACCCCTGATTGGTCTGGCTCTAATTTTCGGGTCTGGCTGACTATCTCGGTCTCATATATATATTGACTCCTCGGTTCCGTTAACGGAGACGTCCGTGGCTCTGAGGATTTCCACCTACGCAATATAGCGGTTGGTTGTTCAAGCTTGAACTCTGAAAGGAAAACCCCGATATTGGTGTGCCTTCTCTGAACTATCGCTGTTTTGACAATGGCGAATCCTCAGGTAATACAAGTAGCAGTTAATATGCGACAACCGCTCACAGTGCATTTGCTAGCACATGGTCTAACAAACCAGGGGGTTCCAGTCACGTTTGTGGTGGACGCCCATGCAGCCTATAAAACAGAACTTTTTTATTCTTGGGTCACATTTCCAGCTGTTGATGGGAATTCAAACACATTTCATAACTACACAATTGCGAACGCCCCTGGACAGTACAGGGCATACGCATACTTAGAAATACCGCTATCTTATCAAGAACATAATAATTGACTTGATGGCGCCCTACCCCACACCATAGCACCTGTTCGGTTAGGTCCGCTAAGTAACGATGGTCCTACATGGCCTTTATTGGCTACATATACACCACATCCTGCGGTGGCTAATTTGGCGGTGGCTGAAGTTCGTTGCTTATACACAGACTTAACGGCTACATATAGACGATTAGTACAATTTGTGATGCAGACACTAAATACGAACCCAGCGCGTGCTGCCCCAGCGCAACAACATGCAGTAGTACCGGGTATTAATCTGGCGACTGTACACTCAGTTATGGGCAAAGTACCGGCTAAACGAGAGGAGACTCAGTTTTGGCTGGCACAAAAAATTAATACGTTGGAGGCAGTATTTCCCCATACGGGCCCTCAGGATAAATATAGAATATTAACAATGTGTTTACCGTTTGGTATGGTTCCCGCAGTGGACCATTGTAATACATGAGGCACGGTGTTTGCCGCGCACTACACTACAGCACACGGTACACCGACATTAGCAAATTTACAGGAAGTGCTCAAACAAATTCAGGATGAATATGGGGCTGCCCCAGCCTTAGATTCGGGGATGCAACTGATGGGAAACTTTGCTGTGGTTTCTTCTATTATATTGAGTAATCTCAAGGGAGAGGCAGTGGCACTAGCAGTGCGTATGCGTCTTCGTGACGTCCCGCAACTCGACCAGGAGCGGGAGCTGCCGAGAATAATAGCGGAAACATATTCCAGTATCGGTCGTGATAGCCTTGGGGCTAGACCACAGAAACCGCAGTTGCAAGGGAAGGGTAGTAAGGATACTACTAAAAATCAACAAACTGAGGGTAACAACAAACACCTAAAAAAGACAGGGGAGAATCTCCGAGAACGGAGACCCCTCAGACGAAATATAATCTTAGAAATAGGGATAATTTGAAAACGCCTGGTAGATATCAATATACTAATACACGCCAATCTCGTTCCTTTCAGAACTCATCGGAAAAGAGAAATGAGAGAGGTGGGCGGTCAGAGCGGAGAACAGAGTACGTGAAACCCAGACAGGAATCACAACGCTCTTCGGAGGTTTCTGTAAAGAAGGAAGAGAAACCGATCCAACAAAAACAACAGTTTAAAAAGAAAAAAGTGGCGGCAGTCTCAATTCGACATGCTACACACGAAGAGAGTTCTCTTGAAGAACAAGAGATGGGCACTAGCACTGTTAGACAGCGCAGCAGAGGTCACAATAGTTCACCGGAATCTTCTAGAGCATCTGGAGGTGAAAGCAACTGATGACTTCATACAAGTCAAAACGGCAGATATGCGTGTCTCTGATCCCGATAGAGTATATACGGTGACTTTACAATTAGAAGGGGCCATTGAGCGCACTATTAACGCCATCTTTTGGGATCGTGTAGTCAAGATTTATGACATTCTGCTGGCCGAACAGGATTGGCCCCCTGACTTTGTTCGCGACTGTCCGGTTGGGGAGGAGGTTATTAAACCTTCGTTCTCACCACTTGTTCCAGGAGAACTCGCAGAATCCTATAGCATTGAATGGGCTCTGGCACAAGCACCCGCCTTATACAGAAATAATGTAGGGTGGGATAGGGATTCTCCTTATCACGTAATTCCGATTAAGGGCGAACCTCAGCCACAACCGCAATATCCTATTAAATATGAAGCCAGGGCATCGGTGAGGAACATACTTACACAATTGGAGTACCAGGGAGTAATTGAACCCTGTGTCTTGCCGATGAATAATCCCTTATTTCCAGTGGCTAAACCGGATCATTCTTACAGAATAGTGGTGGACTACAGACATTTGAACGGACATGCACGTACATATGCTATACAAAATTCACATAGCGCAGCACTCATGAATAATATAGTGCGTAAAAAATACAAAACTACTGGAATGGTTTCTTCTGCCCGAATATAGTGCCCGAAAGCAGGGATTTTACGAGTTTTAGTGCGTTTGGCTCTCAGAAAAACATTTGTCGTTTGCCTCAGGGTTCTAAAAATAGCCCAGGTCTGTTTTCGGCTCATGTGACTGAAATATTGCACTAGCTGGTCCCTGAAGCATTGTCATATGTTGATGATATATATCTCACAGATGACGAGTTACTACAACATTTAAGGCGGGTAGCCCGCATTGTTGTGGGATTTGCAGATATTGGCTACAAATTCAACTTCAAAAAATCCAAAATTGCCTTCCTCAGCATCATTTTCTTGGGATATGAGCTGTCGAATGAAGGTAAGAGCCTAGCACCACAATTCTTGGAAAAATATTCACAATTGCAACCTCCTAATACGATTAAGAAACTCCAGTCGTTGTTGGGATTTCTAAATTTTGGCAGAACTTACATTCCTGATTATGCTACAGGTATAAAGCTGTTGTACGAGTTGATTCGCCCAGATTTTTTTAAACATACTCTTCGAGATTTGCAACATGATCTCCTAGCTGCAAAGCATTTACACACACGGGACAATAAGAGACATCTGGTCATCAGGGCTGTAGCTGGGGCCATTGGGTTTATGTATGTTACCTTTAATGAAGGAGATACAGTCCCGATAGGATACAAGTCTCACTTGTATTCAGCTGCAGAACAACGTTTTGCACAAACAGAGAAGATTCTCACTGCTGTACAGATGGCTGTTATTAAAGAACAACCTCTTGCCCAGGGCAAACGCATCATAGTTGTTTTCCCCATTCCAGCCCTAGAGGCTGTTACAAAGGCGAGTGTTCCGAATGCGAAAGCATTACATCCGCTTTGGATACAATGGGCTACGTCTCTAACAGCCAATGATGTAGATTACGTTTTTGACCCGAAACTACAGACACAGGAATTTCTCCAATATGAAATAGAATATCCTGTTCCCGCTGACACGTTGCCTATTGATCAATATCAGGTAGTCATGTACACCGATGGCTCTGCACAACCTGCGGTGGGAACAAAACACCAATATTCTGCTGCACGTGCGGTGGTGAGAGGCCATATGTAGGGGGAGAAGTTCTGCCCCCAACATACTTATACACAGACATTGGGGACTGTACGGCGCAGTTGGCTGAGCTGAAAGCTCTATTATTGGCCTTGGAACATACGGATCTGGCACAGTTTACACTTCTTGTTTGTGATTCTTACTACTGTGTCCAGTCTTTTAATGAATATTTGCATTACTGGAGATTAAATGGGTTCAGAGATTCAAAGGGTAACACCATAAAACACAGATTGCTGTGGGGGAAGGTAGTGGATCTAAAGGAAATGCTCCCTAAAGTCCATGTTGTACAAACTCTTGGACACCAACGCGTTGGAATACACGTTGCTGGAAATACTTTGGCTGATGAAGCCGCAAAATCGGCAGTGGCAGTTGCCACTGTGGCCGCAGTTACTCGTTCGTGTTCCAAACCAGACACAGAGATTTTGGCGGCCATTAAAGCTACGGCTGATGGCACGCCTTATCCTAAGGGATTTCCATCTAACTATCATTACTCAATGGGTGGTATGCTGAACGCTGAGGTTAAAATTCCAGGCGTGGGTGTACGCGAAATGCTCAATAAAATAGTGCGACCTCAATTAATTACTACAGCGCATGAAGGGGTGGCATCTGCACAAGCTGTGTGGGGGTGGCATCTGCGATTTCGCTGTTGCAGGCCTGTTACTGGTGGCCTGGTCTCTATAAAGAGACGAAGCAGTATGTCCATTGTTGTGACATCTGTCAACAAATTAAAGTTTCACCGGCTAAACGCCCGCAGCAGACGCCCCTTCTGATTTCAAGTAAACCATTACAGTGTGTGTACTTGGACCATTGTGGTCCGATAACAGCAGATAGTGCATACAAATATATTTTGGTGGCTGTAGATTCGTGCTCCAGGTTTGTGTGGGTGTGGCCACAGCGCTCGGCTGACGCTCAAACTGTTATTAAAGATTTGCTTATCTTTGTCGGTACATATGCAGTTGCGGCTTTCCATTCGGACCAGGGCCCTGCTTTTGCCTCTAAGGCATTCAGGGAAGCCATGGCTTAGTTGGGGGTCCAGCTACAGTTCTCGTCTCCATTTCATCCAGAGGGAAATTCTTTTGTGGAGCATTTAAATCGCAATTTAAAGCAATCCTTCACAGCTAGAGTTATAGGTACGGGTCGTAGTTGGCAAACCCACCTGTATGGAGTACAGAGAGCACTCAATAACTTGCCTAGAAGGTCCCTGGGGGGTCGTACTTCATGTGAGTGCCTGTTTGGAACACAAATGTTTGTTCCTGATCTAGATGGTCCTGGTTTGGAGGCAGCAGAAACGTCTTTTGACATAAATGATCGTGTCACTGTTTTGCAGGAATTACAGCAGTTCCGTGAGGATAACTCTTCGGCCAGTGCTGCCTCCACAAGAATTAAGGATGAGCCAGTTACGCCTACTGGTTGGTTTCCCAGAATTGGGGATCTTGTGCGTGAAAAGGTTGCAGTGAAAAAAGAATTTGGCCCTTCGTATCGAGCACCAGTCCCTATACTGGGAATCCACGGAACCCGAACTGTGATTTTGCTGCCGTTGCAAGGTGCCAAAGGAAATCGCTTTGTCTCCATCGACAATGTCAAGTTACAACATGTGCCCGATTCTGCACAGCAGACCAAGAGGAACGCCCAGTAGTTCCCGAATCCCTCTCACTACTGGGGAAGATGTTCCACTACAGGTGGTTTGCATCAATGCTGCTTCCTCTCCGGGCATGGGGAGGGTGGAAGATGATCTTACGATTGTTCCACTCACTACAAGTCGCGGTAACTAGTGATGTTACTGAGGGTGTTATCTACAGTGTACCACGGCGAGAAACACCTGCTACTCCTTTGTTTATGGTGGCACCTTTTGCGAGAACTGCCTCCGGATGCTTTCATAACAACGACGATGGTCTATCAGACTCTTTGTCCTCTTCAACACCTGTCCACGTAAGCTGATGTATCGGCTTAAAGATACGTATTTTGTTTTTCCTTGGAACTATCTGTGGCTTTTTATGACTCTGATGGTTTTTGTTCTGTGGATAGGGTTTGTTGTTACCTTTTTTCTAGTAATACATGGTCATTTTCTTCCTGAGAGATCAGAGGTTGAACAAGTGGAGGAGGTGTTGAAGCCACATTTTTCATCACATAAGGTTCTAAGAGACTTGCCCTTTGTGAACATTTCCGCTGTGCCAATTCCAGATGGGATTGTGTGGGACAGAGTAATGTTTGATATATATGGTTCCACTGAGACGATTCAAATACCGTATGTTCTAAAGTTATCGATGAATGATGTAGTAATACCAGGCATTGTATCTGAGGATTGGGACGTGAAGACAGTTGATTCTATGTTGACAGAGTTGCAATATTATACTGTCTATGACAATGAAGATGCTTACCAGTTTAGAGATAATAATGGTGACATGTTGTGTTACAATTATTATGGGCACCACTTTATTCATAAAGCCAGTAAGGGAGTTCTAAAACATATTCTGATAAGTTTGCATATTTTTCTGGGCATCATCAAACAAGCGCTAAGTCATATTATTTTAAATTAACTCTGCTTGCAAATAAGCAAATACTGTTGACTAATACGAAATTTCTGTATTCAAATTTGTTTGTTTCCCAACTGTCTATTGAGGGGTATGAATATTGGTAAAAAAATGTTGATTTGAAAAGTGTTTGGGGAACAAAACACTGGCAAATGCAGGGTAGGGAAACATTGTTTAGAGCATGTCTCATTCCTGTCCAAATGATATTCATAAATGACACAGTGCAACAGACTAGCTGTTTGGGCTTAGCAACTATTAGAGAGTTGAATATGCCTGGCCTACCTGTCCCTTCCAAAATGAAAGATTGGCAGCAATATATAAACGCCACCTTTACTGAGTTAACGGAAAGGGTGCAGAATGGTACGTTTAACACTTCATTGACACGTCCAGGCGGGTGGTTATTGTGGCCCATAGACACAAATGGGTGTCATCAGGGTTTTGTCACCTCCTCGGGGGGTTTCAGGACCAGTAGGGCAGACCCTCGCTATATATCACCTGAACATGCTGATATCATTACTACATATAGCGTGGGGAAACTATGTCAACAATGGTTAAAGTCATCCACGCTAGATGCAGTTAAGACACATCTCACGCTTCTGTCTAATTATACTGACTTGCAAGACTTTTTGTCAGGACCGAGAGTGCCCCGGAGAAAACGTTTTTTGTACGAAGTATACAATGAGATATGGAAACTTTCCCAACAGGAGGCTGTGGCCCGGTTAAGGCAGATAGAGCAGGAAAATTTGAAACAAGCATTATCTGTGGTGGATAATGGAGTACACCCTGTCTGACCGTATATATACAATTGACAACATTGTTTCCTCTGCTATAGACATTATTAGATCAGATATGTCTTCCTTATATCATGGACAGAGTCAAATGCGGTCCATTATGCAGGTGGGTTCGACACTTCAGACGCTGAAGGCGGGTCGCGTTCCATGGCAGCACATCAGGGGCAGGGAGATATTTTTTTCCTTTAATTTGACACGTCAACAACAGCTGATGCCAAAAAAGGAAGCAACATATGTCATGTTGAATACTGAAAAATTGGAAAGGTTGCCTTTTAACGGTGGTCGAGATTCCCTCAGCTGAATGGTTAATACACGGGGTTATTAATCTGCCCATTTCCACATTACAGTTCACTTCTTGTTTGAAACACGTTCCGGTGGGCAGATATGAAAGGTTAGGAGACAGTTATAAACATGAGGTGTGGGAGCTTCCCTTTATATACAGATGTCTTAATGGCATGAGAGAGGTTTTTCTTAGCGGTAGTGAATGCAAAACTTCTGTCAGCCATTCGATGGTTTGTAAGCAGCTGTCCTTGCATGGGGCGTGTAATGCCTCGGTTGCAAATTTGTCTTGCTATCTAAAGGGAGTTCCAGTCCCTGTGATTAAAAACACGTTCCAGGTGCTTTCAAACGGCAGCTATGTCCTCCTTAACAGTGAAGACTGTTGTGGCATGCGTGCCGGAATAGTTTACGTAGTTTTGGTCACCAAGGTCGTTACTTGCTGCGGAAATGTGTTATTCCCCCCCACTAAATTAAGGGAGGTGGCTGATATCTGGCCTCACATTGCTACTTCAAAGGTGAATTTCGACAAGTTGAGTCGACTAAAGGCTTTATTGTTTCAAAAGCATGTGTCCCTTACATCTGCAAGCGAGACTTATGCACTTCAGGTGGCAAGGTCATCAGCAGAGAATATCCTGCTTTCCGTGACTTCTGTGTGAATTGGATTCCTTCAAAATTGACATTGTTCTATGAAATTTGGCTCTCAAGTCACATGCTTTAAATTAGAATTTTGGGCTTTGATGTCCTCTGGACTTGTCGAAATGTGGTTTTTAGATTTTCTAGGGCATTTTTTTATTATGCTTTGATTAGAACCACTTTCTACTGACAAGGGGAGGGTGTAGTGTAGCCATTTTTATGTAGCTTTTGCGCGCTTGCTTCAGGCCTTAGGCCTTTGTGCGCTTTGCCCTAGATGCTTTTTATTTCTTTGCTCGCAGCATCGGGCCTCTGTGCACTTTGCTCTAGATGCATTTTATTCAGCTTCGTACTGTTATTTTTTAATAACCAGCTCTACGGTCTTGTTTTATTCTTCATATCACACTGTTTAGCCTACTTCAGCATCGGAGTTTTCAATAATACATTCTCGCTTACTCTGTGCTTCAGTCAAGGATACAGTCTGGTACATTGCCGATAGACGTGGTAGGAGTTTAGTCTTTGGGTTGTAGACGATACATATTCTTGCGTAGGACGTTTTGTTACCACATCGACATGTTAGTTATAAAAACACTTCCTTGTCCTAATACATTCGAGAGGGAGATTCCGACCAGGGAACCACAACTAGACACTAAGGCCCTCATTCTGACCCTGGCGGTCGGTGATAAAGCGGCGGCCAAGCCGCCAACAGGCCGGCGGTCTAAAATATGCAATTCTGACCCTGGCGGGAACCGCCAACACAGCCCGCCAACTTAACACTCCGACCGCCACAGCGGTACAAACAAACAGCACGGCGGTTCCCGCCAACAGCCCGGCGGCAGACAAAGTACCGCCCACCCTATTACGACCCACCAATCTGCCACCTTTTCCGGGGCGGGAGCACCGCCGACAAGAACACGGCGGAAACAGACTACGAACGGGAAAACGCTCACCTCTACGCACTCCACGCGAGATTCCGGCAGTATGGAGCCAGAGTTGCAGGTCATCCCCGCACTCCTATTCCTGCTCATATACCAGGAGCACGCCCGGCGGCGCGGAAGACATCGGTGAGTACGGCACCTACGACACAGGGGAGGGAAAAGATTACCGGCACACACCCACCCACCCACACCCACTACAACACACACATCAATGCATTCCCACAGATCACTGTCACAACCCACAAACCACCCCCCTCCGAAATAATGCAAAGACCAAAAGAAGAGATCATAAACGGGCAGATATATTGAAATATGTACACCAGTAATCCCAATTAATAAATAAACTATGTACAAAATATATACAGCTACTAAATGTAGTCCAACCACTGTCCGTGGATCACAGGGGTCCTGTGCAAAGGGGCAAGGCCCAGTCCCACGACAAGAACTCCACGGAGATAACACTGCAGGGGCATCAGAAAGAAAATAGGACAGGCACCTCAGGGGGAAGGGAAGGGGGGGCACCTCAGCCACTTGAGTACACGACGCCAGATCCACGAGGGGACTCCATGACCACTGGCCCATCCTGGAGAGAGCAAAGCCACAGTCCAAACAGTCCATACAGTGGGTGGCCTGCCCACTGGGCCATCCTGGGGAGAGCAAAGCCACAGTCCATACAGTCCATACAGTGGGTGGCCTGCCCACTGGGCCATCCTGGGGAGAGCAAAGCCACAGTCCATTCAGTCCATACAGTGGGTGGCCTGCCCACTGGGCCATCCTGGGGAGAGCAAAGCCACAGTCCATACAGTCCATACAGTGGGTGGCCTGCCCACTGGGCCATCCTGGGGAGAGCAAAGCCACAGTCCATACAGTCCATACAGTGGGTGGCCTGCCCACTGGGCCATCCTGGGGAGAGCAAAGCCACAGTCCATACAGTCCATACAGTGGGTGGCCTGCCCACTGGGCCATCCTGGGGAGAGCAAAGCCACAGTCCATACAGTCCATACAGTTGGTGGCCTGCCCACTGGGCCATCCTGGGGAGAGCAAAGCCACAGTCCATACAGTCCATACAGTGGGTGGCCTGCCCACTGGGCCATCCTGGGGAGAGCAAAGCCACAGTCCATACAGTCCATACAGTGGGTGGCCTGCCCACTGGGCCATCCTGGGGAGAGCAAAGCCACAGTCCATACAGTCCATACAGTGGGTGGCCTGCCCACTGGGCCATCCTGGGGAGAGCAAAGCCACAGTCCATACAGTCCATAACAGACCCCACTGCCACTGGAGGAGGCAAGTTGGCCAGAGGACATCCTGCAGCCCTGCCCGAGATAGATCCTGCCCTGCCACGTCTGCCAAAGGGCCAGCGGTTCTTGCCCTGAAGGGCCCAGTTCAGCGGTTCTTGAGACGGCGGGGCCCAGTTCAGCGGTTCTTGAGACGGCGGGGCCCAGTTCAGCGCTTCTTGCCTTGAAGGGCCCAGTTCAGCGGTTCTTGAGACGGCGGGGCCCAGTTCAGCGGTTCTTGAGACGGCGGGGCCCAGTTCAGCGCTTCTTGCCTTGAAGGGCCCAGTTCAGCGGTTCTTGAGACGGCGGGGCCCAGTTCAGCGGTTCTTGAGACGGCGGGGCCCAGTTCAGCGGTTCTTGAGACGGCGGGGCCCAGTTCAGCGCTTCTTGCCTTGAAGGGCCCAGTTCAGCGGTTCTTGAGACGGCGGGGCCCAGTTCAGCGGTTCTTGAGACGGCGGGGCCCAGTTCAGCGCTTCTTGCCTTGAAGGGCCCAGTTCAGCGGTTCTTGAGACGGCGGGGCCCAGTTCAGCGGTTCTTGAGACGGCGGGCCCAGTTCAGCGGTTCTTGAGACGGCGGGGCCCAGTTCAGCGGTTCTTGAGACGGCGGGGCCCAGTTCAGCGGTTCTTGCCTTGAAGGGCCCAGTTCAGCGGTTCTTGAGACGGCGGGGCCCAGTTCAGCGGTTCTTGAGACGGCGGGGCCCAGTTCAGCGGTCCTTGCCTTGAAGGGCCCAGTTCAGCGGTTCTTGAGACGGCGGACGGTCTATGGCCAACTGCTAATTGCCTGGTGGTGCCCTCCTGGGCAGCGGGGATGGTGCTCCTTCACTGCCCACCTGGGCTGTGGGTGGTGGGGCCCTCCTGGTCAGCTGGGCTGGGTCCTCCCTGGGCAGCGGCTATGGGGGTGGTGGGCTCTCCCGGGGCAGCTGTGCCGGTTCCTCCCGGGGCAGCGGCTATGGGGGTTGTGGGCTCCTCCTGGGCAGCAGGCCTGCTGCCTGACCTCTCCAACTTGCTGCCCTTGCCCTCCTTAGTCGTCGGCCTGTGGCCCTTTCCTCCCTTTGGAGCTGTGGCTGGTGACTGTCTCTGGGTGGTGTCCGGGGGGGATGTAGAAGGCACGCTCCTGCGGCGCCCCTTCCGCCTTCTGCTCCTCTTCCCAGGGGGTGGGCTGGCTGTCCCCTTGCTGCTGGGCGAAGATCCAGACATGCGGGCTGGCGGGCTCCAATACCCCTGCACCCTTGTCAAGGGGGCTGCAGGGCTGGTGGTGGCTGAGGTGCTCTTCTTACCCCGACGAGAAGGAGGGGGGGGCTCAGGGTCAGGAAAGAAGTTAGTAGTGGCGAGGAAGAGCTTCTTGGGACAATGGAGAGTGGTAGGTACAGTGGGAATGGGAGTGGAGGGAGAGGATGTGGTTGTAGGTGAGTCACGTTTGCTGTCTTTGGGTGCAGGTGCAGGAGGGATAGGCTGTCGTGAGGTGGATGGCTGTTGGGTGGGTGGGTGGCTGCGTTTGTGTGGTGTGGAAGAGGGGGTGACAGACACAGTGGGAGAGGACACAGGGGACGTGTAAATGGCAGTGGGGGTGGTGACTGCACGTGTGCGGACTGGAGTGGAGGGTGTGCTGGTGATGGAAACACTGGCTGATGGTGAGGTGAATGGAGGTGTGAGTGTAGACGTCACAGGGAGGGAGGAGGGAGACGAGGAGGTGGGGGTCACAGAGGTGGTAGTGACTGTTGGCATGTCTGCATCGGAATGTTGCGTGTGTGAATGTCTGCGTGATCTGTGGTGCTTATGTTTGGATGAGCTTCTCTTGGGTGTTGAGGTGTGTGCAGGCTGGTCTGATGGTGTGGGTGGGACAGGCAGAGGAACAGGAGACTGGGAGGAGGGAGTTAGTAGAGGCAGGCAGGAGACAGGGACAATGGCTGCCGTCAGTGCTGAGGCCAGAGCCTGGAACGATCGCTGATGGGCAGCCTGACCCGAATGAATGCCCTCCAGGTACGCATTGCTGCGATGAACCTCCCTCTCCACCCCCTGGATGGCATTCAAAAGGGTAGTCTGCCCAACAATGAGCGTTCGGAGGAGGTCAATGACCTCCTCACTGAGGGCAGCGGGGGTAACAGGGGCAGGGCCTGAGGTGCCTGGGGCGAAGGAGATGCCCGGCTTCCTGGCAGAGCGGGCACGGGGCGAACGCTGAGGGGCTGCTGGGAGGGCGGAGATGGTGCGCTGGGTGGCGGCTGTACCTGTAATGGCGGGGGGCACGGATGGTGCCACCCCCGCAAGGGAGCCCCCTTCCGAGGACGTGTCCGTGTCGCTGCAGGCTCCAGTCGTCCCCGTCGTGGAGCTCCCCTCGCCCTCCGTCTCACTGGTCCAGTCTGACTCTGTGGCATGGCCCTCCTGGGCCATGTGAGATGCAGCTCCCTCCTGCCCCGATGCCACTTCTCCTCCGCCTGATGATGCTGATGCACACAAGCACAGAAAGACAAACAAAAAGGGGGGGGGAGAGAGAAATAAAGGGATATTGAGTACATGGATCTCCGGTACAGTTAGCGGACATGACAGACACAGATGCCCCCTGCACTAAGTTGCGCACTTGGGGTCCGCTACGCATTCCGTGGAACATGCCCTACACGCCTAGAGTTGACAACTGCACCCATGGATGACACGGCCCAGGGATGGCTGTACTGACAAACTACTGAGGGTGGTGGCTGGGGACACAGGGGCTTACGGGGGTGCCCAGCCTACAGATATCGCCCTGGCCTAGGGGGACCCCCAGCCATCCTCCCCCAACCAGACACCTCCACTGCGCGACAACAGAGTAGATAATGCTTGTACTCACCCCCTTGTGTCTGCTGTGCTGCCCTCACGCGCCCATCCAATTCAGGGTAGGCCACCGCCAGGATCCGGAACATCAGGGTGCTCAGTTGACGGCAGGCACCCCGCCTACGTTGGGAGGCCATCCCCAGCAGAGACTCGGCGGTCTTCTTGGTCCCGCGGCGGATGTCCTCCCACCTCTTGCGGCAGTGGGTGCCCCGTCGATGGTGGACCCCCAGGGCCCGGACTTCCTTGGCGATGGCACGCCAAATCCCGATCTTCTCATGGGCGCGGACCTATGTGACACGTAAAGGGAGGGAGAAATACCACGTTCAAGTTTCTCAGCATTTTCCTTTCCAGTGGCCCAACGCCCCCCATCCCCGCCAGGCCCCCCGCCATGCCCAACATGCCCCCCATCCCCGCCATGCCCCCCGCCATGCCCAACATGCCCCCCATCCCCGCCAGGCCCCCCGCCATGCCCAACATGCCCCCCATCCCCGCCAGGCCCCCCGCCATGCCCAACATGCCCCCCATCCCCGCCAGGCCCCCCGCCATGCCCCCCGCCATGCCCAACATGCCCCCCATCCCCGCCAGGCCCCCCGCCATGCCCCCCGCCATGCCCAACATGCCCCCCATCCCCGCCAGGCCCCCCGCCATGCCCAACATGCCCCCCATCCCCGCCAGGCCCCCCGCCAGGCCCCCGCCATGCCCAACATGCCCCCCATCCCCGCCAGGCCCCCCGCCATGCCCCCCGCCATGCCCAACATGCCCCCCATCCCCGCCAGGCCCCCCGCCATGCCCAACATGCCCCCCATCCCCGCCAGGCCCCCCGCCATGCCCCCGCCATGCCCAACATGCCCCCCATCCCCGCCAGGCCCCCCGCCATGCCCAACATGCCCCCCATCCCTGCCAGGCCCCCCGCCATGCCCCCCGCCATGCCCAACATGCCCCCCATCCCCGCCAGGCCCCCCGCCATGCCCCCCGCCATGCCCCCCGCCATGCCCCCCATCCCCGCCAGGCCCCCCGCCATGCCCCCCGCCATGCCCAACATGCCCCCCATCCCCGCCAGGCCCCCCGCCAGGCCCCCCGCCAGCCCCAACATGCCCCCCATCCCTCCAGGCCCCCCGCCAGGCCCCCCGCCAGCCCCAACATGCCCCCCATCCCCGCCAGGCCCCCAAGCCAGCCAGTGGCCCCAAATCCATATAGAATTAAACTCACTTGTTGGTCTGGAGGACCGTAGAGTAGCGCATACTGGGGGAGGACCCCATCCACAAGTTTCTCCAACTCCTCTCCAGTGAAGGCAGGGGCCCTTTCCCCAGTCGCAGCAGCCATTGTCCCTTCCAGACCGAGGTCACAGCAACACTTGCAGTATAGGTCCTCTCCTGTGAAAGTTCAAGTCGCAAGTGGATAAGTAGATAGAAAATGGCGGTCACGTCCGCGGCGGTGCGTACCGCGGCTGTGCGTCCCGCCACCGCCGGCGCCCTTCGCCATTGGCTCCTGAAACCCATAGGCTTCAATGTTAACCAATGCGGCTTCGCGCCGCGGTCTTCGCCCGCCGCCCGCCGCGGTGTGCCACGCCAGCGCATTGACCTCACATCCCATTGTCACACTTCACAGGTCAGGCAGCCGCCATTTCCAGGGCCCACATGGCTCAATTTCAACTGCGTCACACAGGCCTAGGCCTTGCATAGCCACTCAGACACGCCATTCACTGCATAGAGAATCGTATACTGTGCTAGCTGTGAGTACGTACCTGTGGGTTGCTTGACTGTGTGCTCCATGTTGTCCTTCCTAGGCACCGTCCGCTGGGTTGGGCGAGGAGACGGATGAATCCTCCCGTGTACCGACCGCTGGTGGACCTGTCGACAATGGAAGAACGCCACATTATCCTGACCTACCGTCTTAACCGTGCCACTATCCATGAACTGTGTGCCCAGCTGGAGCCCGACCTGATGTCCCCCATCCGCCAACCCACAGGGATTCCCCCTCTGGTGCAGGTCATGTCAGTACTACATTTCTTGGCAAGTGGGTCATTTCAGACAACCGTGGGAATTGCTTCCGGAATGTCTCAGCCCATGTTTTCGAAGGTGTTATCCAGAGTGTTGTCTGCCCTGATGAAATCCGTGAGGAACTACATCATTTTCCCTGAGGTGGGCGAATTGGCTACAGTGAAGGGTGATTTCTACGCCCTTGGACATATTCCCAACGTAATTGGTGCCATTGATGGGACCCATGTGGCTTTGGTTCCCCCAAGAGACAGGGAGCAGGTGTACAGGAACAGAAAAAATTACCATTCAATGAACATCCAGGTGGTGTGTTTGGCTGACCAGTACATCTCGTATGTAAATGCCAAATTCCCAGGGTCAGTGCATGACGCCTACATCCTCAGGAATAGCAGCATCCCTTACGTGATGGAACAGCTACAGAGACACCGTGTATGGCTAGTGGGGGACTCTGGGTACCCCAACCTGTCGTGGCTACTGACCCCAGTAAGGAATCCCCGGACCAGGGCAGAGGAACGGTACAATGAGGCCCATGGGCGTACTAGGAGGGTGATCGAACGCACCTTTGGCCTCCTAAAGGCCAGGTTTAGGTGCCTGCATATGACCGGTGGATCCCTAATGTACTCACCTAAGAAGGTGTGTCACATCATCGTGGCCTGCTGCATGCTTCACAACCTGGCTTTGCGCCGCCAGGTGCCTTTCCTGCAGGAGGATGGTCGAGACGGTGGTGTTGTGGCAGCGGTGGAACCTGAGGAGAGTGACGAGGAGGAAGACGACGGGGCTGAAACAGACAACAGGGACAGAATCATTGAACAGTACTTCCAATAGGACACAGGTAACATTTCAAAGATAATTTAGTAAATGTTAACTACTCTGCAGCATCTCTGCTGCCTGTCTATTTGCCCCAGTGTATGATGACTGAGTTTTGGCTTTTCCCTCCCTATTTCAGATCTGGGGTCCCCACTACGAGTCCTGTGCTTCGTTTCCCCATGGACTACAGCTTTGTGGCAGCTGTTTGTTGACTTCACCATGTACAAGGACATATTTGCACTGTCATGTCAATTACAATCTATTGAAATCACAGCCAGACTCCTGATATTTTGGTGCAAAATAGGTGTTTATTGAAGTGCTCAAAATGGGATGGGTGGTTTCAAGTGGGTGGGGGCTATGGTGAAGGAATGTCCATGGCAGAGTCCAGAGTAACAGTCACACAGGTGCATTGTCCAGAGGCCTGTGGAGAGATGGAGCATGGGCAGTTCAAGGATGGACAGGGTGACAATGTGGGACAGTGGGATGACATCAGGTGGTATCCTTTGCTGGCGGGGGTCTTGACATCCTACTCTGTCTTCTTGCGAGATCTCAGGGCCCTCTTGCGGGGTGGTTCTTCTCCTGCAGGAGGTGGGGGTCTGGTGGGCTGCTGCTGTGCGGGGGCCTCCTGTCCACTAGCGCCGGCGGAGGTGGATGGCTGTTCTTGGTCCAGGCTAGTGGCAGGGGCCCTTGGGTGTTGTTCAGTGTCCGCCCTGCTGTTTACGAGGTCCTGCAGCAGCCCTACCATGGTAACCAGGGTGGTGTTGATGGCTCTGATGTCCTCCCTGTACCCCCGATAGTGTTCCTCCTGCAGCACCTGGATCTCCTGGAACCGGGCCAGTACCGTCGCCATCGTCTCCTGGGAGCGGTTGTATGCTCCCATGATGGTGGTGAGGACCTCGTGGAGAGTGGGTTCCCTGGGCCTCTCCTCCCCCCCCTGTCGCACAGCTGCCCGCCGAGTTGCCCTGTTTCCCTGGGCCTCTGCCCCCTGGCCGGTGTGCCCACTACCACTGCCCCCAGGTCCCTGTTGTTGTTGGGGTGGTGGGTTATCCTGGGTGCCCTGTAGTGGTAGACACACCGCAGATTGACGCGCCCTGGAGACAGAGGCATGGGCCCGCTGGGTGGGAGCTGTGCTGGTGTTCCCAGAGGGGTTTGGGTCTGTAGTGGCCTGGGCCTGTGTGAGGGGAACCGACTGTCCAGAGGTTCCCGATGGTCCGGGCTGGTCATCGGTGTCCAGGTCGACAGAGCTGCTGTCATCGCTGACGGCCTCTTGGGTGGGGGGTGTGGATAATTCTGGCCCCTCCGCCGCGGTGTGTTGACGGTCGGGTCCTGCAGGGGTATAGAGGTATGGTTATAGTTTAAATGTGTGGCATATGGGTGTATCTGTGGGTTCTCGTGTCCCCAAGTGCTGGCATTCGTGTGTGGGGGCTTTGGTGAGGGTGGCTTGTGGGGGGGATGTGTATATGCATTGGGCATGCTTTGGTGATGGGTGTCCATGCTTAGTGGACGCATGCAGGCCTAGGTTTTGGGATGTGTGGGTTGTGATGGTGAGACATTGGCGGGGAATAGGTGTGCTGGGGGTGGGGGTGAGGATGGTGGTGGGGGTGAGGATGGTGGTGGGGGTGAGGATGGTGGTGGGGGTGAGGGTGGGGGTGAGGATGGGGGTGGGGGTGAGGGTGGGGTTCGAGGATGTGGGTGAGGGTTGGGGTCTGATTTGGCATGCAGGTGGGGGGGAAGCAGTATTGAAGCTTCAACTTACCAGTATCCATTCCTCCGCCGACTCCTGCGAGGCCGTCAGGATGCAGGATGTTCAAGACTTCCTCCTCCCATGATGTGAATTGTGGGGGTTGAGGTGGGGGTCCTCCGCCAGTCTTCTGCACGGCGATGTTGTGCCTGGATACCATGGAACGCACCTTCCCCCGTAGGTCGTTCCATCGCTTCCTGATGTCTTCCCGATTTCTGGGGTGCTGTCCCACTGCGTTCACCCTGTCGACAATCCTCTGCCATAGCTCCGTCCTCCGGGCAATGCTGGTGTATTGTATCTGTGTGCCGAACAGCTGGGGCTCTACCCGAACGATTTCCTCCACCATGACCCTGAGTTCTTCGTCTGTGAAGCGGGGTTGTCTTTGGGGTGCCATGGGGTGGTGTGTATGATGTGTGGGGTGGAGTATGTTTATTTAAGTGAGTTGAGTGTGGTGGTGTGTGTTGTTTTGTGTGTGGATAGTGTGTGGGTGATGGTGTTGAGTGGCTGTGGCTGTTATGTTTTGGATGCTGGTGTCTCGCTCTTGTCTTCTTTACGAATTTTTAAGCGTAGGGGTTTGTGGGTGATGTGGGTGTGTGTTTTATATTGTATTGTGTGTGTGGGAGTGGTGTGTGTATGTGTATCAGGTGTGTGGGATTCAAATCGTCCAATGTGGCTGAGTTTTGTTCGTTTGTGTGTATTCTGACCGCGCCGGTGTGTCCCGCCAATGGAATACCGCGTTTGAATGACCGCCGCGTGGATTCGTGGGTCGTAATGGCATGGGCGTATTTCTGTTGGCGTGGCGGTGGAGGTTTGGTCACCTCCACCTTTCCGCCGACCGCTGGTCTGGCGGTCTGTTGTGGCGGTCGGATTTTCGGAGGTTTGCCTTCTGCGGGTCAGAATGACCGTGGCGGGTTTCCGCGACCGCGGCGGGATTATGGAGGATTTCTGACCGGCGGTAGGCGCCTTTTACCGCCGAGGTCAGAATGACCACCTAACTGCCCTGTTGCAGATGCTGATCCAGATCACAGGCCTTTGCTCAGGTATGAGGGTTGATGTCTTCCCAGGGAATCTGAAAGGCAAGCTTAGAGCTTAACATGCTGTGCTCAAAATATAACAAAATTAGAGAGAACGTAGTTTGTTAACACTATGATAGCGTTATTCCTATGTTTCACTCTCTTGGTTACTATTTTAATCCTACTGTGTTGTATGGTTCTGGTTATTGGGGATCGCGCCTTATTATCTAGAATGCTAGTTGTTTTATTAAATCAATCTATAAAACTTAAACTGTTTCTGTCATTTGTATATGAGATCATACTGTAAATGAGAGAGCTGGTTGGGACCTGAGTGACCACGACTTCCCTGAGAAGTTCTAAGATGTCATGCGCTTGGCTGCCAAATCATCCCTTCCCCTTGGGAGAGGTGAGGCACTGCTAGTTAGCCGGAGCAAAACCAGATTGAAGGTGACCGGGGTCCTTCTTAGTGGGTCAGACTTAGTCCCCCACACCAGGAACGACTCTGCCACCTAGAAATCCAGTAGCCTCATTTAGGATAATGTGAGCCAACGCGACATGGCACAAAATCCCTGATGTCTAGTGGTTTCTGCCCCCTCAGGGCAGAAATGGCCTAAACACCATTCCCCCCCCCCACCCCCCCAAGGAAGGGACCCTTGCCTAAGGGGTCGCTCCCTACACATAAAAGAAAAAACAATTATCCCTGTTGTCAGGGGTTTTCTGCCCCCCCCACCCCACCACGGGGCAGATCGGCCTAACTATATTAGGTCAATCAGCCCCCGGGGGGGCAGAAATGGCCTAAAAATAATATGGCCCCCTTAGGGAGCAACCCTGGCCCAAGGGGCCACTCCCTTTATTATAAATCCCTAAAAAACAAAAAACAAAAATCCATGGTGTCTAGTGGCCATTTCTGCTGCCTGATCGTGAAATGCTCTGAGAGACAAGAAAGGAAAGGAAAGGTCTTTACCTTCCTTTCTTGTCTCTCCTGCCCTACCTCCTGGATGGAAGAAAAATGCAAAAGCATTTTTCTTCCGGGATCAATCCGAAGTGACCTCTGATGAGATCAGCGCACGATTTCCCTTTCATCCCTGATGGGGGTGTGTGGGTGGGGGGTCCACGGGGGGAGAGCTAGGGCTTCCCCCGTGGGCCCGGTGCAGGACGAGGTGGTCTCATCCCAGGCACACGGGAACTGTGTGTGAGGACGAGACCACCTCGTTCAAGGCACCAAAGGGGTTAAAGATTCATGAACCGGGTCAACCATCTTTAAATTTCTAAAGTAGCATGTGTAGCATCTACCTCGGAAAGTATAACAAAGACCGAATACCATTTGGACAAGCCGGCTGGCAAAAAAGTGTGTAAATATCACAAAAAATTAGTGCCAATTCAATCAATCAATCAATCAATCATAGATTTGTAGAACACAGCTAATCACCCATAGGGTCTCAAGGCGCTATTTGTGGGTGCGGAATTAAATCAGAACAGTAGATGTGTGTATTGCTCACCATACTCTAGAGAGCAAATTCCATACTTAAACTTGCAAAACCATTTCTTATATCACAGAAGTCAAATAAATAGGAATAAATTAGGGTATAACAATTACAAAACCATAACTACAGGAACATTATAGAAGAATCTCAGGAAAAGTCAGTGCACAATAAACTTTGCATGTAAACATTCATTGGATGAGGGCCCATATTTCATCCACTTCTCTTTAACCCATTTATAGCTGTACCATATTTCTCAATCATTTTGGGTTCCCAGTGGTTCAAGACATGTTGAAATACAACTCTGCTGTACTTTTTTTTCAATGTTGCACCAGATACACCACATCGAATTCTTGATCAGCGTTGTAGTGCATGTGCTTTCACTGTCTGAGTGGTCTGTCTTATGTAGGCTAAACCACATGGACATTGTGTACAATAAATAGCATTTTTCGTGTTACACATTGAAAAGTATTTTTGTTGGTGCATTTTGCCATTAATGACCATTGTCTGAGAATTCACGGTGAACTGACAAGCTGCACAGTTTTCACATTTAAAGTGTCTTGTCAGCAGAGGTAATTTTAGCATGTCTGTCAAACTCTTCTTTTCCTGTTCTGTTTTAACTGCCTTGACTAGTTGGTCTCTTAAATTCCGGGCTTTGCAGAAAGAAAACAAAAGTCTGGGGATCTGTAAAGGTGCCAATATTTTCCAGTTTCTTTTTATAATGTTTCTAGCTTTGTTTGCTTTAGGGTTGGATGTGATGACACATGTCATAGACGCGTCCTTCTGTCTGGTCCTGGGGGTCAGAAGAGTCTCTCTGGGTGTGAACCATGCATATTTGGAGGCTGACAACCAATTTTTTGGGATATCCTCTATCTACCAATCTTTTCACTACTTTATTGGCATTTTCAAAGTAATCATGTTTTTCACAGCAATTTCTCCTAATCTGGAGGAATTGCCTGTAAAGTAAGTTTTCTTTCAAACTGCAGGGATGACCACTAGAGAAATGAAGCAGTGTGTTCTTATATGTGGGTCTAGTGTAAAGGCTGACCAATAGTTCATCCTCTTTAACTTTTATTCAGGAGTCCAGAAAACGAATCTTCTGATTGTTACTCCTCATGGTGAAATTCAAGTCAGCTGTTTTATGGCTCAACCCTTTTACAAATCTATTGAGGGTATCTGTATCACCTCTCCATTTCATAAATATACTGTCTATATATCTGAACCAATAATTAATGTTCTGATTAAAGGGGGTGTGCTACTAAAAATCCACCGCTCTTCAAAACAATTCTTCAGCAATGTTGCCACTTCTAGGGTGAAGCTGCATCCCATAGCCACTCCCTTAATGTGCAAAAACAAATCCCCTTTGAATTCAAAAAAATATTTAGTGAGACATACTGTAGCTAAAATCACCAGAATTCTGTTGGAATTTTGTGAGGTCTAGGTCTATTCTCTAGAGCCGAAGGAATTACATATAAAGCCTCATCTTGGGGGATATTAGTGTACAGTGACTCAATATCCAATGTCACCAAAAGTTCATTGTTTACATCAAAGTCAAGGCCTTCAAACTTATTGATAGCATCTATTGAGTCCCTAATGTACGCTGTGACTCACCCACAAATGGTTCTAGACAGTGTCAATATATTGGGCCAAGGATTCTAGAAGCGAGCCACAAGCAGATGTAATTGGTCACCCAGGAAGGACTTCTAAATCTTTTGGGAACTTTGGAAGAACATATATGACTGGTGTTCTGCACTGATGCCTATTAAGAAACTCAAACACTTTTTTGCAGCTCAACCCTTCTTCCACAGCTTCATTTGTGAGTGTGCGGATTTGTTTGTTTAATTCCTTTTTGGGATTTTCTCTCATGGGTCTATAGTGAGCCTGACTGCTGAGTTGTTTCATAATCTCCAGGTCATATTTTTCACTGTCCAAGATAACTGTTCCACCTCCTTTGTCTGCTGGTTTGATCACAATATTAGTATTCTTGGACAAGCTATTAATTGCCCTGAACTCCATTCCGGGGCAATTCTGGGGAGATATTTTTTGTCTCTATAAGACTACTTGACCCCCAAAACCTAAGTTTTGACACCAAAATGAAGTATATAGGTCTCATGGTTCCTGAAATATTACATCATCATTGCAACACATCTGCTATTTTTAAAAACACTGTCCAGAAAAAAACGGCCCATAATAGCAATGTCTACCCAAGCTAAATTACTTCTCTAATGAAACAAAAACACAAATCAAAAAATAAAAATCTCTGGACAGCATGTTTTATGGAGCTATATCAAGGGGCCATGACAACATGTGGTGCCTCCTCACCGGCAGAGTTGCAGTCACCTTTGGGGCCAATTTCATCTGCACAGTGATGGTGCTCCTTCTTCCTGCACAGTGATTCATGGCTTCAGGCATGTTGCTCAGTTGTGGCTTTAATGCTAACCATGGTCCCCTCTCACTTGGACCAGGATGGGATCCCTCCTAGGAATGTCACGACTCACGTGCTGCTTGCGCCTGGAGTTTGCAGATCTTGAGGCGTGGATCTTGAGAGTTCGACTTTGGCCCAAAAAGGGGCGACTCTTTCTGGTAGCCACGGTGCTGTAGGCAAGGGAAACGCCAAGGACAGACCGTGACCGTGAGAAAGTAGCGCCAGAGGGAAAAAACCCCTTCAGAAGAAGAGGAAAAAACCTCCAAGAAGATTCGCAGAGGATTCCTGAAACAAGAACAGAGGAACAGGAATCAAAAGAACTGACGAATAACACAGAAATGGCGAAATCCAGAGCTAAAGGCTAGGAAATCAGGAGCGAGGACACTAACTGAACAGAAAGTGTTGCAGCGCAAAGAGGAGAAGAAAACACCACCCTTAAATACCATAAAACAGGAAGTGACCCACAGGAAGAAAAAGGACACCATCTTGGATAGGGAAAAGTAGATAGAATAGACTGGAGCAGAAACCATAGAGAATAGGGAAGGAGGAATGCTGGGAAGACAAGGGTAACCTGGGAAGGGGAAAAGACATAAAGGAAAGAGTAAGAAACAGACCCAAAAAGGAAGAAGACAGAAGAAAGAAGAAAAGGAGCCCAAACAGGTAAGAGGGGTCAGGAGACCCCAACAAAACGGAGGGAGAGAGCAGCGCGAGGCCCCAAGTAAGCCCTGGGGCCTCGTAGTGTGCAGGAAAGGCTCGGGGCGCGCCGCGTCTTAAAGACGCGAAGCGCGGCCCGAGCCGAACGCGCGGCTTGTGCCGAGCGCTCGGCTCGCGCCGCGCGGTGCGGCGCGACAGTAGGTCCCCCTCCCGAAGGCCCTGGTTTGAAAGGAAATAAACGGTGAAAGCGCTGAGTCAGGAGAGGAGCATGAACAGAAGATGCATCTTCCCAAGAACATTCACTGAGAGGATAACCCTTCCAATGAATCAGATACTGCAGACGGGTGTGAAAAAGACGAGAGTCACAAATCTCCTGAACCTCATATTCAGGAACATCATCCACTAAGACAGGAGGAGGACAGGAAAACTGACGAGAATACGGATCTGGTACATAAGGTTTGAGTTGGGAGACATGGAAGACTGGATGAATCTTCCACGTGTGAGGCAAGTGAAGACGGACAGTGACAGGATTAAGCAACTGGAGAATGCGGAAAGGCCCGTAGTAGCGAGGTGTGAATTTGTTCTGAGAAAGACGTGAGGGTAAGAACTTTGAAGAAAGCCAAACTTTATCCTGTGGATGGTAGTCCGGAGAGGCCCTACGTTTCTTGTCTGCTACTTTCTTCATATATCTCTTGGTGTGTAAGAGATTAGAACGAATTAGTCTATGGATTTGTAGAAGACGTTTGGAAAAATGAGTAATAGCGGGCAAGGGAGTGGGAGACAGAGAAGAAGTAGGAAAAGAGGTAGGATGAAAACCATAAGAACAGAAAAAAGGAGTGGTCTTGGAGGCACTATGGACTGAATTATTGTAAGAGAATTCAGCAATAGGGAGATAAGTGTTCCAGTTGCTTTGAGTTGAGTTGCAAAAACAACGAAGGTATTGTTCTAAGCCTTGGTTCAGACGCTCGGTCTGTCCATTGGTCTGAGGGTGGAAGCCCGATGACAGAGCTCTATCGATGTTTAGTGTCTTACAAAAATACCTCCAAAACCGGGAAATGTACTGAGGTCCTCTATCAGATATAATAGTATGAGGAAGTCCATGAAGACGGAAGATATGTTCGATGAATATCTGGCTTAACTCTTGGGATGTAGGTAGCTTTTTCAAGGCAGTGAAGTGAGCCATCTTAGTAAAGGAGTCCACAGTGACCATGATTACCCGGTTTCCTGCTGAAAGTGGTAACGAACACATAAAATCAGTAGAGATGGTGTGCCATGGAGTTGGCGGAACCGGCAAGGGCTGGAGTAATCCTGCAGGTCTGGTTCGGGGAATCTTGACTTGAGCGCATGTGGGACAAGCCTGAACGTATGTTTCAATATCCTGTTTCCAAGTAGGCCACCAGAAAAATCGTGATAACAGTTCTTGTGTGGCCTTGATGCCTCTATGACCAGCAACCGGTGAATCATGACACATTTGTAATGCCTTTTCTCTCACTCTGTTAGTAGGGATGAATAACAGATCGTGATAATAATAGTATCCTTGTCTCTTATGTAGAAGAGGCCTTAAGTTCTCTACTTCATCATCAGATAGATTGGGGTATTCCAGTTGTACCTCCTCCAGAAAAGACTGTGCTACCCCAATGATCTTATTAGGTTCCAGTAGGGGTTGAGCTGGGACAGGAGTACAATCTGGATAACGACGCGACAGAGCATCAGCCAGAATGTTTTGGGAGCCAGGAATATATGTAATGTAGAAATCATACTGGCTGAAGAAGAAGGCCCAACGAGCTTGACGACTATTTTGGCATATGAAATTTCATAAACATTGTAAGTTTCGATGGTCGGTTCTCACTTCAAAAGGTTCCTTGGAACCCATCAGAAACTGTCTCCATTCACTACAAGCTGTTTTCAGAGCCAACAATTCTCTTTCCAGTACTGAGTAATGTTGTTCTGCAATAGAGAGTATGTGAGACAAATAGAAAACAGGATGTTCAAGACCATCCTCCTCTTGTTGTTGGAGTAGGACGGCACCAATGGCCTTTTCGGAAGCATCGGTGACGACAATAAATTGTTTGTTGGTATCTGGATGTCTGAAGATGGGAGCTTGAGTAAATGCCTTCTTTAAATCCTGAAAGGCTGTTTCGGCAGCTTTAGTCCAGACAAACCCTTTAATAAGATTTTCCTTCTTTAAAGTGTGAGTTATATGGCTAGTTTGTTTTGCAAAGTCTGCGATGAATTGTCGATAGAAGTTCGCTAATCCTAGAAAGAATTGTGTTTCTTTAATAGAAGATGGAGAAGGCCAATCTAGAATAGCTTGTACCTTTTCTTGATCCATAGCTACACCGGTGGTACTTAAATGATATCCTAGATATTTGACTTCCGTCTTGTCAAACTCACACTTTTCGGGTTTGCAAAATAGTTGATGTGCCCGGAGTCGTTGAAGGACTTGTTTCACATGGGAAGAATGGAGTTCGGGATTTCTGGAATAAATAAGAATATCATCAAGGTAGATTACAACTGTCTGATTCAGGAGATCCGAAAATACTGAGTCCATAAATCTCTGAAAGATTGCCGGGGCATTAGTAAGACCGAAAGGCATTACCCTGTATTCAAAGTGGCCAAATGGAGTCCTAAAGGCCGTTTTCCACTCATCTCCTTCTTTAATGCGTAAGAGGTGATAGGCTCCCCGTAGATCTAGTTTGGTAAACCGTTGGGCCCCTCTGACTGCCTCTAAAATGTCCCTTATGAGAGGCAAAGGATAACGATCTTTAATAGTTATTTTATTCAGGCCTCGAAAATCCAGGCAAGGGCGAAGATCCTTTGTCTTCTTGGGTACGAAAAAGAGAGGAGCCCCGGCCGGAGAAGACGATGGAACAATAAGACCACTTTGAATATTTTCATCCAAATACTCCTTTAGTACTTCCTTTTCAGTTTCCGTGAGGGAATACATCCTGCCAAAAGGAACGATAGAGCCAGGTTCCAAGGGAATAGCACAATCGTAATCTTGATGTGGAGGCAACACAGGTTTGGAAGGTTTTTGGAAGACATCTTGAAAATTCAAATAGTGTTCAGGAACTCCTTGGACTGTATTTATGGTTGAACCGGTAGTACCCTCCGTGATTATTGATTTCTTAGGCAACCAATACTTGTCTGAAGCAAAACAGTGCTCGTGACAGAACTGTGAAGACAAGGAAACCGTCCGGGTAGCCCAGTTCACATATGGATTATGTCGGATGAACCACGGGATTCCAAGAATGATGGTATGGTTGGGGGAAGTTATAAGATCAAAGGAGATGTGTTCCTGATGGTTACCGATCTGTAGATTCAGCATCAGGGTAGTTGTATCTACTGGACCTGATGATATCAAAGATCCGTCCACCGTGTGTACTTGTTCTGGAATCTCCTTAGGTTGTATAGGAACTTGTTGAGTAGTGGCCCACTTCTTATCCATATAAATACCACTAGCTCCACAATCTAGTAGTGCCATAGTCTTCTCTTGACGGCCATCAGGTAATTGTAACAAGACTGGTAAAATGAACAAGGATGTGGTATTGTCATTGAAAGAACTGATGGAAGGTATAGCTGCAAATCCCGTCCCCTCCCTTCTTACAGAGGACGGGAAGCGGCGTTTCCCGATGGTCTTGATGGACGTACTGGACAGGTACGCAGTATGTGGCCGGCAGAACCGCAGTATAAACACAAACCCTTCTTTCGTCTATCTTCTCGTTCGCTAGCGGAGAGAGGGCCTCGAGTTGTATCCACCTGCATGGGTTCTCCTTCGGTGTCTCTGACTGGAGGGCGAGGTTCCTCAGAACGATGCGGAAAAACTCGTGAGGTGCTTGGTGGAAAAGACCCTCTGCTCTTTCTCTTCTCTGTTCTCCGTTCCTGAAGGCGATACTCGATGGAGAGGGCTTGATCCATTAGGCCACGAAGATCTTCCACTCTGGTGGAATGTACTAGTTCATCTTTTATTTCTTCTTTGAGTCCTCTACGAAACAAAGTCACCAAAGTACGTTCCACCCAGGTGGTCTCTGCCGCTAGTTGACGAAAGCGTGTAATGTATTGAAGGACATCTTGTGAACCTTGATGAATATCGCATAAGGCTTCTTCCGCTGAAGCCTCCAATCCTGGACGACTAAACATCAGCTTGAAGCGGTTCACAAAGGCGGAATAACCCGACAATACCGGATCGTTAGATGATACCATCGGGGTTGCCCAGGCCAAGGCAGGACCAGATAAGGCACTGATGAGATAACCCACCTTTGTTCTGTCATGGGAGAATTGGGTGGGTCGGAAGGCGAAGTACACTGTTAAGGAATCAAGGAACTCACACAGCTTGGTTGGTTCACCAGAAAAACGATGGGTAGAGGCGGAGAGCGTCGGAACATCACCACTGCGGAAAGCCAAAGCCTGTCGCAGCGCAGCATTCTCACTACGTAGTTGCTGTAATTCTTGAGCTTGTTGCTGAATTGTAGTTAGAAGAGCTTGATCCGGATCTGCAGCAGCTACCACAGTGTCTTCCATGGTGTTAGAAGACGTCGGGATGGTTGGGCGCTGCAATCTGTCACGACTCACGTGCTGCTTGCGCCTGGAGTTTGCAGATCTTGAGGCGTGGATCTTGAGAGTTCGACTTTGGCCCAAAAAGGGGCGACTCTTTCTGGTAGCCACGGTGCTGTAGGCAAGGGAAACGCCAAGGACAGACCGTGACCGTGAGAAAGTAGCGCCAGAGGGAAAAAACTCCTTCAGAAGAAGAGGAAAAAACCTCCAAGAAGATTCGCAGACGATTCCTGAAACAAGAACAGAGGAACAGGAATCAAAAGAACTGACGAATAACACAGAAATGGCGAAATCCAGAGCTAAAGGCTAGGAAATCAGGAGCGAGGACACTAACTGAACAGAAAGTGTTGCAGCGCAAAGAGGAGAAGAAAACACCACCCTTAAATACCATAAAACAGGAAGTGACCCACAGGAAGAAAAAGGACACCATCTTGGATAGGGAAAAGTAGATAGAATAGACTGGAGCAGAAACCATAGAGAATAGGGAAGGAGGAATGCTGGGAAGACAAGGGTAGCCTGGGAAGGGGAAAAGACATAAAGGAAAGAGTAAGAAACAGACCCAAAAAGGAAGAAGACAGAAGAAAGAAGAAAAGGAGCCCAAACAGGTAAGAGGGGTCAGGAGACCCCAACAAAACGGAGGGAGAGAGCAGCGCGAGGCCCCAAGTAAGCCCTGGGGCCTCGTAGTGTGCAGGAAAGGCTCGGGGCGCGCCGCGTCTTAAAGACGCGAAGCGCGGCCCGAGCCGAACGCGCGGCTTGTGCCGAACGCTCGGCTCGCGCCGCGCGGTGCGGCGCGACAAGGAAGGCGTGAAAAACCTCTTGGTTGGAATGCTATTGAGACTGACTCCAGTCCACCTCACCTCATCAACAATGTAAAGTTCTGAGCCACATGCTAAATAAATAGGTAGACGGGCACAAAGATTGCAGGTGCATAACTGGCACACTGCTGTGTGAGAAGTCATCACCCACCCCTAATATTTGCCCCAAAATATCACTAGGATCTAGTAGGACTTATGCCCCCTTGGGGGCAGATTAGAGAATACAATTCCCCACAGTTGCCCTGGGGGGGGGGGTTGCAGAAAACATATTTTTGGTTTTTTTTTGCAGTGGGGGTCAGCCTGATATGTGTTGGATAGCTGCTTCCACCACTCGATTTGGTGCTAAAAATTGTTTCCTGCAGTCTACTGAGCTTTCTGCCTGTCTGAGGCCACATTGGGGAGTAAAATTCCCCAGATTCACCTCAAGGGTGCAGAACGGCTATTTTTCCTTTCTATGAAGTGGTGGCTATGAATGCTATGTGTGGGATGCATCTTCTGCCCCCTTGGGACAAAATCTTACTAATGTGCTTCTGGGGCAGAAACACGTTTGCCATTTTTTGGGGGTGGGGCTAGGTCTGACTTGTAGGAGGGCTGCACCCACCTTTCAATGTAGGGCATATAAAGACTTCCCAATGGTATAGAGGGCTTTTGGATGTCCCTTGGGGTTGAGCTGCGGGTCAAGGGTTCCTATTGCCCCTGGAGGCAGACAGTCTGTTGTGCCTGGGTGAGGGGGAAGCACTAGCCCATTGCCATGGGAACCACTCCTCCCAAGGTATCTTTCAAACTTATTGGGTATATTCCCAGCTGTCAACCTCAAAGAATACAAAATTAAACCCTCTGGTGCAATCACCAGAGGGTCCTTTAATGCCCTCCCTAGTGTCGACCAATGGCTAAAAGATGCACAACTGCCGACGCCCTTACTTAAAAGGTTAATAAGTTGTGCACAGAGATACTAAGATTTTGAGTAAGACTCTAAGAAGGCTTGCCCTAAGGTACTAGGCCACTGCTTTTGTCCAAGTTAATGAGGCCTACACCTCGCAGTTTGGTGCTGGAGAGCCAATGATGACTGGATTATTTCTGCTCATAATAGCAATACAACACTAATAGTGGCTGACTTACTATAGTGTACACTGTTGATAAAGACAGTGTCACACTGACCCTGGTTAAGTTTTTGTGACTTACGTTGGTGGTGTTGGCATTGTTGATGCCAGAGTTATGAAATCTTGTACTTGTAATACAGTCAATGATGATAACCGAGTAAAAGCACAATCCATGCTAGTTATGAAAATTGCAATAATAACTTGTTTCCTATACAGTGCTTTATAGTGTATTTCTGCTGCTGCTAGGAGTGGTAAAGACCAGTTGTTGCTATTATTCAATTTAATAGTACTGAATGTACTGACCGAGTAAGGAATGAAGGAAGGTAGGCTGTACATCTTAAAACCGAAGTCTATGGTTACAGAAAACCTGGGGGCAGATGTATTAACATTTTGCGCTGGATTTGCATCACAAAAGTGAAAACAAACTTGTTGTTCCACAAAATACAAATATATGACTGTGCAATGCTTGTGTGGAGTGCAAACTGAAATGAACAGTAAATAGAAACAGCAACAACAAAGTCAACACAATGCCTAGTTCGAAAACTGGGTGTGGGCCAGGCAAACTGTAGTATTTCATTTCTTTTTCCTAATCACAAATGTCAATTTCCAGGTATCCATTAAATTAGGTGTCAACGTTTTTACCTGTGGCATATTTATTTGTTGAAAAAACGGGCATTCATCAGTGCAATATATAGTGGATACACCCTCCAATCAAGTTAGAGGACACTGTGCCGGTAAAATAAATCACCAAATCAAGGCACCAATTGCTGCCCTGCAAAAGAAGCAAACCAGGGCTTGGTTGTGCGTGGAAAAAGCTTTTCGGGCATTCAAATTGTGAATACTACTGATGTCAAAAACTCCTCATTCGTCAATTAGTAGATACTATCGGGGCCAAATACTCCTCAATAATCTAGCGCTCTCTAGGTCATGAGTAAAGGGCTCTTTGAACTAGGCACTGAGTTGACTTTGTTATTGCTTTTTTTATTTAATGTTCATTTCAGCTTGCACTCCTCAGGAGCCTGTATTGAAACATATTTGCATTTTGTGGGGCACAAGTATGTTTTCTTCTATTTTGATTGCTGTATTATATAACCAATATAAATGCATGTGTTAAGTATTTCCATTAGATGCACATGAAAAGGACTCTATGTTATCCTCTAGTTTGATACTAGTAATTTTAGACCGATTAGAATTATTGCTATAACACAAAGCAGCTCTTTCCACTGCATTGCATTACTTTGCTTCAAGGGAGCGTTTCGTGAGATGTACATGAGCATTCCTATGCAACAACCCATGGTTTTTTTATGCAAATGCCCATCTACTAACAATAGTAGACAGGGTCTTGCTCCCAAAAAACCCTGTTTGAGGTAGGCGTAAAGAGGAGAAATGCTTTTATTCCTCCAAACTTTTCTGACTTTAAGTGTGCTGCACAGCAACCATTCAAAGTGGGAAAAGTTTTAAAGAATGTCTAGGCCTAATATTTTGTGCTGGACGGGTACCTGTGTGTGTTGGGGTGGGGAGCTAAATGTGTGCCCGCACTAGAGAGAGCAGAACAGAGCCATAACTTAGCAGCTATAGCGCTCTCATGCTCTTTCCCCCTCAGGAGAACTTACTAAACTGGACCCTGGTATTTAGCTATGCTATTACTGAGGCCTAACCTTTGATGATGCTCATTTATGTTTTGAAGATGGTATTGCTGTTCAAGCACCTCAAACATGGTTATTTCGGTTTTTTATGCTGTCAGTAGCCATGGACTTAGGGGTCGCTAGGGGTCACAGCTGCCACCCCTGGCTTTCCCTTTGCTACCCCTGGCACTGCCTTTGTGACCCCTAGCCTCAAAGGTGGCAATTTCAGTGTCAGGAATACAGTGGCAGCTAGCTGGGACCCCACTCCCTTTGTTTTGTCAATTATTGTATTCCACTAATAGTGAATAAAATATATATCATTCACTATTGGTGTAGTAAAAATAGAGAACAGTTAGCTGGAATATGCCCTTTCATTGCAGCTGGGGTAAGTAAAAAATGCCTTTAAATATATGTTGTGTGCGTGCTTGTGCGTGAGAGTGCGTTTATATGAGAGGATGTAAGTGTGAATTTGTGGGTATGTTTAAGTAAGTGTGTCTGAGTGAAAGTGGAGGTCAAAGGGTGTGTGATTTCACTTCTGCTACCCCTGGCATTTCGGTGAATTGACGTCCATTTAGAGGGGTAATAAGGGCATGACGGAACCTAACCCAATCAAGGAATTTGGGCCTTACTCGTCCTAGTTTGGGAGTAAAAAACAATACAAAAATTGAGGCTATGTGACGCCTCTGGGCCGGGTATACTTGCTACATTATTGATAGCGACGCCCCTAGAGATGCGGTTCTCCAGCAAGAACTTCGCAGTGATTCAGTCAGTGAATAAACAGAATGCTGCGGGCATGGGAAGGAGTGTATGCTTTGTGTGAGAAACATCCTCTGGGTTGCGATGCCATAATTCCTAGATATGAAGCCGCCCACGAGGAGATGGAAGGCGGAGGTTAGCGGTCCGCTGCACATTGGTAGATGTTGAGATCCAGACTAATTTGCTTTTAATGCAAAACAAATACATTATAAGCTGGGTAAATTGTGACGGGGAGCTCATTAAGTGGCCGCCTCGGGCGTCAATTTCTGTCCTCAGAGGCTGGGGGTGGGCCCCTGTGCAGAGAAGAAGGAAGCAGTCCTGGTGTAGAATGTAGCGCCTCATTAAGTTGCTCATTAAGTTCTGGTGAGAGTGAGGAGGACAGGGGCAGGTTCTCGCAAAGATAAAAAGCTTCATACTGTGGCCTAACTAAAGTACTGGCGGTAGGTCCATTACAAGTGCTTGCACCCATCGACCCCCCTCCCTCTAGCCCCCAGCTGTAAGTACCTTTATTTGCACAGCGCCTTGACGTCCTTACTTAGATAGCTGTTGTGGTCTATAAATTGATTGTTCATTCATCCATGAGCTTGTCGCTGGTGTTGCAGAACAGAGGGGTTGCCTATTCCAAGACTATCTGTCCTTAATTCCACCTGTTGACTCTTTTACCCATCACCAGTCACCCTCTGCCTCGTCATCTCACCCTTGCAGGTTTTTTCACCCCAGATTTCTTCTTTTGTCACTGTTTTTCCATCTTTCTCTTCTTCTTTCTTTCCCATGTTATCCCGTTCTCTCTCTTGCTCAGGGTCAAAGTCTGATGATGAGAAATAAGTCTCGGTCCTCAGAATGAGTGCAGGTGGGACCTACCTGCAACCACCAGCTCAAACTTAGCACTGTACCCGAAGAACCAATGGAGAATGTGACTTGACAAAGATCACACAATGACAAGTGGGAACTATAATGTGGACCACATACTTTATATACCTATCATCGCACTGGAGGCACACACTGCTTGCGCTATCTGCTCAAATCCATTCTCTTTGAGTCAAATGAAATAGGACTCAAATAACAGTTCCCAAGAGGAGTAGGCAATATTTATCACACCCATTAAACAAACAATACTCTTGGGGTTCAGAATTTAAGGAATTCAAATAGCACATATTACTGATTTAGCCCAAACAATTCAACATAACATGCTGATTTGTGTGTTTTTTACCCCAGCATCTGCATGCCCATGTGTCAATCAGATGTATTACTCATTGCAGCCTGTACCACACCTGTTAACTGTCGGGTGCGATAAACTCTGATCAACTTGTATTCACAACCCTGGCGCAAGCAGGTGTTTGCATAGGGTTCTAAATTACAGCAGCACTTGTAATCAATGTTTTAGCCCCTTCACTGCCAGGCCTTTTCTCCCTTAGGTGTCAAGCCTTATTTTGGCTATTTGGGGCAGTTCGCAACTAGGCCCTCATAACTTTTTGTTCACATAAGCTACCCAAGCCAAATTTGCGTCCTTTTTTTCCAACATCCTAGGGATTCTAAAGGTACCCAGAGTTTGTGTGTTCTCCCGGAGACCAAGAAATTAGCCCAACTACATCAAACATTTCATTAAAAAACAAAAAAATGGGAAAAAGTGCTGTAGAAGAACGCTTGTGTTTTTTTTTCCCCTGAGAATGGCATCAATAAAGGGTTTGAGGTGCTAAAATCACCATCTTCCCAGCTTTCAGGAACAGACAGATTTGAATCAGAAAACCACATTTTTCAACACACTTTTGGCATTTTACTGGGACATACCCCATTTTTACAATTCTTTGTGCTTTTAGCCTCCTTCCAGTTAGTGACAGAAATTAATGTGAAACCAATGCTGGATCCTGGACAGCTAAACATTTCTGAAAAGTAGACAAAATTCAGAATTTAGCAGGGGGTAATTTGTGGAGATCCTACAAGGTTTTCATACAGAAAATAACAGCTGAAATAAAAAAATATTGATATTGATGTGAAAAAAAACAGCAATTTCTCTCCATGTTTTACTCTGTAACTTCTTTCTGCGATGTCAGATTTTCAAAAGCAATACCGTTACGTCTAATGGACTCTTCTGGTTGCATGGATGTATAGGGCTTGTAGGTTCATCAAGAACCCTAGGGGCCCAGAGCCAATAAATGAGCTGCACCTTGCAATGGGTTTTCATTGTATACTGGGCATACAATAATTTACTTGGTAAAATATAAACAGTCAAAAATAGGTATCAAGGAAACCTTTGTATTTCCAAAATGGGCACAAGATAAGATGTTGAGAAGCAGTGGTTTTTGCACATCTCTGAACTCCGGGGTCCCCATACTAGCATGTGAATTACAGGGCATTTCTCAAACTGACGTCTTTTTAACACACTGTCTTACATTTGGAAGGGAAAATGTAGAGAAAGTCAAGGGGCAATAATAGTTGTCCTTCTATTCTGTGTTCCCCCAAGTCTCTTGATAAAAATGGTATCTCACATGTGTGGTTGGGGCTAATGCCCGCGACAGGAAACGGAACATGGACACATCACATTTTTACATTGAAATTAGACGTGTTTTTTGGAAAGTGCCTAGCTGCAAATTCTGGCCTCTAGCTCAGCCGGCACATAAGGAAACCCAACAAACCTGTGCATTCTTTAAAAATAGAAACCTAGGGGAATCCAGGATGGGATGACTTGTGGGGCTCTCACCAGGTTCTGTTACCCAGTATCCTTTGCAAACCTCAAACTTTGGCAAAACAAAATCTTTTTCCTCACATTTAGGTGACATAAAGTTCAGGAATCTAGAGGAGTCACAAATTTCCTGCCACCCAGCATTCCCTAAAGTCTCCAGATAAAAATGGTACCTCACTTGTGTGGGTAGCCATAGCATCTGTGGCAGGAAATGCCCCAAAACACAACATGGATACATTATATTTTCCCACAGAAAACTGACCTGTTTTTTGCAAAGTGCCTAGCTGTGGATTTTGGTCTCTAGCTCAGCCGGCACCTAGAGAACCCAACCAGAGCTGTGCATTTTTTTAAAACTAGACACCTAGGGGAATGCAGGATGCGGTGACTTGTGGGGCTCTTACCAGGTTCTATCACCCAGAATCCTTTGCAAACCTCAACATTTTGGCAAAATAAAACACTTTTTCCTCACATTACAGTGATAGAAAGTTCTGGAATCTGAGAGGAGCCACAAATTTCCTTCCACCCAGCGTTCCCTCAAGTCCCCCGATAAAATTGGTACCTCACTTGTGTGGACAGGCCTAGTGCCCGTGACAGAAAATGCCCCAAAACGTGTAGAGCTTGAGGGGATATCACAGCGAGTTGATGACTAACTCTTCTTTGGGGACCTACACAAGTGAGGTATCATTTTACTTGGTAGACTAAGGGGAATGCTGGTTGGTAGGAAATTTGTGGCGGCGTGGTGATCCTGCAAAGAAAAGTGTGGAAAATATGCTTTTTTGAGCACATTTTGAGGTTTGCAGAGGATTCTGGGTAAGAGAATGTTGAGGGATCCATGCAAGCCACACCTACCTGGACTCCCCTGGGTGTCTAGTTTTCACAAATGTCTGGGTTTAATATGTTTCTCTAGATGAAGGCCACACCCGAGACCAAAAACGCAGGTGTACCCCCCAGAAACCCAGGTAGTTTTGTAATAGATCATTTTGATTTGTCCACGTCCTTCTGTGATGTTCCAAACACTAAAATTGTGAAAAGAAGTGCACTTAGGTTATGTTAAAAAGACCCCTCATCCATTAGCCAAGTTGGTTGCATGCTTCATCATCGGGGTCCCACCAGAGACACCTAGCTTGTCACGGGTGTGCTGCGACACCTGATTACAGCGGAGCAGGTTTTTTCATTTTTACCAGACATACTGGTTGGATTTGGCATGAGGGTGAGGGATGTTCAGTAGATCAAATTTTATTAACAAGAGATTTCCCAAAAATGAAATGCACTGTTAATAACTGAAAGGCCAAAAAACTGAACCAATGACTCACAGCTCGTGACCTGTAAAGCCGCGACAAGGCACCAACCACGTTACACTCCATTCACACACCTTTCATACATGACATGCACAAGACAATTCACACCGCCAGCCGTAGGCCCAGCACATTACAACACTCACATCAACAGACAGCGTCATTCAAGGGCCCATCACATTTATGCGCCCACATGCCTGACACAGCAATCACAACAGTTGATTAGAGAGTGTGGACTGGGGTTTGGTTAGCAGTGTATTGCAGTGGCCCACAGCAAGTCACTATTTACACTGCCCGCCAAGCGCCACTCCACTCACACCGCCAGCCAAGCGCCACACCACGCACACCGCCAGCCAAAGCCCACTCCACGCACACCCCCATCACTTTTTTTTAAACAACAAAGAAACCACTAACTAATTAGAAATAAGTACAAAACTACAAACACAAAAGCTCTAACTAAATACATGACAGTAATGCCAACCATGAAACTGAACATATGAACATATAAAACAGGCAGCATATGCTCACGGTAATTACCAGTAATGTTTTTGAGTGTGGTAACTCCTGAAACAGCCGCCCACACACAGCCCAGACTTTGAAGGACAATTAGGGCAGTACATACTGGTCTCCTTCTGGGCGCCTCTTCGGGCACAGGCTCTACATCTCTTAGCAGGAAAGTCTTTTTTGGCCGTGGGAGGAATATGCTCAGCCAAGTGGCGATCTTTCAATCTAGCCACATCCTTTACCACTGCTTATCTAGGAACTCTTGCCTGTTCCAGCACAACAAGGCTATCTAGACAGATTCCCGAAATTTCACAAATGTCATGCTTGACTCTGGAGAACTATTCTTTAATACAACAAAAACATTAAAAGTTGCCAAGTGGAACAGGTGAACCACTAATTTCTTATGCCAGACATAAGCCTTACCAGCAGCACTGTAAGGTTCCAACCTCTGATCTACTCTGTCAACACCACCCATGTGCTTATTGTAATCTAAAATGCACACAGGATTGCACACTTCAGAAACTTGACCCCAAACAGCCACAGGTAAAGTACTTTCATCATGGATGGTAGTTAGCATGTAAACATCTCTCCTGTCTGCAAATTTCAGAGCTAGCAGCTCATCATTCTGCAAGACACTAAACTGACCCGTCTCAAGTTTTTTACAGACAAGCTCTCTTGGATATCTTTTTCGGTTAGAGCGGATTGTGCCACAGGCAACAGTGTCCACTCTGAACAATTCCTTAAACAACTGCACTACAGTGTAGAAATTGTCTGCGTACAAATGGTGACCTTTGTTAAACAGTCGTCCACCAAGTTCCCACACAATTTTCTCGCTAACTCCAAAAGTGGGCTGACAACAAGGGGGGTTAAGACTGGAATCCCTACCAGTGTACACCCAGAAATTATAAACATATCCTGTACTACTTTCATACAGCATATACAATTTAATTCCATACTGTACACTCTTGCAAGGAATGTACTGCCTAAAAACCAAACAACCCTTGAACAGGACCAAAGACTCATCTACAGATATTTCTGTGCCTGGAACATAGACTTCTGAAAATGGATCTACAGAATGATCAAGGACAGGTCTAATCTTAAAAAGACGGTCAGAATTAGAGTGATTTTGTGGCAAGGCTAAAGCATTATCAACAAAATGCAGCATCCGAAGAAGAAGGTAATACCGGTTAGTCTCATGGTTGCAGGAAATATAGCAGTTGCCATCAAGGGGTTAGTAGACCTATATGAAGACAGTGATGGCTTCCTTATCAGCCCCATCAAAAAAGTTAAACCAAATAAATTTTTCACCTCTTCCAGATTTGTGGGAAACCACCTGCTAGCTCTAGAGAGGGCCTAAGTCTGGCAGCGTTGTCCCTCAAATACTGCTCCGCACACAGATTAGTCTGTTTCACAATCTCTTCCAAAAATAAATTGTCCATAAACAACTGAAAGAAATTGACAGGCAAAACGTTTTCCGTATTGACTCTACACCCTGGGAGACCAGTAAAGGTAGGCAACTGTGGCTGCTCCATGTTTGGGGCAACCCAGAGTTCCGGTCTTCCAATGGGAAGCCTTTCAGCCACTGGTTGCGGCACCATTGGCACATAAGTGTCCTCCTCAAAAACAGGCACTTCATTAGCACTGAGAGTGGCATCATCATCAGAAATTTCCTCTCTGACAGAAAATTCACTTCCAGAATCTTGCACTTCCTCCTCTGCCTCAGATACAGAGTCAGTCTCATAATCATGGTCAGAAGACGACTCAAAAAGCACACCAACAACCTGCTGAGTGGTCATCCTTCGGCTAGCCATGATCCTTCCTTAATAAAGTAACTGGACAAATGCACCACTAACAACCAGCACTGTGTGAGATAATTAATAAACAAAGTGTGGCTTCATCACTAAGAGTTTTAAACTCAAAAAATATACCACTCATTTGTCTAGAAAAAGTTGACTCACCAGCAACTACTCTGCACAGCCACAGCAATCACCAATGATATCCCACTAAGAAGAAAAAAGAAAAAAGAAAAGAAAATTACACATAAGACAACACAAATATCATTGTGTACTAATCTAAAGACAATTTCACACACAATCCTTCATTTAGTACACCACTTACAAAATGTCATGCATGCATGGCATCAATAGTCATTTGGAGTAAATTGCTTTTACTTACCTAAATCCCGCAACTACGCAAACTGCAGGCCAACCTCTGCCAAAACCACAACAGCCACAGCAAAGGGAGCAAAGGCTTTGAACTAGAACAAAAAAGAGAAATAAAATGTTATAGTCACAAATGCAAATACTTTGCCAATTGACAAACACCTTGCCACCAAACATTTAAAAATGTTCCCTGGTGTCTAGTGGTCTGTGCCCCACTCGGGGCAGATGGGCCTAACAAAACTAGGCTGATCTGCCTCAAAACGGGGCAGAAATGGCCACCAGTACTGTGCTGAATCCCTTGCCCAAGGGGCTGCCCCTGCACACAAAAGAAAATAAAAATAAAAAAATACCTGCCACCTTAGTGGCTTTTGTCTGGGGCGCTAAGTGGATTCTGACCCCCTCGGGCGCAGATGGGCCTGAAAAAATATAGGTTGATCTGCCCCCAAGAGGCGGCAGAACTCCTCAAAGGGTGCTTTGCCCCCTTTGGGGCGGGACGACCCTTGGCAAAGGGGGCGCTCCCCAACGCAAAAAAAAGAAGGAAAACAAATCCCGGGCGTGTTGGTGGCTTCTGGGCAAATGGGCCTACAAAAAATAGGCCCATCTTCCCCCAACTGGGGGCAGAAATGGCATAAAATATATTGGCCCCTTTGGGGTGCGACCCTAGCCCGCGGGGCCACTCCCCCACACAAAGCACACACACACAAACACACAAGATCCCTGGTGCTAAGTGGATTCTGCCCCCCTTAGGGGCAGATGGGCCTAAAAAAAATAGCCCGATCTGCCCCCAAGAGGGGCAGAACTGCCCAACAGTGCTTTACCCCTTTGGAGGGTGACCCTTGCCACACAAAGAAAACCCACAAACACAATCCCTGGCTTCCAGTGGCTTCTGCCCCCTTTGGGGGTAGATCGGCCTAAAAATAAGAGGCCGATCTGCCCACGGGGGGCAGAAACAATGATAATCAGTACACCCCCACAAGGGAGGCGACCCTTGCCTAAGGGGCCGGTCCTTGACACATCAAACAAAAAATATACACCTAAACAAAATCCCTGGGGTCTAGCAGGCATTCCTGCTGCCCAATTGCATCACGATCGGGCAGCAGGAATGCTGAAAGAGACATTGAGGGAAAAGAAAACCATTTCCTTTTCCCCAATGCCTCTTTTTGAGCAAACTCTCCCCAGCCCCGTCCCTTCTCCTCCCCCGGCCGAGGTAAAACTCAGCTCCTCTTCCCTCGACGTGCTGGAAGCAAATGGCTTCCAGCACATCCGGCAACCTCTGATGATCATTAGAGGGGGGGTCGGGTGGAAGGGGAAGTGATTTCCCTTCCCTGCCCTGGGCGGGTGGGGGGAGGCCCTCGGGGGAGCGTTAGCTCTTCCCCTGAGGGCCAGTCCCAGGACCTAATGGTTACGTCTGTGGCGCCTCAGCGTCCATGGCAGCCAAGGAGTTAAATTGTACTAGTGTCTGTTTTTCACTTACTGATGCAAATTATATTTCTGCACAGGTAAGTGAGCGTAGTTTTTGTCCTTTTGAAGAGTTGCAATCAATGTAATTTGAGAATGTTTGTGCAAAATTGTACCAGCGCAAATTGTAATCTGGCTCCGTGATTTATTTAAGGAAGGCTGCCATTAGCATGACCTTTAAAGTCCAGAAGGAGCATTATGGTAAATACTTAGGTATTTGTTTAATCCAAAAACAGATGTTTAACAAAAAGCATTAGTGTCCTAGTGTTTCCAGTCTCTTGTAGGACAATTAAATGAGGTATATTTGGAACCTATGGTCTTGGGTTCAAGCTAGAGGTTGAATTTTGATCCCTGTGGAAAGTGAGGCTTGCACAGTGATCAGAATCCTGAGTTAAGGTGGGATCATCATAATACTTCTACTGTTTTGCTCTAACAGATTGTATCAGGTCAAACCTACTACAATATATTAGGTGGAAAGGCCTAAAAAATGAAAACATGAGGAATTTGATGTGTTAAATACCAATTCTGCATGTTAAGTCTCATTTCCTAGTTCAAAAATCAGAATGAGGGGGATATTTTCCACAACCATTAAATACTTAACCACAAGCAGTGCTTTAAATGGGCCGGTACTGTCCGGTACTGAGTACCGGCACTTTTTTATTTTGAGAGGGAGAGTACCGGCACATCTCAAGAAAAACGTAATACTTTCAATTGGAGAGTACCGGCACTTCTTAGAAACAAGCAGGTACTCTGATTCAGAGTACCGGCACTTTAATTTTTCCATTTCAAGCACTGACCACAAGCTAATAGTATTTACAGAGAGCCGGATCATGAGTGGCCTATTATGTTTTTTGATGCCTGTGCAAACTATTCTTTGTGCCGGGATCATAATTACAGGCTTTGCTTTAAATACAACATTTCTGTATTTTTCCTGGGGTAATTTTGACCGGTTAAACTGAAAATACCAAATCTGACTGTAATTCTCCATTTTACAGGGGGTGGACTTATATTAGGTGCTATTTCCTAGGAATGGTGGTTACTCATAACCAGGTCCTATATAAGGCAGCCCAGTGGCTCACAAATCAGTTGTTGTTGCTGGGCACACAAGTCTGCTCCCCTTCTCCACTCCACCATCCACAGGGATTCCGGGGATCTCTATTTGTCCATTGTCATGTTTGGCCACCATTGTTGCCACCTCAATAAAGGTCCATTCCATCCTCTGTCCGCCACCTCCAGCAAGCCCAACAGGGCCACCCAAGGAGTAAGTCAACCTGGCATCCCAGAACCCTGGAGAGTTATTTACCCTTCCCCCACCAAAAAAGGGTCCGTTTGGGACAGGCCCGGACCATGTGAAAGAATTTAGCTTCCGCCAGGGAGCAGCGTGCACATTGGCCCTGGGAGGTTCCTCCTACTTGGAAGTGCTGGGGAGTCAAATAAGCAAGATGCAGAGAGTTGAGTTGGATCATATGGAGGTGTGAGGCGATAACCATTTCCTCAGAGCCAGTCTGGCCTCATGCCAGTCTTCATCATCAAGGTCTCCCACCCATGTGACTCATCACATCCACAGCTCATGGAAGCAATGTGGAGTGTTAACGATGAGGGAGTGGTAAATCCTGGAGATGGTGGCTTTTTCCAGTCTCCTCATCAAGAGCTTAGCTTCAAGAGAATTAAAATCAGGGATTTGTGTGCCATGTGAGATGTGGACTAAAAGGGTGTGGAGTAATTGCAGGTATTGATGAAATTGTGTTTGATAAATTTGGTAATGTTTCTGCATTTCCTGAAATAACAGGAGGGCTTTGCCTTGCCAGACATCCCCTAGATGAGTGATTCCAATTTGATCCACCTTTCAAAATCCTGTAGGCCAACAACATAGGGCAACCACCTACACTGCCACAGTGGGGGGCATGCCAGTGAGTTTGTGGTCCCATCTGATAAATTGAAGAGCTGCCTCCAGCACAATAAGATCACAATGTGCATTCTGGGAATCTCTGGGAAATGGGGGGCCCGTAAAGCAGGCCTAGGAGCCTGTCAAGGTCCAGTAGATTCAATTCCTCCCAGTAAGCAGGGTCATCCCACCCCTCAATAAACCATTCATTAAACACCATGTGCTGCATCGCTCCAGAATAGCCATAAAGGTCAGACATTCCCAATCCCCATCATATGCAGAATGTCACTCAGTGCCAAAGGCCACACAGTGCTGTTTCCCTGCCCAGTGAAAGGTGGCAACCTTTGATGACAGGGCCTGAAACCATTTCCTAGGGATCAAATAGGGGAAGTTCGAAATAATATATAGAAACATGGCATCACCAACATTTTATACATGGCTGTACATCCCAGGGGGGTCAGGAAAAGACATCCCCAGTGTTGCGGATCTCTATTCAGCCCAGTTGTGAGGTGGTTTGGGTTAAGGATCCACATCAACTCCAGGAGACGGAAGATGTAAACGCCAAGGTATTTGAAAGATAAGCAGTGCTCTGGTGTTGCGGCACATCAGGACCAATCGCCCATGTCACCTTCAATTGGCACCAGTAGGAATTTCGATTATTTTATACCATTTGTACTATGTGGAGTAGTTTCTCATGATTGTTTATCAGGGTTTGATGGTCAAGGACACTGAAGTTTGTTCATGGACACAGACTGGTTCTTTTCCATGTCTACACTCTTGTTGGCGATGTATTCTATCAGCCATGTTTTGTGAGAGCTGACACATTAATTCTATTAAATTCTTGTAAGTATATTCTGCAGGAGTGTTTTTCACGCTTCTGGAGAAGGTGGAATCTCAGTCCAAGATCGTTATTTCTTCCATATTCTACCTATTTAGTTGTCACTTGAGCAACTAGTCTGTTTGGTTAATTTTTCAGTTGCCACATTTGTTTTATTATTTTTTGTGCTTCTTTTTGGATTTAATGCTTTTTGTAGTTAGTTGTGCTTTTCAACTTTCTACGGCACTTTTGGTTTTGTTTTTCCAGTATTTTCGATGATTCGTTACTGTGTAACTTTCATGGTTACTCTTTGGGAATTAGTATGGGAGATTTGTGTTTTATCTGCCAATTTGTTTACCATATTTAGTAAGAGGGTTTGCATCTTTCTTGTAACGGCCAGGCTTGTAGCTCTCTGTTTTCTCTACTTATTTATGGTCAACCGTTGATTTGTGGAGATTCCATCACTCGAGCTGTTAACATTTTCGGTCACTGGTGTTGGTGCAGTTTTATCAGTAGTCTCTACTCCAGTGTTGGACGCAAAAGTGTAAAATGTGATCTCCTACTTGACAACTTCGGTCTTCCAGTTTGTGTATGCTTTTGTTTTCATGGCCTGCAACATCATCCTGTTACACATTAGAGCTGCTTCTTCAATTCTTGAGTTTGGCAAGAAGCTGAAGTCTTGGATCTTTGAATAGACCCACATGCCAGCCCTCGGACAGTGTAGTCCTGCACCTGCAAGAGTGCCCGGATACCCTTTTCAGTAATAGTGTGCTTTAGAGGCAGTCTTCACATGTTTGGAGATGCAAGGTAGCTTTAGCTTTTTTAGTCAATGGTGGATCCCAGCTCTTTAGCAGAAGGGGACCAATTTTGAAAGATGCTGTGGAATTAGATATTTTCTGAGCCAATTTTGGACTAGAAGTGCATGTGGAGAGGTGGATTAAAGGAAGAGTGTTAGAAATTGGGTCTTTGGTTGGCAGTCAGGTTACCCCTGTCCAAGCAAGGACCCTCACTCTAGTCAGGGTAAGTCACACACAATCCAAATTATCCTGTGCCCACCCTCTAGTAGCTTGGCACTGAGCAGTCAGGCTTAACTTAGAAGGCAATGTGTAAAGTATCTGTGCAATAAATCATACAATACCACCATATAGCACCACAAAAATACACCACACAGTGCTTAGAAAAATATATAATATTTTTCTGATAACATGCAGGTCTAAACGATTAAAATGCATTAAGTATATGTTGAGATATCACTGAAAAGTGATATGAAGTGTCTTAAGTCTTATAAAAGCAACAAAGTCTCTTTCAAGCACAAAGTACCTGGTTTGCGTGAAAAATCTCCGCAAGGAACCGCAGAGGAGGAGATGCGTGGAAAGAAAGAGGTGTGCGTCGATTTCTCAGGCCGCACACGGCGATGTGTTGTTTAGTTTTCACGCAGGGATGGCTGTGCATCGAATTCCGGCGCTCAGTCGTGGATCCTCTTGTTATGCCATTAATTGTGTTTGACCACTGACTTTGTGTTTCACCACTGCGCATATTAGTTGTTCAATGTTCACCAGTAGCACATTACATGTTGTATTCAGTTTAGCTGCCTATTGGCTTTAACGTGGCATAAGATATTACATTTTGTATTTAGGTTATCTGCCTATTGGCTTTAACATGGCATTAGACATTACATTTTGTATTTAGTTTAGCTGCCTATTGGCTTTATCATGGAGTTCAACATTGCAATTGAGACATTGCAGATGAGCTGTGTTTTTCCACATGGTAGACCAAGCTGTGTTTTTCGTACTTCGTTCACACCGAACCCTAGCGGGATAAGAGAGCGTATATTTTGTGTTTTTCCCTCTCTACCCAGCCTTGGGAAGGAACGGGCTTTAGGAGATCTGGCCAACCTCCAACAGCTTGTTTTTTTCCCAACTCTGCATGTTTTGACTATTAGAGGAAAGGACCTGCTAGCAGGCTTTTTCATTATAAGAGGGGTCCCTGGGCAGCAACGAGGGGGAATTTTCCAAGACTTCAGTCAGGAGCGGACGTCAGCTGCCTGACCTCCCGTATGGGTGAAAAATCTCTTTCTCGCAGTTGAACAGGAGTCATCAACTTGCAGGCATAAGAAAGATGAAGAGGAGTGATAGGCCCTACGGTGATGAATTTTGACTTTTATTCTTTGCTTTGAAGTTATACTATAATATAATCACATATATTTGCTGTGTACATTGCAATTGAGAAGTATTTTGATATATTTTCCTTTCATTGTTGTGACTACCTTTAAACGTGTGCTTCCAACCTACTAATCTCGTCTCTCTGGAACCTCGTGGTGAAGTAATAATAAATGCCTTCTTTAAACTAAGAAGTGCATTCCGGAGAGGTTTTGTCAGCTCAGTCATAAGATAAGTGAAAGCAAAACATCTCTTTGGGCTGCGGGTGTTTCAGACACCCCGGGGACGATGCGTGGATTTCCGGCGCTGGCAGGAAGAAGTCACAGAAGCTCTGTCGATCCGGTGGGCGTTGTGTAAAATTTTCTATTGCACGGCAGGCGCTGTGTCATTTCCTCTCTGGAAGTCAGGCTGTGTCGTTCTGGCTCGGCTGTGAGTTTATCCAGTGAGGCCGCGCGTCGAATTCCCAGTCACTACGCTGGTGCTGCGTCGATCTTCTTGTTGCGAAGTCGGGCTGCGTCGTTCCGGTTTGGAGTGCGGTGAAATTTTCACCGCAGTCCACGCTGTGCGTCCTTTCTGGCAGACCGTGCGTCGAATTTTGCCAGACAAGGAGTCCCTCTTGTAGAGATGAAGTCTTTTTGGTCCTGAGACTTCAGGGAACAGCAGGCAAGCTCTATCAAAGCCCTTCGAGAGCACGTCTTCACCACAGCCAGAGGGCAGCAAGGCAGCAGGCCAACAGCAAGGCAGCAGGCCTTCACAGAAAGCAGACAGGTGAGTCCTTTGAGCAGCCAGGCATGTCTTCTTGGCAGGATGCAGGTCTGATTCAGGTTCTCTTCTCCAGGAAGTGTCTGAGTTGGTAGGGGCAGAGGCCCTGTTTAAATACCTAAATGTGCCTTTGAAGTGAGGGAGACTTCAAATAGTGGCTTAGAAGTGCACAAGGTCCTCTTTCAGTTCAATCCTGTCTGCCAGGGTCCCAGTATGGGGTGTGGCAGTCCTTTGAGTGAGGGCAGGCTACTGTCCTTTGACATGCAAGTGTCAGGCCCTCCACTCTCCAAGCCCAGGAAGACCCATTCAAAATGCAAATGTATGCAAGTAAGGATGAGTCTCCTGTGTTTGGGGTGTGTCTCAGTGAATGCACAAGGGTGCTGTCAACTAAACCCAGTCAGATGTGGATTTTAAGGCACAGAAGGATTTAAGTGCAAAGAAATGCTCACTTTCTAAAAGTGGCATTTCTAAGATAGTAATATTAAATCCAACTTCACCAGTCAGCAGGATTTTGTATCACTATTCTGGCCATACTAAATATAACCTTCCTACGCCTTTCAGATCAGCAGCTACCACTCAAAGAATGTATGAGGGCAGCCCTAATGTTAGCCTATGAAGGGAGCAGGCCTCACAGCGGTGTAAAAGTGAATTTAGGCGGTTTACACTACCAGGACATGTAAACTACACAGGTACATGTCCTGCCTTTTGTCTACACAGCACCCTGCCCTAGGGGTTACCTAGGGCATACCTTAGGGGTGGATTATATGTCAAAAAGGGGGAGTTTAAGGCTTGGCAAGTACTTTTAAAGGCCAAGTCGAAGTGGCAGTGAAACTGCACACACAGGCCTTGCAATGGCAGGCCTGACGCTTGGTTAAGGGGCTACTTATGTGGGTGGCACAATCAATGCTGCAGGCCCACTAGTAGCATTTAATCTACAGGCCCTGGAACATGTACTGCCCTTTACTGGGGACTTATAAGTAGATTAAATAAACCAATTGGGTGTGAACCAATGTTACCATGTTTGAAGGGAGAGAGCAAATGCACTTTAGCACTGGGTAGCAGTGGTAAAGTGTTCAGAGTCCTAAAACCAGCAAAAACAGTGTCCAAAAAGTGGAAGGAGGCAGGCAAAAAGTTAGGGGTGACCACCCTAAGGCAGTCAGGTCTAACAAAGAGTATTCCCTTTTTGTCAGATTCAGTTTTAGGGGGAATCATCCATGTTACCAGTTTTTTTTCTGGGTGTTTTTCAGAATGATTCCTCACTTGTTCAGTTTTCTCTGCTAATATCACCCTTGAGGATCTTCTTGTCTTCTGCTGCAGACATGCTTTCCGCCTTTGGATAATTGTGTCTTTTATATTCTTCCTTTGTGTGAATACTAGGGCAGTCGTTCCTAACCTTTTGACTTCTGTGGACGCCCTCTGAATCTTTGCAGAAATTTGGGGACCTCCACTGAGTCATTATTGGAAGCTTGGGACCTCAGCGTCAGCAATTCCTATGATTTGAACTTCCAAACATTACACAAAAATACAAAAACAAGTATACACTAACTCTCAAATATTGAAATATTTTGTTTAATTCACAATCAAGGAAATGTTTTCACATTTTCAATTTTGATTCTTTGTATACATTTCATTAATGTTAATGTATTCATTTTATTAGTATGTAATTTGCAGTAGGCCTCTCCAACCACTGCACTAGGTGGAGAAATTAGCTACATGACTCTTTCTCGTGATTGTTGCTATTCTACTGAACCCCTGCCTCCGTGCTTTTCACCTCCATTTACTAATGAGTTGAAGACCAGTCATGTGATCTGAGAGTTCTGCGTTCTGCCTTGGAGTAATTTTATTGCAAGCTTATGGCTCATCCCTTCAGGCTAAAACTGTAAACAAGCCTAATACCAGTCTGCTGTCTTACAGTACAATGCACTCATTTCATACGCAGTGAAAGAATGTACTCACTTTATTAAAGACACAAAAGTGAAAATAATTCCTCCACTGTCTATTTGTGTTTTGGTCGGCCTATTTATGTACATTATTTGTTTACTGTAGTATTGTTTTAGACAGTCAGCTGAAGAAACTGGAGTTTGGTTGTTGTGGTTGATAATGCATAGTGGTTTATTGTTTAGTAGAGGTTTAGTCTTTATGTGGAACTACTGACTGCAGAAGAGGCTCTTTTGCACTATGTTGACTGTTGATTTAATGTCTGAGTCTCTGTTCCCATGTGTTGCTTTATTCTTAAGGTTTCATCAGAAATGCATTTGTTGCAGCTGTTTAATAAATAAAAGAGAGATGCATACTGGGGCCTCAGGCTGTTTAATAAAATCAAGATTGTATCACTCTGACCAAAATTACTGCTTTAAAGGCCCAGCAAGGTACACATCTTTGAAAAACATTCTCAGCTTTTGCCGAGGAAGAGCAGCTCCCTACTGTGGTCACTAGATGCAAAGCAATACATGCATAGATATAGGACCTTAATCATAAAAAAGTAAACCGGAAATTTGCACAATGGGATGTCCAATAAAATGTGGGAGCAGATTTCTGAGTTTTCTTGGAATTTACAAACATTTTTCTGGTAACAGTCATAGTTTTCCAAGCATAATCCTAGAAAAAAATGAGTGAGCTCTATTTTCAGATTCACAAACCTATTGTCACGTGGGAAAATCGGTTGTGAGAGTGTGGATGTACTTACCAGCCTTTTCTTTCTATACAGGTGCCTTTCCCCTCGATCCCAACCTCCAGGAGAAACACCTATCTTCTTGGGAATTATGGTTTGCTGGTTCCAATTCCCAGCACCAGATTCCCGCGTTGCTGCTGCCATGGAGACTCCGCGTTTCCAGCTAAGTAAGCAAGAATTTCCAAACCTTTTCCAGGATGGTAAAAGGTCTGGGATGGGTTTGGGTTGGGGGAAACGAGGCGGTCAGTTGGCAAACCCAGGAAGGAATGGCCTATAATTTATAAACACCCAAAACACCCCAAAATGTATGTTTTTTAGATTCATTCACAAGAAACTATTCCTGTGAGTAAATCTATTTTTTTCAACTCTAATTAAGACTATTTGTGTTTTTCTTACTAACAAGCTCAAACAACTCTGAGAATCAGGCCAATAAACAATTTATTAAAAACTGTATTATCAGTAGATGGCTATGAGAATCTAAACATATTTCTGACATAAACTGCGAAATACGCGTCTGTAACATTCCTGCGGACCTTCTATTGAGACTTCCCATAATGTATAGCTCAAAAATTAAGGCCTTCTTTTTGAGCTGGCCACTATCGGATGCAATAATTGTCACACCCAATTAAAATGGGCACGGAGATGTTGGGTATTTGCCAGGAGCAATTATTATTGCCTATCGCGTTTTTTTTTTTTTTAAGGTGCTGATTTTAGTGTACTAACTTACTGGCCATTTCCCACTCTGATAAATATCATCAAAATTGAACTACCAGTATTAACCGCAGAGCTCATAATTCAAGCCAATTTATAATATGAGTCTTATCATCCTAACTTGAGCACGAAATCATGAGAAAAGTAGCCATAAACCCCAGGCATGAAACCATCCGTGTGACATATACCATTCTCGGCTGAGTCATAGAATCAAATATAGATTTTTATTCTGCACGCATCTTGGAGTCGTGACAAGCCTGACCTCTCCAAGCGATGCTCCCAGAATCTCAAGGAAACGTTGGTCATTTTGTCAGAAGACCCTTTCATCTGAAACCGCTGTCTGAAAATCCCAGTGCAGTGTGCTGCGAAAGATGCGCGTCCATCAATAAAAGATGGTCGCCTTTCAGATGGCCGTGAACGATTCATGACCACTGGTTAGAAGGAGGCATTAGCGTCCAGCAGAGGAATCTGCTGGACGCAGCGCGAGCCGATCAACGCAGAAAGATCACGTCAAGGGATTGAAGCGGGAGCCTTGGGCTGCTGACTGATCTTTCAGACGTACTAGACAGTAGAAAGTGGAGCGATGCGCAGTCGCTTTCCAGCAAGGGCGGAAGTGCAGCCTGAGGTGCACGAGACCAGCTTCATTACTAAGGGTTAGGTGGAGGGGGCGGGTGAAAGTGACAAGCGGGGGAGAGAGGTAGGAGGCAAAAGCAAAGAAGGGAAACAGATGGGTAGAGAGAGACAGAGCAGGAGAACATACAGTACCAAGAACCAAGATTGCACCAATTGAGGGAGGCTCAAGCCTCTATGTACTCTGCTTTAGCGTTGGTGCCCACCAGTGCAACACTAATTTTTGGCGTGCCCCTATGACCTCCTCCTCGGATTCCCTCTCTACCATAGGGCAAAAATGCACCTCATCTCAACACAGCTCCACTCTCACATGCATTTCATTTGTTTTAAAGCGCTGGTAAAGGCTGGCTTTACTAAGCAAAATGCATATCTACCCTAAGTGAACCCTGTTTAGCAACCTTAGGAATAAATAACGAAAGACTGTGGAAAAAGCATAAGGTCCTAGCCTATTTTAATGCATTTTGCATGCAGCTCCTTGATGAGGGTTCATAAGAGTCACTGTTCTATATTGGGGTTGTAAGTTACTGATTGGTGGTTTGTTCTGGTCTCAAATAATTACGTTGTACTTTTTTTTATTTTTCTTGTGCTGTGTTTCTGCTTTATTACTGTTTGAAGAGCTGCATAAATACTTTACACATTGCCTCTAAGTGAAACCTGACTGTTGTGTGTCAAGCTATCAGAGGGTGAAGCAGAAGTTAAGTTGGGTTTGAGGTGTTTCACCCTGATAAGAATTGTAGTTATTACTTGAGTAGAGTTTCACCTACCTCAACCACTAATCAAATTTCCTTCAGAAGGTGACCAACCATAGTAACTCATTTTATGTAACTTATTTTTTAGGTAGTGATTTATTCTATAGTTTTCATCATTTCAGAGGGCTTTATCGCTGTTACCCAGTTTAATGTACTAGGTGTATCAGCCTTGGAGGGCTGAACGCCTGAGTTGGCCGAGCAAGGATTTTAAATTATGATCTGCAGTTTGCCGAAAATGTCAGCTGTGAGCAGTTAATTCAATGAGAAATATACCGTGCAAACCAGACCCACTCACCAGAAACGTTCATTCATTTTGGCCTACATTAGAGGTGCGCAATAAGAAGTCCTACGGAACTTATCTATCAATCATACAGCAGGTCCAGTAGCCCCGAGACCGGGATGTAAGGGGCACGATGCACCGCAATTATAGCATTGTTTAACTTCCAGATCAAGGCATCGGCTGTTCATTTTCCCAATTGCACTAGGGATCTTGACACCACAGCTATGTCACTGCTCATAACCTTCTGAGATTGAAGGACGAATGTAAACTGGGTGCAAGATATTTACACAGCTCCTGTTTTGCTTTTGGAAGTTAACATGAGCTGTATTCTTGAAATGTCTTGTACCTCAGGGGAAAATTATGTTTTTTTAGACAAAAATTAGATCAGATTCAAATAAGAGAAAATAATTGGTTTATTGAGAATGTGCTGGTGAGCTCGAAGCAGATATATTGCCCCACGTCCTGTAAAAATACACTAAGAATGGCCTTTAAAATTACCATCCAAATGGTCTCTGGGATCAACTGTTGGTCAGAAAATGCACTATCTTTAGGTGTGTAGCCAGGTGGGCTATGATTGCTAGAAATAGATTTTATAAGATTTTTTACAGTTGACGAAATGGCACATCTTTCTTTTATATTATGGAGACGAAAACGAATGTTAGCAGACGTCAGACCAATACCTATGATAAATATCTGTGTACCTAGGCACCGCTCAGTGCCAACAAAAGTTCCCCCAAGAATTTATGCAGTCTTAATCACGGTTGTGTCTTTTGTGAAGCATTCCATTCCAGTATTTTTAGCTCATCCGTGGCAATATAAAAGTGGACCAGTCATCTTTAAATCTGTTTCACTCGGTCCCAAACTCCAGCTTGTACTCCTAAGCCACCCCTTCTCTGAACACAGGCCAGAGATAAGTTAGGAATGTGATTCTGTGCTCCTTGATGTTACATATTGTGCTGATGAATGGTCATTTAAAGTACCCCTCCTCTAAAGACCGGGGGCAGATTTATCAATATTTCATACAATACAGAACAAAAACTTTCTGCAATGCATGAAAAGGAGAGCGCACAAATGTGCCATATTTACCAAATGGTACATTCCTGCTATGTGCCTCAACTGGCGTACAATCTGCTGCCTGGTGCCAATGCAGGCACACTTGCCCCATGATGCAAGTTTGCCTGCGTTACAAGCAGCATTATTTTTTTGCAGTGAGGGATAAGGAGAAATAAAGATATTTCCCCTCATTGCACATCCCCTGGGAAAGTGTAGCATTTTGATGCACTCCCAGGTTACCAGTTTTGGTAAATCTGGTAAAGCAACAAAATCCTTGGGTGGTTTTGTGGGAACACCCACGCAACACTCATGGAACGCATTTCCAGGGCAAAGTAACACATGGCAGTGACTTTGGCTGGCTTGTGTTGCTCCAAATTTACCAAGCAACTTGGAGCCACACAGGATGTCCTTGCTTTGCTTGCTAAATCTGACTTTAGTATTGCATTGCCCTTCTGACACCACACGTGCAACAAGGGCAAAGCAATACAATGATAAGTCTGGTCCTGATGTGTTTTGATTTATCACCATAAACCTATTTCATCTGAGTCTTTGTCACAGTCAGATCAATGACCACGTTTGGGAACATCTCCAGCTCTTGGGTTCTCACTGACGTATTTACCTATTTGGGGTTTTGACTCAGAAAGCCTCAATGTGACCGATGGAAATCAGTGGTGTAACAAAACTTAAAGAGGACCCCCTGCAAAGTACCTGTATGGGGGCCCCTTCCCCTGGACTCAGACATGGGGCCTGTCGCCCCTACACACGGGACTGTGCTGAGGCCCCCCCTGGAGCTCAAGGCCCCCCTGAAACGTGGGGGAGCTTTGATTTGTCCGTGATGGAAATTTTTGAAACTTTCATGCACATAGCTAATACAGCTGCACAGCCGTCCACTCTTAGGAGTTATTTTCACTTTTTTTAGCTTGTTTAATGAATGACAGGCGATCACAACATGCAATTAATTCTTAGTCCAAACAAACCATCCCTGCCCTTACTGCTGGGCCAGGCCCTCATCACACGAGAAAAAGTAAACCTACCGGAGCCAGAGCTACTGTCTCCCTCCCATTGTGAACTGAGGCACAGGTACTCACTGGTACTCACTGCTGTACTCTGGCTTTGTCCTCTATGAACGCAGGATGTACCGCTTGAGGCCCTTCGGCTCATCAAGCTTGGAGTAACTTACGTTGTTGCACCAGGTACCGTGGCCTTGGGAGCCATATGCCTCGGTGGGCCATGAAACCTGATTCATTCAAACAACAGTCATGATTAGTAAATTATACTGGTCTCCACGCCAAAAGCAGCAGTTCCACCTCAAGGACTAGGCCGTGTCCTTTCCGAAGAAAACAGGCAATTCCAAACATGCAACAGGGTTGTTGCGCTTAAGTTGCAGTATAGATCACTGGGTAACCATACAACTGAGAGACTCACTTAGACAGCAAAAAAGTGATGGATGCAAATACTTGAATCCATGGTAATCAATGAATCCGTGGTAATCACTGACTCGTGGGTACATTTTCACTCTCTCATTTTATATTTCTTCTTTGACATTACAGAAATTCAGCAACAATAGTCAAGTCACTATTTTTATCAATGTTCTCGCTGAGCAGTCACCTTCGAGATGAGTTAAAACTTTACTACCAATATCATTCCAGCACTGAGTTTAACTCTGATTGAACTTTCATATCAAGATAGATGATCGAGGTACTTCTGTGACTTCAGACTATGGCCCTCATTCTGACCCTGGCGGTCTTTGACCGCCAGGGCGGAGGACCGCGGGAGCACCGCCGACAAGCCGGCGGTGCTCCAATGGGGATTCCGACCGCGGCGGTAAAGCCGCGGTCGGACCGGCACCACTGGCGGGGTCCCGCCAGTGTACCGCGGCCCCATTGAATCCTCCGCGGCGGCGCAGCTTGCTGCACCGCCGCGGGGATTCTGACCCCCCCTACCGCCATCCAGATCCCGGCGGTCGGACCGCCGAGATCCGGATGGTGGTAGGGGGGGTCGCGGGGCCCCTGGGGGCCCCTGCAGTGCCCATGCCACTGGCATGGGCATTGCAGGGGCCCCCGTAAGAGGGCCCCTACATGTATTTCACTGTCTGCTGCGCAGACAGTGAAATACGCGACGGGTGCAACTGCACCCGTCGCACAGCTTCCACTCCGCCGGCTCGATTCCGAGCCGGCTTCATCGTGGAAGCCTCTTTCCCGCTGGGCTGGCTGGCGGTCTGAAGGAGACCGCCCGCCAGCCCAGCGGGAATGTCAGAATTACCGCCGCGGTCTTTCGACCGCGGAACGGTAACCTGACGGCGGGACTTTGGCGGGCGGCCTCCGCCGCCCGCCAAGGTCAGAATGAGGGCCTATGTGTCGGTGAGTACAGTGGGTGCAGATATGGTAGAAGAATGAGCGAGAGGATGGTTGAGTAATATGGGGAAGTGTTGGAAGGGCATGATGGATTTACATTCTCACTACATGATGCAGTATACTTAGCCCCTCATTACGAGATACTCCTAGCTTCTCATGGGCCTTCTTTCAGGTCCGCAGAGTTTACTTCGGGGTCCCGCCTACTCATAGCAGCTGAAATCTGGGTAGGCAAGAGGAGTCACCCGCGCATCAGGTGTGGTAAATTTGATCCCCTTGGTTATTTCCCACTCTTAAACTCAACCTCGTAGTCCACTCTATCTCAGGACGCTATTTCCATCCCTTAATTTACCTTTCCATCCTGTATCAATAGCGCAAGGGGGCAAAATTACCGGAAGCCTTAACAGAACACTCAGAATGAGAGCCTAAGACAGATGTAGACCCTGGGAAACGGCCTCCCTGCCAGCCCTATTGAGAGACCTCCCCTCTTGAGATCGCAGCAGGCCTGTTGAGAGTTCTTTGTATGTTTGGCGTGGTTCTATCTGCTGTGAAGCGAGCCTCTGCTGTGGCGATTGTATTCACGGCACCAAAAAGGCTGTCGGCAGGCGCTGTGTTTAAAGCACTCAGAAGCAGAAAACTTTTTTATTGAGAAAATTAACTCCCAAAGTGGAAGTTTGTTTTCTCAGCACTAAAAATAAATGCCCCGATGCACATGAAGTATTGGATATTTGAGACATTCTACAATTTCCTTGGCTGTATCTGCCATGCCTTGTGTGATTGATGTCTTTCCTGCTCAACTTAATCATTTCATGAGGTGACAGTACACCTAAATTTACTGTACCGACAAAAATATTTCACCTACTGCATTTCACATTTCTTATCAATATTTTATTACTTGGAGAAAGTTAGGTAAGGACACCTTACTCTTCGATTTCATCAATAAGACATGTTTCAAGAGGCTTGTGTTCAGTCGTGCTCCCAAACAAAATAATTAACAACCATCACATGTAAGAATATACACGAAAGTGAACAAAGTAAACAATTGTGTATGGGCATACACCACTTTCAATAATTGAAAATGAGAAACGTAATGCAAAATCCTATTCTGAAGGACCACTGCTTTCATATTGGAGTCCTCGTGGGAATTTTTAAATACTCTTTACTGCTCCACCTCTTCTATTCCTAAGCACGTAGCCCAAGGGGGCTCCTTTGTGTGTCTCGCGTCATTGCTCCCCTTGCTATCGACGTGTTTCACCCTCTTTATCCTTATGACATCTCCTCGGGACAGGGGCTGGTGTGGAAGCTCTGTGGGGGGCATGAAGTCTAATTGAAAAAATGAGGGTACATATTTACAAGAAGTGACAAGGATGAAAGAAGAGTATCGAGGTACCTATACTTCTGCTATGAGGACCTTTTTCCCCCGGTAAAATGGCAGCCCAAGGAGTTAGGAAAAAGTGTCATCAGCAGAGATGCCTTTGGGGCGTACCTGTATACAGCATCTAATAATAATCATGCACACCTGGTATGGATGGGGAAGTTTGGTCATCTAAGGGTCATCTGGAATCCATTTATTACAGTTGTCAGGCTGTTTATGAGAAAAGGGGAGCTAGTTTGATTGGTCGTGTTTTTTTGGAACAACATGTGAAAAACATGCAATAGTGGGTTGCAGTGCTTTTCTTGCTTTCTGATACTCATTTTCGATTGGGTTCGTCGAATGTCTACGAGATAAGCAAATCACAACAATCAGTAGGACTATTTCATCTTCTTTCTCAATGTCCCGCCAGCACAACCAGAGCATGTATCGCTGGGAAGAGTTCATCTGTTCTTCGCAACACAGTCCTGACAGACTTTCTGATTTTTAGGATTCGGTGCCCAGTGATATGCTCAACCCATAACTTATCTACGTTATCCATGCAGCCACCTCTTTTTAATGAGTGTGTGTGACACGCCATGTATTTCTCGTGTAATTATCTAAGCTCCATTTCTTTTTCATGGCAGTAATCATCTATTCGAAATTTTTAGAAAATTTTAATTGTTTCTATTTTCAAATAGACATATTTCGCGGTGCCTGCTAGAAAAAATTAGAGTCCTTCTGATAGAACTGCCAGTTGATGCTGGGTCAAGTCGGTGTGTAGTATGTTATGGACTGGACTTTTTACCTCATGTAAAATGTGTCGCATCTGCACTTCCCAGGGTTAGTCTCCCCTTTCTCTTCCTAAGTCTGTTCCCTAAAAAATTGTTGTTGGGGAATGTGTCTGTTGTTTTTTGTGCTCGAAGATCCTTCCCTTGGATCGTGGTCAGCAGATGATTGGGACGACAATGAAGTATCTCAAAAACGTATACCCCTGTGGCCGGTGCGGCCCCGGCAATCAGTTAGGGATCGTGTGGCCTCAGATCTTGCGTAGAAATCTTTTCTTAGATACTGGAAGGAGACTTCCAAATTTAAAGTTCTTTTTGTCTTTGTCTAATATTGATAGCTTTGGATCCTATATAAATTCCTTGAATTCGACAATTTATTTTTCACTTATGGCCAAAAGAGATCGCCTTTCCACTTCAGACTGGCGACTGGTAACACTGGGATGGAATGGTGCATAAGTGCTTGATCAAGGCCTCCTTAGAGTCACATAGGGGCATATATAAAAAAAAAGTGGTGCTGCACACAGTGCAGTGCCACTTTGCTTGCGCCCCTTAGCGCTCCCCTAACACTACCATGTGTGCGCCGTATTTAAAATACGGTGCACCATGGCGGCAGTTAGGGGACTAGCGTCATAATTTTTTATGCTCGTCCAGAGCTTTGCAGGATTAGCGTGAAAACTTTTGACGCTAATCCTTCAAAGCTCATTGAGGCCCATTGTAATTAATGGTGTGCCTCCTGTTATGTGTATAACAACAAGCTGCCGCTGTGTTCCTGGCACTGATTTTGCCACTTCTAAGGCCAGGGGTCGCAAAGCCAGTGCCTGGGGTCGCAAGGGGCAAGCCAGGGGTCGCAGGTGCAACCCCTGGTGACCCCTAAGTGACGTCCATGCTAACACTTGCATGCCTACCCATAGCAAACCTGTTTTTTTCCAGGTGCCATTTGTAATAAGTTTTGAGTCATAAAGGTGCACAGGCAGTTGGACAGTCTTTATTCAGCCTATTCATTGCTAAGTTAAGGACTAAAGTGGCCATCTTACTACTTCAAGGATAATTACATGTTAATACTATTGAATGCCATGTCCTTCTTTGAGAGCTGGTAAGGACTCATAAATGTACTCACATGGGAGGTACCACTGTCTCCACAGTCAGTCTGGTCATAGTATAATTCAAGCTGTTAACAATGAGAATCCATAGTCTATTTTCCACAATTCACCCAAAGGCAGGGTACTTTCACATTTCCCTGGGCACCTTTGGTTTTGCATTTCCTAATTTGCAATTTCCTATTAGGAAATCTCAAATTTGGAAATGCAAAACCATTAGGCCCATAAGAACGAATGGTGTAGCATTTCCTAAATAGAGATTTCCTAATAGCGGTTCCTACACTGTAGGAATCACTATTAGGAACTCTCTATTTTTGTACATTCCATTTTGCATTTCCTAAATAGCCATTTCTTAGGATTTGCTATCTAGATAATACAAAATAGGAATTTCATAGATCTGGCCATCAGTGTGGTAAGCTAGGCAAATTCCCCAGACATAAGCAACCACAAGTCCAAGGAGCTGGAGAAAAGTTGAATCCAGCATTTACTCACATACATTTGGTGACTCTGCATGCTATCCTACCTGGCAATGAAAAGTCTACATTTCTGCTGCTCCCAACCTTCTCCAGCTTAATCTAACAGCTGCTGAGACAGATTATTGGCTTGCGGGACCTAGAGGAATCTGTCCACTGGTGGCTTCAGTAAGCTTGCGGCAGGCTGGTTTGGCCCATAGATTCTCAAAGGTCCTTGCTGTCTATAAGGGTGCTACTTTCCTCTCATCTGGACCTCTGAGAGGGCAGCACTCAATACTGCTTCCTAACTGGGTTGACAGACCTCCTTAGTACATCAACTTGTCTCAAACTGCAAGCAAGACCAGAATAATTTCCTCTGAAGCACACTGTCACTCACTAGCAGACTGTGAATTAATCAGCTACTTACCTCCACCCCATTTGCACTATGGTTACTTTCATATTTGTTTTAGCATTCCTTCTGTCACGTTTGGTACACCACTCTGGCAACTCTCGAAGGGCTTAAGGGGCATATTTATACTCCATTTGCGCCGGAATTGCGTCGTTTTTTTTTTACGCAATTTCGACGCAAAACTAACTCCATATTTATACTTTGGCGTTAGACGCGTCTAGCGCCAAAGTCCATGGAGTTAGCGTCATTTTTTAGCGTGGACACCTACTTTTCGTTAATTATATGCAAGGTAGGCGTTCCCGTCTAAAAAATCGACTCCGAGGCATGTGCGTCGGATTTATACTACCGGGCAAAAATCACGCCCCGGGAGTGGGCGGGTCAAAAAAAATGACATACGGCCGCTTTTGTGCCGTTTTTTAGCGCCTGCAAAAGGCAGGCATTAAGTGGCCTGTGGGCTCTGAAGGAGCCCAGAGGTGCCCTCCCATGCCCCCAGGGACACCCCCTGTCACCCTTGCCCACCCCAGGAGGACACCCAAGGCTGGAGGGACCCATCCCAGGGACATTAAGGTAAGTTTAGGTAAGTGTATTTTTTTTAAAAAAATTGTGGCATAGGGGGGCCTGATTTGTGCCCCCCTACATGCCACTATGCCCAATGACCATGCCCAGGGGACAGAGGTCCCCTGGGCATGGCCATTGGGCAAGGGGGCATGACTCCTGTCTTTGCTAAGACAGGAGTCATTTCTATGGGGGTTGGGAGTGAAGAAAAATGGCGCAAATCGGGTTGAGGCGAAAAAATTGCCTCAACCTGACTTGCCCCATTTCTTGACGCCCAAGCCCCATATCCCCCTACGCCGGCGCTGCCTGGTGTACGTCGTTTTTTTTAACGCACACCAGACGGCGCCGGCGGCTAACGCCGGCTAACGTCATTCAATAAATACGGCGCCCGCATGGTGCTTCAGAATGGCGTTAGCCGGCGCTAATTTTTTTGACGCAAAACTGCGTTGGCACAGTTTTGCGTAAAAAAGTATAAATATGGGCCTAAATGTATACCTTCCTCAAACATTCTTCTATCGGAGCAGCACACAATCAGTCAGCATGAAAAACCTACCAGTAGGCAAAGTATAAGTCACTTTCTAGGTACGTTATTAATCATTCTAATAACACAGAGAAACTTTGTAGATTAGGTAATCCGCAGAAACATTCCAGGATCCCTTTGGTATCTACCAAATGTTGAATACTGATGAGAAAGCGGCGAGAGTAGTGATCAAGCAGAAAGAGTTATAGTTCTCTTTTGAAAGAGGATACAGTGGGAATAGAGCAGACAGCTGGAAAACCATAGTTCACAGTATTTCTGCTGTGGGAGCAACACGACATCCGTCAACCGCACAAAGCTACAAGTAAAGGGTCCAAGCCCTCTGTGTTTTTTCAACACACTTGCATAGGTGTCATGTTTCTTTGGTCCACACGTTACTAGCTGCTCTAGTTCAGATTTTCTCTTTTCATTCTCGGACAAGACTACACCTCCCAGACTGCAAAGAAAACATCTGCACTGGAGCAGCTGCAGAAGCAGGAACCTGGGAAACTTGACAGGGCTGCATTTGTGAAATGGGATGAACAGAATATTCAGTAGTCCGCTTCCGACTTCTTTGTTGATGTGATGTAATGTGCTTCGTGTACGCTGTAATGCCTCCTAAGAGTCGAACAGGACTGTTGATATGGGCCGATGCAACTCGATATCTAGTTCTAGGCTTTCCAGTCCAGAGGGTGCATGAGATGCCTGCCCCACAATGTAACGGCAGGTATGTGGGGGAGAAACTCCATGTTTGGTTTCTTGTTCAGTAACTGGACTCTATCCAACTTGCGGGGGTATTTCTTTACTGGATATTCAAATTAGCATAATGTGATAATCGGTTGCTTTGACTGCCTAATTTATTTTTTCTTTAAAGACAATCATATTTCTCTAAAGGATGTCTGCATTAAGGGTTCGAACTCAATGCCCGCAGTAATTCAAATTTAATTTTAGGTCTCAGCTACATGTAGATAACACAAATAATTACAGTCGACTTTGGGTCAACCCACTCCTTTCCTTTTGGTAGACTATCTTGTCAGCCTCATTTGCTTGAATCGTGTGTGATGTCATACCCTTCTCTTCTTGTGTTTGTATAAGTGGATTGCTTGTATACTTTCACAGGTCCACTCCAGTGAACTACTTTTTACTTTGCTTTCAGCACTTCATGGGAGGTTATGTGTTTTCTAGTATTCTCACCATGTTTCCCTCTCACATCCTCCTAACCTTTACATGTTGCTCTTCCTCCCAAAGCTTATCTGTTGCCTCTCCCGCACCTGAAAAGCACCAGCAAAAAGTATTGGCAAAACCAATAGGTTTCCATTGGCAAAGACAAAAGGTTAGACCTCTAGGCTTTGCCACAGTCTGTTTCTTATGGAAACAGCTGAGCCCTTCATTTTGTATTCCACTTTGATGAAACAGGGGTCCTTTTGAGGTCGAGAATAATCATGTGACTTTTTGTATACTTTTAAGTATACTTCTGTGGGCTTAATGGCATTTCATTTGTTCATTTCAGTGTAATTTAAAAATCCTTGCTTCCTAGTGGTCAGTCATGCCTCTTTAAGACTCCTTTTTTACTTTGGGATCAGGGACCAAACTGCTGTATAATTATGCGTTGTCGTGTTCAGCTGTTCTTTAGCGAACTTTTATTCTCTTTGTTTCCTGCTCGCGTTCCGTGAAGCTTCCCTTTTCATTTGCAGAGCATTCTTGCTCTCAGCTTACCTTCAATGTAAACAGGGCTATGAATCAGGCTGTTATCTTGGTCACATTTGCTCTTTGTCGGCTCTTTGCAGCCTCTCTCGCTGCTCCCTCTCAGCTTCCTGGCTCCTGCCCTTCCTTGGCCTGGATTCTCTTTACAGAGTGTGCCTGCGTGAGGTCCCCAGTGGAGGGAGCGGGGGAAATGGGCCACTTGTTTTACATGATCTTTTTTGCACGATTTACATAGAAAACATTTTCATTGCTCTGCTTATGCACGCACTCTTAGAGCCAAGCCAGACCTTGGCATGGCTCTTTTCTCCCTGTTAATCTGTTGGCTTGCCCAACTCGAAGAAAAAGAGAAAGAAAATGAGACGCGGAGTGATAGACAAAAAGGTAACATGCAATAAAGAGACTCGTGTAGTTAGTGAAAAAAAGGAATTGGTAAAGCGGCACTGGGACAAAAAGTATAAGGGCTTATCTTTTCCAGCAATTTTTATGTACAGGAGGCAGATAGCGTGTTTCTTTGCTTGGCATGATTCTCTTCTGAAAAAAATAATTTCTAAAATAAATTAAATGAATATGGAAGATGTTTTTGGGCAGCTTCTCACTTCTTAATTGTTGGGTACGCATTTACTAACAGAAGACTGTGTGCTTTAATGGAAGTGGTGGTACTTCATATCAGAAGAATGAGGGTTCAAGTCCCTTTGTGGGTGATGCCTTTTTATCACTTTAAAACAAATCTTTGGTCAGGTCTAAATATGAGCAGCAATTAATAACTGTTTAAGTAAATCATTGAAACCTTGTGTTCACAATGGTTTCCTTTTGTTGGTTTTTAAATTAAATCGAAGTTATACGAACAAGGAAAATGTGGGAGGCATAAAAAGGGTTTTATTTGCACGCGCAACAGTAATATAGGCTGAGAGCATCCCGCGGACAACCCGTAGAGTAGCTGGATGAGCGTGTACAGTTAATGTGCACAGTTCTGTGTATGAGCGCACACACAAAATCAACCTAGTTGTAGGCCCTTGACTTTGCTGACAGACATATTACAAAGCTGGGACTATAAATTCTATATAACCCCGTGACCTAATGGGTAAGGCACTCTTCTCCTAAACCAGGAATTGTGGGATTGAGTCCCTTTTGGGGTGAAGCAAGGTCATTTTTCCTACTTTTGCCTGGACTGAAGCATTATTAATCTACTATCACTCACACCACAAGAGGGCGCTAATTGAAGATAGAGAGAAATTATATGGACATGGGTTTCTGTGCTTGCCTGGGAGCGATGTATTTGGACAAGAAGGAATGGTGTAGTTCAGACGTTTATGAAATAAAATACCGAGTGGTTGAACTGCAGTGTTTTGCGTGATTCCTCCAGAGATGTGTTTGAGAGATGCCTTTATAATGCAGTCGGCACACAATTTATGTGAACTTCCGAATAGGGTGAGCCCCGCATTTTCAGCTGAATTTTGAACCTTCAAAGTACATTCCACTCAAAATGGTTACACAAGACGATAGTGTGCTCGAGAACAAAATAGCACGCTAGTCCCACTTGAAAGCCTGTAAGAAAGAACTGAGCATTTTTATGGAAATGTATTTTGTGGAAAACATTGCAAGCATGACCAAGGAATCGTCTTGTAGACATGACAGAAAACTTATGAAACTGTAGATTGGGGCACTTTGAGACTGAACCCCACTTCACTCTTCTGGCTGCCCAGCCTAATCCAGTAGTTCCCCATCCCATCCTCAACAAATGGCTCAGTTGGCAGAGACTGAGATTCAGCGTATGTGGAGGAATTTACAGTAGAGCTTTGTGTTGCATAGTAGATGGTATCTGCTTGAGACTTGTGGTTCGTACTTCAAGTTGCTGGGCCTTGTTATGGGGCCTTAGAATCTCATACTCAAACCTTTGTTTCTTTCTCAACCCATCTTTTGCCTTAACTCCACCCCCTTTCCTCATTCCCCTTCCTCTCCTATTCTCCTTTCGTTTTCCTCATCTTTCCCCTTTGTTCTCATTATGCTTCCTCACCATTTCCGTTCCTGTTTATACTGCCCTCCCATTTCACTGAAGCCTCCTTCCTCTTTCCTCATTTTTGGTTCAGTGAAGTTGCACGTTTTTGCATAGTACATAAATCAGTTCCATGGCCTCCTGGTGCTTTCGTTTAGTGGGCAGACTGTTGCCTGTCAGTGTTGGTTTGCCTGGCTGAAGATCTTCTTGAGGGACAAGTCACCAAACAACCTTCTTTTGGCCAATGTAATCTTGTAGGATGTAGATTTTCCGTAAGGTATTGTAGCATTTCTAAGCACTTTGCATGGGCGAGAAAGAAGCTGCTTCATGTTGCTGTGCATGGCTGGTAAAGTACGAGTTTGTGTAGAGGTGGAGAAAGCATCTCTCCTGGCACAGCAGGTGAGCCGATATTACAATATTCACTGCACTCAGGAAAATCCACCCATAATGCTTTGCAGGGCATTTCTTTAAGAAAACATTTGTGTCCATAGCGCAGCCTGTGGTGGTCCTAGGACAATGGGACCGCCATCAAAACGCTCAGCATGACACAGTCTTTCCGTCTAGGTCATTTCTAGGTCCACACAGTAGTTTGGGAGGGACCCAAAAGAGTAACCTCTCCAACCGTTCAGTGTCTTTTTAAGCTCTCTCATGGCTTGAACTTTTGTTTTACACTTGGGAGTAGTTTGTTTTTGAAGGGCCTTATTTGTAATATTATTCTAGTAGGCCTGCTAGGCCTGAAAATGGTAGGCTCCTCTAGGAGTTGTTTCAAGCATCACAGTCTAATGCCAAAAGTTTATTTATGATAAAGGTTTATTTTGCGTTACATGATGATTGTATATGTTTTATTACTCTCTCCTTATTGCGATTATGACCGTGATCCAGGCCAACATAACATCCTTATTACACTATGACTGTTTGAACACTATTGATATGTTTGGGTGACCCTTCTAGTTTATTTGTCTTTGATCTCTCTTATTACTTCTCCGTATTTGTCTTGTGTCTTTTTTTATTGTTTGGGAATTGTGTTAGCCAGCCAGCAACTCTGATGATGGGGTGATGAAAGTGGTACTCTATTGGAATTAGCATGGCAGATTTTAATTGGGATGTTAAATGGCAACATTTTCATTTTTTGCTGCAGATAGAGGAAGAAGGTAAATGGAAGTGCTTTATTTATCGTCAAGGCCAGTGGAATTATCTGGCAGGAAAATCCCAAATTATGAGGTAGGGTTTACCAATTTATCTGGCAAGAAAAGTCCAATTATGCATTTACAGCACTAATAACTCTAACTCTCGCAAACGTGAGACCTATTGTATTGCAAATGCTTGTTTACAATGCTTTTACCATGGCGTGTCGCAATCTCACACCTGGAAAAAGGTGTATGGTAAACATAAGGAAATTCTGCCATAGAAAAGTGTTAGAGATGAAGTGTTAAAATTGTGTAAGACATGAAATACAGCTGCATAATGTATAAGCACGTAGCTTATGCACTTGTCAGTTTTATTGTAGAGTGTGTCAGATGTGTGTTGAGAAATGCTATGCAAATGGGGTGTGCATGCATTTATGTGTAATTTAGGACCATAGTCTAAAGTTCTTCTGAATTCCCAATTAGGAATTTCCTAATTCCATAAAGGGCATCTTGTAAATTTCAGAAGAAAATTACTGATACCCATACAAAGCATCTGGAATTTTGGGTGAGAAATTGTGGCACCTGTATGTCCTCTGTCTGCACTGAGACTATACGTCTTAGTGGATATTCATAAACATTTGTGAATGCATTTCCCACTTTTCCATGAGGCTTTCATTATACAAGCGGTACAGAAAGTGTTGGAAAGACAACCAGTTATCCCAAATTTTCTAATGTTTGTATATGATTAAAGTATATACATTTAGGATTTTTTTTTAAGTGGAAAAGGGTTTCAGAGGATTAAGATGAAATATGTTTACTTTCATAACTCTAAACAGGCTAGGAAAACAGACATAACTGTATTTGTTTCCTAATACGTCCCACTTTTGCCTGATCCTTTTACAGTCACAACTAAAACCATTCCCAGGTGTATCTAGATAGGGTTCGAATGGCCAGTAACCCCTTTCTCCTTGTCCTGAAGAGGAGGTGGGGTGTTTATTGGAAACCAAAATGAGCGGTGGCACAGATGTTCAAATCAGCTCCACACTGCAGGAGGCTGATACTAGAATGCGTCATGATGCCTTTGATGATTGAGTGGTGGCAGCCCCTCCTGCTCTTAAAGCGTCCTCGTTGTCTGTAGCCAACTGGGAAAATGCAAGTGTCAGAAAGGCCAGTCCATCCATGTATCCCTAAACATAAGAAAAATAGAAATCACACGTGATATTTATAGCTCAATAATCGTTGGACACCAGGATTATGTTCACATACAAAAATACTAATAGGACTGCATAAATTGCATTTTCCCAGTTTTTGAGAAATGTTTTGCAGTTTGTCTTGGCTCTCATTTCAAACCACGCAGAAGAAGCCGAGGGCATTGATCAGGAAGGGTACTCTGTGATATTTGGTGTTTGAAGTGGAATCAAGTGAAGATTTTGAGCAGTGCGGACGGAGGTTATATTGACAGAAGGCATTAATGCCAACCCAGGGATCAGCAACAGATCAATGAGATTTTATTAATCATGGAACATTGAGCCAGGCAACACAGCAAGAGATCAATTTCGCTGAAATGGACACCACAAAAACGATTGTTTGATCCTAAACAAACAAGAGGGAAACTCGGAGTAGGTTTGCAGCGTCAAACAAGGCAAAATGTATGATCTATATGACAGCCACAGGAATGATGCGACTCTGTGGCCACAGCGTTTTTCGCATAATTATGGATTTGCCACATTTGCGACAAAATTCATCACCTGCTGCAGAATTTACAAGTTTTATGTAAAAAACTTTTTACTTTTAGCTGAAACGGGTCCAAGGTTACTAAAAGTGCAGCAACATGTGTCCAGTGCAGTGGAAGGCCTTTCAGGAAGGTTAACTCAGAAGCACAACTTGGTCAGTAAGATTGGGGGTTGGGGTGAGCTTCAGTTATTCCAACAAATACAACAAGCAGGGCCCGAGACTAAAGGGGACAGTGGAAAGGGTGACAAATGTGGATTGGCAGGGTTTGGTAATTGAGAGAAAACACAATATTTTCTAAAATAACCAACATTTTTGAAGACTTTCCAAGCAGAAAGGGATGGACTGTATGTGCGTTTTTGTATGTATTTATGTAAAAATTCCTGGTGAAATCCGACAGACACGTCACCATACCAGACTGAAACCACCTGTGCCCAACTATTAGCCAGGATATACATTTATAAGGGTGGGTGTAGCACCCCAAACACCTCCCTGGAGCTACGTCCCTGGGTTAACTAGTCACTTTTCAGTAGCTTATTACTGTATTTGAATGTGAACGCGGTAATAATGACGTGAAACATTTGCCAAGACAGTGTTAACATTGGTAATACTCTCACAAAATGTGTCACATTGAGCCACATAATTTTCCTTTGCTTGCCTTTTCTAGAAACCATGTTCGAGGACAATAACATTCCAGATCTCTCTGGCCCACCTGCTTTAAGAATTTTACAGGCACGGTAAACGGCAGTTAAAAAGCAGCTTTTCATGGACAACATTCTGAATGCAAAAAAAGATTAAAAATCCTCCTGATGTCCATTTCAATGGACTTGGTTGTCTTGACTTGCAGATAGGCAATGAAGGCAGGGACTACAGTGCACATGCAGTAATTACAAACACAAGGAGAGAAACTGAGCTAGTTAGAAAGGAATTTGTTTTCACAGTTGAACCTGGCCTTATGTTTTCTCAAATTACTGCCCTGTTTCTTCTATCAGAAGGAGTAAAATGTGAGAAGAAAAGCGGGTGATATTTCAAGTTGCAATTCCACACACCTTAAAACTTGTAATTGTCTCGGGTGGTAATCCACGGCGGCTGGCATCTACGGAGAGTGGTGGGGCTGGCAAATGGGTGGTTGCATGCACTATCCTGCAGCGCTCTACAATTAAATTAAAAGCCCACTCACCTGACATGCACAGCACGTTCTCCTCCTCACTGCAATCCGGTGTTCAGTGCGGGCCACAGCCAGCTCCTTAGTCATTATAAATGTTGGGTTGCTTTTCCCAGAGTCCAAAGTGCTGATAGCTAAAAGGCAGTAGTTTGTTGAGGAGGCACACAGGACAATGTCTCTTCCATGTCTACAAGGACAGTAGCTGAGTAGGTCGCCAAGGACCACAATGCAAAGTGGTGCAAGCTTAAAAAAACGAAGGGGCATATTTATAAGAAAGTGGTGCATCATAGATGATGCACCACTTTTCTTGCACCTCCCTACCGGCACCTAACAACACCATGGTTGCGTTGTATTTACAAAGTGGCGCACCTTGGCGGTCGTTAGCACAATAGCCTTATAATTTTTTATGCTATTGTGGTGCTTTTCTACACAAGCACAGGGAGGCCCATTGAATATAATGGGTGCTTCATTTTAACACCTGCTCTGAACAGCTTTTAAAAATGACGGAAAAAATGGCACAGTGAAATGTGAATTTCACTGGGCCATTTTTCAGGCCTCCCTGCACCAGAACGCCCTCCCTTGCATACATTATGCCTGATGCAGGCACAGTGTGGCTCAAGGGGTCAAAAAGTGACGCAATGCAAGCATTGTGCCACTTTGTAAATATGGCACGGCAGAAAAAGCTGCCTTACCACTGCTTTAGAGTTAAATAAATGACGCTATGGTGGCACTAAGGTTGCACAGGGGGCTTGTAAATATGCCCCTAAGTTGGTAGAGGTATACCACAACTAGACCTCAATGAAAGGCTATATAAGCTTGTGTGACCTGTGACTGTCAAACAGCAAAGACTGGCACAAGGCAGCAGATAAGACTTGGTGCAATATTGCACCTATCAGTGCAGGACTACATGTACCAAAATGCAATGTGATGTAAGTGAAAAAGCTGTCACACGCAACTCTGGCCATTGTGACATCTATGAATGCAGGACTACCCACTGAGCCCTCTATGTTTGAGACCACAGCTAAAAGAAATAGCAGGGATGGTGAGTGAAAATCAGTTTGTTTACTTTATTGTGATTAAAACGGATAGGGCAAGGTGACTTTTCAATAACTACCTGTTGACAAGCATCTAGCACCCTTTTTTGGGTCGAGTGCGCCAATCCCTGTAGCCTGTTGTAATCTCTCTGTGGACTTTTAACCACGCCCACTCTTGCTATTCATTCTTTGTTGTGCTTGTCTTAAATGCTTCATTTTTATTGGTGCATTTTGTGAAATGTCCCTCCTTTGTGTGCTGAGTTCCCTCCCAGGTGATTTCACTGACTGAATATTTTTTTGCCCATCACACTACATCACACTTCCCCCTATTACAGCGTGTGATAGCCCCTCCTCTAGTTTCGGTTTGCCTTTCATCCCAGCCGCGTTCCTTTCTAGGCATTCACACAGGAAGCCGATAACTCTCATGCTCACAGAGGCCCTGACACTTTGAATTGACTTGTTTTCTGTAGAGAAGTGTGAATTCTGTTTTAGTTAGTGCCTTAAATGCTTCATTTTTAGTGGTGCACTTTATGAAATGTTCCTCCTTTGTGTGCTGAGTTCCCTCCCAGGCGATTTCACGAAGTGAACATTTTTGTTGGCCATCACACTACATCACGCTTCCTCCTGTTACAGCGTGTGATGGCCCCACCTCTGGTATCGGTTTGCTTTTCATCCCAGCCGTGATCCTTTCTAGACATTCACGCAGGGAGCCAATAACTCTCATGTTCAAGGCGGCCGCAGCGCTTTGAATTGACTTGTTTTCTGTAGAGAAGTGTTGATTCTGTTTTAGTGAGGTGTGTTGTGCTTGCACTTGAAAAAACCCAGCTCTCTTAAAAACTTTACTAGGACAAGCCGTTCTCTGATTCAAATCCACCAGTCTAGGCTTGACTGCTCAGCCTCATCCACTGTGGGCTTTTAGGGGCGTGGGGTCGTTGCAGTTCTTCCTTGTTTTTTCCCGTAATTGAGATCATTCGCCACTCGTGCGCCTCAGCAAATGCTGTCCTCCTGACCTGTAAACACGGAGCAAGATACACTCATGACTGAATTACATAACATAGCAAAATCTGATTCTGCAAAAGTGTTTGGTCTCTCCTTAAAGGCTGTTGCACCCTCATTACATAAACTATCCTCTGGTAGTTAAAGAAACATTTTTTATTTTTACAGCAACCTTATTTAGAAAATATGTACTTTTTCAGAAGTCAACTTGTTTATGGATATTTACTTTGCACAAGTGCCATAAATCTATGGGGGTCATTTAGACCCCGGCGGGCGGCGGTCACCGCCCGCCTGGAGGGAACCGCCATATGGCCGCTCCGCGGTCGAAAGACCGCGGAGGCCATTCTGGCTTTCCCGCTGGGCTGGCGGGCGACCGCCAGAAGGCCGCCCGCCAGCCCAGCGGGAAACCCCTCCCCACGAGGAAGCCGGCTCCGAATGGAGCCGGCGGAGTGGGCATGTGCGACGGGTGCAGTTTGCACCCGTCGCGTATTTCAGTGTCTGCTAGGCAGACACTGAAATACACAGTGGGGCCCTCTTATGGGGGCCCCTGCCATGCCCATGCCATTGGCATGGGCACGGCAGGGGCCCCCAGGGGCCCCGCGGCACCCCCTACCGCCATCCTGTTCCTGGCGGGCGAACCGCCAGGAACAGGATGGCGGTAGGGGGTGTCAGAATCCCCCATGGCGACGCAGCAAGCTGCGCCGCCATGGGGGATTCCAAGGGCAGCGGTAAACCGGCGGGAGACCGCCGGTTTACCCTTTCTGGCCGCGGCAGAACCGCCGCGGTCAGAATGCCCTTCGGAGCACCGCCGGTCTGTCGGCGGTGCTCCCGTGGCCGGTGACCCTGGTGGTCACCGGCCGCCAGGGTCAGAATCAGGCCCTATGACTCTAGGTCAATTAGTCACACTTTTCTGTTTTGGGCCAGGTACCTTTTTAGTGACTCACTAAGCGAGTCAAGAAAAACGTTTGTTTAGGGTAGAGAAAGTCTATATTTGATTCATACAAAAAACTCTGTAAATGGCTGGGAAAATGATGTGGTACTCTTAAGTAACATAATATGGAAAGATAACTCATTCATCTGGCACACATAGTTATAATAGGGCTCAAGTATATGTTTGACAATTAGGTTACACAACTGAAGTTCTACTAGCTCATAAAGGGCCTCATTTATGAAATGTTTGCACGCATTTGCGTAATTTTTTGAGGCAAAAGTGGTGCAAACGTACTAAATATAATTGTATTTTGTAAGTTTGCGCCGCTTTTGCATAAAACAATTACGCGAATGCGTTGCACTTTTCATAAATCAGGCCCAAAATGCCTTATATTTTTATTGAAACATTTTATTCACTTTTTCATGCTACACCATGACAATTGCACGTGATATTAAAGACTAATCGCTTATATAAATCAAGTGTGTGTATATTTATTTTTTCAAAGTTTCATACACTCGTTTTTTTCCATTCTTGCTTTACACTGAGCATAATTCGTACTTCCAGGGCACTCATGATCAAGTCTTCTATATTGGCACCATCCCACCCATATCTTTGTGTATTTCTGGATTGTATGACGTTACCACACACCATTAAAATACCATGCATGTAATAGCAGTAATACTTGCCATTGTCCTTTCCGAAGCGTGGCATTGCATTGTGAATCTTTAGTAACTGGTTATTCAAAATGGAATTACTTGTTTAGACTCTCCACGTGGCTTGGTGCCTTGACAGCCATTTCGTAAAAATCACCAACGTTGAGTGCAGTAAGAGTAGTGGAATCCTTAAATCAGTGCAGAAGCTACAGCTAGGGCCAACTTCCAATGTATAACCTTGCCACCTGCCTGAAAAGTGAGGTGAATTTGGTAAAAAAAAACAACAGGTTGCTATCACAGATTGTGCCATATTATGACAGTAATTTAACAAGTTCAAGAGTAGAACAAAAGCAGAGGAGCTTAATGATGATTCAAAGGAAATAGGTTTTTTGGACAACGTTGAGCCAAAACTACATTATGTGGAAATTCTGAGCTTGCTAATTGCTTTGCATGAACACAGTTTTGTCACCTAAAAAACTACCTCCTGGAGATTTGGTGATCAATGTGTTTAATGATGGCAACCAATTAAAGGCATCATTATGCGATCTTATGTATCGGCTAATCTTTGCGACTACCTTGCACCCCCCTTCCAAACATCCCATGGTGAATTATAGACGTGTGTGTGGTTGGGAGTAGTCTTAGTTTAAATAGAAGTTCATTTGGGAAAGGGTTTGTTTGCTTCTTGGCACGTGCCTTTTTTTAAATTGCAAGTCAATTACAGAAATTAAATTATTTTTCGATCATTACTGTATATTTACTTTTGTTTCCTGTAACATAAGGGGTTTGAATCAAGTGCCATACATCGGTTCTAAATAGGAGAGTACATCTTAAACTAAAGGTAACATGGAAGGGCCAGTGTTTTTCTTTTTTTCCTTTTAAGATGATACAGACAGATATTAGGTTTATAAAGATATTCTTTGGGGAAAAATATTAATATAACTGTTACTTACTTCTTTGATGTTGGCACTGCAAGATTATTCACAAAAATGGCTATATTTGACATTGCACACTAGTGGAGTGGCGTAAATGATTGGACTGGTGCACTCAGCTGGAAGAACCCATCTATGCGGCCAGGTGTTGCCTAAAAGCATGCCAAGGTCTGGGGCAAATAAGTGGTGGGAACACTGCGGGCTCAGCTTAACCGCACTGACTGCTTAATTAGTGGGTGTATCAATGTATATTAGATATGTATATATTGTCCTGATTGATAGTGCTGCAGCACCTTGTTAGGGGTTGTATTGCTTCTCTGACATAACTTAATAAATTTGGTTATCAAAAAATGTCTACATTTGTTGTGGCCATGTGGATAATTTACTCCTGCTCACTTTTTTGAATATACTATCTCTAATCCTAGATTGTATGAGATGAACTTCACCAAAACACGTTGGCCTGCCTTGATGCCTGTAAAGCATTAAGCTGCGTCCCTTGTTCCTACTGCTGAGACGGTTTAGCATGAATCAGTTACATGAGAGGGGTCCATCTTCTGCATAATAAACGACTTTATAACTCTATCAGATTGGAGAATCCCCCTTTCTATTTTCACATTTTAGAATGCAATTTTGTGAGGAGACATTTTTAGGCTGAGTGTGCAAGCGCTTTGACCTGATGTAAGTCTTGTGGGCTTTTAACCAAGCCCACCTCAGACCCATCACTTTCACTAGTTCGTAGGCTTGCCTTTCAAAAATCATTTGTAATCACTGGAAAATGCTTTACATTTGTCCTGCCTTGGGGAGGTTTTGTTACTGCCTTGCAGGCTGACCCTTTTACATGGATAATTGCATGATTGCTGATATGTATGATTGTACAAACTTCTTTTTCCTTTTCTGTATCTGCTTCGCACTCATGTTCATGGCGGTCATGGCACTTTGAATCGGCTCCTTACGTCAACTGTTTTACTTTTCATTTTCAATTTATGTGGCAAGAAAAGTCCAGTTAGGAATTTACAACATCAATAGCTCTAACTCAAGCAAATGCGAGACCCATTGCATTGAAAATGCTTGTTAAATGTTATTTTGAGAAGTTGAGTATCTTGCCATTAGTGCAGATTTACATAGCCTGGGCTTAGGTGAATTATACTAATAGTAATGGCCAGGGCTATAGCATACAACAGAAACTTGTGTCTTGGCGCATACCTTACAGCATGGTAGTCATGTTATCATCTTTAGAAGAATGAACGCCTAAGTTAATTTTGCAGGATCGCAAACTTGTTCTATCTGTATCATATGCAGATTTTAGGTGTAATATTAAATGAGATATCACACGTCAGTTTTGAAACTTGTGACCTGTGGCCTACACCTAAATATCTGCAGCAACCCACCGATAAACCTTCTATGCTTCAAACATGTAATCTGCATATTAAAAACAATTCACTTAAGCAGGTACATTAAACTCTGAGATATTTTACAAGTATCACAAGATAGCCGAATTCACATCTCTTCAGTAGTTATCTGAACCCAATGAGCAACATTATTTAGTGTGCTAATGAACATGGGTGCGTAGGTCCTGATTTCAAAGATGACATCCAAACTGTGACTATTAGTAATGTGATTGCGTGGCGCTTCTTAAATTTTACACGTACTATGTCGGTTATACTATTGCTAAAGGCCTAGGATAAGGGTGCTATATTATGTGAATAGTATGATGCTTGCAGAATCCAGATATTTTTCTTGTAAACAAAGTTTAATTTATACATTTGTGAGGTTCAGAATTCAAATCCACATTATTGTGCGCTGATAGTTTCATGAGTCCCACCTCTTAAGAAAGGGCCTGATGGGGTCACACACTCATCAGAGAGCCCCACTACCTTTTTAATCCCACTTACAGCAAATACCGGAATGCAACAGGATATAAGTTAGAAAGGCACGTTTTTGACATAGAACCACTACTTAGATGTAAATGCAGCACTACTAAGCCCAGAATACACCGTAATATGGGTTAAGAAGCCACGTCTGTGACATTGAGACGCTTACAACTCTAAGTGAAACATTACAAGCAGCCAATGAAGGGTAATACGAGATAATAAAAACAAGAATGTGACTTAGAGCCATTGGGGAGGGTTAAGGACAGTATTTCAAACCTAGTGTACTAAGTGACGCAAGCAACAAAGGCAGGACCCGTCACATATCTCCCTAATGAGAACTGCCCCTCCTAGCGCAGCAGAAGGTGCACGCACCTTACATATCGATCAGCAAGCTCTTCGGGACCACCTTGAGCTGCGGGTTCCCCACCTGCTCCACCAGCCAGAAGAGCCTGTTGAGGTGGGCCTTGAGCCCCTTGTGGTGCCGCACCTCAGTCCAGATGGCTGAGCTCTGTTGCTTCTGGGCGTTGCACTGACCTTTTCCCTTGCCAGGGGCGCTGAGCCTCGAGAGAACATGCCAATTGTGCAAAAATACAATGGCATAGTATTTTTAGGTACCTTGGAGAAGGGACCAGCATGTTCTCAAAACTTATTGTCCTTTATACTATCTGTGTGCCTCAGATGAAATGCGTCCCAAGTTACAGGGCTCTGAAATAGGAAGGCTTGTTAGGTGAAATCAGGTGGCTTTACGGCATGTTTAACCAATCCTGGCACTGCTCTCATGCTGTTAACAAGCATGAGAGAAGCTCCAGGATTGGTGGGAGCAGCCTCTCTCGGTGTTCCCGAGTGCACTAGAGGCCTGTGCTTGTTGGTTAGAAAGGTCTCAAAGTGCGCATCTCTGACTAGCCGTTGCAAAACAGCCAGCCAAAGAGACATGCACACTTTGAACTGAAGTGCCCAGACAGCCCACCCTCCTGCCACTCAGCAGGCCCCACCCCACCCTGCCATGACACTCAGTTCAGGATAGGTGGATGAAAAGTAAAATGGTAATAAATAAACTAGGGCTTTTGAGGGCATTTTAGTTGCCGGGGTGATGCTCCTCTGCTCTAATCGAGGAGCAGCCCCTTGTGGTAATGCAACAAAAAACCTGCAGTATTACCCCGTAATAAGGCCCTAAGAATGTACCACACCAAGCAGTATTTTTCGGATGTACACAGAATCTCTAGAGCCTCTAAAACTGTTTAGCTCTTAAAGTATTGAATTTAGAATCAATTAACAGAAACAACTTGCTTCATTTTAATATACACAGTAAGGGCCAGTTATTCAGGTGTTACCTTACCAGGAATCTTCTTGGGATCTAAAGAAGTACAAAAGTACAGATTAGATTAGTCAGTCAGTCATGGGTGAAAAGGAATCCTCCACAAAATATCTATCTATATATCTATCTATCTATCTATCTATCTATCTATCTATCTATCTATCTATCTACTGCTATTTCCAAAGGTTAATGAAATCCCACTCCAGGAAACGATTCATTTTCTTTTCCTTTTATTCATTCCACCACACAAGTACACACCAACACGTTTTGAATGCAAGAGTCTTGATCACAGCATGTTTAGTCCTTCTTTGTTTCTTCTTTTTATATCCTGCTTCCCATGTAGCCAAAATGAGGCTTTATGGGAGTTGAAGTGTATATATATATATATATATATCTATATATCTATATATATATATATATATATATATATATATATATATATATATAGATATATAGATATATATATATATACACACATATATATATAGATATAGATATAGATATAGATATATTGGTTTATATAGAAAGAAAAAATTACATTTTCTTAACTATAACAAAGGTTTAACCTTTGTTTTTTTAATTGAATTTCATTTTTTTATTTTTTTAGATAAAAAATCTTTTAAAACCATAGAGTTTATTGTTGTCCAGTGTAATGTTATTAAGTGGAGTGTGATACAGTCTCGTGGAGTGTCGTAAAGTGTACTGTCATAGGATATAGTGTTGTAGAGTAGAGTAGAGTGGAATGTGGTACAGTGGAGTGGCAAACAGTGGAATTGAGTACAGTAGAATGGTGTAGACTGGAGTGGCGTTGAGTGGAGTGTTGTATAGTGGAATATGGTACAGTGGAGAGGCAGAGTGAAACCCTTAGAGTTAAGTGGTTGAGAGTGGAGTGGCATTCACTAGAATAGTGTACAGTGGACTGGCATAGCGTGTAGTGTGTTAGAGCGTAAAAGCGCACAGTGGTGAAGAATGCAGTAGCATTGGCGTACGGATGTGTTCCTTGTGAAACAGAAGAATGCCATTACTCACAGTGAAGTTATCCAAGAGCTACAGTGGGCTGACCAACTGCCTCAAGTTGCTTATTTTAGTAAGAAGAAGAAAATGTGTATAAAACAACAACAGGCTAATAGAGGAAGAGATCTGGCAGAAAGCCCCTGTTAGTAAGTATATTACATATAAAGTTTTAGTGAACTCGAAAGATCTTTGCAAGCCCCCATCCTACAAAAGGGTATCTATCGACACTCTAAGCAATCTATCATATTCTGGAAATGTTCTTTGATAGAATGTATCTGAGTTTTATTTTCTAAAAATGAACTACGCGCCTGCAGTATGCAATCTGATGGAGAAATGTCTGTTCAGACATGGCTGTCTGTAATGAAAAGGTATCTGTCAAAGGAGAATTGTGAATTGAATCCTTGTCTGTAGAAAAAAACGTATCCTTCAAGACTGGTTGAGTTCATTTCTTAACATAGCTTATGACCTTTGTGACTATCCTTTGTCAGTATATCTAGGGGATTCTTTACAACTTTATCGTATGCAGTGCTTGTAATCATCAAGTTGTCTATATGTAATGAGATTGATGAGTGGAACCGCGGGTCTTCTGTGTCTGGTTCTGTATTGGGGTGCTGCTAGTGGCTTGCCCTGCAGGCACTCTGGAGGGCTTCTCTTTGAGATAGTGTGCAATGTGCGGTTCTGAGGGGGGCAGGGTCATACTCCTTGACGGGGTCTACATATGGACAATATTGTTCAGGGTGGTTCACAGATTATTAATAGAAGTTTGCATATTAGGGGCACTATTATTTCAAATGGACGATGATCCTTGTGTGGTGTGGAGGAACATATCTAAATCTGAAGGATGAGGAAGTCATGTTCTGATGAATACGAGGCTCTGAGACTCTATTTGTGGTCATACCCTGATTGTAGTGGAAGAGCTCTTTTGTGTCATCATTCCAGTAGGACCAATGAAGGTTTTGGGAAAAAGTTCAATAAACGTAGTGTTAGTTCTTGAAGGTACTATTCAATTGCATTATGGCCATTGTTACTGTCCCTGTTTTATTGGACCATGGGCCTTGTGGAATGTATGTAGATCAACCACGAGTTAAGCAAGAGTCGAGTATTGGAGTGAGAAAAATAATGGTAGAAATGGCTCAAGCTGTGGATGTTGGGATCAGGACCAGGACTAAGATTTAAACCAAAGGCATGTGGATTACTTTTGGTGAATCATCCTAACATTTTCTCACTTAATATTGTCACTACAAATTACTCAAATGACGTAGGTTCCATGTTCTTGCAAGATAATGTTTTTTCACCATCTGGTCAAATGACGTAGGTTCCATGTTTTGGCAAGATAATGTTTTTTCACCATCTGGTCATTGAGTACCAGTGAGTTCTGAGAAAAAGGTATCTCATTCACATACGCACATAAATTAATTAGTACCAGCAGTGAAAAGGCCTTAGGTATTGCCCAATTGATTTCAGTGGCTAAGCCGCATTATTGTTTTTAATGTGTTTTTAAGAGAGACAGCATTGCTTGCCACTATTTCATAATTATGAGTATATTGACGTACTGACGCCTGGGTCTACCGTAGCCTTTTCACAGATTTATTCTTTGTCTGAAGAGAAGAAGGGTGTTTTAAGGGTTTTTACGCATAAGGATCTTCTTAACTGATGATGTTGCTAGTCTCTGGAAGGTGTCTTCCTTTTTGTGCCCAAGAAAGGCTTAATTGTTGTCCCTAGGCTCACTATAGATAGTTGAATTAAGTAACAATAAAGGTCATTGATTAGTGACTCTTAGAGTCTGGTAGTGTCAAGGTAAAGGAATCCTTAACACAGATTTGGTAACACGAAGTTTCAGCTATGTGCACACGAGATTTATTATTAATAGTAAGTGTAAGAAAAGATTCCTAATTGAAGCGGGCGATAACTAGGCTTCCATTATGGCACTAAGGGGCATATTTATACTTATTTTGCGCCGAATGTGCGTCGTTGTTTTTTTACACAAATTTGGTGCAAAACTAACTCCATATTTATACTTTGGTGCTAGACCTGTCTAGTTCCAAATTTATGGAATTAAAGTCATTTTTTGGACGTGGAAATCTACTTTTCATCAATGAGAGTAGGAGTTCCCGTGCAAAAATTGACTCTATGGCCTTAGTGCCATATTTATCCCCCGTGCTAAAATCACGCACAGGAGGGGTCAAAAAATGGTGCAAAGCTTGCTTTGCACCATTTGTTAGCGCCTGGGTCGGGGCAGGCGTTAGGGGACCTGTGGGCCTATTTCCATGCTGGAACACCATGGAATCAGCCCATAGGTGCCCTCCCCCGGCCCCAGAGACACCCTCACCCACACCAGAGGGCCAGCAGAGGTTGGGGGATTCCATCCCAGGTAAGTATAGGTAAGTACAAGTAAGTATATATATTTATAAAGTGCCATTGGGGGCCCTGAAATGGGCCCCCTACATGGCACTGGGTGCAATGGCCATGTCCATGGGACCCTGGCCATTGGGGTGGTGGGCATGACTCCTGTCTTGGTGTGGATGGTTTTGCATCAGAGAATGACTCTAGGCAGGTTAGAGTCATTTTTTAAACTCTAACCTGCCTAACATAATTTTTTGGTGCAAAACCCCCTTGTTCCATACCGCCAACCCCACCCAACTAACGTCATGTTTTTTTACGCTAGCCTACCCTTTGCACCGGCTTGCACCATTCCATAAATATAGTGCCCGGCTGGTGCACCGAAATGTTCCAAGCCGGTGCTAAGCGTTTTGGAGCAAAACTGTGTTAGTGCAGTTTTGCACCAAAAAGTATAAATCAGGGCCTAACTCTATTAAGGTTGTGCATCACTGAGGTTGCCTAGTAATGGGTAAAGAACAGGATAATTCTCCAACTAGAGTGGAACATCTTTAATATACTATTATTTGCATGATCAAGCTCAAGAGCGGCAAAATATACTCATACCGTGCTTCATGTATTTGAATAATTTTGCATTAAGTCGAAATTTTAACACAACCAAGAAATAAAGGTTTTTAATCTGTTTAGATTTCATGTCCCAAGATGTATGTAAAGGGGTGAAACATAAGGGAAATAGTACCCCACTTTGCTAATGTAGAAGGCTGTATTAGTGACAACATGAAATGGTTTGACCATTAATCAGAGTGTGAGCTATGGTTATAGGTGTACTCCCGCCTAGCCAAACCAGAAGCTCCCCAACTGATTTGTGGGTGGGGATACTGCCATGTTTCTAATAGTATAGCTGCAATTAGCTCTGTTATTGGAAATAATTGACCAGGCAACCCAGCTGTCATATTGCCTCTGAGTCACAGTGGTGAATGCTCTGCCCTGCTGAGGGCATGGTTTTGGCCATGATATTTGCTGCTCGTGATGCCAAGCCAAGTTTCTGAATACCACAAAATGCCGAAGAGCTGCAACACCGTGGTACACTCGGCATTTAGGTTCACTGAAGCTGCGTCTACCACACAAGATGCACTTTTGGCAGAGATCCCACAAGGCAGATTGAGTCTCTGAAAGAGGAGGATGAGTTCCCACAGGGCACGAACGGAGGAAGAGGGACAGCAATGGATACCTGCCAGGCTATACATCAGTCCTTAAATCTCACATCACGACAGATGACATACAATGATCTTGCTTTCCCTGATTTTAATTTGCCAGTCTATGATAAGGCTTTGGGTGCCAATTTATGATAAGAACTTTGATGATCTTAAAAACTAGGTGCAAATACATATCTAGAAAGACTGTCTCCACCACCAAATAACAACACAATCCATAAATGCGTGTTACATTTATGATGACTTACTAAGTGTTGATGTTACAATTAGGGTGTCCTCATAGGGAATCAAATAATGTTCCCTTAATCCGCTTTATTTTGTAAATTGTATTGAGTGCAGTCCCGCACATCTTGGAGTAACTTATGTACTTTTTTCTGCTGAGTGATTCTTCTCTTTAAATTGTGAGCTATGTCCACTGACATTGCTTACATTGCTTACTTACATTGCTTCATGGACATTTAGGTCACTGAATGTCCTTTTTTCTCTTTGTGTTATTTCGATTCACCATCACGATGGTAGAAGGAAATTGTTTGGTCTTTGTTGATTATCTAGCTGAAAAGAACTTGTGAGCCTCCTTGTTTTTAGTTCATAAGGAGTTAATCAGGACTACCAAACATTTAAGTGATTGGGAAGCCGTGTCTGCCTACGGGAAACAAAACGGTTCTTCTGCCTGTCTGTAGCTTGTGCATCGATTTCTTTAGGTAATTAGTCACTTTGTTAATTATGAGCTGTCTTAAATGCTACTATGGACAGAATATCTGAGAAGAAAAACAGACCTTGTCAGTTTGATTTTCAGAAATGAACGAAAACATATTTAGAAGAAATACAGTTTACAGTAAACAAATGCACTCTCATTAGTTGACCCTGATAATTACAATGTCCCAAAACATCTGAAACATTTCTGACAAGAAAATCTTAGTCAAAACTTCAATATAGTTGACTACCGAAAATGTTTTATGTGACTGATCAACAGAAATGTATGACTTCAAAAATTACATGGTTCATCATAATAACACCAACCTTAAATAGGTTTGTTGCTCCCTAAAAATGTAAAAACCTCTCTTATTCCCGTGGCCATTAATCCACAATAGCACATTGGATGAGATAGTTTGATGACTTAATAGAAAGAAAATCAGGAAAAATAACAGTTGCTTAATTAGTGGTTAACCGAATGTCAGTGATATCTGATCTTCAAATTGACTCCAAACAGATCTCATTTGAAACATCTGAATACGGACATTTTGCTACATATATCCACCTGGAAACATAAATCTGTACCTAACCCATGATCTCTGATTTGGCATTCAATAGCTATTATCCTTATTCACATTGTTAAATGCTTCCAATGGGCCAATTCCAGAGATTACAATGAACCACTTTATCAGGGCAATTAGGTGCAAAATTACAAATATGTCGCACAAAAATCCAGAAGTTCCCTGAATTGGATTATTGCAACGAAAATGGCCGTTATTCACTACTCAAATTTGTTTTTTTTAAATACAGAGATTCACATGTATGAACAGTTATATCTGTCTGTCCATCAACATTAATAACCATATTAAAAAGGTAAATTTGTACTCTGGAAAATACTCTGTTGCTTACATTGTGTTTGCTACTGAACACAGGGGAACTTTTAAGCAGTCTAATCTCTACATACCATTTGCAAACATTTGAAAGTAAAAGTGATCTGATAAGACATATGGCAACCACGTACATACTTTCTTTTGATAATTCTCTACTGGTGTGTGGCGGTGCCAAACTCCAAACACCTCATTTTCCTCTCACACTGTTATATGCCAAAAGCTAATTGCCTCCGGACTGTACCACATGAGATGGTCACTCATACCTGTGAAGATTTTTGCTAAAGTGCCAATCGATCCGAAACCTTCCCTCAAACTTTAAGACAACACTGAAACTCACAGAGTTACAACAGACCCAAGGGGAAAAGTATCTGGGAAAGAGAGAGAGAGATAGAGAAAGAGAGAAGGAGGAAGGCTAGTTTCAAGTGGAATGCTGGGGTTCGTGAAATATAATTGGTTCATTTGTCAAAGTGAAATTATAAATGTAGTGGTGTGTGCACGTTTGACCTTAGTCATTGGCCTCCTACATGAAATTCCCAGTCTGCCACTACCACCATGACCAAACTTTCCCAGTGTGTCGAGTTTTCCACTTGTCCTGTCTCATTTAATAATAATATGAGTGTGTACACTATCCCTCTTACTCTTAACTGCTATCAAGAATCATTTAAGAGTATAAAATAATTCATGGATAAGTATGGGTGTGGACGGTGAAGTTATATCGGAGTTAACAGTACGAAACATACAACAAAATAAAATTAAATTGGGTATGCATGGACCTTGGAAACTAATAACATGTACCAAAAGTAAATCCTTGCCTGTGGTTTATTTAATATTTTACCACTATGAAAAAGTAACACCTATTGACTAAAGGTTAAGTTCATCTATGCACTGTTTGATGAGTGTAGAATGGTTTTGTGATGTTGGCAGGAAAGCCGAAAGCAAACAGATAACCTGAGGTCCAGCTGACCATCCTCACTGGGGTGACTGGCTCATTGAAGGATAGGCATCTTAGTGTGCTGGTAAGGAGAAGGGGCAACAATAAATGCCTCCGGAGGAGTTTGCATAGGGTTCCACACCCTGTTGTTGGATGTGTGTGAGGTGTGAATGGCTTGCATTTGTGCCCAGATCCTGTGTGGAGTCGGAGTATGGCAATCTTAGGAATAAACATTACGTTAGAACTTATTTCCTGCACTATATAATCATTATGACCCATGAAATACAAACCCCTTTTTTATTCTCCCTGCCTAAGGATAGAAAGGTTAGAGCAAACAAACAAATATTAACTATGAATAATGTCACGTGTGGCCCAGTTCACTCAGTCCTGCACTCGAGCATAACCTAATCCTATAGTCTGGGTTTGTTGGCATGCCTACTGGGTCCCTCAAACATGTATATAGTTTCTTAGGCTGCTAAGCATGCTTGAGGTCTTGACACCCTTGCAACAGTAAATGAACGATGGGAAACACCCAGTTTCCTGGAGTGCCACATAATCGCACTGGCCTACTACATCTGACGAGGCTGAGTCCTTGATCTAGTCGTTAAGGCCGGCAACATTCCAACTCAAAAAGTTCTCTGAAACAGATCAGTTGGAACATTTTACAAGTGAGTTGCCATGCAGGGGGTTGGAGTCAATGGAATAAGTTGGTGTTAGGGAGTCAGACTCACCATACAGAAGATTAGCGTCAATGCAAGAAGTTGACTGCAATAAATGAGTCCCATCTGTGGCATCCATCAAGAGTCTGTCCACACTTGAGAGAACATCAAACCTGATAGCGAAAGGGATAGAGGTCGAAAGCCCGAAGTCTGACTGTGGAACCAGGATCCGCCCGGTGCTTGATCTGTGGTCTCCATACAAAGGGGCCCTCCTTGTGTTGTCAAGATTCGACCAGGCCATCCATGGGTTGGCTGTAACTGCCACAGATTCGGGGGCCTAAAGGTGGGGCCTATAGAAGAAAATAAGGGGAACCACATCAACGCTGCCCTTCGACCCCTCCAAAAAAGGTGGGCCTAAGAGGACACTTCTTGCCATAGAAGGTGAATTGAAACTGATAATATTACAGTCCCCTTCTGAAGCAATGGGACCAGGTCCTATTCACCTCGCACTCCAGGTCAACAGAATGTCATTCGGGCACAAGAATGGGAAACCTCTTTTGCAAGCCAACCAGTCTGGCACTTTGTTACCACTGGACTCCTCCTGTCTGCGGCGCAACAGAGGGACTCCAAGAAGGACAGCCACATAGGGAGATGAGGCAGGAGGTAGACTAGTTATGGGCAGAGATGGATGGAACCAACGTAGGGACAACCTCTCCAGACCAAAAGAGGAGTGTGACCTGCCTTAAGTGATGCGTGTGGCACCATTCATCACATGTAGCCAGGGACAACCCGGATATTTTTCCTCCACTTGATACAGTACCCGGAATTGAGGACTTGGGCTGGTTTACAGAATAACTTGCAATAGTGTTCTTGGTTGGGCCAGTATGTTTGTGTTAACAGTGTTATCCTTCTTAGGGGAGGAAATGCACTCCCCTGGAGTGGCCTAATTTGTACTGAGGGCAGGAGCAATTGGACAAGAGTCCCCTTGTTGTCTGGTGTCTCATGAGCAAGAGAGTGTTTCCATCAACTGTTCTAATTTCATAAGCCACTCCATCAATAGTAGAACTTGGTTCTGAGCAAATCCTTAATTTTCCCACAACATATCTCGCAAAAGTTTTCCCCACTAACATGCACCAACGGGGAAGCCTCAAAAGAACCCTTCACACATACAGAGGCAGGGGTCTGACTTAAAGGGGTAGTAGACTCTGTCTGCAGATTTTGTGAGATCTGGGTGGTCTGGGGCTGTCTCAGCTGACTGGACTGCCAGGGAAAACTTTAGCATGGGAGGTTTTCCCCTCCGTGTCCCCCACTTTGATTTGTTTGATAGGTGTTAGCAATCGTTGAGCATCAGATAGGCCCAAGTCAGCAGGCAGTACATTCCCATCATCTGTAGAACTGGTATTTCCCCCATGGGCAACAGGTGATTGGCTTAATACCCCAGCAGTTCTTGACCCAAAATCCACAATCTCTCTGCGAGTGTGAGAAGGGGTCGCCATCTCCCTGCCCAGTGGAAGCTTCCTCTCCCAGTGTTTATAACCCCCACAACCCTTGGAGGGGTGCGGGGGGATGAGCACTGAGCAATCTATGGCCACCTTCCTCTTCCCCATAGAAGCCTTAAGCTCACAGACCTGAGCCTGGACCTAAATAAGTAACCTAAAAGAATCTTAACAACAGTTTCTTTTTATCTGGGGAAGCTAGATCAAATCACAAAAACAAGGGGGGTGGCTCAGCATCCTTTGCCACAAATATCATCCTGAGGCGCATAGTCCCAATGGTGCAGAGTCCTTATGTTCTTTGCAGCGGAAATATCCAAAGCACTTCATAGCACGTGGGAGTTGCTGGCCCCGCCTTCGTAGTCCCCACTGGTGCAGGTTCCTTATGTCCCAAACAGTGAGAATGCCTAAAGTGCTTTATAGCGTAGGGGAGTTGCTGGTAGCGCCTCCTTTGCCACAGATGTCATCATGGGACTTGTAGTCACCACTGGTGCAGAGTCTTTGTCAGGCACAGCAGGAATGCCCAAAGCACTTTACAGTGTGGGGGAATGCTGTCCCACCTCCTCTGCAACAGATGACGTCCTGGGACTCATAGTTCCCACTGGAGCAGAGTCAATATGTCCATGCAGCAGGAATGCTCAAAGCATTGGTGATGGTGCAGTAGTCAGCTATGAAGGGCTCGACAAAGAGATGGGACTCGGTGTTTGTAATGAGCCAGTGGTAATTAATGTGGAGACTGGCAACCACCTCTGGATAGTCATAAAAGATTGTAATGTGGACCCTTTGCAGAAGGTGTGGTTCCAAAATGAAAAGGCAAATGCAGCAGGTGCATTGCAATGTAGTCTGAAAAATAGTGGCCTTCTAGTAAATTCCCTGGGTAACATACAACACTTTATAGTTTCTGGAGATCTCTTCCAGGGCAAATGATCTGTCTCTCTATAAACGCAAAGTTAATGGTTTCCCTTTGGGCACCTCCTGGTGAAGCAGAAGGAAGTCAAAATGTTCTTGCAGTCTGCAGATTACCTGTAACTGGATGCTGGCTGGATTTGCAAGGTAACATGTACAACAAGTACAACCATCTTGACGGTCTTGGACTTTCCATGCAGTATCCCCCTGGCCATGAGATTAAATGGTTCTTCCTTAGGCTGGGGCTTGAGATGGTCTCAGGTTGGTCTTGGCATTTGTCCTCTATCATTCATAAGCTCCAGTCAGAGCAGACCAGCTCCTCTCATTACCCCGGCTAGGCACAGCAGCAGTATGAGGTTCTCCAGGTTCCTTTGACTTATTCCAAGAAACAAGAGTCTGTGATACCGTCTAAGACCTGACAAGCCTTCTCTAAACCTTGAAGCTGAAACTTAAATCAGCACACAATACTGATTTGAACAGCCAATATCATATTGAAATAGAACTACTGACTGAAAGGCAGGGCTCTTAGAGTTATTATTCCACCTTCGAATTTCAAGTGGTCAGCCAACCAACCCATAGTCTTTTGTGGCACTATTTAACTTCAGCTGTGAGAGGACATTAAAACAGTGATAAAACTGATGTTGGATGGGTTTTGCATTGGGCATCCCAACCCAGGCATTTTTATATTAACCTCTTCGCTGCCAGGACTTTTCCCCCTCAGGTGCCAGACCTTTTTTTGGCTATTTGGAGAAGTTTGTACTTAGGCCCTCATAACGGTTTGTACACATAAGCTACCCATGCCAAATTTGCGTCCTTTTTTCCAACATTCTAGGGATTCTAGAGGTCCCCAGTTTGTGGGTTCCCCTGAAAGAGACCAAGAAAGTAGCCAAAATATAGCAGAAATGTTGTTTTTTACAAATAAATGGGAAAAAGGGCTGCAGAAGAAGGCTTGTGTTTTTTTACCTGAAAACGGCATCAACAAGGGGTTACCAGCTTCCCAGCTTTCAGGAACAGGTAGACTTGAATCATAAAACCACATTTTTCAACACAATTTTGGCATTTTACTGGGACATACCCCGTTTTTACTATTTTTTGTGCTTTTAGCCTCCTTCCACTTAGTGACAGAAATGGGTGTGAAACCAATGCTGGATCCTGGAAAGCTAAACATTTCTGAAAAGTAGACAAAATTCTAAATTCAGCAAGGGGTCATCCTACAAGGTTTTCCTACAGTAAATAACAGCTGAAATAAAAAAAATATTAAAATTGAGGTAAAAAAAACGCCATTTTTCTTCACATTTTCTTCTGTAACTTTTTACTGCGATGTCAGATGTTTGAAAGCAATATACCATTACATCTGCTGGACTCTTCTGGTTGTGGGGATATATAGGGCTTGTAGGTTCATCAAGAACCCTAGGTACCCATAGCCAATAAATGAGCTGCACCTTGCAATAGGTTTTCATTCTACACCGAGTATACAGCAATTCATTTGGTGAAATGTGAAGAGTGAAAAATAGGTATCAAGAAAACCTTTGTATTTCCAAAATGGGCACTAGATAAGGTGTTGAGAAGCAGTGGTTATTTGCACATCTCTGAATTCTGGGTTCCCCGTACTAGCATGTGAATTACAGGGCATTTCTCAAATAGACGTCTTTTTTACACACTGTCTTACATTTGGAAGGGAAAAATGTGGAGAAACACAAGGAGCAATACCACTTGTTCTGCTATTCTGTGTCCCCCCAAGTCTCCCTATAAAACGACTACCTCACTTGTGTGGGTAGGCCTAATGCCAGCAGCAGGAAACGCAACATGGACACATCACATTTTCCCAAAGAAAATTGACATGTTTTTTGGAAAGTGCCTAGCTCTGGATTTTGGCCTCTAGCTCAGCCGGCACCTAGTAAAACCTACCAAACCTGTGCATTTTTTAAAACTAGACACCTAGGGGAATCCAAGATGGGGTGACTTGTGGGGCTTTCACCAGGTTCTGTTACCCAGAATCCTTTTCAAACCTCAAAATTTGGCAAAAACCCTTTTTCCTCACATTTTGGTGACATAAAGTTCTGGAGTCTGAGAGGAGCCACACATTTCCTTCCACCCAGCATTCCACCAAGTCTCCTGATAAAAATGTTACCTCACTTGTGTGGGTAGGCCTAGTGCCCGCAAAAGGAAATGCCCCAAAACTCTATGTGGACACATCAAAATTATCAAATACTGAACTACCTGTTTTTGCGGGGGTGACCTGCGTTTTTGGTCCTGGGCTCAGCAGCCATATAGGGAAACCTACCAAACCCAAACATTTCTGAAAACTAGACACCCAAGGGAATCCAGGGAGGTGTGACTTGCGTGGATCCCTCAATGTTTTCTTACCCTGAATCCTCAGCAAACCTCAAATTTAGCTGAAAAATCACATTTTCCCACATTTCTATGGGAGATCACCGCACCGGGCCGAATTTCCCACCACCCAACGTTCCCCTCAGTCTCTCGGTAAAAGTTATGCCTCACTTGTGTAGGTGGGCCAGGTGCCTGTGACAGGGAAGAGCCAAAAACATGTTGAAACTGAAGGGGAACCAAACCGGGTCCAAAAGGGCAGTTTGAAAAAAATATTTTTAGGCTGACAAGTGAGGCTGAATTTTTATTGGTATAGATTAGACAATGCTGGTAGGAATTTTGGGGATTCCTGCAGATTCCGGAAGGTTCCATTACCAAAAATGTGGGATAAATGTGTGATTTCCAGCAAAGTTGGAGGTTTGCAGGGCATTGTGGGTAAGAAAATGGTGCGTGGTGCATTTGAAGCACACCACTCCGGAATCACCCAGATGTTTAGTTTTCAGATGTGTCTAGGTCTTGTGGATTTTTCTACATGGCAGCGTCCCAAAGTCCAAAAAGTGCAGCCCTCACCATTCCAAGTGGGACGATTCTGAGAGTTGGCCAAGCTCTCATGGCCCAAATGTAAAACCGAAACCCAATATAATCAAATGTAGTCTTGCTTGCTGTGGGATAAGATGCTTTAGTGTGCAGGGGGGGAGCTGAAACACTGTTAGCACCTTCAGTTGGGATGGGGGCAAAACCAGGCCCACACTGGTAACCACCACCACATTATTTTCTTTTTTTAAATTCCATGGCATCTAGTAGACTTTCTGCCCCCCAGGGGTTTGGATCGGGGGAAACTGCCCCATATGCCCACTGGTGGGCAGAACAACTTCGGCCCCATTTATTTGGGGTGGGGGTATGGACATACCCCCACCTTTTTATTTTGAAAACAAAGGGGGTCATTCTGACCCTGGCGGTCATGGACCGCCAGGGCCAACGACCGCGGAAGCACCGCCAACAGGCTGGCGGTGCTTCCATGGGCATTCTGACTGCAGCGGTACAGCCGCGGTCAGAAACGGGAAACCGGCGGTGTCCCGCCGGTTTCCCGCTGTCCCAGAGAATCCTCCACGGCGGCGCTGCAAGCAGCGCCGCCATGGGGATTCCGACCCCCTTCCCGCCAGCCTGGTTCTGGCGGTTTTCACCGCCAGAACCTGGCTGGCGGGAACAGGTGTCGTGGGGTCCCTGGGGGCCCCTGCAGTGCCCATGCCATTGGCATGGGCACTGCAGGGGCCCCCTAACAGGGCCCCACATAGATTTTCAGTGTCTGCGTGGCAGACACTGAAAATCGCGACGGGTGCAACTGCACCCGTCGCACCCCTTCCACTCCGCCGGCTCCATTCGGACCCGGCATCCTTGTCGAAGGGGGTTTCCCGCTGGGCGGGCGGGCGGCCTTCTGGCGGTCGCCCGCCAGCCCAGCGGGAAACTCAGAATGACCGCCGCGGTCATTTGAACGCGGTGCGGTCATTCGGCGGCTCCCACCGGTCGTGCGGTTACCGCCGCCGGCGGGAGTCAGAATGACCCCCAAAATCTTCTCTGATGGGCTTTGGTGCAGATCGGCCTTCCAAAAATAGGCCGATCTGCCCACACACATACACACACACCAATCCCTGGTGCCTAAGTGGTTTTTGCCCCCCCCTCAGGGCAGATTAGCCTAATAGAAATAGGCAGATCTGCCCCCAAGAGGAGCAGAAATGGCCTAAAATAAATTTGCCCCCCCAGGGGAGCGTCCCTTGCCTAAGGGGTCGCTCCCCTTGCGTGAAATTGGTGCAAAAATAAATAAATCCCCGGAGCCTGGTGGTTTCTGTCCCCAATGGGGGCAGATCGGCCTAATTAAAATAAGCCAATCTGCCCCCAAGAGGGGCAGAAATGGCCTAAAATAAATTTGCACCCCAGGGTGTCTAAGGGGTCGCTCCCCTTGTGTGAAATTGACACAAAAAAATAAAAATCCCTGGTGTTTAGTGGCTTCTCTGCCCAATTACAATAGGCAGATCTGGCCGCAAGGGGAGCAGAAATGGCCGAAAATACATTTGCCCCCCAGGGGAGCAACCCTTGCCTAAGGGGTCGCTCCCCTTGTGTAAAATTGACGCAAAAAAATAAAAATCCCTTGTGTCTAGTGGTTTCTGCCCCCCTTGGGAGCAGATTGACCTAATAAAAATAGGCCGACATGCCCCCAAGGGGGGACAGAAATGGCCTAAGGACAATTTGCCCCCGCAGGGGAGCAACCCTTGCCTAAGGGATTGCTCCCCACATATAAAAAAATAAAAATAAAATAAACAAAAAAAAATCCCTGGTGTCTAGGGTTTTCTGCCACCTCTGGGGACAGATCGACCTAATTACAATAGCAGAAATGGCCTACAACAAATTTGCCACCCCCAGGGGAGCATCCCTTGCCTAAGGGGTCGCTCCCCTCACATGAAACTGACAAAAAAAAACCCTGTTGTTTTGTGGTTTCTGCCCCCAAGGGGGGCAAATTGGCCTAATAAAAATAGGCTGATCGGCCCCCAAGGGGGGCAGAGATGGCAGAAATACAATTTGCCCCCCAGGGGAGCAACCCTGGCCTAAGGGGTTGCTCCCCACATATAAAAAAAAAAATTTTTTTTAAATATATATATCCCTTGTGTCTAGGGGTCTCTGCCCCCCGTGGGCAGATCAGCCTAATTATAATAGGCTAATCTGACGCCGGGGGGGCAGAAAAGGCCTAAAAATATTTTGCCCCCTGGGGAGCGGCCCTTGCCCAGCTTATGCAGAAATATATATTTTTTAAATTCCCTGGTGCCTAGCATTTCTGCTGCCCGATCGCATTGAGATCGAGCAGCGGAAATGCTTTCAGAGACATGAAAGGAAAGAAAAGGCCTTTCCTTTCCTTTCCTTTCATGCCTCTGCCTGCCCCCTCCTCCCTAGCGGAAGAGAAATGTTTTGCATTTCTCTTCCGCATCGCGCTGGTAGCATGCTTCCAGCGTAATGTGAGGTGACCTCTGATGAGGTCAGCACGCGATCGTGTGCTGACGTCATCAGACGTCACTGGGGGGCATAGGGCGGGCGGGGTGGAAGGGAAATCAATTCCCCTTCCATCCCTGACAGGGGAGTGTGGGTGGGAGGCCCACAGGGGAGCGTTAGCGCTCCCCTTGTGGGCCAGGTGCAGGACGAGCTGGGCTCATCCTCAGCACACGGCAACCATGGCCGAGGACACGCCCAGCTCGTCCCAGGCACCCAAGGGGTTAAGGGCCAAATTTACAAGAAAGTGACACATCAGCTGTGGTGCGCTACTTTTCTTGCGCTTCCCTCTTAGCGACACCATGTGTGCGATGTACTTACAATACGGTGCACCATGGCGCATGTTAGGACAATGGCGTGAAAATGTATGATGCTATTGTGGTACTTTGCAGTATTAGAGCTATAAATTGTGGTGCTAATCCTGCAAAGTAAAGGGAGGCCCATTGAAAGTAATGGACACGTTATTTTAACACCTTAGCACAAGGTCTGAGCAGGCTTTAAAAATGATGCTAAAGATGGTACAGCGAAATGTAAATTCACGGTGCCATTTTTACAGTACTCCCTACGCGGAACACCCCCCTTGCATACATTATGCCTGGGGCAGGCATGATGTGGCGAGAAAGGGGCACAATGTAAGCTTTGCGCCACTTTGTATATATTTCCTTTACACCACATTAGTGTAAAAAAATGACACTAATGTGGCACTAAGAGGCGCTAGGGCTTTGCAAATATGGCCCTAAATATGGAGCTTCCTGGTGAAACTCCCAGTGCCTAATGCTGACCAGAAGTTATACTGGAGATAAAAGTTACAGTCCAACACAGGCAGGTGAAGTCAGCAACTGTTTTTGAAGTGAAGATTCCAGGGATGGCAACTTGGATGGGATGATGGGAAACCACCATCTTGTATTGTGGTCATCATGGTCTATGAAGGGAACTACTGACTTTCATTCACCCATCGTACTACACAGTCAGTCATACAGATAAATGATATTTATGCAGCCAACTGTACCACGTAGCCACAATTTAGTGTCATTCTGCATGGTTCTATGAGATTTCGTAGAAAGAAATGGTGCCTTGTCTTTCTTTTCTTCTGTTATTCTATGAGTAAAAGATGCCTCACAATAGCTCACTGACAAGCAGCCCTTCAGGAACCAAAACCATGTTGTGAGAACACATGCTGTTTGTCATATTTAAGCATGTCCTATTGGCTGCTCTGGCACTGGGAAAAGAGTAGCCAGAAATTATTGCTTTCTTTTAGAATGCATTCAGAAGATAATGAATTGAAATTGGCAAACAGCTTAAAGATTAAGGGGGTCATTCTGACCCTGGCGGTCATCGACCGCCAGGGTCGACGACCACGGAAGGACCGCCAACAGGCTGGCGGTGCTTCCTTTGCTATTCCGACTGCGGCTGTAAAGCCGCGGTCACCCAGCCGAGTCTGGCGGTTTCCTGCCGGATTTCCCCCGGCTGGGAGAATCCTCCATGGCGGCGCTGCTTGCAGCGCCGCCATGGGGATTCCGACCCCCTTCCCGCAACCGCCGCCCGCCAAACTCGGAATGACCCCCTAAGTGTACTTTTCAGTTGAGAATTAGTCCCCCTTGCAATTTAATGGACACACCAGGTGCGTCCCATCCTTTAGGGCGGAGGGGCCACGCTCCCCCACCTTTTGCCCCTCATGAAGAGTGTCTGTCAGGCTGAGCAAAGGTCAGCCTGACAGACACTCTTCATGTTCAGTTCAGGCAGCCAGGAGTGAGACATGCACAATTTGCGCAGACTCCTGGCTGCCTGAGCTGAACTTTGCTGGGCTGAAGAGGTCACGGCTCCTATTGGCGTGACCTCCTCAGCTCAGCAAAAGTGCCTCGAGGCCCTCCCCGGGTGACGAGGAAAGCGTCACCCATTGACTTTGACCTGGGCGCTTCAGGTTTAAACCCTGAAGCACCCAGGGCGAGTGTCAATCAGTGACACTTCGTCACAGAGTGGGGTGGGGTCAGCAGTCTCACTGACCCCATCCCAATCTGTGACAAGGCTCATTGGCTGACCTAAGGTCATCCAGGGAGGGAAGGCAGCAATCCCAACCCTCCTGGGACCTCCGAGGCTGAAGGTAAGTGTGTGTGTGATCTTTTTAAATGAATGTTTGGTGCGTGCATGTATGTTTGAATGTTGATGAGTGTTGTTAATGGATGTGCGTACCTGCGTGCATGTGTGAAAGTGTGATTGTGCTTCCCGCCTGCCCCCCTCCCTCCAAAAACTGCCGGCCGCCACTGGGACACACTTGCCGGAAGGTGGAAAGATACACTAAATAGCCAGTGACATGTGGGAAGGGAACAGTCATCCTCTTGGTAGAAAAAAAGCTCACTCTATGTATATTTTAAAGATATGTTAACACTCTTTGTATATTTTAAAGGTATGGTAACAAATACTTCTTGCAGGCAGCTCTGCTCCCAAGCCAGCCCTAAAACGTATGAATCATTTTCGGTCAAAATACTGCTATCAATTGAGGAAAAAAGACCAAGGAATTGATCAGATTCATACCACTCAAAAGAATGGCAATATCTATAAATACATCAAAACACTACAATTGTAATGATCACAATTCGGGCAGCCTAAACATAACGTGACAAGGAACAACAACTTTATAATCAAGAAACTTGTCTGATTTTATAGTTCACTATTTGTGAGGGCCTCACATCATCACACAACTCATGAATGGAATACGTTGGCACCCTTTTGCAAGCATGGGCAAGTTCACATGTGTTATCAGCTTTTAATGTGCATGGATGGTGAACAGTTGGACCTCTGTACACCACAACTAGGGTAATAGCACTGCTACAATACTGTAGGACTCGCTGTCATTGGAAGTGTCTTGCTTGAGTCACTTCAAGACACTTCAAGGGCAATCACACAGAATCAAAACCTCATTATGAGTTGATTTGAGATTGTCCTGTTATAGACATGTTTAACATCCCTCCAAGGTACAAAAATCAGATCGTGCATTTTTTGGCAGAACAAATACCACCAAACTGTGCCTGGGAAGAATTTTGGAGTGAATACTCTGGGGATGCTATAATTACCACAGATCTTAGAATCCCATTTGTGCCTGAATTGAGATTACTGCAACAGGTGCAATAATGAGTTTTCTATGAGGAGAATGGTTTGAATGATAGTCTAGCATGTCTGTTGATTGACATCAACTTGGCTTAGACAAGTGATAAAAACAGTCTATCCTCTCATCTCCACTTTTTCGCTTCTTACACGCTCTTTTTTACTTACTGACTCCTTCCCATTTTCTTTGTTCTTAGAATCAGTTTTCTAGCAGCGCATAATGCTGTATAAATAAATGCTAAACCCTGGGTCCTAATTTTTAAGTCTTATTCTCTGTTTTCCAGTCATCTGCCTCTAGGTGATATTTGAGGCCTGGGTTAACCCAGAGATGGTTAAAAATGTACTGATTACTTACCAGTAATCTTCGTTTCTTTGCTCTATTTATCCCTCCTTGGCCAAGTACTTATTAGACGAGGTGAGTCCACGTGCACTGAAGAACCACATGATATAGACAGATCTGAAAAGATAATCCTAGTAGCATCCTTATCGGATCTCCTCCTCAGACCCTTCTGAGCTGGAGAACCAGTACTGCCTTTGTAAAAGAATAAGTGTCGGGGCACAACGTTTTGCTCAGAAGTGCGGCTGGTGCTATTGTAGAGTGGGGGCTGAATACCAAGGCTGTGTAGTCTTGCCACACGCTCATGTCTCTTTAATCCAACACCAGACACTCTGGTTTTTTATATCACTAATGCAGGCAATCACTGATTTTCTTTCACTCTTCGTCTTATTTTCCTTCCTCCTTCTTCCCCCTTTTTGTGTTTTCCCTCTCTTGCTCTGGATCAAAATCTGTTGAGGGAAAATAAGTGCCCGTCCCCCAAAAATGAGTGTCGTTGGGCCCCATCTGCAACAAAATGTTCAAATTAAGCACTGTAGAGAACCCATCAAAAGGATGCTTATCTGCACAACGTGGACACGACTTGTGCTCTCTGATTCTTCATCTCTCCGGAGCAAGTGATGTGGTTTACTCTCAGCACCAGCTGTGTCTAAGCGGTATACTATTTTGAATTTAGAGTATGTGGGTTTCCTCTCGCACCACTTTACTCCCCACATTCCTCCCCATGCCTTTCAGTCTTCCGATCACTGGGGGCTGCTGAGCACCCCCAACTCCCCGTTCAATCCTCTGCTTCCCCTGCGCCCACTCCTCCGCCAGTTCTTCTTTGCCTTCGTTCTATTACTCATACCCCCACCTCTTCTGCAGGTGATTAAATAAGCTCTTATTAGGAGAGAAAATTTGCTGCTCAGTTAATTATTCCCTTGTTATCTCTGTAATTGTAGGCTGTCGGCAGCACTGGGCGCGATGTCGTTCAATCAGCAGGATTCGTGCAGGAACCTCTAAGCAACATCAGCAATAAAAGTGACATTTATTTCACAGGACTTTATTTCCACTTGGCAGATATGCTCAGGAGAATGAAATGGATAACCCAGTGAACATGGGGGACCACTGAAGGTTCACGGAATAGTGGGGAGCCATAGGTACGCAAAGTCATAAAATACTACCCCTTTCTCTTAAACATGCTGATGTCTTCTGAGTCCAAAAAACTGTATACAATTAATATGCTTATATCGCTTTCTCCGATTGCAATGTATGAAAATAATGCCACATTGTGATAGCCACCGGAATGTTCCCATAGTTGGGGAGAGGTAGTGGCGTAACCGTCAGAGCTGGACAGTGGCATAACGAAACTTGAGGGGTCCCCCTGCAAAGTACTTAGAGGGAGCCCCCTCCCCCCTGGACTCAGTACGAGGATTGACGCCCATGCACAGTGTACTGTGTTGAGGGGGCCCCCTGGAGCTTGTTCTCTCCCTCCCCCTGCACCGCCGCAGTTGCGGAGGCCTTTGTTATGCTGGAGCTGGGGATCCAGGTTCAAGGCTTGACATTGGCTGAACATCCTGTGATTCTGGGCAAATCACTTAGGGGCACATTTATGAGCCCCATGCATCACCGGAGTGTTACTTTTTTTGACAAATCGTATCTATGAGGCCATGCAACACTACTTTGCGTGGCTTAGAATGGCCTCATAGATAAGGAGTGAAGCAAGGCAGCACAGATCGCTTAGTTTCCTTACTCTACGCTAGAGAGGCATTCTATGGGCGTTGCGGTGGGCTTTCCCACACAACACCCATGGATTTTGACACATCCCCGGAGCCTGTAAACCTGGGGATGCACCAAAATCTTATACCTCCCAGGGTAGGTGTAACAAGAGAAATATTTGTATTTCTCCTCGTTTTTCCCTCTTTACATGTGTGCTGCATTCTGCAGCACACATAGAAAGAGGAATACGCCTCTATGGATTGTTTCTCTGCAGGAAGGTGCCCTTTTCTGCACAAAAATAATCCTACCCTCAAAACAGGCAGTTGGCGCTAGGCTGCCGAAACGGCACCAGTACAGTTGGAAAGTATAGGAACCCCACCCATTTTGCATAAATATAACGCATTCCTGCCCTTTACTTTGTGTAAGGCGACTTGCTCCGCTGCCCTACACCAAATCCCTGTAAATTTGACCCTTAATCTCCCATGCCTAGCAAGAAATGAATGTGTCATTGTGCAATGTAACTGGTGCTCATGTAAAGGGCTCCAGGGTCGAGTTAGCACTATATAAAACTGCCAAAAAGAAAAATAAATAGATATCAGCTGGAAGCGCATGCACACTTCCAAAGCACCTCTGGTATTTAGGGTATGGTAGGTAAGAGGCTTGACATGGGTGATGTAGAATAGGGCTGGCTTTAGTTCAGTGTCACGGGCCAAATTAAATTTGGCACAATTCCTGATCCTCTGAGCCAAATCAGAAGTGAGACGCCAAAGGACGTATGAGTGTTACTGTGTGAAGGAGAAGAGATAAAGCTGGAATGCTCAGGGAACGGAGAATAGAGACCTACATAGCAGGTTCATTTGAGCACTATGGCACACACTTCTGAAATCAATATTTGCCAAATCTGCTATAAAGGTGCCCGACTTGAACACTTTCTTCATCACCCATGAAGCCCTGCCACCAAGATAGATAGGAATTAAAAAAAAACAGTTAAAGTCCATTCTTGGTTATGAAATAAAACCAAAACAACCTGATGCTGGCCAGTAATAGTTTTTTCCATAAACCACAACTAGTCTAACAAATGAAATTGCTCATGACCTCACACATGGTGTCACAGATGAGATCCCATGTAGCACCATTGCATCATTGGTGCCATTACATATTGTCTTAGCATTGACATTATGGATGATATGACTATAGAGTACCATTCAATTGTTAGGACGATAGTTGTATTTGTTTTGTTACTTATTGGTATAAGTAGTGTGACGTTGTAAGCAATGTATTTGATCACAGAGTAATAGTTTTCATGGTCGAGGTGAGAGTTATGATTTGTGCACCACATATGGCCAGTTTCATGTCATTATTTTTTATTTTGTAAAGAATGCTGCACTTTAACTGTGTATTTTAAAATAATTAAAGAAAACTTAAACACATTTCTAAGCTGCCATGAACAGAAGGAATCATACCTTTAATTTCACAAAATGTTTGTTGTCTGATGATATATATACTACATCCATATCCTACAAAAACATCCCGTTTTGCGCACTGCCTTGAGATGTTTCCAATTAGAGGTGACCACCAGAAGTCACTTTTTGCCACTGTTTGCAGCCAATCCTCTGCAGTTGTCTCAACCCCCCGTTAGCATGAAGCCTGCCTAATACCTTTTTGAAAGCTAGTTTTCAGAAACCATTGAACAGATTTTCACCTAATCAAGCAACGACTAACCTCTGAGTTAAGTGATAGTTTCACGCCAAGCTTGGTGTAATTCTGTGGAGGAGTGCTTGTCATAAGAATGTTAGAATTGCAGTGTGTTTGTGTGTGTGTGTGAAGAGGTTGGTATCATGCATTAGTGATGAAAGCGGTGCTGTTATCTTAAGTTGCTGCACCCAAGCAAGTAATAAGCACAAGAGGAGTGCAATATAACATTCATGCATGTTAATCTTGTTTTCCCAACAATGTGAAGGCAGGTTCTGGTGCTCCAGACTCCAGATCAGGTGTCTTTGTTTCCCTGGGTGATGTCCCCTCACCCAGTAGGGAGACTAGCAGGCTGTGCCCCTAGTCCCGGTCACTGGCAAAAGTATTGGAGAGCTTCCCATCCTCACTCAGCCCGCCTAGCTGCTGGGTAGATGACAAAGTTGGGACTCTCAAACTCTCCTACTTATAGTTGTTTTCCAGCCACAAATGTGATCTAGGGTCTGGACCTTTGAATTTTTATGCTCGGGTTCTGCTTCTTTGAAATGGGCATCTCTCCCCTTCACCCTTTCCCCTGAAAGGTGTCTGTCACTGCAGGCAGGACCCCGAAGCTGATCAATTCACAACAAGACTCATGGGAGTGACCAGAGTTCACACGTGGATGTCAGCAACAGCTATATGTCCAACAAAGGTTAATCCTGGGCCCTCAGCCCTATCCTTTATGTTTCTCCTATCAGCTCTAGCTCCCTCTGCCTGAGATGTGCCTTACCCCCTTCCTTGTTATCTGTCACTGAATAAAAGAGTACGTTGAAATGCACCGGGAGAGCCTGGCTCCCCTTTAACCAGTGCTTGTCCCACCCAGCTTATAGAAATGCAGCAATATACAGTTCTTTCTGGGGGAGATTCCTCTATTCCTCATGTTTTTAACAGGCAGGCCTGGACTTCCCGAAGTGGAACCCTTGGTCCTCCATGTAATGTACTAGTGCAGGTACTTATGCACTAAGTGTACATTCACAGCACACTCCACTGTCCGGTATTGTTGTGCCCATGTACCATCCTGCCACCAGCATTCCCACACGCAGCACACACACTCAGGGACTCATTTACCGGGCCATAGCAGCATACTGTGCCACCTGAGCATCATGTTTTTTTACACACCAGTGGTGCAGTGTGCCAGCCCATATTTACAAGGCCATGCAAAGCCACCTTGCACGACTTTTCATGGCCTTGTAAATATCAACCCCTTTCATGCATAACACTGCATGAAAGGGGCATTTCATGGGTGTTGCTTGGGGTGTTTCCATGCAACACCCATGGAACCTGAAAGAATCTTTCACATTCACAGATTTACAAGTCTGGAAATGCGTCAGATTCCTATGCCACCTCAGGGGTGGCATAAGAGTAACACAACCGGGAGAAGTATCTTTATTTCTCCCCATTTCTTCCTGCATTCTGCAGCACACATAGAAAGAAAGAGGAAACACTTTTTGTGATTGTTTTTGTGCAGGAGGGTTCCCTTCCTGCATAAAAACAATCATCCCCACAACGCAGTGCTGCCACCACCGCACGTGTGCTGTGTAACTCCTGCTGAAATCAGTAGCCTCCCACCAATATAAGATTAACACTTTGGGTGCATTAGGGATCCAGACAACAATAAAATTGGGCACTCAGGCCAACAGTGCACATCATCACCATACAGATGATATTTCTGTCCCAAAATGGAGTTAGGTATAGAACATCTAGACTTACTTACCTGTTGATATTTTATAATGATTTCTGTCCTCAGTATTGTGCCCCACTGATATTGTGGTCTCAATATTCAGGGAGGCACACCAACCTGCTTGAGTGCCAAATCCTACTTAACAGGTCTCCTCGGTTCACATATAACACTTGGGGCACACTTGAAAGGGAAGAGAACAGATGCCAAGTCAATTCCTGTGGAACTATTGTCTGGGTGCCAAAGGACTCTGACACTAGGCTTCTGTCTCTGTGTTTATTGTAGGTTTAATGGTTGCCTCAAACTGGATTTTAGTGGTGCAGTGGGAAGACACCAGGATTACCATAGTACACTCCCTACACACACCCTCAGCCATCAGAGCCCATGTTTAGTGTGGCAGAAGAATTTTTCCATCTTGAAAATGCCCAAAGTGGCCATGGGAACGTTTACCTCATTGGTCAGGCATGCCGATGAATCATTCCCACACACTAGCTAGTGTGAGGCATAAATGTGGCACCTCTAGGCACCCTCTTCAGAAAACCCCAAAGACTTGTGGAAGATTAGAAGAGGACTGGACTTGCTGTCTGTAATCTGAGAGGATCCCTGAGGTCTAGACCTGTTCCCTCTTGAACTTGAACCCAGAACAAACAGTGAACTGTTCAAGCTACAGGTACACAAGAAACTGCAAGAGGAAGTACCCAGCTGACCAGTGGCAACTGACATGACATGACATCCTGTGTATCTCTAAGTGCCTTAGAAACATTTTAGAGGTCTCTAAGGCACTTAGATGTGCTTTAGAGGGGCTTTCAAAGTGTACTCTTCTAGTGGACTGGGACTTAAAGGACTAAATTAGACAGTCAAATCTTTGACCAAGATTAACCTGATTGGTGTATTCAACCCATACTCCATTGCAATCAGACTCAAATTGCACCCACGTCCCTGTCTACCGTGACCATTACCTATCATTGGCATTTTGCAATTTTCAATGCTATTTCTACTTAAAATTCATATCTCTGGTTTCTTTTATTGTTGTCATTTTGTTTATTACACTTTACTCAATATTTCTAATTCAGTTTGGGATTTTTATTGTTGTGCATGTTGACTCCATTACTGTTGTCATACTGCATATATACTTTACACATTGTCCTAAGTTAAAGCAATGTGCTCTGTGCAATAGCTACCAGGGGGTTGAGCTCAGGTTAATGTTGTGACTTTAAGGGTTAACCCTGACAAGAGTTGTGATTATTCCTTGGAGGGGGAAGTCACCTGCTTCTAATAATAGTCCAATTTCTCACATATGTTGAATATCAAGTTTAAAAGATATTTCTTTCACTTTCTCTGTCAACTTTCTCTTATTTACTGTACACTAGTGTGTTGACCAAACTGATTGAATATCAGAGCTCAGAGCATATTTTGCACAGATATGCGAATCCCTCCATGGCACTTACAAGAGCTGGAGTTTTATTAATGCTCAGATTCCTTAACACTATGCTGCTCTCACGTCCACCGCACTGAACAATTCAGCTGGAGCCACATAGGGGCTTTTACAAGGCCTGCAGTGGCGTCACATGAAATACACTCCCCGATCTTGCGGGACTGAGACTCCCTAACTCTTGCCTGCTCCTTCCCCCTGCTGTTCAGCGTGGGGAGGCCAAGAGTGCGTACTTTACTCTGACTGTGCCATCGATCCCTCCTTCTGCCCCACAAAGATGGTCTGACCCAGAAGCACCAGCCCTCCTGTGCACTCTCCACCCTTCACTAGAAGTGCTCGAAAGCATGGATAGCACCAGCCACAGCAAGCCCCTTTGGCTCTGCCAGCACCCCTTTGTTCCCACCACACGCATTCACAGCCTTGCACTGTTTGCAAGATTGTAAGCAGCTTCTTCCTACAGGCCATCCATAGGAATCATATGCACAAGTAGGCTCCGTATGTTTATTGCACTAGTGCTAAAATAATTATCAACATTTCATCAGTGTTTAAATTGCCAGAAATTATTTCGAGTTGCAGAAGCGTCATAATTAATTAATTCAGATGTCCTCCTATGTCTTATGTTTTTGGCTTTTTATTTCTTGTTCCTGCCTGACTTTGTGAGTACATGGTTTCCTTGGCCCACAAGATATTCAGGCATGGTTCTGGAGAGGATATGTATGGTTTACGAACATCAGCTCTGGTGATACCAGGGTCAGAAGCTCTTGTGACAGGTTGTGTGATCTGGCTTAAGTCACTCACTGCGCCAGTTTCTGGGTTGCTAGTGTTTCGATTCAGGTAGGATCTGGCAGTTTGGGCTCATCTGTTCCCACTGGAGCAGGGTCAAGACTGTTTTTCCTGTGGCTGTGTCCATGCTGAGGTGGCATGGTGGGCGAAAAACGACGGATTGGGATGTGGCCGCAAGCGATTGGCAGTGGCTGAGATTAATTAAAGGTTACATCCATTACTTTGTTTATTGTTGCGCTTTGTTTTCGATGCTCTAGGTGGACAAAATGACTGAATTGATAATGTTTTTTTTTTAATGGAAATCTGAGTGATAATCTCTACTGCGATCTCAAATCCTAATCTGTAAACCTGAGGTTAAAATGATCTTGTACGGTTCCTGTAACCAGGGCCACACCACTTCTGTATGCACTTGTAAAATCTCCCTAGTTCTGTAGTACTGCTGTGATTTTGTTTTTATTTTTTCGCTCAATCCCTTTGAAAGAAATTCTTAGTCATAACATAAAACTGATAATCTAGTTCGAATGGACTGAATGAATATTTAAAGGAAGTAAATTGTAACAGTGTGGATAGTTGTTATGGGAAATATAGGCCATTCAAAATTACATTATCTCAGCTGTCTCTAGAACCTATATCTTTTTAGATATTGTTTAGGGAAATAGTGCTGAAAGCTGCATCATTTTACACTATTTTCTCAAAATTATCTCAGGATCTGCAACACTCATGAGGAGGGTAAGACTGGTTTAGCAACCATGAAAGTACTGGACCCTATGTAAATAAGAATATTTATGAGAGCTGTCTACTGTTAAAAAACGAAACTTCAAAGTTTCATTTTATTCTTTTTAAACACATTCCGTTTCCCTTTAAGGAAAACGTGCTGCATTAAAAAAATAAAAGATTGCTTTATTGAAAAGAAAACAAACACAAATGATGGACGTAATGCAGAACCAATCAAACATTCACCACTTGTCACAGATCTGGGTTTAAACCATCAATTCTTTTGCTCACCAAGCCACCCCAGTTTGGACCCAGCTATATGGAAATCAGTCTTGACCCTGTTCCCTATGGGAACAGTCCATCCCGAGCTGCAAGGCCAGATCCTCCCTACACCAGAACCAAACATCCTGGGACTGGTTTCAGGGTGTCACCCTTCATCAGCCAGATGAGCTTGAATCCAGTGGCATAGTGAGCCCGGGACCCATGTCTGGGCATACCCAGCACACTTAGGGCGAAAAAAGCAAACACAAATGATGGACGGAATGCGGAACCAATCAAACATTCACCTCCAGTCACAGATTTCGGTTTAATCCATCAATTCTGAGGAACTTGAACACATCAGGTGGCAGCATGATTGAATGTGGGGGCCCCCTCTCTGTACCTTGCTGAGGTGGAGCTGAAGTGTCATCACACAATATGCAGCCTGAGTAAGTCTCTGTTCTCCCTAGAATGAGATGAGAGGGACTCCTCACTCTATGGCCACCATATCTCCTGCCTTACAGGCGCACATAAGCAGCCTTTCTGATGACGCAAAGTCCTCAGAGCAGCACAAGTCTACAGGAGCAGTAGGAGACACTCACCTCACAATACCTCATTATCTCCTTCCTCATCCCATTCCTTATATGGTGAGGTTTATCTCATGTATCCCAATCATGCACTCTCTCCCAAGCTGTCTTCTCTTTTCACTAACTCCAATCCAAGCCACTCCTGTAAATCTATCCCTCCCCAAAACACTTCCTGTTTTAATTTTTATGTTGCTGTTTTTCTCTCTGGTCGATAAGGAGCTGCTTTGATGCTCCTTTCTTTCTTTACTGCTACTATTATTTTTTATTTTTCTTTGTCATATTCAATGGCAGCTCAGATTGAAGGCAGTTAGTTGGCCTGTGCAAAAAAAGCGCAACAGCCACTATCACCGGTAAGCAGCAGACATTATGCTATGGCGATGTCTGTTGCCAGGTATGTGCGAAGGGGCTGCACTGTCTTACAGTTCTGTTTGTGGTTGCAGGAGGTGTTTTTGATGTGGTTTGGCTCACACTGCTGTGACAAGGACAGCTTTTGCCATTCTCCAGCACATGCAAGAGGACCACATGAAGGCTATAGCTGGTTCTTTTTCCTGAGCAAGCAGAGGGAAGGAGCGGCTCTTAAAGAGGTTTTTCATTATGTGCTTGCCTGTGAAATCTCTATTTTGATAGGTAACACATTTGTATCTATTTCCTGTTGTTGCTTAGCTAACCAGTCTAGGGTGACAGTCTACTTGGCTAGGTCTGTATAAAGAGAAAATGGAGTTACTGACAAGTGAGGTCCTCTTACCTCTTTCTAAGGTGTCTTTTCTATTTGCCTGTTGGGATAAATATAGGCCCTCATTATGACATTGACGGTAAGTCCCGCTTACCGCCATGCTGACTGCCGCCAACATACCACCAGCGCAGCGGTGACACACACATAGCAATCCGTCACTATACAGCCACACACACAAGTCCGCCAGCCCAAAGGTCAGTGATAAACTGGCGTTTTCAAAACCCACACCAGAACTACGCCCAGAGCATTATGACCCACAAATCACTGCGGCGGACAATCAACCGCGGTAAACAATTGGCGCTACATACCACCACTCTCAAAATACACATACACAAACAAAACAACACTACATTGAACAATTCAAACTACACACACCTGACACACACACACCACACCCACACACCCACACCAATATAAAACACACACACACTACACACAACCCTCACCGACTAACAAAAATTGCCAACTGAGAGAGAGACACCAAGAGCACCCAAAGAACCAGAGCCACATTACACCATCACCCATACACCATCCACACACCTTACAGCACACACCCCAACACACCACCCCTCACACACGCATCACTCACACTACACCCATGGCACCACAAAGACACCCCAGGTTCTCAGAGGAAGAGCTAAAGGTCGTGGTGGAAATCATCCGGGTAGAGCCACAGCTATTCGGATCACAGGTGCAGCAGATGCCCATTGCTAGGAAGATGGAGCTATGGCGGAGAATCGTGGATAGGGTCAACGCCATGGGACAGCACCCCAGAACAAGGGATGACATCAGGAAGAGGTGGCACGACCTACGGGGGAAGGTACGTTCCGTGGTAGCAAGATACCAGATAGCAGTACAGAGGACTGGCGGTGGACCCCCGCCTCCTCCCCCACAAATAACAACATGGGAGGAGCAAGTTGTGGCAATCATGCATCCTGAGGGCCTGGCAGGAGTAGCAGGAGGATTACAATCTGGTAAGTCAAGTCTTTACTACTTTCACCCTCACCTACCTGCATGCCATCACATACCCCCACCCCTACCCTCACCCCATCACTCCACCACCTCACATACACCCCACCATCACAACCCACCCATCCCAATACCAAGCCTTGCACGTAACACCGATGCATGGACCCCCATCACAGACCTGCATGGACACCTATCATGAAAGCATGCACACTAGAGACAATCACCTAGCCCACAAAATGACTACTCACACACGTCAAAGCTGACAGGGCAATCACAACCATAGAGGGCAACACACCCATGCACAAGTTGTTGCAGAAACAATAACACTGCATTTACATCCCCACATCACCGGAGAGGAGGTGGCAGGAACATCCTGTCCCCCCACAGAGGCCCACAGTGATGACAGCAGCTCTGGATGCCTGGATCTGGATGACCAACCTGGCCTATCAGGGACCTCCGGACAGTCAGTTACCCACGCACAGTCCCATACCACCACAGAGCCTCCCCCCTCAGGAAACACCACCACAGCACCCACCCTGCGGGCCCTTACCTCTGTCCACAGGACACATCAATCAGCAGTGAGTCCACCACTACAGGGACCCCAGGCCACCCACAAACACAGGATGATCAGGGACCTGGGGTCAGTGGCAGTGGGCACACAGTTCAGGGGACAGAGGCACAGGACAACAGGGAAGCTGGGATGACTGCTGTGCGACAGGGGGAGGACAGGCCCAGGGAACTGACTCTCCAGGAGGCACTCACCAACATCTTGGGAGCATATCCTCATTCCCAGGAGACGATGGGCCAGATAAGGGACACGTTGCAGGGGACCCAGCTGCTGCGGGAGGGACAGTACCTGGGGATCAGGGAGGACCTGAAAGACATCAACACCACCCCGGTCACCATTGCAGGGGTGCTGGCAGACATGGCTAACACCATGAGGGAGGCAGTGGCACACCACCGTGCCCCTGACACTGGCCACACCGATGAAGAGCCCTCCACCTCCGCTGCCACTAGTGGACAGGAGGCCCTGCCACAGGAACAACAGGCCACCAGCACCGCTCCCCCTGCAGAAGGAGAACCACCCCAGAGAACATTGCCAAGACCCCCGCCAGGAAATTAGACTCTCCTGATTGTCACCCTTATGTCCCACTCTGTCACCCTGTCCACCTTGTTCTGCCATTGCTCCCCTTCCTATGGCCCCTTGGACAATGCACCTGTGATACAAATAGACTGGACTCCAACCTGAACTTTCCTCCATCATCACCCCAGTCCATTGCACTTGCCCCTTTTCGTCAGAGGACTGCAATAAACACACTTTGAAAAAATACACGTATGGAGTATGTCAAATGATTTAAGTATGTATTTGTTTATCAAGGTATAAACACTGCAAAACAACTGTACAGGAATGTATACATAGGAATGACCTGTAGAAGGCTGCAGTCAACACCCCAGGTGCCAGAGTGGGGCACAGATATCTGAAAATAGAGATGCCAAAGGGTACAGTAAGTGGCCATAGAATTGGGAGAATCTGCCTGCCATGTACAATGTCCAACACAAAACTGCAATTTAAAGTGAGGTTACAGTGTCTTACCTGTGTGTCACTGGACGTACTGTTGTATTATTGCTGTTCTGTTGTCCTCATCCTCATCCTCAGCCTCCTCATCTTCACTGTCCATAGGGTCCACTGCTGCCACATGCCCATCTCCAGCCTCATCCTCCTGCAGAAAAGGCACCTGGCATCTCAAGGCAAGGGTATGCAACATACAGCATGCCACGATAATCTGGCAGACCTTCTTGGGTGAGTAGCACAATGTTAGATGAGTTAGATGGAGGCAACGAAACCTGGCCTTCAGGAGGCCAAAGGTCCTCTCGATAATCCTTCTTGTCCGCCCATGTGCCTCATTGTAATGTTCTCCTGCCCTTGTCCTGGCATTCCTCACTGGGGTCAGTAGCCATGAGAGGTTAGGGTAACCAGAGTCAACTACAAATATCGAGGGACACTTGTTAGACACACACTAACCCTTATGGCCAACACCATACCCATTCACTAACATCCACTGGGTGGGAACCAGGGCTCACCTATTAGCCACACCTGGTGCCTCTGGAGTTGAGCCATCACATTTGGGATGCTGCTATTCCTCAGGATAAAGGCATCATGCACAGACCCAGGGTACTTTGCATTGACATGGGAGATGTACTGGTCCGCCAGACATACTATCTGCACATTCATTGATTGAAAGCTCTTTCTATTTCTGAACACCTGTTCATTTCTCCGGGGGAGGGGGAGGGCAAATGCTATATGTGTACCATCCATAGCCCCAATAATGTTGGGGATATGTCCTATTGCATAGAAGTCAGCTTTCACTGTGGCCAGATCCTCCACCTGGGGGAAGACGATGTAGGTGCGCATGTGTTTAATCAGGGCAGACAACACTCTGGTCAACACTATTGAGAACATTGGCTGTGACATTCCGGCTGCCAAGCCCACTGTCACTTGGAAGGAGCCAGTTGCCAAGAAATGGAGCACAGATAGGACTTGCAGAAGAGGAGGGATCCCGGTGGGGTAACGGATAGCAGATATTAGGTCAGGCTCCAGTTGAGCACACAGCTCTGTAATTGTGGCCCTGTCCAGTCTATAGGTGAGGATAATGTGTCTGTCCTCCATTGTTGCCAAGTCCATCAGGGGTCTGTACATGGGGGGATGTCTCCATCTCCTATTCATCCGCAGTGGTTGTAACCTAGGGGGCAAAATGGGGAGCAGCTGGTCAGTATTCCACATTTCCAAATACTACACTGCATTGTATGTTGTGACTGTAACACAATATTGTTGGATAGGTCCAAATGGTGCATATGTGTACTGTGACGCAATTAGGTGCCATGGCCTGTCCCCCCCCCGAAATGGCGTCCGCCTGTCTTGTAAGGAGGGACATATGGAAATGAGGTAATTCTGCTGACGTGCACCGTTGCGGGAGGCGGTTGAAAACCGCAGTGCAATTCCTCATTGGTTAACATTGGGCCCTATGGGTTACAGTGGCCGATGGTGATGTACGCCAGCGGTGATGGTACGCACCCCCATGGACGTGACCGCCGTTTTCTATCTGTTCACTCACTTGCTACCTGACCTTCAACGGGAGAGGACCTACACTGCAAGTGCTGCTGTGACCTGTGTCTTGATCCGACCATGGCTCGAGTCAGTGGGGAAAGGGCCCCTGTCTTCACCTCAGCGGAGGTGGAGAGACTGGCGGATGGGGTCCTACCCCAGTACCGAATGCTGTATGGGCCTCCAGACCAACCGATGAGTACACTGTGAGCACGATGCATGGAGCATGAATGCATGGAGTGTTGTGTGTGAGGGCCTCGTGTAGAGGGGGGGTTGCTGGAAGGGTCCTGAGCAGCGTGCTGTATGTATGGAGGGCAATGTCTGTGCGTAAGGGGATGTGAGGTCTATGGTGGGCCATGAGTGTAACAGGCCGGACAGTCTGACTGATTCCTTTTTCTCTGTGTATTTTTCTGCAGGTCAGCACCCATCAGAAAAAGGGTATATGGCGTGCCATCACCAAGAATGTGCAGACCCTGGGGGTTTACGGCAGGCAGAGCACTCACTGTCGAAAACGGTGGGAGGACCTGAGACCCTGTGCACGGAAGACTGCGGAGGCCCAGCTGGGGATGACCTCCCAACGAGGAAGGGGTGCCCGTTGAACCCTGACCCCCCTGATGGCATGCATAATGGCGGTGGCCTATCGGGAGCTGGATAGGCGCTTGGGGGCATCACAGCAGCAACAAGGGGGTGAGTATAGTGCCCCAATATACTACTTGCGCATGGTGGGGTGGTCTGCGGGTGGGGGATGTGGGCCTGTGGGTGCCCCTAGGCCTGGCCGGGCATTGCAGGGTAGGTCCCATGTTGTGCAGGGTCTGATGTACACCACCTCATACCAAGCTAGTACGCATCCACTACTGGGCAGGCGTCTGTGGGTCTCAGGTATGCTGCTATTGGCGTTAGCTATTCCTGTCCTTGGCCTGGTGACTAGCATTGTTACTGTTAGCGCATGGCCTAGTGCGTAGGGCTGTGCCCTGTATGTGTGTGTGTGTGTGTTGTGTACGCCAACGGCGGTGTTGGAGCAGCCATTGACCAGGTGTATCCCTTGTCTCTTCCCCCCTTTTTTTGTTTTATCACCCTGTCCTTATGTGCATAAGCATCATCTGACGGAGGAGCAGAGGCATTGGCAACAGAGGGAGCGAGATCCCACAAGGCCCATGAGGCCGAATCCACCAATGGTGAGGGCACCAGTGGGACGGACGGCGAGGGGAGCACCACGGCAGAGACAGGAGGGGACAGTTCGGACAGTGATACCTCCTCTGATGGAAGCTCCCTGGTAGTAGCGGACACCTCTGTGGCCACCCCAACTACAGGTACAGCCACCACCCCGTACCATCACTGCCCTCCCAGCAGCCCCTCAGCGTGTTTCCCGTGTCCGCTCACCCAGGAGGGTGGGCATCTCCTTCACCCCAGGCACCTCAGGCCCTGCCCCAGTTAGCCCTGCTGCCCTGAGTGAGGAGGCTATTGACCTCCTGCGATCCATCTCTGTTGGGCAGTCAACCATAGTGAATGCCATCCAGGGGCTGGCAGCCCATTTGCAACAAACAAATGCATTCCTGGAGGGCATTCACTCTGGCATGGCGGCCCAACAGCGATCAATCGAGGCTCTGGCCTCCTCTCTGATGGCAGCCATTGTCCCTGTTTCTACCCTCCAACTGCCCAGTCCCAGTCCCATTCCCCTCAATCCCAATCTATCCCAAGCACACAGGCAGACCAGCATGCACACAAGACAACACACAGGAGTGGCTCAGGCAAACACAAGCACCACACATCATCCCACAGGCACTCACACAAACACCATCCAGAATTAGACATATCAATATCCACTGCCTCTACTGTGTCCCCCTCCTCCTCCTCATCAACCTCCCTCCCAGTTGCGTCTACACTCACACCTGCATGCACTACATCCTCATCCACTACCTCCAGCACTATCACACCTATCACTACACGCCCCTCACTGGCAGTCACCACCCCACATCCATGCACACATCCCCTGTGTCCTCTCCCACTGTGTCTCTGCCCCCTCCTCACAGAGTACACAAACGCAATCACTCAGACACCCAACAGCCATCCACTTCACCACAGCATCCAGCCCATGCACCTGCACCCACAATCAGCAGACACCTCCTACAACCATTTCCTCCTCCTCCACTCCCAAACCTTCTTCCTCTCCCCGCCTCAATGTCCCTAAGAAGCTTTTCCTCTCCACCGTTGACCTCTTCCCTACCCCTCCCCCCCACGTCCTTCACGTCGGACCAGGGTGGACAGAACCCAGACCAGCACCTCAGCCACAGTCCATGGCCACAGTAGTGTTGACAGCTACTGCAGGTGGGAGAGGATCCAGGGAACCAGGCACCAACACTGAAAGTGTGCCTGCACCAGGTGCGTCAAGGAAGGGCAAGGAGGCACCCCCAGCTGGCAAAGAGAAGGGCAAGGAGGCACCCCCAGCTGGCAAAGGGAAGGGCAAGGAGGCACCACTAGCTGGCAAAGGGAAGGGCAAGGAGGCACCCCCAGCTGGCAAAGGGAAGGGAAAGGAGGCACCCCCAGCTGGCAAAGGGAGGGCAAGGGGCTTGCACCAGCAGGCAGGAAGGACAGGAGGCCTAGTGCTGGGACTCATTCAGTACCACCACCACCAACCATGGCAGTTTAGCCATCCGAGGCTGCAGGGGAAGGGCTGGAGCCTACCCCCACCACTGCCAACCCCGACACCAGTACAACCACTGCCACCACTGAGCAGCCGTCACCGCCGGCAGACAGTATGTAGTCCTGCACAAGGCCCCCTCCAGAACCAGTGGAAGAAGCCATCCACTCAACCCATCCTTGCCAGGATGGAGCACACTGGTCTCAAGGCCCCCTCCAGAACCAGTAGAAGACGCCATCCACTAGAGAGACTGTGGCCTTGCACTCCCCAGGACCAAGCAGTGGGCAACCCACCCATTTGAGAGACTGTGGCCTTGCACTCCCCAGGAGCAAGCAGTGGGCAAACCACCCACTAGAGAGACTGTGGCCTTGCACTCTCCAGGACAAAGCAGTGTGCAACCCACCCACTTGAGATACCTTGGCCTTGCACTCCCCAGGACCAAGCAGGGGGTAAACCACCCACTTGAGAGGCTGTGGCTTTGCATTTCCCAGGACATCGCACAGGGCATGTGGCCCCCTCCGGGACCAGTGGTGTTGTACCATCTTTCGGCTGAGGTGCCCACCCTTCCCCGTCCCCCGGAGGTGCCTGTGTATTTTCTACCTGATGCCCCTGCAGTGTTCTTTCCGTGTTGTTGCAGGAGTGAGGTGAGGCCTTGGCCTACGTGTTGTGGCCCTGTGGCCCACAGACATTGAGGACTGGGCAGTGTCCCTCCATTTGTAAATATGTATATATTTTTGGATTTTGAAGCACTTATTCATACTATTTTATCTTATTACACTCACTTTCTTCAAATCATTTTGTCCTTTCATTATTCCTGAGGGATACGGGGTGAATATGTAATGTTACTGCATCTGGTTGTGTGTATGTTGTTGGGGGTGGGGGTGTTGCGTGTTGAGTGTGTGTGTCACTCTCTTTTTCCTCCCCCCTCCCTTGTGTGCTAGGCGGCAGTACTCACAATGGATGTCTTCGCCGGCGTTGATGTTTGTAATACAGGAAAAGGTATACAAGCATGGGGAAGATGTGCAACTCGGGCTCCATGGCGTTGTGGTTGTTCCCTGAGTCTCCAGATGTGAGTCCTTTGACTTCTGTGTTCTGTTTCCACCGTGCTTTTAATGTCATTGGTACCGCCCCGGAAAAGGTGGTAGATAAGCCTGTCTTAATACAGTGGGTGGTACATTGTCTTCCACCTGACTGTTGGCGGTTACTGCTGTGGTGCTTGTTGCTACCGCCGTGGCGGTCTGTGTGTTAAAGTGGCTGTCTGTCTGAGCGGTTGCCGCCGTGGTCATAATTCCATTTTTGTTACCGCCGGCCTGCAGGAGGTATTACCTCTGCTTTATCACCGACCGCCAGGGTTGTAATAAGGGCCATAATATCTTATAGTTTATTTATTTCTGTAAGCACCTCATTGAGTTGCTTCAATACATGTTTACATGAATTAATGATTGAAAGAATATTCCTGTAGACTTTTTTTCTAGGCATTCTTTGATCTCTTATGGTAAGGATCTTTCTGACTTTATTTAGGACCCTTAATTGGTAGGCCCATTGTGTGTTTGACTGCTGAGCTGTCAAGGTGGGCAAACATTCACCTCCCAAAGGGAATCTACGCTTTAATCATATTTAAAGGCAGCCCCCATATTAACCTATGAGAGGGATAGGCCTTGCAACAGTGAAAACAGAATTTGGCAGTATTTCACTGTTAGGACGTGTAAAACACACCAGTACATGCCCCACCTTTAACATAGACTGCACCCTACCCAGGGGGCTACTTAGAGCCTACCTTATGGGTGCCTTACATGTATAAAAAGGGAAGGTTTGGGCCTGGCAAGTGGGTACACTTGCCAGGTCAAATTGACAGTTTAAAACTTCACACACAGACACTGCAGTGGCAGGTCTGAGCCATGGTTACAGAGCTACTCATGTGGCACAATCAGTTTTGCAGGCCCACTATTAGCATTTGATTTACAGGCCCTTGCACCTCTAGTGCACTTTACCAGGGACTTACTTACAAGTACATCAAATATACCAATCACGGAAAAGCCAATTATGCATACAATTTCACATAGGGAGCGCTTGCACTTTAGCACTGGTCAGCAGTGGTAAAGTGCCCAGAGTAACAAAAACAGCAAAAACAGAGTCCAGCATCCAGCAACAACCTGGGAAGCAGAGGCAAAAACTTAGGGGAGACCACAGCAAGGATGCCAGGTCTAACAGGAACTATCTTTATCTCGATGATCTGCTGATTCTGTCCCATTCTTAAACAATTACAGTACAACATATAACAGAAGTTTACAGGGAATTGGAGAACTTTGGGTTTCTGGTCAACAGAAGCAAGTGCGTTCTGACACCTTTTCAGGATATAGAGTACATTGGGGTGAATTTCCAGACAGATGTGTTCAAGGTCTTTCCGGACAGATGAGCGCAAAGTCTTTCTTCCGGCTGCATGGAAACAGAAATTACATACTCATCTAGACTGCCTCTTGAGACAGCAGTTGACTCCAGTGAGGGAATGGCTTTGAGTCCAGAAGAAAATGGTAATTATGTTTTTTTTCTGTTCCCTGGTGCTACAATCCTCCATAATGAAGTCAGTCACGGTGTTCATCATGCCTTGGTCTCACTTTCACCTGGGTCAAGTAGTCCTTCACATCCGTCAACATTGGTCCTCAGCTTCAGAGAACTATGAGGTGTTCATTCCAAAATCTCCTGTGGTTAGAGCTCATCTGAGTTGGTGAATGGATTCAGCTGCCCTCAATCAGGGGACTTCCTTTGTTATCTCAGACCCACTAATACTAACAACAGATACCAGCAGGTGGGGGTGGGGAGCAGTTCTAATGGGATAAGGCCCAGATTTAAGAAGCTCTAGCACCACATTAGTGTAATGTATTTTACGCTAATATGGCGTTAGGCTTAAAAAATCACTGCACCAGATTTTCAAAGTGGCGAATGCATGCATTGTGCTACTTTGTAACCCCTTATGCGATATTATGCCTGCGCCAGGCATAATGTATGCAAGGGGGGCTTTCCCCTGTAAGGGGGGGACGAAAAAAAGGCACAAAGAAATCTGAAGATTTCTTTGCAACATTTCTTGCGGCAAAAGTGACGCTAAACAGCACAAAATGTGTTTTTCCTAATATACTTTCCAGTGCAAAACTTGTTTTGCACTGGAAAGTACCCTAAAAGTAATGTAAAGCACTGCTTTGCGTTGCTTAGCACCAAGTATGCATTACATGGGTGTTCCCATGCAACCAATAGTAGACAGGATTTCGCGCCAAAAGTAAACACTTTTTAAAAGCAGGAATCAAAAGGAGAAATGTTTTCATTTTTCCTTTTCTGACTTTGCATGCGTGCTGCACTGTGCAGCACACATACAAAGTTGCAAAAGTTTTAAAACTTGTCTGCTTATAGTATTTTGTACTGGAATGGAACCCTTCCAGTACAAAACCTATACTATACTCTTGCACACACCCTTGCACTATGGAGGAAAGGTGTGTGCATGATGCACAGCAGCTAAAATGTGTGCCAGCGCAAGGGCAAGGGGAGGAGAGAGCCATATCTCTGTAGATATGGCGCTCGCCTACTCCCTCCCTGTCATGCAGTGCAGCTCAGCATTTTCTGCTGCTATGCTGTGCTGGGTGACAGTTTTGTAAATCTGTCCCTATCTACCTTTCTTCCACAGTTGGAGGGCTCAGCCTTGGTGATCAGGACAGACAACCTAATTACAAAGGTTTATATCAACTGTAAATTTGGAACGAGAAGTCATTCTCTGAACCAGATGCCCTCGCAGATAATATCTTGGGTGGAAGGGAATCTTCTTTTTATCAGAGCAGTACACTTCCAAGGGTGTCAAAACAATCAAGTGGATGGATTGAGTTGAGTATTTTCTACTCACAGGAGTTCTCTCTCAATCCCCTGGTGTTTCAGAATTTACGCAGATGGGGGATTCATGGGATAGATCAGTTTACGGATGTTCAAGTGCCTTGGTTCTTTTCTCGAGCTGGGAGCAGTCATTCTCTGGAAATAGATGCCTTTCTCTAACAATACCCAAGGGGTCTCCTTTATGCTTTTTCTGCATTTCCCCTCATCTGGAAAGTCTTTCTCAGAGTTCAGAAGGAGAGGTTGCAAATCATTATAGTGGTTCCCTTTTGGCCAAGGACAACTTCATTCCCTCTTACTCGTTCCATGGCAAATTGACAAAGAATATATTCTTCCCACGTTGCCTATTCCAGTAATTTATCCAGCAATGATGGAGATGTCCCTGGGCCGTTTTCGGCGGTCGGCCTGATGATTAAAATTAAGGGACTTCTGAGAAGTGGTCTTTCTGTGGTTGTCTCCCTTTCTATTCAAGCCTGTAGGAGAGAGTCAACCCAGAAGATCATACAACAACCACTGGTAATCTCTTGATAAATGGTGTATGGTGAATGGATCATCCTCCTTGGAATGTTCTCCAAAGGGGATTCTAATTTTTCTTCAGGAGGGTTTTGACAAAATGCTTTCAGTGTCCACTTTGAAACTTCAATGTTCTGCCATAAGAGTCTTTAGATCCCTTTGTGGTAACCTGGATGCTATTGATTCCCTGGTAGGTAGGCAATTTAGGGGATTTGTGTTGACCAGAATAAAGGTGAAATATTTTTCTTCCATAGGAGCTTTCACTTGTCCTGTCTATTTCAGAACCTTTGGAAGAATTCTCAGAGACATTTTTATTTCTCAAACTTTTCTTTCCTAGTTGCCATTACCTTGGCCAGGAGACTGGGGAAATTGGGTGCTCTCCAATGCCACTATTTCTATTTGAAAATGTTTGAGCATAGGGTCTTCAGAAATTGGGTCTCTAGTTGACAGTGGTGTGCAACCTGCCCAAGCAGGGATTCTATTCAGGATAAATTGATTACACACCCTAAACTAACCTGTGCTCACCCTTTGGCACAGAGTAGGCAGTCTTAACTTAAGAGGCAACGCCTAAAATATTTGTGCAACACTTAATTACAGTAACACAGCGAAAGACACCACTAAAAAGGCTCCTCACCAGTTTTGAAAAATACAACAAGACCAAAATGACAAAAATCCAATAGGTAGAAGTCGAGATATGAATTTAAAAAAATCAAATGTGAAAACAGTGCTTAGAAGTCACTATCAGTCAAACGGGTACCTGAGGTCACGATGGACGGGTGCAAATCCAAAATCCAGGCTGACAGCGATGGAGGGTAGACCAGTTACAGAACCCTTGCCGGGTCAACTGAACAGTACCTTTAGTGGAGCAATGTGTCACCGGTGGGGAAAGGATGCGTTGTCCATGGGCTCCATGTAAGCTGATGCGGTGCGTCACCATCAGGCCGCATAGAACGTCATCATTGGGTCACGCAGACTGTGATCCGCTGGTATCGGGCAGCCACTGTGACGCTGTCAGAATTGCAATGCGCCACATTTTCTGTCATACTCCGGGGGATGCGTCGTTTTTTGACGTTTGCAGGTGCAAAAAACACTTCTGTGGCCCAGGACTGGAGGGGGCACCTCAGGCAAGTGTAGTCCAACAGCAACAGAAGAGTTGCAAGCAGTCTTTGATATCCTTGAGACTGCAGAAGAATGGGGGACAAGCCAGCAAGCCCTTGGAGATTCTTGGGTTCAAGGATGTAGAGAGCAAGTACAGTCCTTCTCACTGCAGGACAGAAGCAGCAGGCAGCAGGCCAACACAGAAGAGAGAGCAAACAGCAAAGTGGAAGTCACTCCTACAGCACAGCACATAGCAGCAGTAGGTCAACACAGCAATGCAGTTGCAGAAAGGCAGTCCCTCCTGGCAACACAGCAGTTCTCCTTCCTGGCAGAGTGTCCTTGGTTCCAGTAGAGATCCGATCTGCTGGATTTGGGTCCAGTACATATACCCCAAAAGGCTTTTGGTGTGGGAGTTCTCTAAAGTGCAAAAGAGTCCCTTTCATCCCAGCCCTGTCTGCCAGGTTATCTGTGGGGGGCGATCAGTCATTTGTGTGGAGACAGGACACCACCTGTAGAAGTGTGCCAATCCCTCCCCTTGTCTCTGTCCAAGAAGACCTATCATTATGCAGATGAATACAGATGCAGCTGAGTGTCCTGTGTTTGTGACTGCCAGGAAGGAATTCACAAAGTGTAAATGTCAGCTTTGTAAAAGTTCCTAGAGGAATTATTTTGATGTTATTTGTATTCACTTACAGTGGTCAAACAGATCCACAAATAGAAGAACCTGGCACTTGAAATATTCTTCAAATGGTGGTACAAAATGTTATTTATTATATTCAATGTCCTTGCTCTCTACAATATATTGGCAAAACTACCCAGAAAGTGAGAAAGAGGATTATCCTACATCAATCATGCATACGTTGCAATGTTATGTTGTGAATGTACCGATGGTTGAACATTATAAACAGATGGGTCATGCCCCTACTGACATGCATTGGTTTGTGCTGGATATTGTGAAACCCATGAAAAAAGACGACTGAACGAGGACCGCTTGCTAACCATTAGAGAAAATAGATGGATTTGGCTCACTGACACTGTGAAGAGGGGTCTAAACCAATAGGTTGAGTGGTAGGTGCTTGCTACCATTTAATTGACTATAAACAGGCTTGAAGCTTCAGGTTTTATCTGCTGTGGTTATTCTTTAATATGACTCTCATTTTTGATGAAGATGTATAGGAAATGTCTCCCAATTTGCATGAATTTATCTTGTGATATATTACTAAGTGGATGTCTGTTGTTAGTTTTGGGATTGTCATAGGGTTTTTCCCAGGGAGGTCACCAGGGCTTCTGTTTATCTCTAAGAAATTGGCCAAACTAGGGATTACTTTTCAAATGGTCTTTATTTGAATTCCCAAACAGAATCCTATTCAATCAATATAGTTGTGGGTATAACTCTAAGTCTAGTCTTTCTCTTCTTGTCCTCTGTGTGACAGTTACTTTTATTCTTTTATTCCCTTAGTTTGTCAGGATTACACCGGTATCTGGCCCTCAGGTAGCCAGTGAGAGAAGGGAAAAAACAAGAACAAGCCGTTGTCTAGTAAGTGTTTCTAACTTGTTTTTCTTTTCTTTTTATTTGCCTGCAGATACGGGTGGGGTAGTGCGGAATCCCTTTGTGAAGCACAACTATTTACACGTGTTAAGTGCTGCCCATGTGCCAAAGGAAAATGGGGGTGGGGAAGAAAAGTCATTGATCCTCTTTGGGTTTGATTGTGGGGTTTTTCTTTTGTATTTTTTTCTTTTTCTGGGTGGGTTTCACTGTGCTTAGGATTGACAAATTGGAGTGCCCAGGTCTTCCATCACTTTTATTTACTGTTGTGTGTTTCAGCGTGGCCAGTTGTTGTAACAATTAGGTGCCCCAGCGGTTACCGTTTCTTTTCTGTCCGCCCTTCTCTCTCCCCGTTCCCTTCCGACCTTACCCACCATTTTTGTGAGCTGACCGCGCAGGTGGAACAACGCATGCACTTACAACGCATGCCTTTACAACCCGGTAAGTACAATGCATGGTCATTACCACGCATGTACTTACCACAAAATGTTTTTACCACACATATGCTTTTACCACACGTCTTTACCACGAAGAGTTTGTAGTATAGGCATAGTTGGTAAAGGCATATGCATGGTAAAAAGTAGAGGTAAGTATATGTTATATATGTGTGTGTGTGTTTGTGTATATACATACAAATATATACATATATATACATATATATATATATGTGTGTGTGTGTATATATATATATATATATATATATATATATATATATATATAAACATATTTATATGTATATACATATATATGTATATACATATATATGTTTTCTTCCAATGCAGGGAAATGGTCCATCCCTGACGCAAGCACCAGCTGTGGAGTGGTCCATGAGAGGACTGTTTTGTTAGGACATACATATATATATATATATATATACACACACAAACACATCTTTGCACCCAAAAACCCTACCTACTCTAAACCCTAAAAATTACCTTACCACCCCAAAACCCATACCCACCCTAAAACCTAAACACCCCTTACCACCGCAAATCCCGTACCCACCCTAAAATACAAAAAAATCCCCTACCACCCCAAAACCCATACCCATACTCCTCTGTGCGTGCTTCTGGTATTCTCGTTGGAGTCCCCCTAGGGGACTAAAACATCGGGCCGTGTTTCCTTCATTGTTGTGCCCTGTCACAGTGATCACGTTGAATCAAGGACTGAGCAGGATTTGTTTAGTTATTTATATACGATCCTGTATTTTTTACATTGGATAAGCTAGCTATTTTGTTATAATTATGTTTCATTTGTGTTTGTTTGGTTATGAGGGAGCATCAGTCCTCTATTTAAATCATGTAGTTTTAAGTTATGTAGTTTCATAGGGTTTGCTCAGACTACATTTATTAGGCTCTGCTGGCTTACAATATTGTTATATGGTAGGCACCCTGATTCGGGTATTCTACTCATTCACATACAGGAATGAATTTAATTGTAGTTCCATAGGGTACTTAATTTAGTTTGTTTTTGTTTTGAGCATCTCGGTTTGAATTAGTATATATTGGCCATTTGAAGGGTGACGCATTGTGCGTGTTTGGAATGGGACTTTTGTCCCTGTAAATAGCGTGCCCTATACGAGTATAGTACTTCATGCCGATCCTTTTGGATGGACGGTATTAATATGTAATTTGGACTGTTGTTGTTATCTGGCTTTTAATTTTTAGTTAAGTCTTGCTTGTTTTTGCAATTAACATATTCCAGGAAAGACACTCTACGGGTGCCCTGTTTGGAACTGGAAGTTTTGGAAAGTTTAAGATGTCTGCTGTTCTTGTTGTTGTGGTTATGTGATTTTACCAGGGTCTAAATGCATCTGCCACGAGTTCAGCATTTGGTACTGGCTCATCATTTAGAAGACGGTGAGTTGTGGGGACTGACTTTTGCCGTCTTGTTCAGGAAGGTCAGTGTTGTCTAAGACACCTCTGGATATCAGCTAGCTGAGAAGTCATGTGATCTAGCTATTAAGGATGTTTACCTGTGTAGTTTTTATAGGTGTTTTTCTCCTCCAGTGCACTGGGCAGCTACTCGAGGCATTGGTATACTATATCTGATGTAAGTTGAGCGTGAGTTAGATGGTGTTGAGCGATCTGATGTAGTGATTCTAATGTGGTAAGATCCTTTAGGTGTTTTTGATGCACTGTGTAGAGTTAACACCATTTATTTTGGTGCACTGTGGTTTGACAGGCTGTACACATGGTTGTGTATTGAGAACATCAGTTGTTTTGATGCTCTTTGGTTTTATAGATGGTACACATGGTGTGATATGATCTTGTTGACGTACTGTCTCATTGCTAACTTCACTGCATATATTGTGTATATAGACATGACTTTGGTTGTGTATCTTCTCAACACTGAGTCCTGAAGATGGTCTGACGGACCCCTGATTGACATTACAGACCGAAACGTCGCCAATCCCTCCTCATTCACACGTCATAGTGGAATACCAGGATACTACTGGGTTGGACTGTAAAACAATCTTTTGACTTTTATCAAGAGGTGGTTCACACCTCCCTCCTGCCTTGTTGGATGAGATTTATATATTATGATCTGGGTGTAGGGATGTACAGTGATGATCAATTAGTACAAATATGCTTGTACATGTTTTACCTAAACTACTACTAATACAGTGCACTTTGAACAGTACATGTATGTATACTGCATTTATCTGAGAGTGGATCTGTTTGACCACTGTAAATGAACACAAATAGCATTAAAATAATTCCTCTAGGAGCATTTATTAGTGACACATTGTCTCCAGTTCCTTGGTGAAGACTGGGTTTTCTTGTGTATATTTGAACTTTCTAAAAGTGGCATTTTCAGACTTACAATTAAAAATCCGACTTCACCATAAGTTGTGATTTTAAAGTGATTTTAACTTACAATGAAAAATACAATTTCACCATAAGTTGTGATTTTAAATTGTGAGTCCAGAGACACCAAACTCCATAGCTTTATCTCTTCCCAATTGGAAATTCCACTTAAAAGATGTTTTAAGGTAATCTCAAAGCTAGCCCATGATAGAGATAGTCTTTGTAATAGTGAAAACATGAACTTAAGAGTTTTTCACTATCTGGACATGTTAAACTCAAACGTGCATGTCCAACTTTTTAAATACACTGCATCCTGCCCTTGGGGCTAACTAGGGCCTATGTTAGGGATGACTTATGTGTAATAAAAAAGAAGGTTACCGCCTGGCAAGTGGCCACACTTGCTAAGTTGAAATGTCAGTTTAAACTGCACACACGGCTCTGCAGTGTCAGACTTGAGACAGGTTTGAAAGGCTACTGTAGTGGGAGACAACCAGTGCTGCAGGCCTACTACTAGCATTTCATTTACAGGCCATGGGCACATAAAGTGCACTTTACTAGGGACTTACAGGTAAATTGAATATGCCATTTGTAGAGAAGCCAATGTTACCATCTTTTAGAGTACAGGGCATCTGCACTTTAGCACTGGTCAGCAGTGTAAAGTGCCCAGAATCCTAAGAGTAAGCAAAAATGAAGTCAGAAAACAGGAGGTCAAGGGGAAAAACCATTAGGGGGAACCACACCAAGGATGCCAGGTCTAACAGAGTAATTTTATCTTTGGGGCCAAATTCCCTTCCAAAATCAACTCTGCTTTTCAGGGGGATCAGGAAATTGTACTTCCCTCCCCTTCAGTTCTGATTTCCTCTGACTCTTCCATGTCCTCTCTGGATGTAGTAAAGTCCATTTCTATTGATCTGAAAAGATCTTTTGGATTTAGAAAATCAGAATCCTTGTTCATCAGCTTTTGCCATGCTAATGGAGGTAGTAAATATTCTACAACTAATTTAGCCAGATGGATTACGATTGTAATTTCCTTGTTTTATAAGCATGCTGTAGCAGAGTTTCCCAAGAAACTCTGCTTATTTAACAAGGGGGCATGCTTATTTAACAAGGGGGCTTGGCTGCATCTTGGGTTGAATGGGCGGGGGTTTCAGTTGCAGACATTTGTACAGTGGTAACCTGGGCTTCTCCATCTACTTTTATCTCTCATAATAGGTAAATGTAGCCCAGTGTACTGAGCCTTGCTTTGGTTCCGGTTTTATTTCTAATTTCAGCATTTTTGGGGGAGTGTTCTGTGTTTCAGTAAAAATTATGTTTCACTTCCAGATGTCACATCCCTCCCTCCCTTATTCCTGGCCTTCTTATATTGGTTTTAAATTATGGAGTATTGGTATGGATCAGGAGGTGTTTTGGGGAGGGATGGATTTATGGGAGTGGCTTAAATTGGATTTATTAAAAAGAGAAGGCAGCTTGGGAGAGAATGCGTTAATGGGATACATGAGGTAAACCTCAGTATGTAAGTGCTGGGATGAGGAAGAGAGAATCAGAGTAAAACCTGTAAGCAATCCGAGGGCTTTTAACGGCGGCTCATTACAGTCGTGGTTCTGCAGTGTCATTACCGTTTAAGGCAGTGTTGGCAACAGGCAGAGTCCAGGCACCATGTCGCCAGGCAGTGTTTTTCCAGCTTTCAATTATTCCCAATTAGAGCTGCTGGGAAAGGGAGAACGAGTATCAAAACACACTGACCCTTTTCATTAAGAATGTTTGGAAAATATATTTTTTATTGCTTACGTGACTTCTGCACGATGATGTTTCGTCTCCGATCTAAGCTGCATCACATGGCACAGTGTGCGTTCTTAGAAATTAATTTAATGGTCCAATCTGCTTTCCTCAAGGCATCAGTCTGATAAATGACCCTTCTTGCCCTGCCCTGCTCTGTCGCAAGCACTCTTCTGTGTCCAACACCTTTTCTTAAGTCCTTCCCTGAACAATTGAGGCTCTTTGGTGAACAGATTTGCTAAGGAAAAAAGGTGTTGGAGGGTTGCAGGCCCGCCCCAGCATCTTTGAAATAGTTTTGGGGCGCTCACTGGAGATGTTCTATGATTCACAAAATGACATGCTTTTCTTTGTCACAAACTGTGATTTGCAGCTCCTGAGGGACAAGGTGTCCTTTCCAGACGAGGGAGGATACTGCCGAGGGAATACAAGCTCACATCTGTTTCAAGCAGATATTAGACATTTCACACATGGAGAAGAAACGGGAAAGATAAATGAAATATATAAATAAACCCAGGCAGCATCTACGCACAGAAACCGACCTCACCTGGCAACACTAAAAGAGAGAAACAATTGACAGCCAAACACAAGTGGACTAAAGAGGACAGATATTCCACACCGGACAGCAAAAGCAAGAAAGGCAGATATCATTGAGAAGGAGCATCCCTTGCCTTGAGTATGAGCAAGCAGGTAGAGAACAGCTTATAGTTATAGTGAAGAAGTCAAACAGAGACATAGCGCCTACCATGTATTGGATGGCATCATTTATACAGCCATCACTACTTTATGTGGGGAGCTTAAGTACTTACCTACATGGGTAGTATGTTACACTGCAGAAGTGGAATTATATTGTCCGTGGTTTGATCCATTATGATTAGTTTTTCCATGTCACGAATGGTGTGATAATCCCTGAGGTGTGGTTATTGTCTGATGAGAGATGAGATGCAGCACTTAGCAGTGTGAAGGATGAAGAAATGTGAGACAGAGACGGTCTTTTTATGGTTTTCAGTAGCTGCTACTTTGAACAGCATTGCAGTCCCCTTCATGGTGTTCTGATGATCGTAGTCCACTTAGCTGATTATTGCACGGAGATGTCCATTCAGAAATAGTTTCTTTAAACTTTATGGTGCTGAGCAGGTATCCCATTTCTGATTGTCATTGTCAACAGGATGTAGCATGTTAGGACTTGCACTGTTGGACTAAATTAAAGTCCCCCTTGGACAGCAGCGTGTGGAAGGTCTCTGCAGCTATTCCGTGACTGTTCGATGGGTGGTTATTTGCTGTGGATTGTTAGAGTACTGTGTGATGGACATATACCAGTTTTATCTTATGTGGGTGTGTGAGTATAAAGCAGTTAAATAAGTAAAATATTATGAAGTCTGTATGAATTAAAATCGCCTGGCTGACCACAGAGTGTTTTTGCATTAGTATTCATGTGGGTAGGGAGAGATACATATTCTATTGTAATTGCATGTGTGTATCACTTACTGTAAGAAATTCGGTTACGGGTTAAGGGGAGTGAAACCCTAGTCAAGCAGAAACCACAGTGGTTGGAGCACAGGACGGCTAGAGGGACCCAGTTAGGACCGCTGAACACAATACTTAATACTATTTGCAAAGAGATGGGGAGTCCCATATTGAGGATGTGTCGCGCAGCAGAGATGATGCGTGGTCCAGGCGAGGAGATGTGTTGCACTGCAGCAGTTCCAGGGAGCTGCAAAGTGCAATGCGATGTCCTTGTGTGGAGATACTTTGCACCAGTTCCGATGGGCTGCATTGGGCTAGACAATGTCCTTGCGTGGGGATGCATCGCACAACTGTCGTTCCAATGGGCTACAATTGGCAATGTGAAGTTCTTCCATTAATGAGATCTGCGCAGCAGAGGTGATGAGTCGGTTACAAGGCCAATGTGTTGAGCAGCAGAAGCTAGGTGCCAGTTCTGCAAGAGATGCACAGCACCACAGAGGAGATGCATTGGTTATGCTGGAACCACAGATGGGCTGGCGGAGAAACTTTAGACCCACTTCCAATACTGGGGTGGCACCACTTGGTAGGGCAGAACTCACAGATGGTAGAGTCCAGGTGCTGGGTTAAACATTGTTGGAAGCCAGTTCTGACCCTGAGGCTTCTGAGCAGGAGACCAGTCAAAGAGCCCTTGAAGTTGCTCTGGGGTTTTGGGTTTAGTGATGCAGGTCTAGTCCTTCTCACCCAGGCAAGAGGGAAGCAGGGCAACTGTCAAGCGATCACTAAATCTCCCTTTCAGGATGAGAGCTCTTTTGCAAACCATCTCTTGTCTACATACATTTTCATTTTCTCTTTTTGAAGCAAGTCACTTGTACGAATCAGGTTTTCATTACTATTTCTTTCTGTGGTCCATTGCGGTATCTTGATTGCTAGTGTTAGCACGTCTGACCTTATTTGGTTAATTTGCATTCATTTATAATGGGACACGTTTAGAGGTTCGATGGACCTTTTGTCTGCGCTTAGAGTTGTTCCCACCATGAGACTCCATACCAATACAAATCATTAACAATGACAATCAATAACATCAATAATCTTAGGAGTCAGTAATTTCCACACACCATGACCTCTCGGCTATGAATAACCACACACCTTTATGTGAAAGTTAGAGTATTTATGTCCCTAAATTAACAATGCTAATGCCACGTAATGTAGTCTCAAAATCAAATGATAAGTATCCAGAACCAATACTGGCTGACCAAATCTCCTAAAGAATCACTATGTAATCAAGGCTTGAACACTACACATTCTAAGGTTACAGTACAACTCACTAGCAAGAATAACTGTGCAAAAGAAATGGCATACATTTAGATTCAGCAAAGAAAAGACATCAACTGTTATTACATGTAGCGAGCATCATCAGTGAGTACCCTAACTAACCTTCAGATCAGAATAGAATGTTTGGGCTTCATACAAAACAATTTAGTCAACATAAATTTGGAAAAACTTCTAACTATGGCTCTATCAAAATTAGCAGTGGGTATCTAAGGACGAAAGCAAATAGACATAACATTCAATAACATTGTCTTATACCTTGCCTCATTATGGTTCAGCAAGCTGTGACAGTCTTCATCAACTGGACATCGGTTCGGTCAGCAAGGCATCGGAATTCAGCATTAAAGTTCAGGAATGCAAAGTCTCTTCATGCAGTTCAAAAAGAATAATAGCTAATAACGTCTCGGGACAGTTAGGAAAGAAAGAGGCGAATGGCGCATCTCCTCTCGGTGCAGTCTGGCTAAGTTAAATTTCCTAAAACTACTTTCCACGTTGCTAATGGTAGAAGAATCATACATTTACGTTTAGTCCAATGAAAGTAGAACCCCAGATCTAAGAATTTACTAGACCACCGTTCACGTCGATGATTGGCTCCTCTTCTCCTGTTCCCGTTATTGGGCTTGTCAGGTAACAAATTTGTATCAGCTTATACTCCAATCAGTGCATCCATTGCCTGCTCCTGGGAAGGTCATCCTTACACACACTAAGTTATACAATGTATCCTTAGCTAGTACAGCATATTCTAGCAAGCAGTTCTCATGGGAAAGAATTCTAGTTACTAATCATTTGGTCCATGCAATGGAAAATCACAATTCAATTCTCTAAGCAGCCATTTTATGATTCGCCTAAGCATCGCATCTTGACATGAGGCCGTGCATTTAGGCCCAACGCCTCGCTAAATTACCGCCTATGATTAATAAAGCAAATACAAAATACGTAACCATTGATATGACATACTGCTACATTAACCCAAACATGAGCTCACTATTTAACATTAATAAGCTGTTAATAAGTACACTTTGTGAATATTGATGGTCGCTCAAGTAGGCGCATTTTCAAGTGTGTGTATCATTTTTCTATGTTAACTCATTTTCTATGCAGATTCAACACTCAGAATACATGAATGTTCATTAGTAAAAAATCATCGTTAACAATCCCTCCTCTGATGACTAAATATGTCATTACATCTACATTTTCCCACACAAATTTTCTGCTTCAGCTAAAATTTGTCATTTCTATCCCTCTAAATCTTTGCTCCCTCTATGAATTTTCCCTAAACAAATTTTTCCTTTTCATTTCTTCCCTCCTCTGATCATTATTCTTTTTCTTTAATTTAATCACATGATACAATTTACATACTCCTCATGCTCCAATTAGGCAAATCACAATAATCAATTTCCCTTGTATTATTTTCAATATTATCCCTTTCCCAATGTTGCTGAGGTAATTTCCTACTGAAGCAAAACCTTTGCCAACCTTCTCCCTAACACCTGGTTCTTTCAATTCTTTCAAATCAACACTTTCATTAGTCAGATTAGTAAGTAAGGGCCAGATGTAGGTAGCTGTTTTCATGTCGCAAACTGTGAAAAACGCAGTTTGCGCCATGCAAACAGCCTAACGCGATGCACATCCCCAGATTGCGAGTCGGTACCGACTCGCAATTTGGGGGTGCGACTCGTAAGTAGGAAGGGGTGCTCCCTTCCTATTTGCGACTGCATCGCCATGCTGAGTTGCTTTGTGACCGCGAATGCGGTCGCAAACCAACTCGCAATTACCACCCACTTGAAGTGGGTGGTAACTCATTCGCAAAAGGGAAGGGGTCCCCATGGGACCCCTTCCCCTTTGTGAATGCCGAAAAAAAAAAAAATTCAGAGCAGGCAGAGGTCCTATGGACCACTGCCTACTCTGAAAAAACTGAAACCAAATGGTTTCGGAAGTTTTTCTTTTTGCAACTCGTTTTCCTTTAAGGAAAACGGGCTGCAAAAAGAAAAGAAAAAACTGCTTTATTAAAAAAGTAGTCACAGACATGGAGGTCTGCTGTCTCCAGCAGGCCACCATCCCTGTGAGTGCATGGACTCGCTATGGGGTCGCAAAATGAGACCCACCTCATTAATATTCATGAGGTGGGTCTTTGCGACCCCATAGCGAGTCGCAGAAGGTGTCTGAGACACCTTTCTGCATAAAATTTTGCGAGTTGCAAATTGCGAGTCGGAATGGCTCGCAATTTGCAACTCGCAAAATTTTACTTTGCTACATCTGGCCCTAAGCTTCTAATTTCTTTGCTATTATCAGGAATATATGAGCAGCAATGCCTTGAATTGAGCATTTTGCAAACTCTGCCATCCTTTGCTAAAAGAATGTCTAACAGAAAGCGGTTCTGAAGGGCCATAGATTTTACCACAGCCATTTCTGTATCCATTAGGTTCATGGCTCCTGAAAAATCTGTCATGTTATCCACAATAGTAGACAACTTTCAAATCTTTATAGAATTCAGAACAACTCCTACTGAAGGAATCATTGCTCCAAATATATCTCCCACTACACTAGAAGAAGACTCTCTCTTGTGTGTAATGTGATGTAACTTAGTCATTTTCAGTAATCTTTTCAAGTCCTCAAGTTGGAGTATCTTTTGGAAAACTATCCCCAAGTAACATGTGCCATACCATCCTCATGGAAGAGGGTAATAAGCATTTGGCTCACAGATATAATATATATCAGGAATTGCTGGTTCCTGTCCATTCAACAAAAATGTCCAATTACTCTGAAACAAAAACGCATGTCTACATTCACTCGTTCCCACAAAGTGTCAGTACTAGATTTAGGCCTATATATGCAAAGCTTCCCTACTTGTTGCGCATCTAAAGCTAACCTCCCTTGTGTTTTTATTTCACTAAATGCGTAATCATTTCTAAAAGTCCTTTTCTCTAGACCCTTTTCTAGTTTCTCCTTTAACGCCTTTCTGCTATCATCTGTCTGATCTAAGAAGCTCTCTTCTAATGGTGTAAGCAAGCATGTCAAGTTATTGTTATGCGCATATGCTGTGCCAAAAGTTAATATAGGTTTGAAGAATTCTCTCACTAATTCTATATTGTTTTGCTTAGCTACTCTACTCAGGTACTTATTTATTGGGACAAACGAAAACACAACGTCATGGTTGGAATATAAATACTGGATGTACTCCTGGTTATAGAATCTGGTTAGTAATAGACTACCACTTATCCCATAAGTGAGGGGCAAACTATGCTAGGTAACTCCTTCTTCGACTGATGAAGAAATCTGCGTACATACATTACAATCTCTCACATCCATCGTCTCAACATACTCACTCAATAAGCGACAGAAGACATTAGAAGAAAGTTCTCCTTGTGCATTGTCTACATGCAGATACTTCTCATCTAACCTGAACTTCTCTGTTTCTATTTGTGCAGTAGTTTTCTCTAAAGCTGAAGTATGGTTGGCTTTACTCTTGTCAAGAACAGTAATTCCCACAATCAATAGCAAACACAATACCATGCACACAATGACCAAACCAATACCTATGTATTTACAACACCTATTCTTCCTACCCTACTGGGTACGGTTACTCATGATCTGTAAAGAATCAGAAATTAGAAGAGAAAAATAGTAACTATGCAGCAAAATCAAAAACAAAACCTTCAATCTTATTTCAGCGATTATTTACAGCTTTCAGTCTCACTTCTAGGATCCTTTTCTCAAAATCGGTAATGTTGTCAAAATCGGTTTAGCAGTTTGTCAAATCAGGTTATCTTATCAAAACGAGCTATTAAAGTCTTTTCCGCTTCCTTTTCAACAGTGTCTTTTCTTCTTTGTACTTTTCTCAGCTTGTAGTCTCAATAGTTCAGTTCATCGATTTCCTTCAAGTGCCAAAATATGACCTGGAATGTCTCAACCAAAACTAAAAGACAAAAATTATCTTTGCTATTCACTTGTTGTTGCATATGCCCATTCAGGACCTGCATACCTTCGACTTGCTATTCTCTTTCTTTTCAACTTTTGATCTTCCGTCAATTCTCCTTCACTCGGGTCTTCTCTCCTTGTCGTTTCTACTTCCTTCTCAATTCTTATCACAACAATTGCTTCCTGTCTCTTTGCTTGTGACTTTGACCACTTATCTCCTTTCAGTGGACCCTTGTTAATGCTCTTTTCAGCGTTAAACTTGAAACGTCTTCTTGTTCTGCAGGATTTTCTCTTGACAAGCCTAAAACTGGTTTAGGAGGAGTCAGACCACATTGGCTTTGATCTGCCTCAACTCCCCCTCAGGGTCTGTCATTTGCGCTGCTTGTCTCTCAAAATCTTCTACTTCTGGGAGAGCTCTCCTCTGACTAGACTCCCCTGCATGCCTCAATTGAGATTGGCTCACTGTCACTCTCCTGTAGGTCTTCTTCTTCGTCTCTCACAGGACTGACTGAACCGTTCTTGTTGCTCTTCATTGTCCAGAGGACATGACACTTTTCTCGTATGGCTTGCATGGATCCAGCTTGAAACTCCAGCACACTTCACTGTGGTAGTGATCGGAATTACCTAGAAAGGGCCTTTCCACGAGGCTTCAAACACATCTTCCTCACGTGTTTTCTGATCACAACCCAGTCACCAGCTCACCGGTTGTGTCCTTGATCTTGAGACGTTTGAAGTGTGGTGGCATCCAACTGATGAGAGAAAGAGCGAACCACATCAGCCAGACCCTTGCAGTGGTCCAACACCATATCATCTGTTATGTTCACAAGAGCATTTTCAGAAAACGCTGGCGGCTTCATCACTCTGTCCATGAGGATCTCATGCGGTGACAATTCTGTCTTCCTGTCAGGTGTGTTTCTCATTGTCATAAGAACTAACAGTAGTACGTCTGGCCATTTCAGATTCAGGGACTCACACATTTTTACCATTCTTGACTTCAAGATACCATTCATCTGTTCCACAAGCCTTGATGCTTTAGGGCGTAAGTACAATGCAACTTCTGCTCAATGTTTTAAGCTGTACATAGTAATTTAATTACTTCACCGTTGAAGTGACTTCCTCTATCTGATTCTAAAGAGATTGGAAACCCAAAACGTGATATCAGTTCCCTAAGTAGTTATTTTGCTACTATGAGGCTGCCATTTCTTTGTGTACGATAAGCTTCAATCCAGTGGCTAAAGATGCAGACAATCACCAACAGATATCTAAATCCTCCACACACAGGCATCTCAATAAAATCTATCTGCATTCTACTGAATGGACCTCCTGCTCTTCCAGTGTGGCTCAAATTGACCACTGTCCCTTTTCCTGTGTTAATTTGTTGACAAATGACGCAACAATGGCAAACTGCTTCAGCAACTTGTCTAAATTTTGGATTGAACAAATTCTGTTTGAACAGTCGAACATGCGCTTCACCATGATAATATCTAGCGATCTGAGTCAACAAACTGTTCTGCAAAACCAAATGACCCTCTTATGAAACCCACAATTCATCCTGTCGCTGTACACATTTAATTTTGCCCCATGCCTGTTTTTCCTCCCTGTCATCATTATTCTGCAGTGTTCTCAGTTCTTTCAATGTATCTATGACATGTAATGCATGGCTTGGACATGTCTCATCTTCTTCAAGTAACAATTCCCACTTATCCTTGAATGATATACAGTTCAATGTGCTAAACCTTGTGACTAGATTTGCATATCCATTTCCTATTGACACAAAAGTCTGCGATTTCAGATGTGCACTGCATTTCACCATCGCAATCTTTTCAGGCATTTGGATAGCTTGCAACAACTCTTGAAGTCTATCACCATTTCTTACCGGTGAACCAGAAGAGATCAGGAAACCTCTCTGAGACCACAACTGTCCAAAATCGTGCACTATTCCAAATGCATACTGGCTATCCAAATAAATGGTAACTTTAAGCTGAGCAGAAACATGGCACGCTCTAGTAAGGGCTACCATTTCTGCTACTTGTGCAGAATATACTCCTCGAAGCCAGGACGCTTCAAGAATACCAGAAATTGTGCACACCGCATATCCTGCTCTCAGTATTCTCATATTGTCCCTTAGACAGGAACCATAAACAAAGACAATTTGGTCTTTTTGTTCCAATCTGGTGTCTCTAATATCAGGTCTTGCTTTTGTTCACAGATCAGTTATTTCAAGACAATCGTGCTCAAAGTCTTCCAATTTTTCAATCTCATTATTTTCATTTGGGAGTAAGGTTGCTGGGTTAAGCACTGTACATCTTTTCAATGACACATTAGGTGACCGTAAGATGCTTGTCTCGTAGCGACTTAATCTGACACCTGTCAGGTATTGCGTCTTGGTCCTTGTAAGTAAAACTTCAATGGAGTGAGGAACCATAATAGTCAGGGGCTGTCCCATCACAATGCCTTCACACTGTGCGAGGCTTTGTCCAACCACTGCGACTGACCATAAACAGCCGGGTGAAGCTGCTGCAACTAGGTCCAAAGTAGCTGAAAAATATGCTACTGGGTGGTTTACACATCCATGGACTTGAGTCAAGACAGACAAAGAACATGCATCCCGCTCATGACAAAACAAAGTAAAGGGCTTTGTGTAGTCAGGCATTCCCAAAGCCGGAGCTTTGCACAAACTCTCTTAATTCAGAAAATGCTTTCATAAAGACCTGATCTAACACTATGGGATCAGTAACTTCTTTGTGAGTCAGCTTCTGTAATGGCTTTGAAATGACTGAAAAATTGGGAAAGCAATGGCGACAGTAGCCTACCATCCCTTAAAACATCCTAAAATCTCTCTTTGTGGCTCGGGAACCCATCTGCAATATGGCTGTAACCCTTTCTCTGGATATTTTCCTTATTCCTTTCTCAATCTGGTGACCCAAGTATTTTACTTCTTTCTGACAGTATTACAGTTTAAGTGGGGACAGTTTATGATCATTCTTTCCCAGTAAGGCAATCGTGTCATACTTGCACTCTTCCTTAGTTTTGGATGCAATCAACAAATCATCAATATCCTGTACAAATGACAATTGGAAAGGCATTTCTAATGACTCCAGGTTCATTTTCAACATCTAGTTGAATATGGAAGGTGTTAGAAATGGGGTTTTTGGTTGGCAGTCAGTTTACCCTCTGTCCAAGCAAAAACCCTCACTCTAGTCAGGGTAAGTCACACACAATCCAAGATTATCCTGTGCCCACCCTCTGGTAGCTTGGCACGAGCAGTCAGGCTTAACTTAGAAGGCAATGTGTAAAGTATTTGTGCAATAAATCATACAACACTACCATATAGCACCACAAAAATACACCATACAGTGTTTAGAAAAATATATAATATTTATCAGGATAATTGTAGGTCAAAACGAATAAAGTTGCAATGTGAATATGTAGAGATATCACTGAAAAGTGATATAAAGGCCCGTATTTATACTTTTTGACGCTAAACTGCGCTAACGCAGTTTAGCGTCAAAAATTTTTGCGCCGGCAAACCGCATTCTGAAGCGCCATGCGGGCGCCGTATTTATTGAATGGCGTTAGCCGGCGCAAGCAGACCGGCGCTGCCTGGTGTGCGTGGAAAAAAACCACGTACACCAGGCAGCGCCGGCGTAGGGAAAAATGGCGTTAGGGCGTCTTAAAAATGGCGCAAGTCAGGTTGACGCTAAAAAATCGTCTTAACCCGATTTGCGCCATTTTAAACGACGCCCAGACGCCATTTACATGACTCCTGTCTTAGTAAAGACAGGAGTCATGCCCCCTTGCCCAATGGCCATGCCCAGGGGACTTCTGTCCCCTGGGCATGGTCATTGGGCATTGTGGCATGTAGGGGGGCACAAATCAGGCCCCCCTATGCCAAAAAAAATAATAAAAAAATAAAAAATGATACTTACCTGAACTTACCTTAATGTCCCTGGGGTGGGTCCCTCCATCCTTGGGTGTCCTCCTGGGGTGGGCAAGGGTGGCAGGGGGGGTCCCTGGGGGCATGGGAGGGCAGCTGTGGGCTCATTTCGAGCCCACAGGTCCCTTAACGCCTGCCCTGACCCAGGCGTTAAAAAGTGGCGCAAATGCAGGGTTTTCTGCCCCGCCAACTCCCGGGCGTGATTTTTGCCCGGGAGTATAAATACGACGCATTTGCGGCGCAGTCATTTTTTTGGACGGGAACGCCTACCTTGCATCTCATTAACGCAAGGAAGGCGTTCACGCAAAAAAATGACGCTCTTTACTCATACTTTGGCGCTAGACGCGTCTAGCGCCAAAGTATAAATATGGCGTTAGTTTTGCGCCGAATTTGCGTCGAAAAAAACGACGCTAATTCGGCGCAAACGGAGTATAAATATGCCCCAAAGTGTCTTAAATCTTTAAAAAGCAAACAAAGGGGGTCATTACAACCTCGGCGGTCTGCATTGCAGACCGCCGAGGTTGGGGGCGCCAGAATATCGCCATTGCTGGCGGTATGGCTGGCTCCCTATTTTGACATTTCCGCTGGGCCAGCGGACGGTAATAGAGTTACCATCCGCTGGCCCAGCGGAAAAGTCACATCAACATTGCCGCCGGCTCGTAATTGAGCCGGCGGCAATGCTGATGTGCAGCGGGTGCAGTAGCACCCGTTGCGCATTTCACTGGCCGAAATTCGGGCAGTGAAATGCACGACGGGGCTCTGCCTGGGGGCCCCTGCACTGCCCATGCCAAGTGCATGGGCAGTGCAGGGGCCCCCAGGGGCCCCCTGAGTCCCCTTACCGCCAGCCTCTTCCTGGCGGTGCAAACCACCAGAAGCAGGCTGGCGGTAGCGGAGTCATGCAGCGCTGCCCTGGCGGATTATCACCGCCGGGGCAAAAATGGCGGTATACCGCCGGCCCCGGCGGTGCGACCGCGGCGCTAACGCTGCAGTCAAAATACGCCAGGAGGCACCGCCAGCCTGTTGGTGGTGCTCCCGTCATTTTGGCCCTGGCGGTCAAATACCGCCAGGGTCATAATGACCCCCTAAGTCTCTTTCAAGCACAAAGTACCTGGTTTGGAGTGGAAAATCTCCTCAGAGGGCCACAGAGTTACGTGGAAAAATGGTGTGTGCGTCGATTTCTCCCCTGCACACACGGACTTGCGTTGTTATTTTTCACACGGGGAAGTCGTGCATCGTTTTCCGGCACGCGGACAGTCTCTTTCTGTGGATCGCGGGGATTACCAGATGTCCCGGGTCTGTGCGTGGGTTCTTCTGCTTGTTTTCCGGCTGCGCGTCGTTCTGCGTTGCTGCGCGTCGAAGTTTCGCTCTCACGGCAGGCGTCGCGTCAATTTCTCCCCTGGAGGTCGGGCGGCGTTGTCCTTGCGAGGCCATGCGTCGAAGTTCCGGTCGTCCCGAAAGGCATTGCGTCGATCAGCGTCGGTGTGCAGTGTTTTTCTCGCCGTGGAACAAGCTGTGCGTCGAAAATTTCGGCACACGAAGCGTCCAAGTGAAAAAGTCTTTTTGAGACTTGAGGGAAAAGGAGGCAAGCTCTATCCAAGCCCTTGGAGAGCACTTTCACAGCCAGACAAGAGTTCAGCAAGGCAGCAGGCCAACAGCAAGGCAGCAGTCCTTTGTAGAAAGCAGACAGGTGAGTCCTTTGAGCAGCCAGGCAGTTCTTCTTGGCAGGATGTAGTTTCTGGTTCAGGTTTCTTCTCCAGCAAGTGTCTGATGAGGTTGGGCAGAGGCCCTGTTTTATACCCAAATGTGCCTTTGAAGTGGGGGAGACTTCAAAGAGTGGCTAAGAAGTGCACCAGGTCCCCTTTCAGTCCAATCCTGTCTGCCAGGGTCCCAGTAGGGGGTGTGGCAGTCCTTTGTGTGAGAGCAGGCCCTCCACCCTCCCAGCCCAGGAAGACCCATTCAAAATGCAGATGTATGCAAGTGAGGCTGAGTACCCTGTGTTTGGGGTGTGTCTGAGTGAATGCACAAGGAGCTGTCAACCAAGCCCAGCCAAACGTGGATTGTAAATGCAAAAACACCAAGTGATGGACGGAATGCTGAACATTGTAAAACATTCACCCCCAGTCACAGATCTGGGTTTAAACCATTGTTTTTTTGCTGCCCATGCCATTCCAGTTTGGACCCAGCCATATGCAAATCAGTCTTGACCCTGTTCCCCATGGGAACAGTCCAGCCCGAACTGCTAGGCCACGTCTTCCCTGGACTGGAAACAAGCATCCTGGGACCGCTTTCGGGGTTTCCGGTCCCAGGATGCTTGTTTCTCATCCAGGGAGAACCTGGCCTGGCAGTTCGGGCTGGACTATTCCCATGAGGAACAGGGTCAAGACTGATTTGCATATGGCTGGGTTCAAACTGGGGTGGCATGGTGAGCAAAATAATGGATGGATTAAACCCAGATCTGTGACTGGGGGTAAATGTTTGATTGGTTCCGCATTCCGTCCATCCAGTTACGCTATCCCAAAACGTGGATTGTAATGCACAGAAAGATTTAAGTGCAAAGAAATGCTCACTTTCTAAAAGTGGCATTTCTAAAATAGTAATATTAAATCCAACTTCACCAGTCAGCAGGATTTGGTATTACTATTCTGGCCATACTAAATATGACCTTCCTACTCCTTTCAGATCAGCAGCTACCACTTCAATACTGTATGAGGGCAGCCCCAATGTTAGCCTATGAAGGGAGCAGGCCTCACAGTAGTGCAAAATGAATTTAGGAGTTTTACACTACCAGGACATGTAAACTACACATGTACGTGTCCTACCTTTCCCCCACACAGAACCCTGCTCTAGGGGTTACCCAGGGCACACATTAGAGGTGACTTATATGTGGAGAAAGGGGAGGTTTAGGCTTGGCGAGTACTTTTAAATGCCAAGTCGAGGTGTCAGTGAAACTGCACACACAGGCCATGCAAGGGCAGGCCTGAGACAAGGAAAAGGGGCTACTTAAGTGGGTGGCACAACCAGTGCTGCAGGCCCACTAGTAGCATTTAATCTACCGGCCCTAGGCACATATAGTGCACATTACTAGGGACTTATAAATAAATTAAATAGTCCAATCAGGTATGATCCAAGATAACCATGTTTAAAGGGAGAGAGCATATGCACTTTAGCACTGGTTAGCAGTGGCAAAGTGCGCAGAGTCTAAAACCAGCAAAAACAGTGTCCAAAAAGTGGAGGGAGGCAGGCAAAAACTTAGGGGTGACCACCCTAAGGCTGTCAGGTCTAACAGAAGGTGATTCCGAAAACCCTTAAGGAATTCTACACCAACAGTAAACTCGATCTAAAAAGAGAAATTGACTATCCCCATGAAGAGGCACAGAAAATAAGGCTTGTGACAAGTCTATGACAGTGAACCATTCAGCATCACATGGAATCTGAAACAAAATTACAGCTGGATTTGGTACTACGGGGCAACATTTTATTACAATGTCATTTCTCTTCCTCAAATCTTGAACAATTCGAGCTTTCTCAATCCCATTATCAGTGAATTACATGGACTGCTCAAAACTTCTTTCAAGACCCCGTGGGGGATCTGGGGAAAATTGCATTTGGCTTTACCCGAACTTTACCTGGCTCAACTCCCTTTATCAGGCCAATGTCTTTGCCTGTCAAATCCCACGCTCTCTCTTCAACTGTTCCTTGCAGGTCAGAAGGAAGATCCTTCACTGTAAAAACTGGAAAGAAAATAATCAGGGGGCACTCCTCATTTATTATTTCTTACTCTATCTCTGGAGCTGGGTCATCCTCATCATCACTGTTCGTCGGTATCTCAATTTCATCATTTGAGCAAGTAATCAAGCATCTTGTTTTACACAGAAAGTCCTTTCTCAATAGGGATACTGGACTTAAATCACAGACTACAAATTTGTGTAATCCTTTAAAGTTGCCAATTTTAACCTTATCAGGTTCTGTGATTGGATTTGTCAAATACTGATTCACTACTCCTACAATCTGGACTGTTTTCCTGAAAGGGGCAGGTTTGGGACTTCTGCAGTTCTCACTGTAGAGCATGTAGCTCCTATATCAACCAAGAAGGAAACTTTATGACCCGTTCCTTTTCCCTTTACATAAACACCTTTCTGATCTCCTTCCAAGGAAGCTGCATGCACACATTCCTCTTCATCAGATCTCTCGCTCACCCAATCATCGTTTATTCTATTCTCACTGTATAACGGGAATTGGTGTACTGTGTTATTACTCTGGTTAAACTTCTGACCTGTGACCTGTTGAGGAAGCATCACCTGCTGCTGTTCCATTGGGGCTGAGGTACTTGGATTTGCTGTCTAGGTACCATATTATCCTGCTGTTGCCTTGGCTGTGACTGTGTCATCTGCACACATGACAAATGCACCTGCTGCATGGGTTGAAAATTTTGCATTTGATTCACAGTGTTATGGAAATTTGGATTATAACCTTTCATTCTGGGTCCTCTCATATTTTGGAATGAATTGATGTCACTTGTTTGCTGAACAACACCTTCCTGTACCATCATCGGATACTCCCGCTTCCAATGTCCGATTTCTCCGCAAGCGTGACATGGCAGCAATCTCTTCATTCCCTGTACATTATTCTGAACCACTAAAGTACCCAAATCGGAACTACGGTTTCCGTTTCCCATTCCTCCGTGACCTCTGCCTCTTGACTGATTTTGGAATACCACATTTCCCTGCTGCTTCTGCTGTTGTGAAAAATGTCCCTGCATCCATGTTTGTGCCGCTCTAATCTGCATTACCATCGCCTTTTCTTTCAGCTTCCTGTGCTTCAACTCAATCTCGTCACTACAGTACTTTGCATACTGCAATACCTCATCAATTGACTTTGCATGCCAGCAAATCAAATGACTTGCATTAATGTATAAGGGGACGCATTTAGAGGATCGGTGGACCTTTTGACTGTGCTTAGAGTTGCTCCCACCATGAGACTCTGTACCAATACAAATCAATAGCAATGACACTCAATTGCATCAATAAACTTAGGAGTCAGTAATTTCCACACACTATGACCTCTCGGCCATGAATAACCACACACCTTTATGTAAAGGTTAGAATATTTATTTTCCTATTAACAATGCTAATGTAATGTAATGTAACTTAGGCCCTCATTACAACATTGGCGGTAAGTACAGCTTACCGCCATGCTGACTGCTACCAACATACTGTTACCGCGGCGGTGTACCGCTACGGGTATTATGACCCACACAGAGAAATCAGTCACTATACAGACACCCACACAAGTCCGCCAGATCAAAGGTCAGTGATAAAATGGCGGTACCAAACCCCACACCGTTACGCCAACAGAAATACGTCCACAGCATCATGACCCACGAATCACCACAGCGGACATTCAACTGCGGTAAACCATTAGCAATACAGACCGCTGCACTCAAAATACAAACACACTAACAAAACTACACCACATTGGACAATTCAAACTACACACACCTGACACACATACACACACCACACCCACACACCCACAACACTATAAAACACACACCCACAATACCCACAACCCCTTACAATGAAAAAAATATTGCCAACTGAGAGAGAGACAAGCCAGGAGCACCCACTGAATCTGAGCCACATAACACCATCACCCATACACCATCCACGCACCTCACAACACACACCCTAACAAATCACCCCACACACCCTCATACATACCACTCACACTACACCCATGGCACCACAAAGATACCCCAGGTTCTCAGAGGAGGAGCTAAGGGTCATGGTGGAGGAAATCATCCGGGTAGAGCCACAGCTATTCAGATCACAGGTGCAGCAGACGTCCATTGTTAGGAAGATGGAGCTATGGCGGAGGGTCAACGATGTGGGACAGCACCCAATAACAAGGGATGACATCAGGAAGCGGTGGAAAGACCTACGGGGGAAGGTGCATTCCGATGTAGCAAGACACCAGGTAGCTGTACAGAGGACTGGCGGTGTACCCCCACCCCCACAACTAACAATATGGGAAAAGCAAGTCTTGGTGATCATGCATCCTGAGGGCCTCGCAGGAGTAGCAGGAGGACTGGACTCTGGTAAGTCAAATCTTTACTACTTTATCCCCTGCCCTACCTGCATGCCACCACAAACAACAACCCCTTCCCTCCCCTCACCCCCATCACCCCACCATCTCACATATACCCCACCATCACAACCCAACCATCCCACTACCAAGCCCTGCATGCAAACCTGCATGGACACCCATCACCACACCATGCACACTAGTGACAATCACTTAGCCAATCCAAGCACAACTCACTCAAGCCAAAGCTGCCTTGCTGATAACAACCATAGAGGGAAACATATCCGTGCACAAGATGGCACACGCAGATACAATAACACTGCATTTACATCCCCACAGGACCCCCACTCAACGTCACTGGAGAGGACGTGCCAGCCACATCCAGTCCTCTCACTGAAGAGGCTCACAGTGATGACAGCAGCTCTGCACGCCTGGATCACGATGACCAGCCTGGCCCATCAGGGATCTCTGGACAGTCGGTGACCCAGCCACAGTCCCATCTCACCACAGAGCCTTCCCCCCTCAGGAAACACCACCACAGCACCCACCCAGCGGGTCCATCCCTCTGTCCCCAGGACACATCAATCAGCAGTGTGTCCACCACTACAGGGACCCCAGGCAACCCCACTAACACAGGACGATCAGGAACCTGGGGTCAGTGGCAGTGGGTACAAGGTTCAGAGGACAGAGGCACAGGACAACAGGGAAGCTGTGAGGACTGCTGTGCGACAGGGGGAGGACAGGCCAAGGGAACCGACCCTGCACAAGGCACTCTCAAACATCATGGGAGCATACCACCATTCCCAGGAGACCATTGGCTGAGACATCCCTAATGCCATGGCCACTGTCGCTTGGAAGGAACCACTTGCCAGGAAATGGAACACTGACAGGACCTGCACTAGAGGGGGTTATACCTGTGGGGTGGCGGTTAGCTGAAATCAGGTCTGCCTCCAATTGGGCACACAGTTCTTGGATTGTGGCCCTATTAAGTCTGTAGGTCAGGATAATGTGCCTGTCCTCCATTGTTGCCAGGTCCACCAGGGGTCTGCACACAGGGGGATGTCTCCATCTCCTATTCATCCTCAGCGGTTGAACTCTAGGGTGAAAACCAGTGAGCAGAAGTCCATATTCACACATATGTCAATATTAATATGCATTTTTTCCTTTACAGAAACAGTATGTGAACTCGAGAGTCAGTTGATGTGCCAATGTCTGCTGTGACGCAGTTAGGTGCCATGGCCTGTGCCCCCCTGAAATGGCGGCTGCCTGCCCTGCGAGGAGAGACAAGTGGAAATGAGGTAATTCCGCTGGCGTTGTGCGCCTTGCGGTCGGAGGTTGATGACCTCAGCGCAACATCGCATTGGTTATCATTGGGCCCTATGGGTTCCAGGAGCCAATGGCGATGTACGGTGACGGTATGCACCGCCGCAGACGTGACCGCCATTTTCTATCTGTGCACTCACTTGCTACCTGACCTTCAACAGGAGAGGACCTACACTGCAAGTGCTGCTGTGACCTGTGTCTGGAAGCAACAATGGCTCGAGTGTCTGGGGAAAGGGCCACTGCCTTCACTTTGGAGGAGTTGGAGAGACTAGTAGATGGGGTCTACCCCAGTACACTTTACTCTATGGTCCTCCAGACAAACAGGTGAGTACACTGTGAGAATGATGTGTGGGCCATGAATGTATGGATTGCTGTGTGTGTAAGCCCCGTGTAGGGGAGGCTCTGAAGGGTCCTAGGCAGAGTGCTGCATGTATGGTGGGCAATGTATGTGCATAAGGGGATGGGAGGGATATGGTGGGCCATGAGTATGACAGTCCGGATGGTATAACTAATACATTTTCTGCTGTATTTTTTCTGCAGGTCAGCGCCCATCAGGAAAAGGGTATTTGGCATGCCATCACCAAGGAGGTGCAGACCCTGGGGGTCTTTGACAGGCAGAGCACCCACTGCTGCAAAAGGTGGGAGCACCTGCACTGCTGGGCAAGGAAGACGGCGGAGGCCCAGCTGGGGCTGGCCTCCCAACGAGGAAGGGGTGCCCGTCGTACCCTGACCCCCCTGATGTTCTGCATCCTGGCGATGGCCTATCCAGAGTTGGATGGGCACTTGAAGGCGCCACAGCAACCACAAGGGGGTGAGTATAGATTCTGAATCATGACTTTGCACGTGTTAAGGTTATACCTGGGTGGGGGATGTGGGCTGTGGGTGCCCCTAGGCCAGGGCGAACATGGCAGGGTATGTTCATTGATGGGCAAGATCAGATGCACTCCAACCCAGTGGACATCTACTACTGGGCAGGGTCCTGTGGGTTTCAGGTATGCAGTTAATGGCGTTAGGCATTGTACCCCATGGGCTGGTGACTAGCATTGTAACTGGTAGTGCAAGGCCTAGTGCATAGGGCTGTTCCCTGTGTGTTGTGTACGCCAACGGTAGTGTTGTTGCTGCATTGACCAAGTGTATCCTCTGTCTCTCCCCCCCTTTTTGTTTTGTCACCCTGTCCTTCTGTGCATTAGCATAATCTGGCGGAGAAGCAGAGGCACCTGCGACGGAGGGAGCTGCATCCCACATGGGCCTGGAGGCCGAATCCACCGACGGTGAGGGCACCAGTGGGACAGAGGGTGAGGGGATCACCACGACAGAGACAGGAGGGGACGTACTAACAGCGACTCCTCCTCCGATGGAAGCACCCTGGCGGTGGCAGACACCTCTGTGCCCACCCCAACAACAGGTACAGCCACCACCCCCGTGCCAACACCGCCCTCCCAGCAGCCCCTCAGCGTGTTTCCTGTGCCCGCTCACACAGGAGGGTGGGCATTTCCTTCCCCCAGGCACCTCAGGCCCTGCCCCAGTCAGCCGTGCTGCCCTCAGTGAGAAGGCTATTGACCTCCTGAGATCCCTCTCTGTTAGGCAGTCAACCATACTGAATGCCATCCAGGGTGAAGCAGGGCATTTGCAACAAACAAATGCATACCTGGAGGGCATTCACTCTAGTGCCCAACAGAGAGCATTCCAGGCTCTGGCTTCCGCACTGATGGCAGCCATTGTCCCTGTCTCCAGCCCCCTTCCTCCAACTTCCTCTACCCTGTCCCAATCCCCCCAACCCTAGCCTATCCCAAGCACACCTTCAGACCAGCAATCACCCAAACCAACACACACAAGTGGGTCATGCAAACACAAGCACCACACTTCATCTCACAGGCACTCACACAAGCACCATCCCCATGCAGACACACAAACATCCACTGCCTCCACTGTGTCCCCCTCCTCCTCCTCGTCCACCCCCCTCCCAGTAGCGTCTTCACTCACACATGCATGCACTACATCCTCATCCACTACCTCCATCATCATCACGCCTACCAGTACATGCCCCTCACTGGCCGTCACCACCCCCACATCCATGCACACATCCTCTGTGTCCTCTCCCACTGTGTCTGTGACCCCTCCCCCCAAAGTACACAAACGCAAGCACACACACACCCAACAGCCATCCGCCTCACAACAGCATCCAGCCCATGCACCTGCACCCAAACACAGCAGACTGACACCTCCTACAACCACTCACAAACCTTCACCCTCTTCCCGGCCCAGTGTCCCTAAGAAACTTTTCTTCGTCAACATTGATCTATTCCCTCCTCCTCCCCCCCTTCACCTCGGGCCAAGGTGGCCAGAACCCAGCCCAGCACCTCAGCCACCCAGTCCACGGCCACTGTGGTTTCTGCAGCTGTGAGAGGCTCCAAGGTGGCACCCGTCAGCCCAGTCAGTGTGCCAGCAACACCTGCCAAGGCCAAGAAGGGTCCGCCACCTGGCAAGGGCAACAAGGGGACACCAGCCAGCAAGGGGAAGGAGGCACAACCAGCCAGCAAGGGCAAGACAAAGACTCCAGCTGGCAGAAGCAAGGAGTCACCACCTTCTGCCAAGGGCAGGATGGGGCACAGAACACCAGCCATGGTACTTCAGCTGTCCGAGGCTGCAGGTGAAGGCCTGGAGGCTACCACCACCACTGCCAGCACCACCACCTGCACCGCAGACAGCACCGCCACCTGCACCGCGGTCAGCACCGCCACCTGCCCCGCCGCCAGCAGCACCACTGCCAGCAGCAGCAGCCTCAGTGGGCAGCCGTCCGAGGCTGCAGGTGAAGGCCTGGAGGCTACCACCACCACTGCCTGCACCGCCTCCTGCACCACGGCCAGCACCGCCACCTGCACCGCGGTCAGCACTGCCACCTGCCCCGCCGCCAGCACCACCACTGCCAGCAGCAGCAGCCCCAGTGGGCAGCCGTCCGAGGTTGCAGGTGAAGGCCTGGAGGCTACCACCACCACTGCCTGCACCGCCACCTGCAGCGCAACTGGCATCCACTGAGCAGCCATCACCGCCAGAGATCAGAGTGTAGTGGTGACTACATGGGCTGCAGTGCATCCTGGACCCTGCAACACCTGTCAGTGTGACACCCAGGTGATAGACTGTGACCTTGCCCCATCCAGGATGAAGCACACTGGGCACAGGGCCCCTCCAGGACCAGTGGAAGAAGCCATCCACTCAGCCCCTCCTTGCCAGGATGAAGCACACTGGGAACAAGGCCCCCCTTCAGAACCAGTGGAAGAAGCCATCCACTCAGCCCCTCCTTGCCAGGACAAAGCACAATGGGCCCAAAGCCCCCTCCAGAACCAGTGGAAAACTGGCACCCACTTGAGACATTGCGGCCTTGTACTCCCCAGGACCAAGCAGTGAGCAAACCACCCTCTTGAGAGACTGTGGCTTTGCACTCCCCAGGACCAAGCAGTAGGCAAACCACCCACTTGAGAGACTGTGGCCTTGCACTAACTAGGACCAAGCAGTGGGCAACCTCCCACTTGGGAGATTGTGGCCTTGCACTCCCCAGGACCAAGCAGTGGGCAAACAACCCACTTGAGAGACTGTGGCCTTGCACTCTCCAGGACTAAGCAGTGGGCATGGAGCCCCCTCCAGGCCAGTGGCGTTATACCATCTTCCGGCTGAGGTGCCCCCCATTCCCCACCCCCCTGAGGTGCCTGTGTGTTTTCGACCTGATGCCCCTGCTGTGTTCTCTCCGTATTGAGGCAGGAGTCAAGTGTGGCCTTGGCCTATGTGTTTTGGCCCAGTGGGCCACGGACATTTTGAAGTGGTCATTGTCCTTCCTTTTGTATATATTGTATATATTGTACATACTGTTTATTTCTTTATGAACGTATTTCTCAAAATTACTAATATTATACTCATTTTACTCCATTCCTTCTGTCCTTGCATTATTCCAGAGGGTTACCGGGATGTATATGTAATGTTGTTGCATGTGTTTGTTTGTATGGTGTTGGGGGTGAGGATGGGGGTGGGGGTGTTGTGTGTTGCGTGTGTGTGTCACTCTCTTTTTCCTCCCCCCCTCCCCTGTGTGCTAGGTGCAGTACTCACTGTGGTCGTCTACGCCGGCGCTCATGTTCCTGGTGTATGAGAAGGTACACCAGCATGGTGCAGTTCGGGCTCCATGGCGTCCATGGCGTCCTGGTTCTTCCTTGAGTGTCGAGAGGTGAGTCGTTTCCTTTCAGTGTTCTGTTTCCGCCGTGCTTTTGATGGCATTGGTACCGCCCTTGAAAAGCTGGCGGATGAGCGTGTTGTAATGCAGTGGGCAGTACATTGTCTTCCGCCTGGCTGTTGGCGGTGTTTGTTGCTACCGCCATGCTGGTCGGAGTTTTAAAGTGGCTGTTTATGTTGGCGGTTTCCGCTGTGGTCATGATTCCATTTTTTTTACCGCCGGCCTGTTGGCGGTATTACCACCACTTTATCACCGACCGCCAGGGTTGTACTGAGGGCCTTAGTCGCAAAATCAAATGATAAGCATTCAGAAACAATACTGGCTGACTAAATCTCCTAAAGAATCGCAATTTAATCAGAGCTTGGGCCACTACAAATTCTAAGGCTACAGTACAAATCTGTACCAGGAATAACAACTGCGCAAAAGAAATGGGATACATTTAGACTCAGCAAAGAAATGACATCAACTGTTATTACATGTAGCGAGCATCACCAGTGAGTGCACTAACGAACCTACAGATCAGAGTAGCATGTTTGGGCTTCATGCAATACAATTTAGTCAGCACAAATTTGGAAAAACTTCTAATTATGGCTCTATCAAAATTAGCGGTTGGTACCGATGGACAAAAGCAAATAGACATAAAATTCAATAACATTGTCTTATACCTTGCCTCAGTATAGTTCTGTCGTAGTTTGGACTCTTGCTCTAGGCAAGACTGCTGGTCTGTAGGCGACTATGCCTATCCTACAACAAATTGCAACTGTTGTCCCAACCTTACTGGCTCACTAGCAGCACCTCACCAAAAACACAATAGTAAAAGGTAATTTGTGGCAGCCTTTACGCATGGACTCGAGAATAAGACATCTCAGGGAATGTCGTGGTTAAACGGAGATTACCCCTTTCTCACAGATATATCATGTCTCATACAAACACAGGCAATGACGAAGATGCAGTAAAGTTTCAATAGTTTTTATTTATTACAACTGCAACTTGTGATATGCTGCATGGGCTGCAATGATTAGGATAATGAATAATGCAAGAAACAGAATTGTGAAGACGAGAGTCATTATTACAAAGACCCCTACCATCTTGCAATGCATGTAAAAGACATACAAGATGTAATATGCCCTAATACCCTAATGTGATAGGCCTATCCTCCTACCTAAAGGAGAGCTGGGTTTGCTAAACCTAATCTGCCAATGCCATGTCCATGAGAGGAGCCCCCAACCCTCGTTTCCTTGAAATGAGGTCTCTATCTCAGACTCCGCAGGGACACGAAGACTGGGTCAGCATCAAGATGACGTGCAGCATCGGTATCAGCGATGGTGGTGATGCCCTCTGGTCGGAATCCCTCTGATTATCTGTCTAAAGTGCAATGTATTGATACACATCTACCAGGACCCCTGACGTAGGTGTGTTCCCAAACAATAGATAACAGACATGCTTGGGACGGCAATTATTATAAACAAATCCCTCGAAAGTATAGAGAGGGAGAATCCCTAAGTGTGAACACCCACTGTTTGTTTGTCTTTGTTGCTTGATCTTGACGCCTTAGCGCGGTGGCAGTGATAATGCAAAGCATAACAAGTGGCCTAACTATAAACAAGGCAGCCATCTTAGATGAATTAAATAGTTAAATGGGCTAAGATAGAGCAAGCTAAGTAGGTTAAAAGTCACTAGGTGACGGGGGCATGAGTCTGCAAGCCAAAGGCTAAGCTAACTCCTGTAATCCCATTAAAACAAACTAGGATTCACTACACCCTCCCCATTGCCGTAACAAGTATGACGAAGGTACAGGAACCCAAACGCTAAAATTGTTCTGAACTAAAAAGCTAAAAGCATAAAAAGTAGCTAAAAAACTTCTTTAAAATGTGTTAAAAAAGGAATAAAAACAGTTCAGCTAAAATACATACAGAGATGTTAATGACGATCACGACAAGCACAGCGTGCCAAAGCAAGTTAATTTAAATGCATAATTCTAATCAGGAATGGCAAGCCAATTCATCAAATTATTTGCTGTACGCGTGATCTCGAAGAGTGTCATCGAAGTCACCAATCAAGGACCTCAAAGATGAGTCAACATCATCTGATGTTAAATAAAGTGCTGGGCGGACAAACGGATCCACAGAGAAGTAGTGAGCAGTACTTTCTGGTGTAAAGTCATCCGTTGCAGTGCCGTCGTCCATGGTAGATCTCAAAACGGAAGGCTCATAGGTGGCCTCGAGGAGCAACCTCAGTCTCAAGGGGCATGACCGTATATGAACCCTCATCCGAGACATCAGCAGTTCGTGGTCCACAGGAGATGTCAGTGCAACAGCAAGACAGACCATAGGCAGATGTTCAAAGAGACACCATATGCAGCGGAAAACTGGTTGTACGCACCAGAGAAGGGGACGAAATGACAATGACCAATCATGCTCCAATTCCACCAGCAAGGGTGCACCGAAGATCCGAACCATGAGCTCACGGCACAGCGGAGTTGGTGGGAGCGGCTCCATTGCTCTGCGTAGCTGGAAAGAAACAACCACTGCAAATCAGAAGAAATAGCAGTAGTAGTCCGCCAATCAAAGCCAAAATAATTGGAAAGCCACCAAACACACATGAAAAGAGCGAATGGATGGCCAACGAGATGACTCCGAAGACAGTCTGGAAGATGGACACAAAACCAGACCTGACAGGCTTAAAGAAATGGACAATCCCAGTAGTGCTCGAAGCATTGAATATTCTGGATACCAGTTCTTCAAAGTGCTTGGGGAAGTTGGTATTTTATAGGGATTGTATCTTGGCTGATGATCTCGCAATCTGGAGTGCATACGTCTCTCTTGCAGATGTCAAGGCGACCTGTTTTTGAAAGAATAGCGCCTTTAGCCTGCTCAGCTTAACATAGTTCACATTAATAGTATTTATGTGGGGCCACATATCGGATACTTTTATCTCTTGTGTGGGGGGGAATAAAACATGTCCACAACACGTAACGACCTTCGAGACCGAGATTGCGTAGGCAATTCCTGGTTGCATGCCGCAACAACTTTGATCGTTCAGTACCACATAACTTACATTGGAAAGTACATGAAATAACGGGCGAATCACAGGGACGGGAGTACCCTTCAGTAAACAGGCCAAGTTCACGACCCCCGCAGTGCAAAGACTGTGAAGGGACACCTGTTTGCATATCATTGAATAACTAACAGCAGTCTCACATTCGCTTTCGCTAAGAAAGACCTCTCTTTCTCCGTTCAGACATGTACAATCAAAGGGCAACTCCCACTCTTCCTTAATATAGCTATGTCCTAGTTGCTCGTACCTTCCCACTGCAAGATGTTTCAGGCAGCTTGAGAAACGAAAGGTCGAAATGGGTAAATTAATTATGCCATGTAAGAGCCAGATAGTTGAAGGACTCTCTGCTACTGTGAAGGGCAACTTATCTAATTTTTGTATGTGAAGCATGGTGAAACTAGCCTCCCTTTTAGCCATTGTCTGTTGCTCTCTGGAAAAATTAAAAGCAGTGAAGAATTCACTCCCATTAATGTACTTCCATGGAATGCGGTCATTTTTCAGTGTCTGTAGAGTCCAACCCAGCTGCATGATGGAACATAGCTGTGTCTGTCCATGATATAACCGGGACAAATCTGTCTGAGTGATATCAATAGCAGACGACATTATATTTGATAGTGAGCAAATCCTGTTGGACAGAGTATTCATGCCGTTGTCGACAACAGCTAAAGCCTTCTCTAAATTCTCCTTATCCAATTGCCTTAAACGTGCAGCAGCCTCAATCTGTGAAAGTTTCCAGATTTCATTGTACATAGCACATAGGAACCTTTTCGAGCACTGTTTTCTAGGACCCAGCAGAAAATCCTGAAAGTCTACATCTTCAGAAAGAGTGTTCAGATGTTTCTTAACTGCGGCTAACGTGTTAGTCTGTACCCATTGCTGGCACCGTTTACCTACACTGTATGTCGTAACTATACCTGTATGTTGACCCAATACAAAGCGAGGGTCTGGCCTGTTAATTGAAAAAACCCCTGAAGAGTTCAAGAAACGTGCTTGACACTCATTAGTGTCAATGGGCCATATTAGCCACCCGCCGGGACTGGAAAGTGAAGAATTATAGGTACCAGCCTTAACCATTGCATCTAGCCTTTCCCCGGTGATATTAAGGAAATATTGCCAATCTTTAAACCTTGCCGGAGTGGGGATACTGGGCGTGTTCATGTCTTTAATTTTTGCTAACCCCAGACATGACGTCTGCTGAATGGTATCATTTAAGAAAATCATTTGCACAGGAATCAGGCATGCTCGAAATAAAGCTTCGCTACCATGTATCTACCAATCTTGTGTTCCCACACACTTTTCAAGTCAATAGTGCTCTTCCGGTATTCGTAACCTTCAACTGCGAGCCGGGAAACAAAGGGATCTGAATAAATCAGTTTTATGTCAGTTAGCAAAATTTTCCTAATTTGTGCTGGAGGTATTTTAAAATAATACGACTCTGCTTTTTTTGTATCATGCCCAGAGAAACATTTAAATTTATCACTATAGTATTTTGGGCTCCCCACAGGTGGTGTAGAACAGTGTTCCCACTGTGTGTAGTTTAATACTGGCCTGTATCTAGTGGCACGGTTTAGATAGTAATGTCCCCAGTTGTTATAGCAGAACATTTCCCCATAATTCATTGTATGTTCATAGACATCATCACTTTCAAAAGCGGAATAGTCCTTCATTTCAGATAGCATGGAATCAACTGTTTGGACATCCCAATTATCAGATACCACATCAGGTGTAATTACATCTGTCATAGAAATTTTTAGCACGTATGGTATTTGAATAATCTCTGTAGGCCCGTATATATCAAAGGGAACTTTGTCCCACACAATCCCATCAGCAATCGGTATTGCTGTAACCTTTACAGGGGAGCAGTCTCTTCGGACCTTATGTAAGGAATGAGATGAAGTTAAAACTTCATCAACAGGCTCAGCAGAGGAGCGATCAGTAATATAGTGACCATTTATGAGCAAAAAGAAAACAATCACAAAACCAACCCATAAAAATAATGCTGATAATGTCAGACAGAACCATAAATAGTTCCATGGGTATATTAAATAGTTCTTTTTAAGCCATTGATACAGCTTACTTCTTTTTGAAACATTGTCAATCACAGTAGTGGATGAGTCTAAAGAAAAGTCATCAATGTCAATGAAATAGCCAGAGGTAGTCTCTGCAAACACAGGAGCCGGTGCATTATCTGTACTTTGGTCCACTTCATGTGGCAGCTCTTGGTAGACAGTGTCACAGTCTGTGAGGTGTTTGTGTAAAAAACAAGCAAAATGTTGGACAGGAGTGGTCATCGAAGTGGTGACTGGAACTAGCAAAAGTTATTTTTCCGCCCTCCCCATAGTCGAGGAGGTATCTGGAACAGCATTGGACATTGTTGTATAGTCCGTAGTAGTGTTGTTCATCCTACTATGTAGATGTATGTCCTGTTGGGTAGTGAGAGGGGATCGGGAACCACCCAAGGGACCTCTTGGTCTATTGTGAAGGATCGGCCACATGGTGTAGTTTGATGTCATCAATGGAAATAAATCTGTTTGTCTGAGAACCAGACAGTGGTGGTAAGATGACAGTCCTGGTACCTTGTATTACCAAGACCGGTACAGGTGCTCTGTATAATGGACCGAATTCCTTCTTCACAGCGATCTTCTCACAAACCAGATCCCCAACTTTAGGAATCCAGCCAGTCGAAGTTTTCGCTAACGACATTGCTGAAGCTTTTGTAAGACAGTGAGACGTTCATTTATGTCAAATGGTGTTTCTGCTGCCACCATACCAGAGGCATCAAGATCTGGGACATACATAGGTATCCCAAAGAGAACCTCATATGGAGTGCGTCCCCCCAAGGACCGTCTTGGCAGATTTTTAAGTGCTCTCTGGACCCCATATAGGTGATGTAACCAACTGCGGCCTGAACCTAATACTCAAGCTGTTAAGGACTGCTTTAGATCACGATTCCGCCTCTCCACGACCAAATTTCCCTCTGGATGATAGGGTGAGGAGTAATGGAGTTCAATACCCATCGTCCCCATGGTGTCCCTGAATGCCTTTGAGGCAAATGCAGGGCCCTGGTCCGAATGGAATGCTGCAACCGCATATGTACCGATAAAGATCAGCAAGTCTTTTATAACATTCCAAGCGTCATCCGACCGCTGTGGCCATACCCACAGGAATCTAGAACAAGAATCTACAGCGACTAAAATGTATTTGTATGCACCATCAGGTTGTAAGGGACAACAGTGGTCCAGGTACACACACTGCAGTGGCCTGTTGGACACTAAGAGGGATGTCTGCGGTGGGCGTTTGATATTAGAGCCCTTTATCTGCTGGCAAATGTCACAGCAAAGGACATATTTCTTTGTCCATCTGCATAGACCAGGCCACCAAAAACGTTTCTGTAAGAGTGTTATCGTGGCCGATATACCAGCATGTGCAGAAGTGACACCCTCATGCGCTGCTTTTACTAGATCTAATCTCTGGTCTTCGTTGGGGATCACACGATCTCCAACCCCAGGAATTGTTGCGTAGGCAACATTTTGTGCACTGATATGGTTACTATAGTTTGTAGGGTATCCCTTTGGAAGGGGCTTGCCTGCAGCTGAAGCTTTCACGGCAGTCAGTATTTCATTGTCCAATCTCGTCTGTGAACGAGTCACTGCAGCCACAGAAGCCGTAGCTACTGCTGCTTTGGCCGCTTCATCAGCCAATGTATTGCCAGTAATGTGTATTCCTACACGGTGGTGGCCCATTGTATGTACTACATGAACACACGGTAGCTTATCCTTAAGATCAGCCACACTCCCCCACAATATTTTGTGTTTAATGGTGTTCACTTTAGAATCTCTAAACCCGTTCAGGTCCAATGATTAAGATAATCGTTGTATGACTGACGCAGTATTATGAGTCACAGACTATTAAAGCCAGGCATCCTGGCTCAGTATGTTCGAGCGCTAGTATAAGAGCTTTAAGTTCAGCCAACTGGGCTGTGCACTTCCCTAAGGTCTGCGTGTAGGTATTGTGAGGGTGGAAGACTCCATCTTCCAACACTCCGCTCACGGCTGCACAAGCTGCTGAGTGTTGATGTTTAGTACCTACAGCCGGTTGTGCTGAACCATCAGTGTATATGACAGTATGGTACCTGTCTAGTGGCAAGATATTTAGAGGAACGGGGTACTCTTGTTCGTACTGGAGAAACTCTTGTGTCTGAAGTTTTGGATCAAAAATGTAATCGACATCAGTGGCGGTTAGAGACGTTGCCCATTGAATCCAACGTGGATGTAATGCTTTAGCGTTGGGAACGCTCGCTTTGGTGACAGCCTCTAAGGCTGGCACCGGGGAGACAACAATACGTTTCCCCTCTGCAAGTGGCCTCTCTTTTATGACGGCCATCTGAACTGCCATCAGAATCTTTTCTGTAGGTGCAAAACGCTGTTCTCCATTAGAATATAAATGTGATTTATATGCTATGGGTACTGTGTCACCCTCGTTGAAGGTGACATAAGTAAATCCAATGGCATCAGCAATTATTCTGATGACCAAATTTGTTTTATTATCACGTGTGTGTAAGTGTTTAGCTTCTAGCATGTCCTGTTGCATTTCCCTAAGGATGCGTGTGTGTTCAACTGTCCAGTGTCTGCTAGAAAAATTGGGCTGAACCAAGTCATAAAGTGATTTGATACGTTGTGCATAATCTGGAATGTATGTTCTGCCAAAGTTAAAGAAACCTAGTAATGACTGCAGCTTCTTAAGTGTGTTAAGAAAGTGCAGTTGAGCACATTTCTCCAGAAAGTGCAGGGCTAGGCTCTTTCCCTCGTTTGATAGCTCATATCCCAGGAAAAATACACTGAGAAAGGCGATCTTACTTTTCTTAAAGTTGAATTTGTAACCGAGGTCTGCAAATCCCAAAATTATTCAATCGACCCTTGTAAGATGAATGTCAAGGTCGTTGTCTGTGAGATATATGTCATCCACATAGAATAATGCCTCGGAGTCAATATCATGTAATATTGATGTTACACGGGCTGAAAATAGCCCGGGCTGTTTTTATAGCCTTGAGGTAAATGACAAAAGCATTTCTGAGAGCCAAATGAGAATGGAATCAGGTCCCGACTTTAGTGTGCTAAGTTTTGGCAGAAAAAGCCCTTAGATATGTCTAATGTTGTTATATATTTTTTACACACTGTATTGTTTCTTAGTGCTGTGCTGTGTGAGTTTTGTATAGCATATGTGCGTGTATGACTATTTAAATGTCTATAATCAATTACTATTCTGCATGAATGGTCTAGCTTTGCAACGGGAAATAACGGGTTATTCATTGCAGATGTACAGTGCTCAATCACTCCCTGGTACTCAAGCTGGGTAAGGATTTCCCTCACCTGAGCTTTCGCTTCATATTTGACAGGATATTGTGGCTGCATTGGGGTTTAGACCTAATGGGAATAACATGACAAGGAGATTCCTTGTCCCAACCTACATGATTGCGGTACAACGCAGGTGCCTGCGCTAAGCCCATTCAGCAGCATAGGCTTCTTTTTCTGCTTCCGGAACAAGATCGGAGAAAGAAGGCAAAATGACATCTTCCCCATGCAGGAGCTTACAGACATGTTTAGGTGGCCAGTCTCTTTCGACCAGTAGGATATCACTAGTAAGTTCATTCCAAAATATCACACTAATGGTGCGCTTCACGTCTCCCTCTATCTGAATTTTTAAATCGTAAACCTTGTCGGGTGGGAAAACGCGGCCGTCTGCAGTTTCAACTGCGATGAAATCGCTAATTGCTGTCGCATCGAGATGATCTTTCAGACTCTGGCGACATATCGTGACCTCTGCTGCGCTGTCTAACAGAGTCACTGCCCACATCTTGTTCCTCAACAGTGTTCTCAAGTATACTGGCATTTTTAGCTGTCAGTGCTGCCACCTTTTTCTTTTTAAACTGTGGCTTTTGCTGAGGAGTCTTTTCTTCTTTTTTAATGGTAGACTGCGTTGAGTCTTTCTTTTGTTTCACATATTCAGGACGTCGATATGGACGGCCCCCTCTCTCGCTACATCTATCCTGTGCGTCCTGAAAGGAAAGAGAGGGACCTCATTCAGTAAATCTGTCTGGAGTTTTAATGTTCTCCCTATTTCTGAGATGGTATCTCCTTTCAAAGTTCTCCAGGTGTGGAGAATCGCTCTCTTATTTTTTCTATCTTTAAAATCTTTTTGTTTGTCCCAGCGCTTCTTAGGGCCCTCTTGTGCCTGCTTTGTACCCTCCTTATGGGTGGTACATTGTAACTCCAATTTCTTTGGCTTGGCTCCCAAACTATCACGCCCTATACTAGTATAGGTATCGGAAATAATTTTCAGTGGCTGTCTCTCTTGTTCCAGGTGTGGAGTTTCCCGGAGACGCTAGCGTATTGCCAGTGCTACAGCTTCCCCTTTAATATTACTGAGGATTATTGAGGAAACCGTGTCAAAGTTACGCATTAATTTCATCCCCAAATCCAAGGCTAGTGCAGCCCCGTGCTCAGTCTGTATTTGTTTTAACATCTCCGGTAAATTGGCAAGTGTCGGGGTACCATGTGTGGTAGTGTATATAGCAGCGAAGACTGTACCCCATGTGGCGCAGTCATCCACCGAGGGAACCATCCCAAAGGGCAAGCACATAGTGAGCAGTCTATGTTTTTCCTGTGGTCCTGGATGGGGAAACACAGCTTCCAGCTGATTAGTTTTCTGGGCAATCCAGAACAGATTTTTTTCCCGTTCTGTGGGTACTTTACCCATGATAGTATGCACTGTTTGTGGATTAATCCCAGTAGCCAATTGGTAGCCACCAGATGCTGGCGGTGCTGGACGCGCTGGTGTGGTGTTCAATGTCCGCATTACGAACTGAACTAATCGTCTATATAGTGTCACTAATTAATTATATAAATCTCACAGATCTGCTATTGTCATATTTTGTATGTCTGGGTGAGGTGTGTATGTGGCAAACATAGGCCACGTTGGTCCACCATTACTTAAGGGACCTAGCCTCACTCTTTGTAGTACATGTGATAGGGCGCCTTCAAACCAGTTCTGGTGCTCTTGGTATGTGAGCGATATTTCATGATACTGGTATGCTCGGTACCGTGGAGGTACATTCGCAATTTCATATATGTGGAATGTATGTGTTCTCTGGTCCACCTCAGGAAAGGTGACCCAACAATAACATGTTTCTGTTTGGTATGCTTCATTAGCTTCTATTATAAGAGTAACATCCCTGCCATCCTCTGTAAGGCCATGCGCTAATAAATGTTGTGTTAGAGCTTGTCTAGCAATTTCAGGAATGTCAACGGCAGCAGCCATCTTTGTTTAGAAAAACATAGCACCAAAATGGGGAGTAAAGTCCTATTATGAGTTCAAGCTCGAACAACCTACAGCTTAATCAGGTGTCACCTTTTCAGCTGAGGAGGAATTTCCCAAAGACCACAGATGCCTCCGTATAATGGTACTTAGGGTACCTGTTGTCTGTGAGACAGTGATAGTCGGGGTATCCGTAAATTAGTGCCTAAACACCATAGTTGGTGGCGTCATGTCGTAGTTTGGACTCTTGCAAGACTGATGATTTAAGAATGACAGTACTTTTGTCTGTAGGCGACTATGCCTCTCCTACAACAAATCACAACTGTTGTCCCAACCTTACCGGCTCACTAGCAGCACCTCACCAAAAACACAATAGTAAAAGGTGATTTATGGCAGCCTTTACGCATGGACTCGAGAATAAGACATCTCAGGGCACTACTATGTGAGAAACCCATGGTGTTGGACCAGTGGAACCTTCAATAATGTCATGCTCAAGTAATGATTCAACTTATTTTTCAACAGCTTCTTGTAAATGAAAAGCAACTCATCTATGTCTCTCAGCAACAGGACAGACATCCTCACTGATATGCTGTTTTACTTTATAGTCTTTCTTTTCTAATCCATCAAGCAATGAAAGGAATTGACTTACTATTTTGTGATAAGCATTCTTGTTGTAATTCACTGAAATCAGTCCCATGTCAGCAGCTGTGTTGAAACTGAACAAGCAGGCACTTGCTACTACACCTTGGCGCACATGTCTTGGTGCTTGTACCTTTGATTCCTTATTGTCCACTGTCGCCATAAACGACCATGGCGGAAACTGCCAACAAAGACAGCCACTTTAACACTCCGTCTGCCACAACGGTACAGACAAACAGCGCGGCGCTCACCGCCAACAGACAGGCGGGAGACAATGTACCGCCCACACTATTATGACAGGCCAATCCGCCACCTTTTCCAGGGTGGATTCACCGCGGATAAAAACACGGCGGAAACAGGAATTTCGAATGAAAAACGCTCACACACTCCACGAGGAAGGAGGACAGCATGGACCCGGAACTTCATATTCTCCCAGCGCTAGTCTTCCTGCTCTTCTACAAGGAGCACCAATGCTGGCGGCGAAGACCACGGTGAGTAGTGCACCTACGACATAGGGGATGGGGGAGGAAAAAAACAGGAACACACACACTCAACACCCCAACCCCCACCCCGACCCTCACCCACTATAACACACACACCAATGCTTATATATACATTACAGTAACACCCCCCAAACCCTCCGGAAGAATGCAAAGACAAAAGGAAATTTGTGTAACTATTGTAATAAATCAAAAATCAGTAAGCAAAAATATACATATATATATACACTATAAACAAAATATACACCACAATTAGTAGTGCAGGGTTTACACCATTCATAGTCCATGGACCACTGGGCCCAAAATGCAAGGGCGAGGCCCACACAAGATACCCGAACATGACGGAGAGAACACTGCAGGGGCATCAGATAGAAATACAACAGGCACCTCAGGGGGAAGTGAAGGGGGGGCAACTCAGCTGGATGAGTGCACAACGCCAGATCCAAGAGGGGGCACCATGCCCATTGATGTATCCTGGGGAGTGCAAAGCCACAGTCTCTCAAGTCTCTACAGTGGGTGGTTTGCCCACTGTACCATCCTGGGGAGTGCAAACCCACAGTCTCTCAAGTCTCTACATTGGGTGGTTTGCCCACTGTACCATCCTGGGGAGTGCAAAGCCACAGTCTCTCAAGTGGATGCATGTCTCCACTGGTTCTGGAGGGGGACTGGTGCCCAGAGTGCTTCATCCTGTGCAGGACAGACGGCGTGGATGCTGTTCTCCACTGGTTCTGGAGGGGGAATGGTGCCCAGAGTGCTTCATCCTGTGCAGGACAGACGGAGTGCATGCTGTACTCCACTGGTTCTGGAGGGGGACTGGTGCCCAGAGTGCTTCATCCTGTGCAGGACAGACGGAGTGGATGCTGTTCTCCACTGGTTCTGGAGGGGGACTGGTGCCCAGAGTGCTTCATCCTGTGCAGGACAGACGGAGTGGATGCTGTTCTCCACTGGTTCTGGAGGGGGAATGGTGCCCAGAGTGCAGCACTCACCCCGTGACGGTCCCAGTTGCATCACTGCCCCTGCCGCTCATGGGCTAGCGGTGCTTGCCATGGCGGTCTTTGCCCTGTTCAGCGGTCCTTGCCCTGTTGAGCGATGCTTGAGTTGGCTGTTTCTGACCTGTTCAGCGGTGCTTGCCCTGTTCAGCGGTGCTTGCCATGGTGGTCTTTGCCCTGTTCAGCGGTGCTTGAGTTGGCTGTTTCTGACCTGTTCAGCGGTGCTTGCCCTGTTCAGCGGTGCTTGCCATGGCGGTCTTTGCCCTGTTCAGCGGTGCTTGCCCTGTTCAGCGGTGCTTGAGTTGGCTGTTTCTGACCTGTTCAGCGGTGCTTGCCCTGTTCAGCGGTGCTTGCCATGGAGGTCTTTGCCCTGTTCAGCGGTGCTTGCCCTGTTCAGCGGTGCTTGCCGTGGCGGTCTTTGCCCTGTTCAGCGGTGCTTGAGTTGGCTGTTTCTGACCTGTTCAGCGGTGCTTTCCCCGTTCAGCGGTCCTTGCCCTGGTGGTCCGTCATTGCCCAGCTGGGCTGTGGTTGGCGGTCCTTCATGGGTCAGCTGGGCTGTGGCTTGCGGGCCCTCCTGGGCAGCTGGGCTGTGGCTTGCGGGGCCCTCCTGGACAGCTGGGCTGTGGCTTGCGGAACCCTCCTGGGCAGCTGGGCTGTGGCTTGCGGGGCCCTCCTGGGCAGCTGGGCTGTGGCTTGCGGGGCCCTCCTGGGCAGCTGGGCTGTGGCTTGCGGGGCCCTCCTGGGCAGCTGGGCTGTGGCTTGCGGAGCCCTCCTGGGCAGCGACTATGGTGCTGGCGGTGGCCTCCTGGGCAGCGACTATGGGGCTGGCGGTGGCCTCCTGGCCAGCGGGGATGATGGCGGTCTTCTCCGCCGTGCTGCTCCTCCCAGACTTTGCAGGTTTCTTCTGCCCCTTCCCCACCTTGGGAGGAGTTACAGCTGAGTCCACACTCCCCCCGGGACCTCTGTGAGCGGCTTGGCTGGCTGGAGTCTTCCCCCTCTCCCACCAGGCACTGTCCAACTTCTGGTGCTTCACAGGGGGGGGACTGGCTGTGCTGTGGCTCAGTGACAGACTGGCTGGCCTGGTGGCCGGTGCACTCCACATACCTATAACAACAGGCACCACTGGCCCCGGAGATTTTTTGGCTGAGGTGCTAGTACGGGACCTATGAGTTGGACGGGGGGTGTGTGGAAAATAGGTTAAGGAGGGACAGGAAAAGTTGTTTGGACACTCTGGGGCGGGTAGCTGGAGGGGGTTTGGGAGTGGAGGAAGAGGTGGTGGTTGTAGGAGGTGTAACTTTTGTGGATATTGAGGTGGATGGCTGTTGGGTGGGTGTGTGCCTGCGTTTGTGTGTCTTCAGAGGGGGCGTCACAGACACACTGGTAGAGGACACAGGGGACGTGTAAATGGTAGTGGGTGTGGTGAGTGCACGTGAGCCGGGTGTGGTGGTGGGTGTGCTGGTGCGGGACATAGTGGCTGTAGTGGTAGTGCATGCAGGTGTGAGTGTAGACGAGACTGGGAGGGAGGAGGGAGACGACGAGGAGGGGGACACATTGGAGGCAGTGGATGTTGGTGTGTCTGTATGTGTGTGATGCTTGCGTGAGTGCCTGTGGGATGTGTGGCGCTTATGTTTGCCTGAGCTTCCCTTGTGTGGTGAGGTGTGTGCAGGCTGGTCTGATGGCGTGCTTGAGATAGGCAGAGGTATAGGGGATTGGGTCTGGGTGGAGGAAGTTGGAGGGGGGAGGCTAGACACAGGGACAATGGCTGCCATCAGTGCTGAGGCCAGAGTTTGAAGGGTTCGATGAAGGGCAGCCTGACCAGAATGAATGCCCTCCAGGAATGCATTTGTGTGTTGCAACTCCCTTTCTACACCCTGTATGGCATTCAAAATGGTAGACTGCCCAACAGTGAGTGACCTGAGGAGGTCAATGGCCTCCTCACTGAGGGCAGCAGAGGTGACAGGGGCAGGGGCTGAGGTGCCGGGGGCGAAGGTGATGCCCACCCTCCTAGATGAGCGGGCACGGGGCGAAGGCTGAGGGGCTGCTGGGAGGGCGGTGCTGGTAGGGGGGTGGCGGCTGTACCTGTTGAAGTGGGGGGCACAGATGTTCCGCCACCACAAGGGAGCTCCCATCGGAGGACGAGTCCGTGTCGCTGGTTGCAGATCCTGTGATCGCCATGGTGCTCCCCTCGCCCTCCGTCCCACTGGTGTATTCAGAGTCTGTAGTGTGGGCCTCCATGCCCATGTGGGATGCAGCTCCCTCGTGCTCCGGTGCCACTGTACCTCCGACTGATGATGCTAATGTACACAAGAACAGGGAGACCGCAAAAAAAGGGGGGGAAACAGAAGAAAGACAGGTTGAGTGCATGGCTTACCGCTACCGTTGGCGGACAATACAGACACAGCAGCCCCCTGCACTACGTCACGCTGTTGGGCTCTACAGAGCAATTCCTGGGAAATGGCCTACAAGGCTATGGACGACATCTGCACACATAGATGACACAGGGGCATGAATAGCTGTACTTGGCACTGTACAGAGGTGGGGTGGGGGGCCACAGGGCCATGCCTAATGAATGGGCCTAGCCTACGGAACTCGCCCTGGCCTAGGGGAACCCACAGCCCTCCTCCCCCACCCAGACACCTTCACTGCGCGCTAAGTCAGCTGAATGATAGTGTACTCACCCCCTTGTGTCTGCTGTAATGCCCTCAAGCGCCCATCCAACTCAGGGTAGGCCACCGCCAGGTTCCGGAACATCAGGGGGGTCATGGTTCGACGGGCACCCCTCCCACGTTGGGAGGCCATCCGCAGCTGAGCCTCCGCCGTCTTCTTGCTCCAGCGGCGAATGTCCTCCCATCTTTTACGGCAGTGGGTGCTCCGTCTGTGGTGGACCCCCAGGGTCCGGACGTCCTTGGCGATGGCACGCCAAATATCCTTCTTCTGGTGGGCGCTGACCTACATGAAATGTACAGGGGAAGAAGAGAAGTCATTACCAACTGCACCGTCAAAGTGAGTGGCCCACATCCCTACCCTTGCCATGTGGCACATGCATTCACAGTCTTTCATGCACGCAGAACTCTGCCCTCTTCCTTCTTACAACCAGCCCTCTCCACACAGGCATAGCCCATACAACATGCTCCCTGTGTACTTACCTGTTGGTCTGGAGGACCGTAGAGTAGCGTGTACTGGGGGAGGACCCCGTTGACGAGCTTCTCCAACTCCTCTGCAGTGAAGGCAGGGGCCCTTTCCCCCGACGCACGAGCCATTGTCTCTTCCAGACCGAGGTCACAGCAGCACTTTCAGTGTAGGTCTTCTCCTGTCGAAGATCAGGTATCGAGTGATTAAACAGTTAGAAAATGGCGGTCACGTCCGCGGCGGTGCGTTCCATCACCACCGGCGTACATCGTCATTAGATCCTGGGACCCATAGGGTCCAATGTTAACCAATGCAGCATTGCGCTGCGGTCTTCGACCGCCTACCGCAATGGTGTACAACGCCAGCGCAGTTACCTCACATCCGATTGTCCCACTTTAGAGGTCAGACAGCTGCCATTTCAGGGGCCCACATGGCCTAAATACCAACTGCGTCACACCCACCTAGGCCTACTCTCAACACACATACAGGCCAGATTTTGTGTATGATTGGTGTTCTGTGTAAGCTGTGGGTACATACCTCTGAGTTGTTTGACTCTGTGCTCGCCATTGTCCTTCATAGGCACCGTCCGCTGGGACATGTGAGGAGATGGCAGAATCCTCCGGTGTACCGACCGCTGGTGGACCTGTCGACAATGGAGAAAAGAAATTTGATCATCACCTACAGGTTTGACCGTCCCACAATCCAGGAACTGTGTACCCAGTTGGAGCCAGACCTGATGTCAAAAATCCGCCATCCCACTGGAATCCCCCCTCAAGTACAGGTGCTATCAGTGCTCCATTTCTTAGCAAGGGGGTCATTTCAAACAACTGTGGCCATGGTATCAGGGATGTCCCAGACTATATTTTCCAACGTGTTGTCCAGAGTGTTGTCTGCCCTGCTGAAACACATGCAGAGCTACATCGTTTTCCCTCAGGTGGAGGACTTGCCTACAGTGAAAGGTGACTTCTATGCCCTTGGACATATCCCCAACATCATAGGTGCCATTGATGGGACCCATGTGGCTTTGGTCCCCCCCCCACAGGAGTGAACAGGTGTACAGGAACCAGAAGAGTTATCATTCCATGAATGTACAGATGGTATGTTTGGCAGACCAGTACATCTCCCATGTGAATGCCATGTTCCCTGGCTCAGTGCATGATGCCTACATCATGCGGAATAGCAGCATCCCTTATGTGATGGGTCAACTACAGAGGCACCGGGTGTGGCTATTAGGGGACTCTGGTTACCCCAACCTGTCATGGCTACTGACCCCAGTGAGGAATCCCAGGACCAGGGCAGAGGAACGCTACAATGAGGCCCATGGGCGGACTAGGAGGGTGATCGAACGCACCTTCGGCCTCCTGAAGGCCAGGTTTAGGTGCCTCCATATGGCAGGTGGATCCCTATTCTACTCACCAAAGAAGTTGCGTCAGATCATCGTGGCCTGTTGTATGCTTCATAATTTGGCTTTGCGGCGACAGGTGCCTTTTCTGCAGGAGGATGGTCCAGATGGCGGTGTTGTGGCAGCTGTGGAGCCTGTAGACAGTGTTGAGGAGGAAGCAGAGGAAGAAGACATTGACAACAGGGACTCAGTCATCCAGCAATATTTCCAGTGAAACACAGGTGAGAATACATTCCTGCCTACTACAAGTACTTTTCAACTTCAACCTCTATCCTGTCTGTCGATTTCACCCAGTGTATGGTCACTGAGTTGTCACTTTCCCTTACGGTTTCACAGGTGTGGGTTCCAACGTGTGTCATCTGCTTACATTCCTCATGGAGTAGAGCTCTGTGACATAGGTATGTTGACATTACTATTTCCTGGAAATTTTGTCACTGTAATTGCAAATACACTATTTCTAAATCACAGACAGACTCCAGATCTTTTGGTGCTTTAGGTGTGTTTATTTAAATTCAAAATATTTGAGGGTGAAGTTAAATGGTGAGGGGTGATGGCGGAGGAGTGTCCATGGCAGAGTCCAGTCTATTTGTCTCACAGGTGCATTGCCCATATGGGCATAGGAAGTGGAGCTGAGGCAGTTCCAATATGGACAGGGTGACAAAGTGGGACAGTGGGTTGACAATCAGGGTGGTCTCATTTCTTGGCGGGGGTCTTGGCATCATGCTATGTCTTGTTCCTGAATCTCAGGGACCGCTTGCGGGTGGTTCTCCATCTGCAGGGGGGGGGGTGCTGGTGTGGTGGTCCTTTGGCAGTGCCTCCTGTCCACTAGCGCCGGCGGAGGTGGTGGGCAGTTCATCGTCCATGCTAGTGTCAGGGGCCCCTTGGAGTGCCACGGTGTTCCTCATGGTCTTTTGTATGTCCTTCAGCACCCCTACGATGGTGCCCAGGGCGGAGCTGATGGTTCTGAGCTCCTCCCTGAACCCCAAATACTGCTCCTCCTGCAGGCGCTGGGTCTCCTGAAACTTGTCCAGGACCATCGCCATCATCTCCTGGGAGTGGTGGTATGCTCCCATGATGGAGGAGAGGGCCTCATGGAGAGTGGGTTCCCTTGGCCTGTCCGCCCCCTGTGGCACAGCAGCCCTCCCAGTCCCCCTGTGTTCCTCTGCCTCCGTCCCCTGGACCGTGTGCCCACTACCACTGCCCCCAGGTCCCTGTTGTTGTTGGGGTGGTGGGTTATCCTGGGTTCCCTGTAGTGGTGGACACACCCCTGATTGGCGTGTCCTGGGTACGGAGGTATGGGCCCGCTGAGTGGGTGCTGTGCTGGTGTTACCAGAGGGTGGAAGGTCAGTGTTAGGCTGTGCCTGTGCAAGGGGAACTGACTGTCCCGAGGCCCACGATGGTCTGGGCTGGTCATCTGGATCCAGTAGGGCAGAGCTGCTGTCGTCACTGTGGGCCTCTTCTGTGGGTGGAGTGGAGATGTCTGGACCCTCCGGTGTGGTGACGTTCCTTAGTGGTCCTGCAGGGATATGAGAGCATGATTATTGCATGTGTGTGTGTAATGGTGTGCAATGGGTGGGTGTGCGTGTACCCCAGTGCAAGCATTCCTGTGTGGGGGTTTGTGAGGTGATGGTTAGGGGGTTGTTCTGGGTATGTGCAGTGAGCATGCTTTGGTGAGGGGTGACCATGCTTAGTTGTGTCATGCAGGGCTTGGTGTTGGGGTGAGTGGTTTGTGTTATTAGTACATTAGTGAGGATTTGGGGTGATAGGGGAGGGGGTGAGGGTGGGAGTGTGTGATAGCATGCAGGTAGGGTGGGGGATACGATAGTTAAGATTTGACTTACCAGTGTCCATTCCTCCACCGACTCCTCCGAGGCCCTCTGTATGCATGATGGTCAAGACTTTCTCCTCCCATGTTGTTAGTTGTGGGGGAGGAGGTGGGGGTCGGCCGCCAGTCCGCTGTACCGCGATGTTGTGCCTGGAGACCACAGAACGCACCTTCCCCCGTAGGTCGTTCCACCTCTTCCTGAGGTCCTCCCGATTTCTTGGATGCTGTCCCACAGCGTTGACCCTGTCCACGATTCTGCGCCATAGCTCCATCTTCCTGGCTGTGGAGGTGTGCTGCACCTGTGAGCCAAATAGCTGTGGCTCTACCCATAGGATTTCCTCCACCATGACCCTGAGCTCCTCCTCGGAAAACCGGGGGTGTCTTTGGCGTGACATGGGGTGGTGTGGGTGATGTGTGGGGTGGTGTAAGTGTTGATGTGTGTGGTGATGTGTAGTGGTGTGTGGTGTTTTGTGCGTGGAATGTTGTATGGGTGATGGTGTTGTGTGCCTCTGTGTGGTGGGGTTCTCAATTGCTGTGCTCTCTGCCTCTCTGGCCTGCATTCGTGAATTAAGGTCATAGGGGTTTGTGGGTGATGTGGGTGTGTGTTTTATATTGAATTGGGTGTGTGGGAGTGGTGTTTGTATGTGTGTCAGGTGTGTGTATTTTGAATTGTCCAATGAGGCGGTGTTTTGGGGATGTGTGTGTATTTTGAGCGCAGCGGTGTGTACCGCCAATGGAATACCGTGGTTGAAAGACCGCTGCGTGGATTTGTGGGTCGTGATAGCATGGGCGTGTTTCTGTTGGTGTGACGGTGGAGGAATTGTTTTCACCAGTTTAACACTGACCTTTGGTGTGGCGGACTTGTGTGGGTGTCTGAATTTCGGCAGATTCCGAGATGTGTGTCATAATAGCTGTGGCTGAATTCCGCGGCGGTGTATTGGCAGTCTTCTGCACGGCGGTAAGCGGCTTCTACCGCCAATGTTGTAATGACCCCCTTGCTCTCGAAGCTGAAGAACTGTTTGATGATGATTTAAATGACGATCAACTTTGTTTAGTATCTATTAGCCTCAACTGATGTTACTCAAATCAAATCAAATCAAGCTTTATTCGGTCAATTAACCATCAAAGCATCACATACATTAAAGGAAAAATTTCAACTCATTTTATAATCTGTACAATGATTAAATAATTTTATAAAAAAAACACATAAATAAATACATACATGTGATATCAAAGTATTCATCTAAAATCCTGCCTGGGCACGCTTCGTGGGTCCTTGATTAAAATGGTGATCACGTATATGCCATGCTGCCACTAAAAACTTGCTGACTGCTAAAATTAATTAATTTGATCTATGGCTTTTTTAAAACCCTTATTGCTATACTGCAATTTTCCAGCCCCATTTCCCTACAGGTTTTTCGAATCCATATTGACTGTGGAAAAAAATATGTTGGGCAAAAAAACATAAAATGTTCAACTGTTTCCAGGGCACCGCCACAAGCCGGACATATATCTGAAGTAGTGATTGGCCCCCAGTTGCAAGTTAAAGACAACATTGGTAAGGACCCAAAACGGAATCTAGCACATAAACCTTTGCCCTGTAGATCTAGTATAATATCTTAATAGGATTCATACTGCGGAAACCACTTAAAATCAATAAAAAGATTAGATAATCGACCATGAGTTTTACAACAAATATAATTGTTCCATACATTGGACCAGTAAGCTGATTTCAAAGCAGTTTTATGGGATTTCACTAATTTTTGGGTATTCTCCCAATAATCTCCAAACCCCAAGATACAAAACCAATTGGACACATATTTAATCCAAGGAATAATAGCTGCATTTGGTCTCTTTAGCAGGTCAAGCAATGATGCTTTGTATAAATCCAATTCAGGGTGGTCCAAATCCTTATCCAATATAATAGAGGTCATAGGGAAATTAAATCAGCTACTTGGTTTAGCCCCAAATCAAGAAACATTGGGATCAGTGGTGTACTTCGGGGGCACACTATCAAAGCCCTCGCAAAATTGTTTTCTCCCACAGTTATATTTGTACATACATAGCTTTATTGGTTACTTTCAACCCTAAAAGCAAAACAACCACCGGTAGAAAGATAAAAGATAAGTAAAAATTATGTTAAAAAGGAAATAAGAGGAATAAAAAAGAACATCCTTTACGGCCTTAAAACACATAAAAACCAAACACCTAATCTCCTACTGACTGTCATTTAAATCAATCATGGGGTATTGTTCCAGTCTAGGTGTGTGGTTAAAATTTGATGACTAAAACATTCCATTGTCAGTTTTTCATGTTGTCCTTATTTGGAAGTAAGTTCCGCATCAGCAACTTTCCCCAAGTGATTAGTACGTACATGCCAGGCAGCTGTAATGTACCTACTAACCGCACAGGGCAAGGGGGGGGAACTTTCCCTCATCAGAATTCTTAAGGCAACAATACAATGTCTTACCCCCATATTCCTACACACTGGCCGTAACCACTTTCGACGCGCAATCAAATAGGCAGGACATAAAAACATAAAATGTACAATGGATTCTGGATTAAGGGTACAGCTCGGACATAAATCAGATCTTGTAGTTGCACTCCACTTACTGCCATATGATTTGAGAGGCAGACAACCATATCTGAACTGGATATATAAACTCTTACTTAATGGGTCAAGAATTATATCCATAAAAGATTCAAAAGACGGATACCATTTAAAATCAAAAAATTGTGAGGTCAATCTGCCGTGAGTAAGGCACAGCAGATAGTTTTCCCTGACGTAAGTCCAGTATACCGTTTTCAAATGATTCTTCTGCTCCTTCCTTATACTTTCTGGATGACTCCATAGCTCACTAAGACCCAATTTGTGAAACCATTTAGAGATGTGATTAAACCAGGGAATGGTGAGTACATTAGGTCTATCCAAGATGTCTTGGATAGACTCCTTGTATGTAGATAACTCAGGGGAGGACCAAACACGGACCCAAAAAAGCAGAGGTCGTAGGGCAACTACATCTGTGATGCGTGGAAGGTCAAGGTCCCAGAACAATGGCAGCAGTGGGGTACTGCGAGGGCAGGCCAAAGTAGACCTCACGAAATTGTTTTCCCCCACTGCAAGCCTGCCAGTGTTTGAGGACCCCCAAATTTCTGCCCCATAGACCGCAGCACTTTGTGCCTTTGCTCTATAAATTTTAATAATTGGAGTAATCACTCTCTCAGAAGTAGACTTATGAAAACGAAGAATGGCTCCAGATGACTGTACCAGGCGAGCCAAACTTTTGTCGATTTGGGCCCCCCAATGCAGATTGTTGCTGATTCTCACCCCCAAGTAATCTATAGAGTTTACCAAACCTAGGGGCGTTCCATTGTAAAATATTGAATATCTCTTGGTGGGGCCACAACCCAAAGTCATGAGTTTAGTTTTGCTATGGTTAAGTTCCAGACCGTAGTCACCGCAAAACGAACTGAACTTGTCCATGAGTACCTGGAGGCCCATAGGGGTTCTGGAGATCAAGAGAGAATCATCGGCAAATAACAAAATTGGAATTTTATGGTGATTCAAAGATGGGGCGTCATTTTGACAATTGGACACGACTTGCACCACCTCATTGATGAACAGTGTAAATAGCGTTGGGGCAAGAACGCAACCCTGGCGCACTCCTCTCTTGATGTCTATTTTGTCTGTGAGTTCCCCCTGATTGCCCCATCTTACTTGTGCAAATGTTTTTTCATGTAATCTTTGGATTAAATGCACTAAGTTCCCTGGGATACCAATTTTGTACAATACTTCCCACAGTTTCTCTCTTGGGACAAGATCAAATGCAGATCTTAAGTCTACGAAAGCCACATAGAGTTTTTGCTTAGATAAGGTGACATACTTCCAGAACAGTAATGACAGCCTGAAAACTTGGTCCATAGTATTAGTTTTGGGCCGAAACCCAGCCTGTAAAGGAGATAAAATTTGCTGGTCTTGAATCCAGTCAGTAAGCCTCACTAAGACTTGTTTGGCAAACGTCTTCTGAAGGATATCAATAAGGCTAATAGGTCGATAATTTACAGGCAACCCTGTATCACCCTTTTTATAGATCGGTATTATTTCAGCACCGTGCCAAGACTCTGGAATAGGGCTGCCAGCTGCTATGGCATTAGACAACAAATTGATATACCATGCCCATATCTTAGGTTCTGATTTGAACAAATCCCCTGGAATCTTATCCGGGCCAGGGGCTTTTGCTGGCCTCAGAGAATCAATAGCAGCTGTGGTTTCAGCTAAGGTAAAAACAATTCTCTCAGTTGAGATCTTATTAGCAGCCCAACACTCGACATGTGCAGGGTCCTCCAGAGCTTGCTGTACAGGCAAAGCATAGATTTCAGAAAAGTAGGACACCCATCTTTCGGGCTGTATATGCAACCCAATATCGTCCTTACCCCTTTTCGAACTGGAGGTCAACAACCGCCAAAAAGAGCTATCATCTTTACTTTGGACTGCTGCAAGCAGTTTCTGCCATGTCTCATTCTCCCAGTCTCTTTTGGCTCGCTTCAGGGCATTAGCATACCTACAACGAGCCTCTTTAATAGCCGCATGCGTAGAATTTTTAACAGCCTCTTTTAAGGTGGATCTTGCTTGCGCACAGTCCTGATTATACCAGTCCCTGCGAAGGGTGTCAGCGGGTCTCAATTTAATGGAAGTTTCCTTATAGAAGATACCCTGAAGGGAATCGACCATCTTAGTGTGGATCGCCATAATAGGAATATCCGAGGATTCTTGATCTTCATAATCTACAAAGAGTTTTAAAAAAGATGAATAAATTTCCCCAATTAAGTACGGGTTACATTCAACCTTTGGCCAGCAGACCCTAGAGCGTCTATGGTTCAAATGAGGGAATGGAACATTAGTAATCCTTAAGTGCTGGACTCTTAAAAATGCCTGATTAGTCAATACAAGACACAAAGGATTATGATCACTATCCAAGCGAGGTAAAATTTCCATATCAAGTGAACTTGACCATAGCCTAATGTCCAAAAGAATGTAATCAATAGTACTAAAGGAAAGCCCTCGCTTGAAAGTAATGGCTCGCTCTGAGTCAGATTTAGTGCGGCCATTGCATTCTCTCAGGCCATAGTTCAGGCAAAGGGAAGACATCTGGAATGCAACACAGGAAACAGGCGAAAGTACAATTTCTTTAGATTGGGGAATACCCCAATGTTCGTCCTCCTCAGTAGTCAGATTGCTAATGGAGTTGTCCAACACAAAAGAACAATTAAAATCACCTGCTATAATCAGAAAAACTGAAGGGTCCAAAACGTCTATGTAGTCCGTCAACTGGGAAAGAACAATTGAATCAGACCCACGGGGAACAGATCTAGCATAAATATTCAAAACTATAATTTTGAAGCCAGGACGGAATGTAAGTTGCACACCCAGCAGATCAAAGGAGTTAAACTTTATCACAGAGTGATCACATTCTAACTTATTGTTCAGTAAAATCATTAAACCTCCTATCTGTCTTCCGAATCCACCAGAGGCAGGTTGGGCAGCAGAGAAATAGGTTGTAAAGCCTTGTAAGGATAACTGTTCTTTAGTCCATGTCTCCTGGAAGAGACAGATATCTTGTTTGTTTACAAGGCTTACCCATTCCGGGTCATCCAGTTTTTGCTTGATTCCAGCTACATTCCAGGACATGATGTTAATTTTAGGAGGTGGAGATATTGACTTTGTTCTCATAGGTAGGGCAGGAGTCGAAATCCCTATAAATTGACACACATCATTTACTGTTTTTGGAAGCACTGTACAGGGGGCAGACAGTCAGTCCAATTCAGAGAGTGAGGGGGAAGGGTTCTCATATTTAGAAGTAACAGAATTAACTGGGGAGGGAATAGCCCCAGCTGCTATAGTTCCGGATATACAACATTCTCTGGATAGCGGGGCCCCAGGCGGCTGACTGCTAAGTCTAAGATTCGATACCCTACCAATACATAGTGTGCGTGTCCGTGCATCAAAGGCCAGGAGATCTTTAGCTAGACTATAATCATTAAAGAGAATCGAGATGTAATCAAATTCTGACCCTAACTGGTTATGTCTGTGGGCCTCACATATATCAGACCGGATAACAGAGCGGCAATTCCTCTGTGAACGAATCCAGTGAATCACTTTGTTAATTAGTGAATCACTCGACTCTCTGTTACCCTGAGGTAGCTTTGGTACCCTAGTTAAATAGATAGTCGCGACTTCCCTCCTCCTTCTGGACCTTTGATTAGGGACGTGCGTCTGCAATAATGTCATATGATCAGGATTAGTGGCTGGACGGGGACTAACACAGCAGCTTACTACCGAGGATGTTCCTCCTGGATTTAACTGAGAAGTTTTTGGACGTGAAATAACTATATCTCCCCGTCCAAAAATTAATCCACCCTTATTAACACCTGATTGAGACTTTCGCTCATATGCGGAAGACATGGATTGAGAAACAAACCTACCATTCCTGCCACATGTTGGGGAATTATCATTAATACACCTAACGGTGGTATGTGTAGAGGAAGATGTCATTTTGTCACCTATACTGAGGGGACTGGGTTTTGTGGAATCCATCAGAAGATCAGACGAGGGGACAGACTTATAGGGCACACTACAGTTACAACCAGACTTTTGACCCTGAAGTCCAGCAATTTTGTTCATCAAAGTTACCAATAGACTTTTAACATCATCTAATTTCAGAGAAATAATATCCAACTGGGAAACTTCATTGTTGCCCATCTTTGCATCCAGAGAGTTTTTAACAGAACCTTCTTCGCATAAGGTCTGTAAGTAACCAGGACTTACAGGATTTGAAGCCAAAACCGAGAACCTATTTGAACAAGGAATGGTAATAGGGGGAGGGGACGCGCACCTCACATGGGGTGCATCTTCTTCGGCTAGATGACCATTTATCCCCACCAAGGGTGATGAGGTTTCCGGAGGTAAGGGGGTTACACCCTGGGATTGAGGAAAAGGGTGTAAATCAGCTTTAACCTCTATTCTATGTGACTGGGTTTTTTTCTTGAAGAGATCTGGGATCTTTTTGGAAAGAGTGGTATCTGGTCTAGAAGGACCAACAATGGAAGGACTCCTCAATATAGCCTCAACCTCTTCAAACAGTGAATCAATTGCTTTGAATTGCTGTAGTTTAGTGGTTGAAGATCCCTCCATTTTCCCGGCAGAACGTTTCTTGGGTTTTTTAACCCTAGATTGGGATACTGCTACCTCATCGGCCTTCCTCTTCCCCATGTCGACTGACCGGTGGCCTAGTAAAGTAGATAATTTCAACCACAATTATAAGAAGAAAATAGCCCAGCCCCAAAAAGCCTACTATCAAGTACAAATGATGTTGTAAGGAAAGGAAGCCCCTATAAAATAAGAGGTAATAGAAAATTACACCACTAGCAACAGAGGCCTCTATACCAGAACTAAATATAAAAAGAACATAATTTTAGGGGGGTGGCCCAGCCCAGTCTCCTCCTGGCGATGACGGGCGCAGGACGGGCCCGCCCTTGGCCCGGGCTTCGCCCGGGCGCCGCCCGCGCGCGTCCCGCGCAGCGGGAGCGCGAAGAAAAGTTTAAAGGGCTCCTGCCCTATCAGCTGTCTCCCCTTGTGATGGCGTTCCCCGCGCAGCGGGAGCGCGAAGAAAAGTTTAAAGGGCTCCTGCCCTATCAGCTGTCTCCCCTTGTGATGGCGTTCCCCGCGCAGCGGGAGCGCGAAGAAAAGTATAAAGGGCTCCTGCCCTATCAGCTGTCTCCCCTTGTGATGGCGTTCCCCGCGCAGCGGGAGCGCGAAGAAAAGTATAAAGGGCTCCTGCCCTATCAGCTGTCTCCCCTTGTGATGGCTGTCTCCCCTTGCTGATGTTACTGCTTGGCCTTGTGGGCAAGTGTTGAACGTTGCTTATGAAATGTTCTGGCAACTATTTTGTCTTCGTGCCATGAAGTACTTACATTTTCCTTCGTTCTGCACATCTTAACAAAATGGTTCTCTTTACCACAGCCGTTACATATCTGACCAATGGCAGGACACTTTACTTTGTTTTGAAATGCAAATTCACACCTGAAGCACAGCTTCTTTTTGCATGTAGTCATCACTTTGTGTCTTTCAGTCTTCTGTTTTGAATTACTTTTTACACTCAAGACTGACTTGCTCTGGGTACCTCCGGCCTCCATGTTGGCAGCTTGTCTCTCAGGACGTTCCTCAGCTCTGGCAGCCATCAACTACCACTTCAGAGTAAGGCCCCTATTTATACTTTTTGAGGCAAATCTCGAAGTGCAGTTTTGCGTCAAAAGGCTTAGCTTGATCACCTTGGGATTGAGATCGGCGGCCCTGTTGGTGAGTCTCCCATTGGCATGCTATTAACTGTTCACTGCTCTTGAATGACAGTAGAAGATGGAGTGCTGCATGCAGTGCTTGTGGACAGGTTGTATGCAACCAGAATGAAGTGTATCTGCACCAGCCGAGGCCTGGAGTTCACATGTCCAGCATTGATACCAATGCAGGTCAGATATCTGACGAGTCCTGCACAACCATCATGAAGTCTCACATTTCAGAGGTCATAGTGACACCTGCGCCCCAGCATAGTGTCATGTATGAAATACCAAGGCACTGCCAGCCTACCATATTTTCCCTGGACTGTGTCAACAAAGTGGCGCAATGCATGCATAGGGCAACTTTGTCAACATTTCACGCACATGACCTCTGCCCCAGCCATTATGTTAGCAATGGGGTTTTACCCGCCTTAGGGGGCAATGAATATGGTGCATTTGATACCGTTAGACAACTTTGCCACATCAGTCATGGATTAATCAACACATGATCATTGCAGGCTTAAAACTGAGCGGCATGTCTATCACAAAGCACCTCTGGGTGCCTTGCCGGACAAGCTTGAATACCTGAGTTATAAGTCTTGCAAAGCACCAGGGTAGTCTTATGTTCTTTTACACACCTCCCCCTTATACCATGTTGTTCCATCTTCTATAGATGGCCCACATATGGATGTTTCAGGGTGTAGTACTACATGAGTCTCTGGCCCAGTGTTAGTGTTCATATGTGCGGCTCTAACTCACCTGACTGTCTGTGTCCTTGTGTGATCGTAGTGGTGTGTCTGTTGCACTGTTTTCCACTAGCATAACTAGCTCGCTTCTTTCAACTAGTTCACAATGAAATTTGTTGTCCACTCGCAGTTACTGTGATTTGACACTAAGCATGGTTTACAATTCATGTCTTACAGGTGGACCTGCCCCATACACGATTGGCGAAGTGGCGCGATTTGAGGACCTAGATGTATCCAGTAAGTGTGATTATGTGTGTGCTGTGAAGTAATCCAAAGTTTGATGTGAGTGAGTCATGTGTGTTGAATACAATGCCAGATGTGATTAGCTGTCCAATGATCAGATTTCAGAGTAGGCTGGATGGTGACATTATGGCCCATTTAAAGGATACCAGTGCACCACCAGAGGGTCACATCTTGTGAGGCTCGTAGTGCACAATGGCCAGCATGGTGTACACAAGGTGGTGACAAGCCACATGTAGGGCCATATGTGACTAAGAATGACAGAGTGCAACTCTGGTAGAATATTGGCAGTGGGGCACTCCATCATTCTCACAACACAGGGATGCACCATATTGAACCCAATTTGTGCATTCCAGTATTGTCATGAAGATGGAGGACTGAGCTGGCAATTGTCCCCCAGCATGGCGCTCCGTCTTTTGCACTCCATGTATGCTACACTTATGTGGAATGTAATTGGTTTGCATGCAGGTCAATGCCAAACGTGTGAAAGGAATAGTAGTGGCAGATCTGCTATTAATGGCAGTCTACACCTGGACATATGAATGTAGATGTGATAGACCTATGGATACCAGCTTCCTAGGTGTCTACCCTCCTAACATATGGTCCACTCCTTGACTCCAAGTACGAGCGTGCAGGCCTTGGTGGATGACCAGGACAGTTGAGATGATGAATTGCATGGCCATCCCCCTTAGGCTCAGGTGTAGAGGAATACCAAATTCGTAGGTAGATGTGATGCTCACCCTGTAGGTGACAGTCATATTCATCAGGCTTGCATGTGTACCTATCAGCTCCGACCCCTCATGGTTACCAACAGCATCCCATCCTCCCACTAACATGTCCAAGTGACTGGTGATGTATGGTTGGAAATAGACACAGATGATGAGGACGTTTGGGCCTGATCTCTGTAAGGATAGCTCTACCTTTGCATTATTCTTTTTTATGCAAAAGCAATGCACACTTCCAAATGTTTGGTTCATTTTCTCGGTTTGCGTCGATTTAGTGTAAAAAATATGATGCTAAAGCAGGGTTGTTGTTCTGGAATGTGAGTTGGAGTGCACGTGTAATTCGATTTAAAAGTATAAGCTACTAATCTGTACAGACTCCACACAATGCGGACACTGATGGTTGCCTGTCCCCATTTAACTGCTGCCAACATGACCAATGATGAGCTACGTGCATTTCAGAAGAGGGCCGTGAGGTACCGCCATATCCTGGCAGTGGAGTCTGGGTTCAGAAGAACAGCTCGCTGCTACTGTGCAGAGAGGGCAACAGGGAAATGGTGGGCATTCCCACAAGGGGTCCCCACACTGGCTTAGAAGGCAAAGCAGACACCTAGCTCCTCAGCAGTGCAGGGGGGCACAGCTGGCACCACACCCACAACTTCAACTGTAATTGCAACAACATCAGTGCAACAGCCCACACCACCTGCTGCTCTGGACACACAATTGATGCAGGATCTGCAGAGGGGCATTTCCCTGGTACTGAAACATGTAGACAGCTTGGAAGAAGAGGTGGGCGCTATCAGCAAGAGGCTAAAATTCATAAAGAAAAAATTAAAGAAGGCCAAACTTTGAGTTATTTGTGAACTGCCACCTCCAAGTTCTGTCCCCTCTATTCTGATTTTAAAGTATGTTTTATTGTGGGTTTTAGGGGGTTAGTGTTAGGTTAGTGTAGGTATATAGTTTAGAAAGGATAAGTGGATTTGGGGGTGTTTTTTTTACTTATTACATGTTAATTGGTGGGTGGATGGGGGGGTCATGTTGGGGTATCTACGTGTTTTCTATAATAAAAAATGTTTACAAAAATAAATAAATACATTTAAAAAAACAAAATACAAAAAATATATTTTTGTTTAGATTTAGTTATCATATGTGTAGTATTAATATATTGTCCTGCATGTGTCTTGTAACTTAGGGAGGGTCGGGCCAATGTTTAGAGTGTGGTGTTAAATGTTTTAGTTAAGTTTAGCATAGGGTAGCTAGCTTTAGTTGTTGGTTAAGTATAGTAAGAATAAGTTAGTTTAGGATAGAATAGGTTTTATTAATTTTTTATTTTAGTTAAATTTTTAATAAACATTTGTGCTGAATCCTATACATTTTGTGCTATATGCTTGTGTCTCAGGGTCTTCCCGTGAGTGCATAGTGCAAATTGTGTGTTGGCCTAGGGATTCCGTCCTGCCTCTGAATACCTCTCTTGTCATGTGCATCACCTATTGACAACTGAGCTGTCACATTGGCAGCAACAACACATCTACTTGTCCATGCATCTGCCATCCAGTGTACCCACCATTTAATGCGACTATGTTTACTTTGTATTGGATAGGTAGGTGTGGTACTTCAGATGTCAGTGTTGGTGTCCTGTGTAGGAAGTTTGGGAACTGTGGCACATCTGACAACAGCCTAAATTTGAACTCTATCCTGCAAAACTGACCGGTAGCAATCACTAATGAGGTTAGGTACCTCTGTATCACACCAATGTGTCCTACTGGTACTCCCAGCTGACGATATTGCCCTAGAACTGTTTCACAGCCATTCCTGCCATATGAAGTGAGTGAAGCATACATGTGTTCTTCATTTGTGACATACTCAGTGAATTGCTTGTAACGAATGAGACCAGCATTAACATTTGTCATGTTGGGACCATGTGTTTAGGTATGTGCCCCCACAGTCCTGCACTCCTGTACTGACACTCTATGAGTAATGGCATGGTTACACACATCACAATTATAGGTGTAGTAGATAGATCACAGTACACATAGACATGCTGTTTGTGTAGCTGGTGTTTGTTTACAAGTGTCGTAGTGCGATATTTACAATGTCCAGGTCAGTGACCCCATTTGTGAAATCCATACAATAGTGACACAACAAGTCCAGGGTTGAGGGACATGTCTTGGAACATGCTTGGGTGAAGTGTTGTTATGTGCGGAGGAACAATAATTGCCAGTTGGAAAGTGAGAGACAATGACAGTCCATAGCAGAGAGGTCAACAGTGTGGGTGAAAAGTGCATATATCCAACTGTGCTAACACTGTCATGATCTCAAGCACAGGACAAAGGAGAACACTGCCCATGTGGCATGGGCTGGTGCTACCAGGAACTCTTACGAATGAAGATGATCTGTTCCACATCTTCATCCTCCGATGTGTGTGGTGTCTCCTCTGCCCTTTATGGTGGTGGTGGGGAGGTAGAAGGGGCCACACACTTCAGTGGTTGGAGATGTGGAATTCCAATTCCCGGCAGCTGCCATTTGTAGAACAACATATGGCATCACTGCAGCAAAGATGAGCTGCTGATTTTTCAGGATAGCAGCAACATCCTGGTGGTAGGCAGCCATGTCTGCCCTGAGGGAGGCCAGTTTCCGGCTGCATGGTGTCCATCTTGCTTCTGCCAGTTTTGGAGGGCAGTTGTGGCCTCTCCCTCATGGCAGCTGCTATGTCCCTCAGACACTGCTGGACTCCATGCAGTGGGGAGTGTGTGTCTCGTTTGGCTGCAGTATGTTCATTGTCCGTAACGAGGCACGTGCGCATACCTTCTAGGCTGGCTGCCACAGTCTCCATCCCCACCCGCACCTGCTTGGCCAACTCCCACTTGACTCCTACCACTGGACTCTCAAAGCTGGTCCCTGGTTCCTCAGAGTCCTCAGCTGTGTTGGTGCTGGCAGGTCGCACTACTGGGGTGTTAGGTGGGGCATCTGGGATGGCTGCTACATTATTTGTCCTCCTGGAGACTGTAGGTGGTGTCTGGAGGGATACCAGGACTTCTTGGAGGGTCTCTTGGCTGATGGTTGTCAACTGGTCATCCAGGTCATCGGGGTACTCCAGGACAGGCAGATCAGCAGGAGAGCCATCATCATCTGCAATGAGATGGTGTAAAATCAATCTTTCTGTGTTGTAGCAGTTGACATGTCACATCACTGACTTGCTATTGGAGGCTTATTGTCATCTAACTTCCCAAACATTGTTCCTGTACATCATGGTTGCAGTCTATCAGCCCTTTTCCCCACCTGAGTTTCACATCAGGGGAAGCTCAGGTGGTGCAATTGGCTGCGTCATATCTACTAGGTGTCATGTAAATCCTTTTGGTGGCTTGACACAATCTTGTTATTGTCAACCCTCCCTATGCATTCATTTGCATGGTAGGGCCTTGCAATGGGTGTTACAGGGCAGTAACACACATTGAAATATGCCCCTGTCCCAGTCTTACATGTTTCACATACACCCGGGTGGCACAGATACCTTACACTACCCCAGGGATTGCATTGCCAACACACTATGCTGTTGTTTCCTTTGATAGCTCTTCATGTTGATGTTTGTGTATGTGTGCTACATTGCATAGCACACATGGACCTAATAAATTTCCATTTAATCTTCTGTCTGTGCTGGAAGGTGCTCCTTCCTACACAACTATGATTTCCTACTCAATGCAACCATCCTTGCACTATGATGCAAGAGATGCAGCGTAGTGGCAGTGCAGCTAAATTGACAAAGGCACAGGGGTGGACCCAGGGATGGCCAGCATGGGTATCAGTTGTTGCCACGTACATCATTTTCTATATGACAGTGCTGGAAGGTAGATTAGTTTATGGACATAACCAGTTAACTGGAGTTGAACTTAGGTCAGGGCCTCAAGCTAGTTTGATGGTGATTTTGCAGGTAGTCATACTGGTGCATACATGGACCCTTATTACAAGTCCCGCAGGCCTATGACCACCTGACTGCCATTGTCTATATGACCAACCCAAACAGCACAGGTAGAAGTGGCACATATTGTCCATGGGGAATGCCCCATGGGCCAATGGCCTGGCACTTGCAGGATTCTGGCAGCTTACAGACTGGCAATGCCACCTGTCTTGTGACACCAGACCAGTATTACGATCAGCGCTACCCTCCAGGTATGTTCCCACTTTTCCACCAGCCTTTGCATGGCGGTGAACCCCCCATGTAAAGGTTGGTGGTGATGTGGTGTGGTGTGGGGTGCCCTGCACAGCCCATACACCTGGCCTGGGCAGTGCAGGGGGACCCATGCCCTGCCCCTTTGCCCTTTCCACAGCCTGATTTGCACTGGCTAAGAGCAGCGTGTCCTGTCACACCCAATACACCCCAAGACTGGCACTGACTCATTTTGATCCATCAGCAATGTTGTGCTAAGTGCCCCACAGATCTAACATGAGCAGACAGATTTCCACCCGCCATCCCAACGTGTGACTCATACTGCCAACTGCAAAGAACACACTGCACTGGCAGTCTTGCCAACACCAGACTTGCCCATGCACCATTCCCTGCCTGTCAATGTGAAATTGTACACCATTATGTTCACAGTCATGCACCATGTGCTGTATATGTGTATTTCTTTCCCCATTCCTATGTGTCTCACATGGTTGGGTCAGGGTAGTTGTGGGCTCAACCTGTATTTGTTGTGAATTACAGTTTGCAATCTGTGGTACATATTTTCTGTAGTGGCACAGTTCGGATCAGCATCAAAATGTGTGGCTCCACACTACACCAGTTTAGTTGTTGATACAGGACCACCCTGCTATTCCCCCAGCGCCTGCCCAGATTATTTTTTCCTGCACCTTCGGGGCATCCTTACTGCATGATGGAGTGGTGGCAGCCTTTTGTGGATGTGTTGTTAATGTGCGGGATGGTGGTGCTACCGGCACATGTCCGGGTACTGTTGGTAACGGATGCTATGATTTGAGTGCTGTAAGATGCAGCACGCATGTGTTTGGGCAATGAGGGAAGGCAGTTGTAAGGTGTTACTGCAAGGGACACCATCATGATGTAATCCTTGGAATGGTATTGACTGACATCCTAGTCTCTGATGTCTTGGTTGTGTTGTTAGGGTTTATTTGACTATATGCAAGGGATGTTGAGATGACACAACCAGAGGCACAGTCATTAGACATGCCTTCCATCCTATGTGCTGCTTATGTACATGTAGGTATTTAACCCTGGTGATTGACATATATCCAGGTTGTGTATGTGTTGTGGTGCATTGCACTACCAAGGCATAGTTACATGTGAAGCATACATCTACATGGTGTTACTTGCTTCATGTGCAATGTGACCCTCTGCTCTCCTTTGACATGCATTGAGTGTGTCCTATGTGCCTCCCCCTTCTTGCACTTGACAATTTAGCGTTCATTTCCCCCATGCAACTTACCCTGCATTTGTGGTGTTTCCTGGTAGTCTGTGTTGTCCTCTCCTGCGATTCCAGTGACCAGTTCCTCCTGGATGACCGCTGCAACTATCCCCTCCATCTCGTCCAGGTCCTCTTGTGGTGCTGGACTACCACCTCCAGTTTGTAGTGCTGCCTTCCTGTTCCTTGCCATTTTTTCCTTTGTCCTTCGCTTGCAATCATGCCAGCGTTTCTTGTACTTGGTTACAGTCCTCCTCACCTCTGCCACACCGTTAATCTTGTCAACTATCTGCTGCCAGATTGCATCTCTCCTGCCAATTGGCAGTTTGGAGGTGACAAAGAGTGGATTTTGGTGCTCCGTCACCTCTCTCACAAGTATTTCATGCTCCTCTGCACTAAAACAACACTTTCTCTTTTTCTTCTCCTGGGACTTGTGTGTGTCCTCCTGGCTGGTTCCTGGTTGAATGGGGTCACCCTTGAGTCTCTCCTGGCTTTCTGGGTCCATTTTGCCTCTACTTTGCACTATTTTCTGCATTAGCATCTGAAGTTGACGCTAATGTGGCTAAAAATGATGCATATCTGTTTTGCAACAAATTTACGTGCCGTAAAACAGGTTAGAGTCATTTTTGCGGCATTAATGTCATTTTGCCTTATGACAAGCCGCAATGGTTAACATCAAAAAATTTGACTCTTATAAATTTTTAGCGCCATCTTGCGTCATCCTATAAATATGAAGCCCAGATCTGCCTAGCCATACTTTAGCTGGTGCTCATTGCTGCCGGTCCTGTATATTCACTTCAGGTGGTGGAGCACCTTGGCCCACTGCAGCCGCCTGGCCTCGGTCTGGTATCCAAGGATGACCTGGCCACCCATCTCAAGCATCATTGGCAGACAGTGGGATACCAGCCGCACAAATCAACCAAGCTCATCCTCTGACATCCTCGTCATCCTCCCCCTTCCTGACAGGTCGAATTATGGTCAAAGGTGACCCAAAATACATAGGGCCATATTTATACTTTTTGACGCACAACTGCGCCAATGCAGTTGTGCGTCAAAAATGTTAACGCCGGCTAACGCCATTCCAAAGCGCCATGCGGGCGCCTTATTTATGGAATGATGTTAGCCGGCGGAGCTGACTGGTGTGCGTCAAAAAAAATGACCCACACCAGGCAGCGCCGGCGTAGGGGAAAATGGAGCTTGGACGTCAAAAAATGGGGCAAGTCGGTCTGAGGCAAAAAATCTGCCTCAACCCGATTTGCGCAATTTTTTTTTACTCCCACCCTCCATTGACATGACTCCTGTCTTAGCAAAGACAGGAGTCATGCCCCCTTGCCCAATGGCCATGCCCAGGGGACTTCTGTCCCCTGGGCATGGTCATTGGGCATAGTGGCATGTAGGGGGGCACAAATCAGGCCCCCCTATGCCACAAAAAAAAAGAAAAAAATTACTTACCTGAACTTACCTTAAGTTCCCTGGGATGGGTCCCTCCATCCTTGGGTGTCCTCCTGGGGTGGGCAAGGGTGGCAGGGGGTGTCCCTGGGGGCATGGGAGGGCACCTCTGGGCTCCTTCTGAGCCCACAGGTCCCTTAACGCCTGCCCTGACCAGGCGCTAAAAAATGACGCAAAAGCGGCTGGGCGTCATTTTTTTTGACCCGCCCACTCCCGTGCGCCATTTTTGCACGGGAGTTTAAATAAGGCGCACATGCCTTGGAGTCATTTTTTAGACGGGAACGCCTACCTTGCATATCATTAACGCAAGGTAGGTGTCCACGCTAAAAAATGACGCTAACTCCAAGATCTTTGGCGCTAGACGGGTCTAACGCCAAAGTATAAATATGGAGTTAGCTTTGCGTCGGATTTGCGTAAAAAAAAACAACGCAATTCCGGCGCAAACAGAGTATAAATATGCCCCATAGAAAGAAAAAATAAATGGAAACTTAACCCCACTAACTTATCCCAACTATCTCAAATGAGTAACAACCCTGGGCAGACACCCCACAGTACAAATACAAATCTAGACAAAAACAACACAAAACCACAACTAATGGCGCAAAATGCACACAATATATAACAGGACACGACAGGAGGGACACCACAAACTTCAAGACACAAGCAAGACTCAACCACCAGCTAGCTCCAAAACACAACCACACAGTCACAAAAGCACAGACTGAAAAAGAAAGTGAAACTACACCCACTGTACATTGCTTGTAGACAGGATTTCCTATTACATCACTTCCTGTCCCCATGCGTCACGTTTTTCAGTTAAGTATATATAAATTTGACGCATTTAATATTTGTGTTGGGTTTTTTTAGACGCATAACCCACATGCGGCATTTACATTGACGCATGACAATTATGCGTCAATTTCACAGAAGGCAGCATTGAGAGGAGTGTGAAGGTAGAAATCACGCCAAAAAGGCCCTGTGTCATTTTCTTCACGATTGCGGATGTTTTAGACACATTTGCCTCATATTTTTTTACTCATTTCCTGATTGCGTGTTTTTTTGCATTGTCCTTAGATGCACCCTGAATCAACATACATAGGATATGGGCTGTGCTACAGTGTGGCATATTGGATTCATGCATCAATGTGTGTGTTACGGAGTCAGCAGCATGCAAATTGTTGGACGTCGTCCCTATATATGCATGTGTGACAACACTGCATCAACATATGTTTGGTCTTCAGTACAATGCAATAGTTCTGATTTTTGATTGTGTATTGTGTTTTTGTGTGTGATGTTGTCATACAGAGCATAATATTTAAAGCTACAGACACAGGCCAGGCATTGTTGATGATGGGTGAACCACTGCTACCTAGGAAATATGACACAACATGTGTCTCTGTATTTAAATTTGGAGTTTCTGGAGACCTGTGTGAAGCCTGCATATTTGTCTGAGATGTGTACATCTTTGGTACATAGTGTGTATGACACATTCTGCCTACATTCCACCCAGAATATGTATTGGGCACAAAGGTTTGACTAAACTTGTTGCATTTACCAATGGTTGTTGGTTTTGTGTGGTGGACCTGCATCCCTAGCTGCATACGTTCTCATCCATACTGATGTGCATTCCACAGACATGTCCGTGCAATATATGAGGTCATGTATACCCTGTGTCAAGATTGTGCCCCATGGCAGTGGCAAGACAGATTACCATGGATAGACTGCGCAGGCCCAAATTCTTCCATTGGTTGTTATACCTGGGCAAATCATGATGACCATAGTTACCAATGATGTCCCCCACTTGTCACACATGTTCCATGCAACCATTGCAACTCTCACACTGAGTTGTGACAGTGTTTATTTCCAACATGACTTAGGGCCAGATGTACGAAGCAGTTTTCAAGTTGCAATCTGCGAATCGGCCCATTTGCGACTTAAAAAAAGCTAGTTGGGATGTACAAAGCCCAAACTGCGATTCGGTAACTTGTTACTGATTAGCAGTTTGGTTTTTGCGATTCGGTATTAGGAAGGGCCGTGACAAGGGCATCCCTTCCTAATACCGAATCCAGATGGTATGTATGATTGTTTTGTGACCACGAATGTGGTCCCAAAACAATCGCAGTTAGCACCTGTTTCAAACTGGTGCTAACCCATTTGCAAACGGGAAGGGATCCCCATGGGACCCCTTCCTCTTTGTGAATGGTAGCAAAAATATTTTTTCAGAGCTGGCAGTGGTCCCACGGACCACTGCCTGCTCTGAAAAAATGAAAATAAATTTTTTCATTTTTCATTTTGAAATGCATCCCGTTTTCCTTTAAGGAAAACAGGCTGCATTTAAAAAAAAAAAACTGCTTTATTTAAAAGCAGTCACAGACATGGTGGACTGTTGTCTCCAGCAGGCCATCATCCCTGTAAGGGCGGCCATTCCCAATGGGGTCGCAAATTGAGACCTACCACATGAATATTCATGAGGTAGGTCATTTGCGACCCCATTGGGAATCCCAAACAGTGTCATTGACACTGTTGTACATCAGGTTTTGCGACTCAGCCCTATATTTCTATTTTTTAACATTCATTACCTCATGTGGGGGCCCCTTGCATACATCCTATTTGGACATGAGGTTGTTGTGTGTGATGAGCTATTGATTAACAAGTTGGCAACGTGGATGTACAACATATGTTGTGGTCCATGGATTGTGTCCTTCAGTTGGCACATACCAGTGATGAGGCTGTTAGTGATGTGTGTGATGGTGGCAGTACAATCTTACACATCACATATGATGTCGCAACAGTACTTGTCAGATTTGTATTTGTAACATGCTTCCTTAGGTTAGACTCACATTCCTATGGAATATGTAGTGGAGACTGAAGAGATAAAAGCAGGATTTGTTGTATATGTGAAGTGTTTGTTTACAAAATTAACAAGGTGAATTCAGTGGTTCTTAAAAGTAAAAGCAACCCTTTGTTGTCCCCTGCACCGGCGCCTAATATGCAGCCGTGCACCAACACTGCCAACCTTGCACCAGGGTGCTTGGCTAGCTGACCTGTGGAGGTGGATGTATCTGTGCAGGAGGGGACACCTTCCTTTACATATATTGTTTTGATGGACAATCGGCTCTTTCTGTGTGTGCAGCAGTATGCAGCATGCATAGGTGCCACATTCATATGAGGTCAAATCACAGTCTATTTCCTTAGTGCAACCTGCAAACGGCTCCCCTGGGGTGGTGTTTGATGTTGGCACTGACTCAGGTTTTGTGTGACACCTACATCTGAGTCAGCATCATCATGCTATGTATCTTGTGGTGACAGACCTTCAGCAACACACATTGCACACCCCTTCCACGCTAAGTGCTGCGTGGGAGGGTGCCTGATTTACAATGTGGCTTCAAGTCACAAAAGAGTGGTCATCCGCCAACTTGTACATACAGTGCAGGCCATGACATTGGCACTGGGGGGTTCTTACATAGGTCCTTTAGTGATCTTGGGTGGCAGCCGATGTTTGTACCAACCATCAGGTGTCCAAGGGTGTGTACCCCATTGTTTCAGGATGATCAACATTATCTGTCTTCCAATACATATATCAGCATTTATAATGTCAACACATGCACAGTCCAGCTACTTGGCAAATGTGTCCCTAGGCCAAGTGCATGTAAGGTCAGTGATGTCCTCTATACTCCTACTGGGGCCCGCTATGGCATCCGTGATCTGCACTGTCTAACAGTGACTCTGCCCCATGGTGGGCCATTTATTGTTTACGGTACAGACGTGATGGTGTTGTGGGTCAGTAAGTGGTGCATGTGAGGTGGCACTACAGTAGGTGTGGCGCCACTTCTCACAAATCTGACACATTGTATGTGATGGCTGTTGATGTTGTATTCCTATGTGTGTGACCCAATGCATCAGGCAGATGTATATGCACACTACAGGTAAGTCAGGTATGTGTTGATGATGATCAGGTGTAGTTGGTATTGGCACCAGTTGTCTGGCATTTGATGTTTGTTCTGGCAGAGACTGGCATGGCATGATTTAAGGGGTCTGTGCCTATTTGTGACTTACGTTACATGAGCTTGGTGTATGCCATTGACATTGCTGTGCTATTCTTTGTTTGGTGTACTCTGTGTGTGAAGTGTACGTTGTAGGCAACCTGTTGGCACTTGTAGTAGTTTGTGTCCATCTTCTGTTAGCAAAGTGTACATATCTGCACCTGTCCTTCACGTGGCGTGCAGGTCAAGTTGTGGGTGTGTTACATGCAAGTGGGTGTATATATTTGTGCTGTGCACCGATTGTGCTGTACTTCAGCATGGTGCATATGTGTTGTTACCTGCACATCTGTGTTACCCTGGCCATGTGTTTTTGGAGTGAAGTATGTCTTGTGTGTCCTACAGGGTTGGTGTGTTGTGTGTATATTGCTAGGTTTTTTTACTTACCCACAAGTAGGCCATTTCCATATTGGCCATCCTGGAAGTGTTTGTTGATCCTGCTGTGCCTGAATATGTAGGCGTCATGGACGCTCCCAGGGTACTTGGCCAAAATATTTGTAAATAGTCCCTGGTGGTCCACAATGGCCTGCACATTTATGGAATGTGTGTGTTTGCAATTCCTGTATAAATGCTCTGTTGCTGCAGGTGGAACAAGTCGGACATGGGTGCAGTCAATTGCACCGAGCATATGCGGAAAACCAGCAGATTGGTAGGACTCCTGTTTTATCTCATGCTGCATTTGCTGGGTGTTGGGGAAGCTGATGTGGTGGGGTGTCAGAGAGATAACTGCGTCTAACACCTTCGGCAGCAACACTGAGAAGGACAGCTGTGACACACCAGCAACCAGGGCACCCGTTGTCTGAAATGAGCCACTTGCCAGCAAGTGCAGGACAGCTAGCAGCTTTGTCACAGGTGGTACATTATGTGGGGTCTGCAGGCTAGCTGTGATCTGTGGATCAATGTGGTGCAGCAGGTGTAGTATGGCTTGCATGTCCCAATGATGTCTTGTTCCATGAGGCAAAGGAAGGTTGTCCTGTTTCGGAATATTCTCTCCTGCCTTCTGTGTTGCCTTTGTGAGCCCTGTGTGTTGGTTTGACCCAGGAGTTAAATTTTGATGCAAATCAGAGTTAATGTAATTTTTTGGGTCCACCTCCTGGTGAATAAATATAGCACTATGGGCTTAGAGTCATTTTTTGGACTGCAACGCCTACCTTGCATCTCATTGACACACAGTGGTTTCACACATCCAAAAAATGACGTTTACTCCTATATTTTTACGCTAGATGGGTCTAGATTCAAAATATGAAGATGGAGTTAAGTTTGCACTGAATTCGCATTAAAAAATGACACTAATTCAGTGCAAAGAAAGTATAACTATGGGCCTACGAGTTTCTCTCAGTATTCGTCATCTGAATTAATTGGACAAACATCCATTGATCACTCTAAGCCTCATGGCTTAGCCATTGTTAAATTCATTGAACTTACAGTGTTTGAGTGTATCTAGTCTTTCGACAAATGCATCATTTGTTTTGCCAACTCTTTGATGTTCTTGACTGAAAACATATTGTTCATAGTCGACATTTGGTACTGGATTATATTTGAGATTCAATGCAATCTTAATCTGACGGTATGTGACTTCTTCATCAGTTCTTGACATTTTTTTATGACTTCTTTCACACCATCACCACCAAGATTTTTTAGATATTTGATAATCTTCCTGTTATCAGTCTCTTCAATGGCATCAATGAAATCTACAAATTTGTCTATCCATGCAGTTCATCTATCGCCAATATTTTGCTTTTTGGTAGTGCTGACTGGTGGTGGTGGTTTGAGGCATGCGGCAGCACTGTAAACCAGTGTGGAACTTACTGACATCAAGAGCAGCGTGCTCCCTGACAGTGTTGAATGATCATGTTTGTGCAAACCCTGTTTGAAGTCTTATGAGTCACAGGTTTGTCTTTAATGTTAATGGGAATGGTATCTTTTTTTTAGTCTCCATCTTCAAATTTCACAGATCCAACTGTTGCCTTCAATTTTAATGCTCTTGGAAGACCTGTGAAGTTGTTCTGAGCCCCACCTGGTAGCATGAGCAACCGCTTGTGGTAGGGACAGCTCTGTAAGCACAGCCTGGAGTACTGCTCCTTGAACCACATCCGTGACCGCTGTGGCATGATGACTCTCTTTAGTTATCTATTTTATTATTTTTACACTTCAGTTTGCATTGTCTCACACCTGGTTGATCTCTGCCTTTAGCGTATTGAATGATCTTGGTCACAGATTCTTGACCATTGGTGTATAGACCTTTCAGTGAAGCTCTCTTTCCATTCACATGCTTCACACTGGCTGAAGTTGTGCTTTGACTCCACATACACTCTGCACTTCAACAAAGGCACACGTGGCATACACAAGCACTTTGCTTGGACCAAAGCAAACTCTTGAGGAAAGCATTTTCTTCTTTGGGTTACTTAATCCCTATCTCATCACCAGATATAGGTGGTCATTCTGACCTCGGCGGTAAAAGGCGCTTACCGCCGGTCAGAAGACCGCCATAACACCGCCGCGGTCGCGTTAAACCGCCGCGGTCATTCTGACCCGCAACTGGCAAACCGCCAAAAACCCGACATCAACAAAAGTCCGCCACAGCAACGGGCAGCGAAAAACTGGCGATGACCAAACCTCCACCGTCACGCCAACAGAAATACGCCCATGCCATTCCGACCCACAAATCCCTGCAGGAGTCTTTCAACCGCGGTATTCCATTGGCGGTACACACCGCCGCGGTCAAAATACACACACCTTTACAAAACACTACCACATTGGACAATTCAAAATACACACACCTGAGACACATACACACACCACTCCCACACACCCAATTAAATATAAAACACACACCCACATCACCCACAAACCCTTACGACCACAATTGCGACTGAAGTACAGAGAGAGACAGCACAGCATAGAGTAGACCATCACACAGAGGCAAATCACAACATCACCCACACAATTTCCACGCACAAAACACCATACACCACCACACTCACCACACTCTACAGCACATACACCACACCTCACCTCATCCACACCACCCCATGGCACCCCAAAGACACCCCAGGTTCTCTGACGCCGAACTCAGGGTCATGGTGGAGGAAATAGTTCGGGTAGAGCCCCAGCTCTTCGGGGCACAGGTGCAGCACACCACCATTGCCAGGAAGATGGAGCTATGGAGCAGAATAGTGGACAGGGTCAACGCTGTGGGACAGCATCCACGAAATCGGGACGACATCAGGAAGCGGTGGAACGACCTACGGGGGAAGGTGCGTTCCATGGTATCAAGGCACAACATCGTGGTACAGCGGACTGGCGGCGGACCCCCACCTACTCCCCCAGAATTCACAGCATGGGAGGAGGACGTCTTGCACATCCTGCATCCTGAGGGCCTCGCAGGAGAAGGCGGAGGAATGGACTCTGGTAAGTCAAATCTTCCCTACTTCATTCCCCCCACCCCACCTGCATGCCAAATCATACCCCCACCCTCACCCCCACCCCCATCACACCAACTCCTTGCAAATGGCTCACCATCACAACCCACCCATCCCAAAACCTAGCGCTGCATGCCTCCCCAAAGCATGGACACCCATCACCAAAGCATGCCTACTGCACATACCCATCTCCCCCACAAACCACCGTCACAAAAGCCCCTACAAGGGAATGCCAGCACTGGGGTACACGGCCACCCACCCATTACACGAAATGGCACACACAGAAGCAATAACCATACTCTAATACCCCTGCAGGACCCGAACGCCACCACACCGCCCAGGAGGGTCCAGAGATGTCCATCCCACCCCCAGAAGAGGCCCCCAGTGATGACAGCAGCTCTGTCTCCCTGGACCTAGATGACCAGCCCGGCCCATCGGGGACCTCGGGACAGTCGGTTCCCCACAGACAGCCACAGGCTACAGAAGACCTAACCCCCTCTGGTAACACCAGCACAGCTCCCACCCAGCGGGCCCATGCCTCTGTCTCCAGGACACGTCAATTAGCGGTGTGTCCACCACTACAGGGCACCCAGGTTGACCCACCACCCCAACAACAACAGGGACCTGGGGGCAGTGGTAGTGGGCACACGGTCCAGGGGACAGAGGCCCAGGGAAACAGGGGAACTGGGAGGGCTGTTGTGCGACAGGGGGGGGACAGGCCCAGGGAACCGACTCTCCAAGAGGCCCTCTCCTCCATCATGGGAGCATACCACCACTCCCAGGAGACGATGGCTACGGTACTGGCCAGGTTCCAGGAGATCCAGGTACTGCAGGAGGAACAGTACATGGGGTTCAGAGAGGAACTGAGAAACATTAGTTCCGTAATGGGGACCATCGTCGTGGCCCTGAACCAGATAGTCACCACACTGCGGGACCATGTGGCACCACAAAGGGCCCCTGTCACTAGCATGGACCAGGAACAGCCTACCACCTCCGCCGGCGCTAGTGGACAGGAGGCCCCCACACAACGACAGGCCACCAGAACCCCACCTCCTGCAGAAGAAGGACCACCCCGCAAGCGGTACCTGAGATCTCACAAGAAGACAGAGTAGGATGCCAAGACCCCCGCCAGCAAACGATACCCCCTGATTTCATCCCACTGTCCCACATTGTCACCCTGTCCAAACTTAAACTGCCCCTGCTCCATCCTTCCACAGGCATATGGACAATGCACCTGTGAGACTGAAAACTGGACTCTGCCATGGACATTACTCCACCATCACCCATCACCGTTTTACAATCATGTCCCTAAATTTAGCACTTTAATAAAATCACTTATTGCACTTAAAAAATCTGGAGTCGGCTTTTATTTTGAACAAATGTATTAGACATAACGTTGCCAAAATGTTCAGTTACATTGTGATGACAACATACCACTGTCACACAGCTGTAGTCCATGGGCAAACAAAGCAGAGGTCATGCAGTGGGGCCCACAGCTCTGAAAACGGAAGGGAAAGTCACAACTCAGTTAACAGGAACTGGGGGGAAACACAGACAGTAGAGAGGCAGGAGACTTTAAGTAAATGTAAAATGGCAGGGTTGATTCGTACCTGTGTGCTACTGAAAATACTGTTGTATCACTGTGTCCCTGTTGTCTGTGTCGTCCCCGTCGTCTTCCTCCTCTTCACTCTTCACAGGCTCCACAGCTGCTACAACACCACCATCTGGACCATCCTCCTGCAGGAAAGGCACCTGGCGTCGCAAAGCCAGGTTGTGAAGCATACAGCAGGCCACGATAATCTGGCACACCTTCTTTGGTGAGTACATTAGGGATCCACCTGTCATATGCAGGCACCTAAACCTGGCCTTCAGGAGGCCGAAGGTCCGCTCGATCACCCTCCTAGTACGCCCACGGGCCTCATTGTACCGTTCCTCTGCCCTTATCCTGGGATTCCTCACTGGGGTCAGTAGCCACGACAGGTTGGGGTAACCAGAGTCACCAATTAGCCACACACGGTGTCTCTGTAGCTGTTCCATCACATAAGGGATGCTGCTATATCGCATGATGTACGCGTCATGCACTGACCCAGGGAACTTGGCATTTACATGGGAGATGTACTGGTCAGCCAAACAGACCACCTGGACATTCATCGAATGATAACTTTTTCTGTTCCTGTACACCTGCTCACTTTCACTGGGGGGAACCAAAGCCACATGGGTCCCATCAATGGCACCAATGATGTTGGGGATATGGCCAAGGGCATAGAAATCACCCTTCACTGTAGCCAAATCGCCCACCTCAGGGAAAACAATGTAGCTCCGCATGTATTTCATCAGGGCAGACAACACTCTGGACAAAACCTTAGAAAACATAGGCTGAGACATCCCTGATGATATGGCCACTGTTGTTTGGAATGATCCACTTGTCAAAAAATGGAGTACTAACAGAACCTGCACCAGAGGGGGAATCCCTGTGGGTTGGCGAATGGGGGACATCAGGTCTGGCTCCAGCTGGGCACACAGTTCCTGTATAGTGGCTCGGTCAAGTCTGTATGTCAGTATGACATGTCTTTCTTCCATTGTCGACAGGTCCACCAGCGGTCTGTACACGGGAACATTCCTCCATCTCCTCGCAAGTCCCTGCGGACGGTGCCTAGGAAGGACAACATGGAGCACAGAGTCAAGCAACCCACAGGTACGAAACCACAGCTTGCACAGAACACGATTCGCTATGCATTGAATGGCTTGTATGAGTGGCAATGCAAGGCCTAGGCCTGTGTGACGCAGTACAAATTAAGCCATGTGGGCCCTTGAAATGGCGGCTGCCTGACCTGTGAAGTGTGACAATGGGATGTGAGGTCAATGTGCTGGCGTGGCACACCGTGGCGGTAGGCGGTCGAAGACCGCGGCGCAAAGCAGCATTGGTTAACATTGAACCCTATGGGTCTCAGGAGCCAATGACGATGTGCGCCGGCGGTCGCGGTACGCACCGCCGCGGTACGCACCGCCGCGGGCGTGACCACCATCTTCTATCTGCTTAATCACTCGAGACCTGATCATCCACAGGAGAGGACCTATTCTGCAAGTGCTGCTGTGACCTCGGTCTGGAAGATACAATGGCTGCTGCGACTGGGGAAAGGGCCCCTGCCTTCACATCTGAGGAATTGGAGAAACTTGTTGATGGGGTCCTCCCCCAGTATGCGCTACTCTACGGTCCTCCAGACCAACAGGTAAGTACACTGGGACCATGCTTTGTGGGCAATGCCTGTGTTGAGTGGGGTGGATGAAAGATGGTGGGGAGGGGAGCGAATGAGGCATGCATCGCACGACAGATGAGAGCATGTGCCAATTTGGCAAGGTTGGGGAGGGGGGGCCACTCACATCGACCATGCAGAAAATGATGATATTTATTTTCCCACCCTGTCCATGTCACATAGGTCAGCGCCCATCAGAAGATCGACATTTGGCGTGCCATCGCCAAGGATGTCTGGACCCTGGGGGTCCACAACAGACGGGACACCCACTGCCGCAAGAGGTGGGAGGACATCCGCCGCTAGAGCAGGAAGACCGCGGAGGCTCTGCTGGGGATGGCCTCCCAACGTAGGAGGGGTGGCTCCCGTCAATTGACCCCCTGATGTCCCGGATCCTGGCGGTGGCCTAGCCCGATTTGGATGGGTGCGTGAGGACATCACAGCAGACACAAGGGGGTGAGTACCAGCACATTCTGCTATGCTAGCGCACAGTGGAGGTGTCTGTGTGAGGGAGGAGGGCTGTGGGTATCTCTAGGCCAGGGTGACTTCTGTAGGCTGGTCCCCTCCATAAGGCATGGCCCTGTGCCCCCGCCCCCCACCTCTGTAGGGTGCTAAGTACAGCTATCCATGGCCCTGGGTCACCTATGTGTGCAGTTGTCGTCCATAGGCTTGTAGGCCAAGTCACAATAATTGAGTAGTGTACACCGAGTGCGCGGCGTAGTGCAGGGGGCTTCTGTGTCTGTCCTCTCCGCCAACGGTGTCGCCAATGCATGCACTCAACAGGTCATTTTTTCTCCCCCCCTTTTTTGTGGTCTTCCTGTTCATGTGTGCATTAGCATCATCAGGCGGAGGAGAAGTGGCATCGGAGCACGAGGGAGCTGCATCTCACATGGCCCCGGAGGGCCATGCAACCGACTCCGAGTTCACCAGTGAGACGGAGGGCGAGGGGAGCTCCACAACGGGGACCCGTGGAGACGTCAGCGACACAGACACGTCCTCGGAAGGGAGCTCCCTTGTGGTGGCGGCAACATCCGTGCCCACCGCTACAACAGGTACAGCCGCCACCCCGCGCACCAGCTCTGCCCTCCAAGCAGCCCCTCAGCGTTCGCCCTGTGCCCGCTCGGCCAGGAAGGCTGGCATCTCCTTCGCCCCAGGCACCTCAGGCCCTGCCCCAGTTACCCCTGCTGCCCTCAGTGAGGAGATCATTGACCTCCTCCAGACGCTCATTGTTGGGCAGTCTACCCTTTTGAATGCCATCCAGGGTGTAGAAAGGGAGGTGCACCGGAGCAATGCATACCTGGAGGGCATTCATTCGGGTCAGGCTGCCCATCAGCGATCGTTCAACGCTCTGGCCTCAGCACTGACGGCAGCCATTGTCCCTGTCTCCTGCCTCTCCCCTCCAATTTCCTCATCCCAGTCCCACTCCCCTGTTCCTCTGCCTATCCCAGCCACACCTACAGACCAGCCTGCACACACATCAACACCCAAGGGCAGCTCATCCAGACACAAGCACCACAGATCACACAAGCATTCACACATGCAACATCCACATGCAGACATGCCAACAGCCACTGCTTCCTCTGTGTCCCCCTCCTCCTCGTCTCCCTCCTCCCTCCCTGTGATGTCTCCACTCACACCTGCATGCACACCACCATCAGCCAGTACGTCCATCACCAGCACACCCACCAGAACACTCCGCACACGTGCAGTCACCACCCCCACTGCCATTTACACGTCCCCTGTGTCCTCTCCCAGTGTGTCTATCACCCCCTCTTCCAAACCACACAAACGCAGGCAGCCACCCAACAGCCATCCACCTCACAACAGCCTCCGTCACAAGCACCTGCACCCAAAGACAGCACACTTGACTCTCCTACAACCACATCCTCTTCCTCCACTCCCATACCCACTGCACCTACCCTTCCCACTGCTCCTAAAAAGTTTTTCCTCTCCAAAATTAACCTCTTTGCATCACCTGACCCACCCCCTCCATCTCGTAAGAGTCCAAACAGCACCTCAGGCATCACAAGCCTTGCACCTACAAGGACCATAGTCCAGGGCTATTGGAGTCCACCAGCTTCTAGGGCAGCAACATCGGCCAGCAGCAAGGGGACAGCCAGCCCACCCCCTGGGAAAAAAACTAAAAAAGGGAGGGGCCGGCGCAAGAGGCCAGAGACGGCAGCCCCCAAAGGCACTACCCTGGCACCGTCACCTGGCACATCCACAAAGGGAGGCAAGGGCCCCAGAGAATTGGCGAAGGAGGGCAAGGGCAGCAGGGCGGACATTTCCGGCAGCAGGCGAGCTGCCCAGGAGGGCCCCACCAGCCCCATTTCGGGTGTGAAGGAGGACACCCACGGGCCCAGGACTCCAGCACAGGAGGGCCCCGCAAGCGAAAGGTTGGATGGTGACTGAGCGGAACATATTGGCCCGATGTGGTTCCCTGGGAACACATGTCAAGCACCGCTGAACAGGGCACCGCCACCGCCGAACAGGGCCCCGCCGTGACAAGCACCGCCGAATAGGGCCCCGCCGTGACAAGCACCGCCGAACAGGGCCCCGCCGTGACAAGCACCGCTGAACAGGGCCCCGCCGTGACAAGCACCGCTGAACAGGGCCCTTCCTGTCAAGCACTGCTCCGCTGGGCCCTTCCTGTCAAGCACCGCTCCGCTGGGCCCTTCATCTCAAGCACCGCTCCGCTGGGCCCTTCATCTCAAGCACCGCTCCGCTGGGCCCTTCCTGTCAAGCACCGCTCCGCTGGGCCCTTCCTCTCAAGCACCGCTCCGCTGGGCCCTTCATCTCAAGCACCGCTCCACTGGGCCCTTCCTGTCAAGCACCGCTCCGCTGGGCCCTTCCTGTCAAGCACCGCTCCGCTGGGCTCTGGCGTCGTGGACTCAACTGGCTGAGGTGCCCCCCTTCCCTTCCCCCTGAGGTGCCTGTAGTTTTACTATCTGATGCCCCTGCAGTGTTCTCTCCAATGGAATCGGGTCTCGTGTGTGGGCTTTGCCCATGTGTTTAGGCCCATTGGCCCACGAACAATGGATGATAGCAATATGGCCCGGACTTTTGACCTATGTATATATTGTTCATGATGTAATATATTTTATTTATATATTTCATATTTCACTTAACTTCAATTATGCTATAATATACTTCATTTTTAATGATCATTTTATTTTGTCTTTGCATTCTTCCGGGGGGGTTAGGGGGTGTCACTCTGACTTGTTGCTCTGCATTGATGTGTGTGTGGTAGTGGGTGAGGGTGGGGGTGGGTGTGTGGCGTATGTGTGTCCCCGTAATTTTTTGCCTCCCCCCTCCCCTGTGTCGTAGGTGCAGTACTCACCGTTGTCTTCTGCGCTGGCGTTCGTGCTCCTGGTAGAGGAGCAGGTAGACAATAGCTGGTAGGATGTGTAGTTCGGGTTCCATGCTGTCCAGATTCCTCGTGGAGTGTGTAGAGGTGAGCGTTTTCCCGTTCGAAGTCTGTTTCCGCCGTGTTTTTATCGGTGGGGCTCCCGCCCCGGAAAAGTTGGCGGATTGGTGAGTTGTGATAGGGTGGGTGGTACATTGTCTGCCGCCTGTCTGTTGGCGGTGACCGCCGCGCTGCTTGTCTGTACCGCCGTGGCGGTCGGAGTGTTAAAGTGGCGGGCTGTGTTGGCGGTTCCCGCCAGGGTCGGAATTCCATTTTTTTGGCCGCCTGCCTGTTTGCGGGTTGGCCGCCGCTTTTACACCGACCACCAGGGTTGGAATGACCCCCATAGCGTCTTCCCCAGCTGGGTACCTGCTGAATAACTAGGCCACACATGGAGCTGTAAATCACACCTCTTTATTCCTCTGCATGTACCTGTGAACTCCAACATTCTCAACCAAGCATTTGATGTAGTCTGAATTTTAGTAGAGACCCTCTGGTCACAAAAGCCATCAGTATGTGAATATTTATACCTTATGTTATTCAAATCACTAATGGATAGAACATAGAAGCTATATTGACACACAATTTAAATATGCAACTTGTTTACAATGCAGAGTTCAACTTAGGTGGTTTTTTAATGTAATCACGTTAAAAGGATTAAACTGGTATTATAATGTAAATTAGGCTCTAGACTAACAGAATATATTGAAAAATATTGAATTTCACATGATTAATGAAGTACACATGCGTGCAAAAATGAAAGAAATGTACTTCTCTGTTATACCTATCGAAACGCATTGACTAAGCTTTCCCATTCAAAATTAAATGTATTCTGCATATTAATGAAGCATTAATAATATTGAATTCATTAGTTTCCATATGAAAGTGTGTTTATTAAAATGTATTAATTGAATGTATTGTTGTAATTTTCTGGTGTTAGCATAAGTGAGGCCTGTTGAAGTTTGCATTTCGTGACTGTGTAGGAAACGCTGATTGGTTCCCTGAAATGGTTTTCTTTCAGATTTCCTTCCCATGAGAAGACTAGATTTTGGTAATAGGCCCTATTATTTAGTCAAAGAGAGAATGTATCTTATTGTCCTTGAGAAGGGAACATAGTGGAACATGGACTGCCATTGTATACAATTGTTCCAAACTTATTTGGAGTCACACAGAAGGAAGCTGTTCCCATGACACATTTTGGAAAGAATATGAATGTTGCAGATTGAAGTCGTGTGATCCATTTCTATAGGATTATGCCCCTTCAAAGTAAATTGGACTTCTACCATTGGTGAATCAGAATGCTTTATGAAGTTTAATATACTGCTGATTAGTTGGACGCTTGGTTGCTGTGCCACTGGATTCAAGCTAGCCTAGCTGATGAGGAGTGGTACCCTGAAACTGGTCCCAGGAGGCTTGTTTCCGGACCAGGGAGGACCTGGCTTGGCACAAACTGTGGTGATGTGGCAAGCAAAATAACAATGGAACAAACTCAGATCTGTGACTGGGGGTGAGTGTTTAAAAAGTCCATCATTTTATTTTGTGGTGATGTTAGTGGCTAGGGTATGCCCAGACGTGGGTCCCTTGCTTACTGCACCACTGAATTCAAGCTAGCCTAGCTGATGAGGGTGATATCCGAAACCGGTCCCAGGGGACTTGTTTCCAGTCTAGGGAGGTCTTGGCTTTGCAGTTCGTGCTGGACTGTTCCCCAGGGGAGCAGAGTCAAGACAGATTGCATATGGCAGGGTCCAAATTAGGATGATGTGGCTAGCAAAATAACAATGGACTAAATACAGATCTGTGACTGGGGGTGAGTGTTTGAAAAGTATCAAACCTCTGTCCATCATTTTATTTTGTGGTATTAGTTGGACTTTAGTCAGTTTTCTTGTCGTTTTTCCAGATCTTTGCTGAAGAAGAATCCCCTCATGCTGTGCCTCTTGGAGAGGTATTTTCCTGTCTACCTTGGTCCTTTGAGATGCCCCCTTTGAAATTCATAAACCTTTTCCAATCCCCTTTCAGAAGACTCTTGATTGAGCTTCGAACATGCTGATGCTTTTCACTTTTTACCTACCCTTTGTCCACCTTAGCTAATAGCCTGCAGAGTTATTTTTTCCCAAATTATTTTTGCCCTATTTGTACTGTTTGCATTTTGCCCGCATGTGTTTCATCCAACACATGTATTTCCCGTATTTGGTTAGTTGTAGGGTTTGCTCTGTGCCTAGCTAAAATTAGGACTCTGCTGAATTTGAATTGACTGATGTTTGCTAATCTGGATCACTCATATTTTCTGCATCACATATATTCTTGCTCATGATACGTATTGTTCTTCTTGAATGCTTAATTTTGTTAATGTTAGTCCACCTGAAATTACTTTGTTGCCTTGGGCAAACCTTGGTGATTATGTATCTCTATAACTTGATCTTGAGAATTGTGTACATGACTTTGAGCTTGAGTTTGTAATAAATCCCCTAACTTTATTTTCCGACGAAAGTTTTTCATCTGTGGCTACATTGGTCATGGTGTGTAAATTAATAGGGTTTATATTGAAATTGTGTTAGTGGTTCCTTCACGCCACTTACTGGGTCCAAAGGGCATTGATTCTTGTGAAGGATGCAAATGCTCCAGCAGTTATGGTAGCTGAGTTATATGGTTTGTCCCACAAGAGCAGAGAACCATTTATGTGTAGAGTTTGGGAAATAGGATTGTCCCCATGCGATTGTCCAGTTTAAAAATTGCCCACCCTGAATTCTGTCCAATGGGCCGTTCCGAAGATTGATGAGGTTCCAGCGTTGTGCCTGCAAGTGACGAATGTGTGAGTATTATTAGGGTTATGAGCATGCATTGCTTTTGCCCTGAAGGTTGTGGTGAAGTGTTTTGCGGAGTCATCATACTCAAAGTAACTGTGGCGCATTTTGCAAAAAAAAATCCGTAGTAGTTGTTGTTGATGGGGTTGTTGTGCCTATGGTCCCGGGTTAACGAGGAAGTGTGGAGGACACAGTTAATTTATTGACTACAGTGAGGTACTTCTCATGAGAGGTCGTTGACAGTGCCAACAGATTTACCTTGAGTGAGTGTGAGTTATTGGTTGGTATTAAATGAATCCTGAGTGCACATGGAGGATCTGTATCAACCGGAGTGAGAATTGCTGGTCAAGTTTCATTCGTGTAATTGTGAAAGCTACAGTCAGAAAAGTGTACGCCTGTACAGCTATGGAGCGTTTGAGTTTTAACCCATAGTGTGCAGACAGGTTGTTGTTTTTTTCTTGCAATATTTTATATTAAATTATATGAGCGATTGTATGAGAAAAAATTACGAAGCAACTGCAGCTGTTGAAAGGAGTGTGTGTGACATCATTCTGTGCCACGCTGGTATAGGTCAGTTGGTGTGAAGATGCGCGAAGAGACTTCAACATCAAGTTTTCGAGTTTTCACAGTGACACTAGAGTGGATTTCTTAGATGTTACCCTGTATACTGATCATGACAAAATATGTTCTAAAATATATAGGAAAGCCACAGCTTGTAACTCTACACTACATGCCATCAGTTCCCATCCCCAATCACAGATTAAGGCTATCCCTTATGGAGAAGCTACCAGAATAAGACGCGACTGCAGTCAAGAGGAGATATTTGCAAGAGAGCTACCGGAAATGGAACAGCACTTCATAACACGGGGTTATTCCAAAAAACTCCTGAAAGAGACTAACACGAGAATCAGAAAGACAAACCGACAGACTCTCCTCACTGCCCCCACTAGAGGTAAACGCAAGGAACGCAAGAACTTGTCTCCTATCATCCCCTACAGCACCCTCAGCCCTCAGATCCACCAGATTCTCCAAAAGAATTGGTTCTATCTATTACCAAACAATACTATGAAAAAAGGGATCACTGATAAACCCAGTATCATACATAGCAGTTCACATCCCCATGTTTCCGATTGGGAAGCTAGTTTATACCTGTCTATGTGCGCAGTATCTCCGTTTTATTTATTTATTTTTACTGATTCCTGACAAGTGATATCTTTGTACTTATTACGTCTCCTCTAGATGTGGGGTTTTTGTTGTTATGCCCTTTGTCTTGTATGACCACTGTTTAACTATATAGTACACCTACATGGTTCACATTTTACTACTTGCTTATCCTGTGCTTATGCCGTGTCACTCTGTCACAGCTCTTAAACTTTACCTGCTCCCATCTCCTTATTATATTCAGTCTTTTTACATCTGGGCTTATCATGGCCGTTGCCACCATTTGTTTAATTTAACATCACAGGATTTGGCATCTATGATCAGAGACTTATGTTGGTCTCGAACTGGTGAACTTCTAACATTTTTTGAACTTCTGACTATACTCATCCTTCGGGTATGTCTTATTTTTTATTTTTACATTCTTTTTCCTATGTTTTAGTGTATTATTTTTTGTTTCACCTCTTCTTTATTTTTGTAGGAGGTCCTCACTTGAGGTTGTTTATAGATTGCCTACCTTTACTCATTCCTTACTTCACCCTGTGGTGGCTGCACAGTGTGGTTTTGGCGTTGGGTCTAACGAATCAGGACTTGTTCAACTTCTGCCTCCTTACACATGTGGTTGTATACACCCAGTATTTATTGCATTCTAGCACACATGGTACACTATTATGAGTTTGCCTGGCACGGTTTGGACTTGGTAATCCACAAATGGTAGATTCCCTGTTTATCGTCCAGTGACTTGATTGTATTCCTCTCTTGTTTGTCCACTTCTACAGCCTTGAGAAAGTCTTGTTGACAAAAACATGTGTTGGCTGTTATATCTCTGGATTCATGATGCATTGGATGAATAAAATCTTTACATACACTTACGTGTGGTCTGAACTGTGATTGCCACAACACAACAAGGAATGGACCTAAATGGCTATTGATGAGTGCCTTGGTACAACAATATTTGACTTCTACGTGTTGATTGTTCCTCCAACCGACACAACTGCACCCAAGGTGGTTGGGTGCCTTCCAGTTTGGCACCATCTGCAGCACCATCTGCGACATATGGACAATGTTTTCTCCAATATAGTATACTTACACTTAGGAAGTGCGAACCTGTATGCATAGCCACCCCTTCTTTTTGTCTTTGAAGATGCTGGGGTATTGGTGGACAGTGCTGAGTTGCTATTGGTTGAGAACATCGAGAGCATGCGATTGTGGGACTGAAGTTTCTTTCTGATTCGATCGAAAGGTTATTGTAATTGTTAGGAATTGACAGAAAATGAAGTTTTTCAAGGCATTTAAAAGGAGATGTATTTATTCTAGTTAGAAAAGTTATAGAAACACCACCAGAAGGAACACCAGGTTATATTGTGTAATCTGTTAGAGGTCTTATACATGTACTTGGTTTGAACAATTGTGCAAGGTTACTGAGAAAGTGTCATAGTTGGACTCTTGCTCCTTAGCGAGACTGCTGGTTTAGAGATAACAGCATTTTTGTTTGTAGGTGACTGAATCACTCATAAACAACAATTTATTACTTTCGGCTCAACCCTCTCGGCTCACAAGCAGTACCTCATCAAAACTTAGGCAGCAACAGTGATTTCTCGCAGCCTTATGCATGGACCCTAAATTAGACCTCTCAGAGAAGTCATGGTGGAATGGAAGTTATCCTTTTCTCTCATTAGCAACAAGTCTCATACACACATAAGCAATGAAGGAGATACAGGTGGGTTTTCAATATATTTATTGAAAAGACTGCAATCTACGATAAAATCCATGTGCTGCAATGATTAGGATAATGAACATTATTAGGAGCAGAATTGTGAAGATGAGAGTCGTAAATATAAAAAACCCTACCACACAGGTGCTTTAGCTTTTCCCCGTTGTGGAACATTTAGTTTGAGAATTTTAGACAATTTGAGGGGAATAATGTTCAAAATGAAACTGCCTCATAGGTCTGTACAGTTCAAAGCCTGTGTATTTGGGAACTCATTGCCCATAAAAGAATGTCAGCCAAATTCGAGAATAGAATGCAGAAAGCAATAAAGGCACATTTTTAAAAGCCAGATGGGATGCAGAGCAGAAAATGTCGAGAGCAGATATAGTAGATGGAGTTAGAATAGTTCCAGCTATTTCAAATGAAGAACGTTAAAGCACTAATCCCAAAACAAGAAAGAAACAAACTGACAAGACAGAACAGACAGCAGAGGCTGAGAATAAAAAGAAAGTAACATAGGCCAGTGATTCAGATTACAAATTCATAAATCAGCTTTTGATGAATTGTTCGCCTTCGTATCATTCAGTTGAGGTAGGAGCAAGAAGTGAAGCAATATCCGCTGTAACCCGAATGTGTCAACTGCTTCAGATGCACAGACCCCAAATCAGGTAGTGTCAGGAATACCTGGAAAGTCAGTGACCCAAGTTCCTGTAGTTTTTCCACCAGTTTAGACTGTTCTGACTGTTAACAAAGTTCAGTCTGTACCAGGTCCAGTTGTAAATCAATTTGTTCCAGATTCTAATGTGAGTCAGACGGTGAAGTCACCTTATGTGAATCAACCTGTGCAAAACTGTACCATAAAATAGCTGATGCCAATATTTAGTCCAGTTCAGTCAATGCCAAAAGTTACCCCAAGTGAAACAGGACAAAGTTTCAGTACTGTTTTGACAGGAGAAAAGTGCCAGAATGACAAATGTTATGGGACCCGATGCATTAACAGTTCCAGTGACTATCGGTCCAGTTGTTCCCTTCTATGCATCCAGTGCATCTGACAGTAATGCCCATTCAATAAATGTTCCAGCTGTTCCTGAAACACCAGCTGCTGGAATATCACCAATTGGTATGTAGAGGTCAGTTTATGCAAACAATTCAGAGACGGAGAGAACAACTTCTCTTGTTCCACCTTTGACCCCCTACTACTGTAAAATCTAACCCGATGTTAAATCAAGCAAGACTTATTCCTGATGCAAGGTTTCCACAGGAAACCACACTTCATATCATGCCCAGACCTGATCAGATCCCAAATGTACATTGCAGCACTATGCAAGCAGAAGTATCTCAGAGAAATAATGTTAATTTGCAAGGTTTCACAGCCCAACAGTTCACTGATTGGTCAAACAATTTGAGTTCTCAAGGTACAACTGGTTTGACAAATTCCAATGTCAGGACAGAAGAAACACCCAAGAGAGATTAGTGAATGTGCCCACATTGAAACTAGAATTAAATGCAATGGTTTTAGGAACATTGGACACAACTAAATTGGAAACTTACACTGAAGATGAACCAAGGTTCATGTGCAAAGATGTTACCCAATGAGCAGGACAGGAGTATGAGAGATTAGCTGAATTGGCCGAGAAATATGATGTGGCTTTAGAGAAATCAAAACCCTTAAAGAGAAGTTATAGATCAGAGTTCAGTTCAAAAGACATAGCTAACATGAGTTTTCCCGGAATGAAATTGCACATTAAGCAATTGATTACTGACATACAGACATGGGGAGCTTTAGATATTGGGCACCATTCGAAGACAACTGCATTTGTGCCTTCACTGAGCTGAGAGAAAGCCTATGCTGAGCCCCAGCTCTGAGACTGCCCGATTATAAAAAAAGTTTTTCTTTGTTTTGCTGTGAGAGGGATGGACGTGCTCTCTTGGTTTTGGCACAGCTGCAAGGAAATGTGAACAAGCCTGTGGCTTGTCATTCTTCTACACTTGATTCTGTAGCATCAGCGCTGCCTGGTTGTTTAAAGGTTGTTGCTGCTCTTAGCGTCAGCATCGAGCAGAAGGACGGCATTGTTATAGGACACTCACTGAACATTTTTCTTCCCCATTCAGTAGAAATTTGGTTGACCCATATCAAAACCCAGTATCTTACAAGTGACGTTTAACCAATTATGAGCATGTTATACTTTCTTCTTCTAATGTAAATATCAGGAGATGCGCTGTCTTGTACCCAGTTACCCTCATTCAGTCATGTTGAAAATCAAAGTGACCACGAGGATGAGGTTGAGCATGACGGTCTCGATATGACTGACTTGTGCATCAAACCTGACATTCAAGACATCCCCTTAGTTGAAAATGTTTGTCGATGGCTCCTGTTGAAGAGATAAAGATGGTACCCTGAGAGCAGGTTATGCAGTCTGCACAGTGTCAGGTGTGATAGAAGCTTCCTGGCTCCAATGAGTCTTTTTAGCCCAAGTAGACAAATTGGTCGCATGCTTTGTTTCTGAAAGTGACAATTTTCCCTGATAGTATGCATTTGGTGCCATTCATGATTTCTGACAGTTGTTGACCCAGACAGGTTTTATGACCTCTTCTGGTTCCCAGTCCAAAAAGGATGACATGATTTACAATCTGTTGAATGCATTACAGTTGCCTGCAAAAATTGCCATTGTAAAATGCATGGCGCACAGAAACTCTACTGATTATGTAACCTTAGGAAATACCTATACAGGCAAAGTTGCCCGATATTGCGCCCTTAGTTGCACCTCCTTCAGTAGAGAATGGGTCAGTGATGTACAAGATGAGACAAGTAAAAGTTTCCTACTGACTGCTGTTGATACATGGGAAGAATTTAAAAGATTCAAGGAAGAAGTGACAAAGGAAGAACAACAAACGTTGCGTCAGAGCAGGGTGTGTTAAGAGAAATAAAGATGACGTTTGGGTTTCAAGTGATGGAAGAGCAGTGTTACTACATAGTTTATTGTTTCCACTAGCTAGACATTATCATAGAAAGGCACTCATAGGTAGCGATGCAATAATCAGAACATTTAGGCAAACATGGTTTAATCCTAGATTTAGAGTGATTGCAGAAGCCACAGGTCACAGATGTGCCACATGTCTACAGGTGCACGTAGGAAAATGCACAATTGTTAGCCTGAGTCACATTGGTAGATCAGGAGGACCATTTAACAGAATGAGCTGGATTTTATTGAGCTGCCAGTATGCAATGGGCTGAGATATGTCAGTCATTGTATGCATTTTCTCACACTGAGTCGAAGCTTATTCCACCAGGAGAAATGCTAGTCACACAGTAGCAAAGCTGTTACTTAGAGAGCTGATTCTTCTTTTCAGCTTTCCGACTTCTCTAGAATCAGACCAATGCACTTATTTCAACAGTGAGGTTCTAAAAATGTTGTGTGAGGCGTAACAAGTTGAGCAATGGCTTCAGGACTAGTAGAGCAGAATAATGAAACTTTGAAGTCCAGATTGGCCACAGTATGTGCATCCACAACACTGAAATGAATTAATTAACATGACAACAGAAAACCTTGCTATATGGCCTCACATTCCCATTAGTGTAGAGTATAGTATTGGTGCTCAATACATTCTGAACATGCCTGTTGTCAAACATGTATTCTGGGACAAGAGAACTTGTACCAACAACTTATAGCTCAAATTAGGAATGGAGCACACCTAAACAAGTGAAAGGGATTACAATTTCTAGTTCAATACATGGAATCCATAATACTGTTAAGAAATTTGATAAATAGTCGTACTGTGAATTAAGAGAAAAACAGACCTACGCTGTAAGACAATGGTGTATGATGTATCCGAGACTGTACTATTACAATACTTTTAATACCAAGCATATCTATAAAATGTGCATGTGTACAACAAAAGATTTGTGAAACACCAACAAGAAATATATAATAAAGCCAAGTCAAAAATAAGCAAGAACACCACACATTTGTCCCAAGACCTATGACTTAGTCACAGCCTCGTATTTTGTGTTTTGGCAATGTCCAAGCCTCATGCTGCAATAAGTTCATCAGTAGCCGAGTAATGTCCAATTCATTGGTTTGTTGCACTGAACGTTCTTGTCATCCAATGTGGAAGATCGACATGTAATTTAATAATCCATTTCAGACCGATGTAGAAAATAAATTTGTAGATCAACAATCCAATTCAGCCATAATCCAATTCAGCCGACACGTGTTTCGTCCCAAGCGGGACTTTATCAAGGCTGATAAAACAAATCATATCATTTCTTAATATCACTTGTTTTTTCATAAATACTTTGACCAATCTACCATCTTGCACCAAAAAGTGAATTTTAAAATCCAATGTGATACCACACACCAACTACGTGTGAACACATCTAAGCACCTAAAAGTGTGATAAGAAAAGGACCTCTACATCAAAACACCAGTCAACGTGCCAACAAAATTCTATGTATTCAAAGTAGTATCAGACTTACACAATATATCTAAAAAAGTAGCTTTTGTATTAATTGAAATGCCAGAAAGAAGACAATAATTATCAGGTAGAAAGAGGGAAGAAAGAAGTGCATGCTATGTTCATGCAAGTTAATGTTAGTTGTTGCACCAAGTAAATCAGCAACACGATACCCTGTCACCATATGTTCAAGTGAAAGGAAATATCTATTCTGACCATGAGTAAGTGGCTCTAATAAAGAGCTGAGTGGTGTAAAATGAAAATTTAGATGTTTATATCCTGTACCTTATTTTTCTGTATTCTTTGTAAATAGAATGTCCTGTTTCAGATTGGGTGAATCAATTTAGATGCAGCAGCACTGTAGAGCTACAAAAGGACAAGGTCAGTAAACCATGTCAAATGAAGATAGCAACAAAGGTGTCCCGAAGTCAGTAAGCCCAAGAGTATCACTAACCTGTAGTTGTTTATACAATAAAATCCAATTGTGCAGTTCACAGGTATGGGTGATTTATACACTGCGTAACCTGTAATAAGTTGTACAAACAGAAAACTTAACGGATGTTCATCACGCAAAGTCTTGTAGCAAGTAATAGAAAAGAACAAGAAAACGCTACTGCCAAAGTAATTCTCAGCATCCAAACAATTTAAGATTGTTAAGTACATGTGTATGCTAATTGCTATACAGTGCATACACGCAATAAGTCCTCACACACAGAACCCTAATGCCGTCTCCTACCTAGTTTGTAGTCCGTTCGGACTGTGTCGAAAGTCCTTCCGTGTATGTAACGCGAACCGAAATGTCTCCTGACTGCGTCTTTAGTAGTAGTTAGAAACTGAAATAGGACTACCCGCGGCCGCCATCTTAGAGTGTGCAACGAGTATTTCGTTAGCACACACGGCCCATTACAGGGAAACGCAAATGTCTAGTATCGACCTAAAGGTTACGGGGACTCCAAAAGGCAATATTAGATTATTATACGACTACGAGGATTTTGACGCACTTGTCACATTATGTCTCTCAATGTAGATGATGGCTATTTGCAGTGCTGTTAGTCTATATTGTGAAGTGAATTAGAAGTATCAATGGTTAGTGGAGATTATAGAGTGTCATGCAAACCATATTTTAACCATATTAAGATACATATTAGTTTTTACGAGCACATCCCAGAGGAGGCAATCGGGAGTTAGAACTCAGAAAAAATGAAGTTAGATGGATAATCAGGCTAAAGAGCATACTACTAGGTATGAACGTGGATCATGAAATGTACCATTTCCTATGAAGCTACATGGCCAGATTAATAACATGTACTTATGTATGCCTCTCATGTTTTCTAACTACATATGTCGTGACTCTTACTCCGTTATGCATATGAACCGTGAAAAACTAATATGTATCTTAATATGGTTAAAATATGGTTTGCATGACATAAACATAATGTGACAAGTGCGTCAAAATCCTCGTAGTCGTATAATAATCTAATATTGCCTTTTGGAGTCCCCGTAACCTTTAGGTCGATACTAGACATTTGCGTTTCCCTGTAATGGGCCGTGTGTGCTAACGAAATACTCGTTGCACACTCTAAGATGGGGGCCGCGGGTAGTCCTATTTCAGTTTCTAACTACTACTAAAGACGCAGTCAGGAGACATTTCGGTTCGCGTTACATACACGGAAGGACTTTCGACACAGTCCGAACGGACTACAAACTAGGTAGGAGACGGCATTAGGGTTCTGTGTGTGAGGACTTATTGCGTGTATGCACTGTATAGCAATTAGCATACACATGTACTTAACAATCTTAAATTGTTTGGATGCTCAGAATTATTTTGGCAGTAGCGTTTTCTGGTTCTTTTCTATTACTTGCTACAAGACTTTGCGTGATGAACATCCGTTAAGTTTTCTGTTTGTACAACTTATTACAGGTTACGCAGTGTATAAATCACCCATACCTGTGAACTGCACAATTGGATTTTATTGTATAAACAACTACAGGTTAGTGATACTCTTGGGCTTACTGACTTCGGGACACCTTTGTTGCTATCTTCATTTGACATGGTTTACTGACCTTGTCCTTTTGTAGCTCTACAGTGCTGCTGCATCTAAATTGATTCACCCAATCTGAAACAGGACATTCTATTTACAAAGAATACAGAAAAATAAGGTACAGGATATAAACATCTAAATTTTCATTTTACACCACTCAGCTCTTTATTAGAGCCACTTACTCATGGTCAGAATAGATATTTCCTTTCACTTGAACATATGGTGACAGGATATCGTGTTGCTGATTTACTTGGTGCAACAACTAACATTAACTTGCATGAACATAGCATGCACTTCTTTCTTCCCTCTTTCTACCTGATAATTATTGTCTTCTTTCTGACATTTCAATTAATACAAAAGCTACTTTTTTAGATATATTGTGTAAGTCTGATACTACTTTGAATACATAGAATTTTGTTGGCACGTTGACTGGTGTTTTGATGTAGAGGTCCTTTTCTTATCACACTTTTAGGTGCTTAGATGTGTTCACACGTAGTTGGTGTGTGGTATCACATTGGATTTTAAAATTCACTTTTTGGTGCAAGATGGTAGATTGGTCAAAGTATTTATGAAAAAACAAGTGATATTAAGAAATTATATGATTTGTTTTATCAGCCTTGATAAAGTCCCGCTTGGGACGAAACACGTGTCGGCTGAATTGGATTATGGCTGAATTGGATTGTTGATCTACAAATTTATTTTCTACATCGGTCTGAAATGGATTATTAAATTACATGTCGATCTTCCACATTGGATGACAAGAACTTTCAGTGCAACAAACCAATGAATTGGACATTACTCGGCTACTGATGAACTTATTGCAGCATGAGGCTTGGACATTGCCAAAACACAAAATACGAGGCTGTGACTAAGTCATAGGTCTTGGGACAAATGTGTGGTGTTCTTGCTTATTTTTGACTTGGCTTTATTATATATTTCTTGTTGGTGTTTCACAAATCTTTTGTTGTACACATGCACATTTTATAGATATGCTTGGTATTAAAAGTATTGTAATAGTACAGTCTCGGATACATCATACACCATTGTCTTACAGCGTAGGTCTGTTTTTCTCTTAATTCACAGTACGACTATTTATCAAATTTCTTAACAGTATTATGGATTCCATGTATTGAACTAGAAATTGTAATCCCTTTCACTTGTTTAGGTGTGCTCCATTCCTAATTTGAGCTACAACACTGAAATGGCCAGATGCATTGCCTCTTGTTTTGATGAGTATTCACAGCACACCTGATGAAAAGACTAGATTGTCTCCCCATGAGATCATCATGGGAAGGGCCATTAGATTGCCAGCAGTGCCTGCAAATGCGCCTGTGAACATTATGGATGACTTAGTGCTGGATTATTGCAAAAGACTGTCTGATCTGGTGCATTCTTTGGCTTATCAGGTTGAAGAGGCTACTGTACAGCCGCAGCAGGAACTGTGTCATGACCTATGTCTGGACGGATGTGTTTCGATTAAGTAGCATGTAGGGAAACATGCTTTGAGTACCGTTGGAAAGATCCTCACCAGGTGGTCCTAGTAACCACTACAGCTGTGAAGTGTGCTGATCTCCCAAACTGGGTCCATGTGAGCCACACCCACAAAGTTTCAGATCCCCTAGATGAAACAGCACCTGTTCCAGAAGGGTCAGTTACAGTGAGTGAGAGGGGTCAGGTTAACCAAGCTATTTGGGCTGAAAAAAGTGGCTGCTACAGCAAGGCCTGATGGGGTTCAGAGGGAATCAACAAAAGTGGATGGTGTAGAAGTGTTAAGGCGGAATCAGTTGACTCATGCTAGCTCAGGTGCTGATGAAGGACGAAATTCTGGAAGATAACAGGAAGAAGTGACAAAGGAAGAACAACAAAAGTTGGGTCAGAGCTGGGTGCGTTAAAAGAAATGAAGATGACATTTGGGTTTCAAGTGATGGAAGAACAGTGTTGCTCAATACTTCAATTCAGTATGAACTGAAACAGTTGAGTAACATTGCAAAAACAAAGAACATTGACACTGTGGAAGGATTCTTTGAACCTACACTGACATTTGGAACAGTATATGCAGACAAGAACAATTTAACCTGTGTTCTCAGCCTACTAGAAAAGCAATTAATTGGACAAGTTGAGGAGAGAAGAAGAGCGATGAAAGCCAAGATATACAAGGGAGTCATTTCACAGAATTTGGAAAAAGATGCCTCACATACAGTGGCTGGAAATCAAGGATTCCTGGCTATGGATTGTTGACATGTAGGGAAGATATATATATATATATATATATATATATATATATATATATATATATATATATATATATATATATATATATATATATATATATATATATATGCCAAGAATTAGCAGTGCACTCCATCAAGGGGAAAGTAAATCTTATTTTTATTTATTTTCAGGACTGGAAACACAAAAGAACAACGCGTTTCGACCGTATGGTCTTCTTCGAGTTCACTTATATATATATATATATATATGTAGGCCTAGGTCAAAGACTGCCCCATGTGTAGGTACTAGTGAATGTAGACATGTATTTTTGTTTAAGAGTGTTTGAACTTTCCTGTTAAATGGCTAAGACCTCGCCATTCCAGGTGTTTATTTCATATGTGGAAAGAATGTCTATTACAAGCTTCCAAAAGGCTGGCAGGGTACAAGTTACCTGAGTATAGTTTTTACAAAGATTTATCATGTGGAAGATTTTAATGATCCAATATAGAGTGAGAAATCAAACTTCAAAGTCAAAAGAGAGGCTAGTGCTTCATGAATAGTAGGAGATATTTTTGACAGAAAATAAATACCCGAATCATCTGATAAGGAGGGGAAACAAAAGAGCTATCAGCAATAACAGAGAACAATTACTAATGACATACAAAAGAGAGGAGAAAAATAGGTTGATCTGTGTTAAAACTTTTTGCCCTATGTTGAATGACTTTCAGAAAATCATTAAAAAGAAATGGAGGATTCTGGAGTCAGGTGGAATGCAACTAGAGAAATCTATGCACTCATTCAAAAGAGCAAGGAGCATCAGAAACATAACAGTCCAATGCACCCAAAGAGAGACATCAAAAAAAGACCAAATGGCACTGTGGCACCTACCACCACCTATGTGCCATACCCCATGTGGGAAGTGCAACGTTTGTCCTTTTACCAGAAGGACGAAGGAATTGAACCTTGGTCTAAAAACTCGTTGAAGATTCAGGAGTTTCACGAATTGTAACAACAGAAATGTAATTTACATGATCAGATGCCCATGCAACCTAATATATATTGTGATGGCAACCAGATGTGTGCGAACCCGCATCTCCGAGCGTAGGAGCACATTCAGGTGCAAAAAAGTCTCAAACAAACTAACTAACCACTACATTGCTAACTGACATAGTGAAGATGAGCTGGAGTGGTTTGTTATGGAAAGACTAACATAGACAGATGAAGATATGACAATCAATCAGGAATCAATCAGGAATTTGTAAAGCGCACTACTCACCAGTGAGGGTCTCAAGGTGCTGAGGAGGGGGGAGAGAAGGTGGGGAGGTGCTGCTACTGCTGGAACAGCCAGGTCTTCAGAAGTTTCCTGAAGGTAAGGAGATCTTTGGTCTGGCGCAGGTGGGTGCGAAGAGTGTTCCATGTTTTGGTGGCGAGGTGCACCAATGATTTACCGCAGGTTGTAGTTCTGCGGACGCGTGGGACGGTTGTGAGGGCGAGGCCGGCGGAGCGGGATGCCGGGTCGGGGTGTAGAAGGAGAGCCGTCTGTTCAGGTATTCTGGTCCGGTGTTGTGCAGTGCTTTGTGGGTGTGGGTGAGGAGTTTGAAGGTGATTCTCTTGTTGACTGGGAGCCAGTGCAGTTTTCTCAGGTGGTCTGTGAAGTGGCAGTGGCGAGGGATGTCCAGGATGAGGCATGCAGAGGCGTTCTGGATGTGTTGCAGCCTCTTCTGGAGTTTGGCCACTCCTGATCTGTGTACAAAGATGGAACTTAGGCGAAAAACTGACCTACAACGCCTGTATGATGACATACCATGGGGCACTATTGACAGATGAGGGTGTACCAGCCCGAAAGAGAAATAACTTTTTGAGAGTCAACTCTGGGCAAAATTTAACAATGGAATCATGCAACAGCACATATGATGTTTTTGAAGACATGCATAACTGCCCCGATAAGGTGTCAGATACACAAATATCCCCTGTCAGGGTAAATGGTTCAGAACTCCTGAAATGTATTTTTGGAATGTTACGTTTTTAATGTATCTCTCTAGTCATGAGATTTGTATTCCAACTCAATCAGATTCAAGATTGTCCCCTTCCTATTACCAATATGGGTACCGGACCAGAGGGTACAATATAGCGATGTTTGCCTGCAGAATTAAAGCCAGAATTACCTTGGGACCCAGCAAGCTGTGAATAATCTTTTCAAAAAGTTAGAGGATTACAACTCTAATAATCTTATGACGCCCTCATTGTTATTAACCATACTCTCATTGGACCATAGAGGTGTGTGTCCAGTAACTACACTGGCCGGTATCAGTAAGACCAGGACTTTCAGGGGACTCAACAAGATATAAACCTGTTTTTAAAAAAAATATGCATTTGGGTGAACCAATGAAGCTGAGGAAATAATAGCGCTAGAACTACACTTCCTAACATGCCGACACCAAGCAATGACGATAATGGATAATGCGATGCACCTTGGGGGGTGGGGGAGATAGAGTTACCAATGGAACAGTGCTTTGTCAACTGCTTAAATACAGAGAATCCCCTCTGGCACTTCGTACTGGCAGCTGGGAGCGGGTTCGCATAGGTGACACACGGTGGGCCTTTTGACAAAGTGAGTACAGTATGAATGTATGTTTGTGCATTCCCCTCTCGAGTGATGTCCGAATAGGACATGGCCATATATCCAGAGGAGAGGGAGATGCTTGTTCCAATGGATGTTTCTACACTTGTAGTACAGCAATGCCTTGCAGGTGTCCGTGTCAGTCCTAAATGCTGTGGCATGATTTTAGAAGTGTAGAGGATTGGCTAATTTATCACTATTGCTATTAGAGGGATGTGCCAGTGCGGATAGGAGTCTCTACGCTTTTGCAATATCAATGACATGTATTTGCCCATGTTGGTTTCATTAGCTGTCACATGATTTGACAAGTGTACTACGCTTGTGTGTATTTATTGACATCTAAGGCTACACACATAAGTGTGTTGTCCGTGCATTATTTTCAAGTCCAAAAAATGGTGGGATATGGACTAATATACAGCTGTGACCTGAAAGAAAACAAAGAAATAGTGACCATAGTCTCATATTCACTTTTTACACTTCGATCTCTCACACTATCATTAAAGTAGTGTGTGACTACAAAGGACACCACTGTAGCACTCTTTAGCAATATTGTGGTGTTATGTGTGAGGTGTACTAATATATGGCTCTGACCTGAGAGAAAATAACTATTAATGACAATAGCCTCTCAATTACGTTTTAACACTTTGATTTCTCACAATGTCATTAAACCAGTGTGTGACTACAAAGGACACCATCCCCCCCTTGACCAGGAACCGGTATCCCCTAAAGTCTAGGGTAAAGAATAGATTATAGTTTACTAATTCAGAAACAATGTGTACATTTAAAATGTATATTGCAAACAATGACTGACTGCATGTGTGCTGTGTGTAGACACAAAACACATGTGCATTGTTGCAGTGTTTTGCAGTGCAAAATTTCACCTGCATGCCCACAGCACGTTCTGTTTGACATACTCACATAGGGAAGCCAAAGGAAGTTAAAGAATGTCTCCTCTTCAGGCTTAAGCTTAAAAAGGTTTTTTTTGTCTTTTGCACTTTAACAGGCAATTTCCTCAGGTAGCATTCACTTGGGTATTATGCTAAGTTTTAACTAGGACGCTCAGCAGTGCCACGCTAGAGTTAGCTAGGGATCAACAGCCCTGTTAAGCCTAGTTAAGAGGGCAGAAACATGTTGGCTAAGGTGGACGATTTGAGTCAATGACCTAAAGGATACCTTCAAAATTTGGTTTTTAGACATACCTGATGACCCTATTATTAAAGGCGATATACCGGGATGCCTCAAGGTATTTTTAATTAATATGGATCCCGTTTTTGTCAAGTAGTTTTTATATAAGAACTCCCTCCTACTTAGGTTAGTCCGGAGGTTTGAGTCCGCCCTGGTGGCATTGTCCTACCAGGGTGGGGGGGTAGCCAAGAATGAGGCATGACACTAATTGGTGTGTGAGGCTTCCTCTTTCATAAAGGTGGTCTTCCCTTGAGTCTTGCTGCGACAGAAGTTCTGGTGCATCCCTACTTGGGATCCTTATCTGTGTATCCACACTGGAACACTGTAGAGGTAGCTTTTGTGTATTAGCTACTGTACTTGGTGTGATTAAGTGGAGATATTTTTGGTGCCATAATTCCATCCAACAATAGTAGCTAAGCTATCTACAGACACCTCAGGTACCATACTGTTAATGGACACAGAAATCGTTGCTGAGAGACCAATGATTTAGCAAAATTGCCTTGCTGTAGACATACTCCTTGCAAAAGAAGGTGGAGTTTCCCAAATGTGCAACAATATTGCACATTTAAATCTGACAATAGTAAGGAGATAAGAAAGTAAATTGCAAACATGACTGACTTGAAACAAAACCTGAAAGGACTGACAGCAACAGGTGCATGAGAAGCTACAGGTAGTGTTTTTTCAGCCAGTGGAAAGTGATTTCAAAGCGTAGAAAAAGGGATAGTGGGAACCATTTTGAGACCCTTATTGATCATGATTTTTTGTGCCCTAGTTGAAGTTGGATTTTACAAGTTACACAAGAAGTTGAAGGAAAAAAGAGCCAGGAATGGACAAAAAAGCTGAGATTGAAATGGAGACTAGGAGTAGCCTATATTGAAGTAACATTTAGCAGCTAGAGGATTTGAGAAGATCTTACCTGAAGTAAACCTCTGACATTTAGAGCTGTCTCACTGAAAATGAGAATGATAATAATTTGTGATGGCGCACTTCACCATCAAATGGGAGACTTGTGTATTCTAAATTTTAGTAGGGTCACTTGTGTCACAAAAACCATCAATATGGGACAGTTTATGCCTTATGTTATTCAAAGACATAATGGATAGAACATAGAAGCCGTATTGACACACAATTTGAATGTGCACCTTGTTACACTGCAGAATTTGACTTAGGTGGAATTCGATGTTAAAAGGATTAAACTGATATTATAATATAATTTAGGCTCTAAACTAACAGAACATATTGTAATGGTATTGAATTTCGCATTATTAATGAATTAAATATGCGTGCAAAAATTAAAGAAATTTACTTTTCTGTTATACCTATTGAAACGCATTGACTACGTTTTTCCATTTAAAATAAAAGGTACTACACATATTAATAAAGTATTAATAATATTGAATTCATTAGTTATTAAAAAATGTGATAAATGTATTGTTGTAATTATCTTGCATTAGCATAAGTGAGGCCTATTGAAGTTTGTATTTCATGATTGTGTAGGAAATGCTGATTCATTCCCTAAAGTGAGTTTTCTTTCAGATTTTGTTCCCATGGGCTAGCCCCTATTGTTTAGGCATACAGAGAATGTATCTTATCGTCCTTGAGAACGGAACCTAGTGGAACATGGACTGCCATTGTATTCAATTGTTTCAAACTTACGTGGAGTCACACAAAAGGAAGATGTTCCAATGACAGACTTCGGAAAGAATATGGATGTTACAGATTGGAGTCATGTAATCGATTTCTATAGGTTGATGTCCCTTCAACATAAATTGGACTGATACGTTGGCAAATCAAAATGCTTTATGAACTTTACTATACTGTTGATTAGTTGGACGAATGCACGCTGTGCCACTGGATTCAAGTTAGCGTGGCTGTTGAGGGGTAATACCCTGAAACCGGTCCCAGGATGCTTATTTCTGGTCCAGGGAGAACCTGGTTTGGCAGTTCTGGCTGGACTGTTCCCATGGGGAGTGGGGTCAAAACTGTTTGCATGTGGATGGGTCCAAACTGGGGTGATGTGGCGAGCAAAGTAGCGATGGATTAAACCCAGATCTGTGACTGGGGGTGAGTGTTTGAAAAGTTGCAATACTCCATCCATCATTTTAGTTTGTGGTGTTAGCTAGATTTTAGTCAGGCTCCTTACAGTTTTTCCAGATGATTTGCTGAAGAAGAATCACCTTATGCTGTGCCCCTTGGAGAGATATTTTCCTGACCCCCTTGGGCCTCTGAGATGCCCCTTTGAGATTCAGAAACCTTTTCCAATCCCCTTTCAGAAGGCTTTTAATTGAGCTTCTGACATGCTGATATTTTTCCATTTTTGGCTATCCTTTGCCCACCTTAGTTAGTAACCTACAGTCCAATATCTTTTTTTCAGAAATTAGTTTTGCCCTTTTTGTACTTTTTGTCTTTTGCCTGCATGTGTTTCATCCCACACATGTATTTCTCTGATTTGGACAGTTGTAGGGTTTCCCCTGTGCCCAGCTAAAATTAAGATTCTGAATTGACTGATGATTGCTAATCCTGAGCAATTGCTTAATTTCTGTATCACAGATATTCTTGCTGATGATATGTATTGTTCTTCTTGAATGCTTAATTTTGTTTTATTAGTCCACCTGAACTTATTTTGTCGCCTTGGGCAAACCTTGGTGATTATGTATCTCTATAACTTGGGGCCTGGTTATGAATTGGTGTATGAGATACTCCGTCACAAACGTGAGGGATATCCTACCCACCATTTTACGAGTTCCATAGGAAATTGTCTCCATGACTTTGAGCTTGGGTTTGTGATAAATACCTTAACTTTACTTTACGACTGGAGTTTTTCTTTTGTGGCTACATTGGTCATGGTGTGTAAATTAATAGGGTTTGTATTGGAATTGTGTTAGTGGTTCTACCACACGACATACTGGGTCCAAAGATTCATCAACCTCGAAGTGTATTGATTCCTGCAAAGGAAGAAAATGCTCCAGTACATTCATACATTTGATTCTAATGATTACATCACACACTGGTGCAGAGTCCTCGGGGAGCCAGAAAGGTTCCGTTCTAAATCATGCAAGACGCCACACCATGTACAACCACCATGGCCTGCATAAAGCTCAGTGCTAAAGTCTCTAAGGGATGGGAAGGTAAAACATCACCAACTTTTTTGTTGTTTGGCAAACTCTCAGTTGTTTCCTCTCCAACTGCTTCATTTACTGTTGGGGGAGCACCATCCACTCCCATCCTCAGCCCAACACTTTCTCCCTACGTCGGCCCCTTCTAAACCTGAATCCTCAACACCCTGCTGGTACACTCTTTCCAGGAGGTGCCTAGTCCCCTGTGCTGTTCTCACGTGCAGTGGCTCTCTGACACCTGGCTGCTTAGCTCCACCCACACATGGCAGGTAGACACCAGAGGAGGCCCTGCATGCCTCTTCTTCTGCAGTAGCCTTCCCAGTCCCAGCTAGTTCATTGCACTAAGTGAAACCAGAAAACATGGGATAAATTTTGGCTTAACAATATTGTGTGATGCTAGGTAAGTATTTTCTTTCACCCAACCACCTTTTTCTTTATTATCTCATGAAAGTATTTCAAATAGGTGAGTTCATAATGCAAGTTGTACAAAAACCTCTTGTGTTTCATTTAATAAACTCTAATGTTGCTCTGTATGCAATAAGGATCCGTCCCACATGTATGGTGTACATGACAACTGATTTGCATTTTAGTTCACTAATTGCGTTGCCATGGGGGAGAAGGGTTGATGTTTAAAAACTATCACTTTGAATAAATCCCTCTCCTCAATGCAATGAGTGATATAATCTAATGTACTAGTACGAAACGATTCCGCATTTTAAAGTACATTTGTTACATTTTGAAGAGGCTTTATCACATTTTTATATGTTTGTTGCGTGGTTTACATTCCAAATATTTGCAGGGCTCTGCTCGATCACCTACTTTTAGAGCTAAGCCAGACAATTGGCGTGGCTGTGATTAGACTCTCCTTGTTAATTTTTCGCTGGCCCGCCTCTCAGTAAAGACTGAAAAAATGTAGGCCCGTATTTATACTTTTTTTGCGCCGCATTTGCGTCGTTTTTTGACGCAAAAACGGCGCAAACTTGCAAAAAGCCATTGTATTTTGTAGGTTTGCGCCGTTTTGCGTCAAAAAGCGGCGCAAATGCGGCGCTAAAAAAAGTATAAATACGGGCCATATATATCCCAGAAGAGATGATCTAGAGAAACAATTCCAAAACCGGACAAATACATGGGGAGGCACAGATAAAATGACACGCATTTACAGATGGACAGGCAAACAGACGCACCTGTATGGAGTCACAAACATAAAAAAACAACCTAGAAAGAAACAGGCAGAACGCTTCAGACCTACACAGAGACCGATCGACACACAAAGCGTTACAGACATACAGGTATATACGTAGTCAGAATCATATACGTGCAGAATTACGATGACAAAGAAATTTTGTACATAAGCACGTCTATGCACAAACCGTCATATATACACACTGGAAGGCTACACATGCAAACAAAGTGAGAATGGGATATGTACGGTCGGTGTCAAGTATAAACAACTGTATGCAAAAGTGTGAACTGGAAAAATATAGATTCAAGACAGTATAAATATCTAACAAGATATAATTATTATATTTTCTGAGGGCAGTGCAAAAGAATTAGTAAAAAGTAAAAATGTCAGACTTAGTTTAAGACATACATGAAAAGAAATGTCACCAAAAACCCATTCCTCACTGTGCTCAGCTATTCGATATATTGTCCTGATTGTGTGATAATTATCACAATCTTAGAGTTTTCTTCTGATAGACTCCTCCATATGAAATCTGTCGAAATTTATTAGTGGGTTAAGGCCTGAAAAAGCAAACCATATGGAATTGAGACCCAGATTTACAAACATTTTGTGCTGTCTTTGTGGGCCAAAAAATCTGCATAACCAGCACAAAATGATTGTTTGAGATTTACTTTCCAGCACAAACGTGTTTTTTGCTGGAAAGTTGCCTTAAAGTAACACAAAGCAATGCAAAGCACTCTGCTCCAGAGGGGTGTTAAAGCGGGGATCCATGGGCGTTCCAGTGCAAACACTCATACTATTTGACGCACAACTCTATTTACTATCATTAGTAGACAGGGTTTTGCTCCAAAAAAATAATGTCGCTTTGAGGCAGGCTTTAAAAAAGAATACTGTTTTTATTTCTTCTAATGCTTCCCACTTTGCTTGTGTGCTGCACTATGTAGCAAACATCCAACATCGGAAATATTTTAAAATTAGTCTGTGCAAAGTAGTTTAGGCTGCAAGTGTACCATTCCAGTACAAACCCCATGCTAGACTCACACACACACCCTTGTTCTATAGTGCAAAGATGTGTGTTGCACTCAGCAGCCTTATTGTGCTCTGGCGCTGGAGGGAGGGGAGGAGAGTGCCATATCTCTGTAGATAGGGTGCTGTCCTTCTCTCTCTCCTTCTCATGCAACATAGAGCAGCTTTTTTGGGTGCTGCGCTACTTTGTGTGTATGTTTTGCAAATCTAGACCCAAGTATGTTAAATATTGATTCATTATGTAATGCTTTTTTCCAAGTTGAAAACTCGGAACGGCAGTTATTTACCACATCTCGTAAACATCTTATGTAGAAAATTGTGTTATTAATTGTGCAGGATGTCAGGCCTGCACAAGTAATAGGTCCACAGTTTCCCTTTACTGGGAACCAAGCACCCCATTGTAGCACTTGACTCTCTCTAAGTAGCGAAGCAGAGCAATCCAGGGCCTACTCAGAGGAGGTGATGTGGGCTAGAAATCACCTTTCAGTAGTACGCAATAATTACCAACAATAAATGATTTTCCAGTCTGTATTTTTTCTTTAAAAAAGGAAAAGTACATTTATGCACACACACTACTAAATAATACACATTAATTTATAAATAGATACATAAGGCCAATTATATCTTGGAGATACCTTGTTGACACTAAAATTGCTTCCGCTGCGTAAGGTAACAACAAGTCTTTTGTTGTTTGTTTTCCTTTTTTTTTTCTTTTGGAAGGGGATACTCCACTCATACCTGGGGCACCCCAAGCATTTTTTCAGATTGGACAATGCAGAGAGCTCACTCCATATACCCCGCAGGCTCTTCAGCACCAGCCTCGAGCGGTAACCAACGATTCTCTTGGTGCTCCCAATAGGGTTCTTCTGGTCTAGCCCTCAGGGTCCAGGGGATGTCTTTACTCACTGGGCTTTTCTTTTGCATCTGTCTCCAGGGAGATCCCAGTATGGCAGTGGGGCCGCAGAAACGCCCTCGACCCGGGGCCATTTTTAGGATCGGGCGCACAAGCGCCCTGTCCCTGTTGTAATCTCTCTTTGGGCTTTCAAGCACACCCATGTCATGTCTGTCACTTTCATTGGTTCGTGGTCTTGCCTTTTAAAATCCACTTGATTTTATAAGTGAAAGGCATGTGTACGTCATGCCTTTTCCGGTGTTTAGCCCACCTCGAACTCACCAGCCAGCTACTGAAAACACACGAGGCTCCATGTTTTCAGCATGGTTTCTGCACTAATGTATCTTTTTATTTTCCATGCAGCACGATCACGCTTAGTTTTACATAGCACGATCGCGCTCTGTTTTTTTGGTTTTTAATTTCAGTGCGATCATGCTGGGTTTTACATACATCGATCGCGCTCGTTTTTTTCTTTTTTCTTTCAATCTATATGGCAAGAAAAGTCTGGTTAGGAGTTTACAACGCTGACTGCTCTAAGTCGAGCAAATGGGAGACCCGTTGCATTGCAAATGCTTGTTTTAAAAAGCGGTTTCAGCATCCACTGGGGACTGGGCCCTCCTTGGGGACAATCAGGAGAATCACTGCAGATCCTCACGGGCTCAGTCAAAGGTGGCCAACCTTAAAAATGCCATAACCTGGGGCCGGTTGAGCTGATTTCAATGATCCTGGGCTCATTTTACGCCTGGTGACGATCTCTAGCCACCAGGGTTAGTTCCCCAAGCCCTCTGATACTACTCACTTCCTTTTGGGGCATAGAATTCCAGATCATCCCCCAACTGGTCCACAAGAGGTGTATGAGGGCCAGCCTCACTGGCCCTGTAAGAGACCTACTGATCCTGGGGTCAACTGACAGCAGAGTCCTTTATCCTTTAGAACATCAGAGGGGCTGTCTTTCCAGTTGTCCATGGCTGCTGCTGCTGTCAAGTTCCAGTAAAAAAGGACAGCACAAAAGCACTTTCTCTACTTGTGCAAGAGTTTTTAAATGGGGCTGGGAGGTCCTAGAAGCCAGGCACCCCTGGCCAATCCTAGGGTGCCACATTGCCTTAGCATGATGGGGCAGGCCAAGACAGTGCTGTCCAGAGGTCACTTGTTATATATCCTCAGGGTGCCTAATTTACGCCCCTCACTGACATCTCTGCCAGGGCCTTTCCTACTGACACTTCAAAGAGGAGCCCCCTTCTGTGTTGGTTCCATTTGTCTGGGCTTCCTCCTTTGGTCAATGGGCCTTGGCTGTCCCAGCCCTGATAAAGTGTGACAGCAAATTAACAGATGTAAATTATTTCCCCCACCCCTTCCTGTTCGGAAGCTGAGGGAAGCACTGTTAATTGCTCCCCTTGTTTGAGGAGACCTCTGCTCCCTCTGCACGGAAGCAGAATAATTAACTTGGCCCAGCAGGGTGTAAAGAAGCATGAGCTCTGATCTTGAACTGAGCCAGAGAAATATTAAAAGTGTAGACAACCCATAAAGTGTACATGTATGATCTTGGGACCTTCGTATTTGAACTGCACACATACTTTCCACCCTAGTTTCATAGCTCTTAGGACTTTGTTGGCCAAAGGGAATAGAATCTGCATTCTGAGGCATAATTCCCCCATGTGTAATAGAGTGTCACTACAGACAAAACAGTAAACTGTATTGACTTTACCTATGAGTGCCCTCTAGTATTATAAAACCTACCCCAGGTCGATATCTAACCCTGCAGAGTTTATTCTGTGCTAGGCTACCTGTGTGCAGCTACCAGACTGTGCAAGATGGTGGTGTCACATGTGTAGCGTGCACAGGTGTGTGCACACATGATTACATGTAACTAGCGAAGTGTCCTTTACCCTAGCTCTGTTTCAGTGTTCTTATCTTAAATGCAGACACTGGCAGTAAATACACACAGTCTGTTTACTTTGTGATCACTATAGTTGAGACACTTGTGGTGAGACCACAGTAAGAAGTACAAAACCACGTGATAAAAAAGCAACAAATCCTGGGAGAACTAAATGGACGGGACCCGTTTTGCAACACTTTACCTGTGGGGTAAACTTTTTTACAAGATGTGGTAAATACATCACACTATAGCACATGACTTGGATTCAGCAATCATGAATTTTGTATTCACTGGTGGATCTCCCCCACAGTCCTGCCTCTGACTTCAAGGCAAAGAATTAAAATGCAAATGTCCAGTAAACAGAAGTCAGCGCTTTCATGTGAAGGTACAACTAGAATATTTGATAAACGGTGATATGAATCAGAAATAAAACCCCATACACAAAAAGGAAAATGTAAATGGTAAACAAGCAACAAAATTAACCTTCAGGCTAAAAAAAACACTGTACTAAATGTGAATCACATACAAAATAACAATGACAGTTCACATGAAAAGTTAAATGCGTCTTTAGGCAATTTTGTTTTATTCAAGTAATAACAACAGCTTAGAAAAATGCTTTTCTTGCATGCACCTTTTCTGTTGTCATTGTAATTTAAAATAAATGGGTTTCAGGATTAGGGTTTTTGCCTGAATTTCTCCAACCAAGCTTTTTTTCTGAAAACTTACACATGCGCATGTATTCAAACACACACCGTCAGAGGCACAGAGGCAAAGGCCAACTCACATAGGTGGTCATTACAACCCTGGCGGTCTGAGACCGCCAGGGCTAAAGTGGCGTCCAGACCGCCAACAGGCTGGCGGTACGGAGACCCATATTTCGACAGCGGCAGTAGCGCTGCGGTCGCACCGCCGGGGCTGGCGGTTTCCTGCCATTTTAACCCCGGCGGTGATAATCCACCAGGGCAGCGCTGCCCTGGGGATTATGACTTCCCTACCGCCAGCCTGTTTCTGGCGGTTTGCACTGCCAGGAAGAGGCTGGCGGTAAGGGGAGTCCTGGGGCCCCTGGGGTCCCCAGCACTGCCCATGCCACTGGCATAGGCAGTGCAGGGGCCCCCTAACAGGGCCCGTGCAGCTTTTCACTGTCTGCATAGCAGACAGTGAAAAGCGCGACGGGTGCTACTGCACCCGTCACACGGCCACAACACCGCTGTCTCCATTAGGAGCCGGCTCCTATGTTGCGGCCGCATCCCCGCTGGGCCGGCAGGCGTAAACTAGGTTTGCGCCCGCCGGCCCAGCGGGGATGTTGTAATGGGGACGCGGGAGTGCGGCCGCACTGGCGGCCGCACGGCGGTTACAGCTTGGCGGGCGGCATTTCCCGCCATTTTTGCCCCGGCGGTGATAATCCGCCAGGGTAGCGCTGCAAGCAGCGCTGCCCTGGGGATTATGACTTCCCTACCGCCAGCCTGTTTCTGGCGGTTTGCACCGCCAGGAAGAGGCTGGCGATAAGGGGAGTCCTGGGGCCCCCTAACAGGGCCCCGTGCAGCTTTTCACTGTCTGCATAGCAGACAGTGAAAAGCGCGATGGGTGCTACTGCACTCGTCGCACGGCCGCAACACCGCCGGCTCCTATGTTGCGGCCGCATCCCCGCTGGGCCGGCGGGCGTAAACTAGGTTTGCGCCCGCCGGCCCAGCGGGGATGTTGTAATGGGGACCGCGGGAGTGCGGCCGCACGGCGGTTACAGCTTGGCGGGCGGCGTTAGCCGTCCGCCAATGTTGTAATGACCCCCATAATCACAATTGCCCATGAGCACAAGCACCCCAACATAGACATTCATTCAGAGAAAAGGTTATATTCGTGCACATACCCGCTCAATTTATCCGTGCCCCACCCCGCTCTCTTCCGAATATCCTAACATTGTTACCTGTATACAGTATTAGATCAAAAGCTACAATTATCAAATAGGAAAAAGTTAAATATTTAGAGTCTAAAAAAACAGGTAGCCCAAAGAAAACGTTTGAAAATATTAAGGGATTTGAATTTATATTTTTTCAGTTTGATAAATTTCAGTTAAAATAATTTCATGGATTAAGGCAAGGTTTAGGGTTAGAGCTACGAAAAGGTAAATGTGTTGGTTAGGATTAGGGTGAGTTTGGGTTTGGGTAGGCTTCAGACTGAGATTAGCGCCAAGGAATAGGTGAAAGAGGATGAAGGTGTAAACTAGGGTTAGGCTTCTTGTAAGAGATAGGGATAAAGATCACATTAGGGGATTTGGGCTGGATTGAGGTAAATGTTAGTGTATGTTAATTAATTGAATCCTACTTGTAGTAATTCCTATGAGATTGTGAAACATCATCTCCTTAACTAGGCACTTAACAATTTATACACAGAGGAGCTGAACAAATTGTGCAAGAAAGCAGACACAAAAAAACATGATTACACCTTGCACAGGAGGGAGTTATCCACCTGCTGTGAGGAGGTGGTAATTTTATGTGGGGACCAGTGGGTGAGGTGGGGATGAGGCAAGGCAGGGGGGGGGGGGGGGGGGGGATGGGGAGAAAGAGGCAATATTTTTTTCTAGTGCTCCTCTGTGCCAAAAAAACAGGGGGTGCTTCTTCAACCAAGCCTTCAAATGATTTTTCCTGACAGAATTACCGTATGGTTCTCTCACATCCAGAAAAGCAAGTGTTGATAAACCTCCCTACTCTCATCAGGCGAAGCCAAATTCCACGCCGCCTCTGGCAGGTAGGGTCCCTGCTTGAAGGTTGGTCCTTTAAGTCTGTTTTCTTTCCTTTTAATGCACCATAAGCGAAAAGACTTCAACCAAGCCCAGGATTAATGTTTTGATTCTAATCAATTGACTGCTGTGGGATCAAAGTGTTTCAGTGACACTAAGGGCCACATGTAGCAACATTCTGAATTGAAACCCGCAAATTGTGAGTCAGAGCGACTCGCAATTTGCGAGTCGCAATTCAGAATGTTGGATGGTGTCCCTGACACCATCCGCGATTTGCAAGGTGGTCGCAAATGCCCACCTCATGAATAATCATGAGGTGGGTCGCAATTTGTGACCCCCTTGCGAATGGCGGCCCTCACAGGGATGGTGGCCTGCTGCGGACAGCAGACCACCATGTCTGTGACTGCTTTTCAATAAAGCATTTTTTATTTTTTTTGTAATGCAGACCGTTTTCCTTAGAGGAAAACGAGATGCATTACAAAAACAAAAAATGAAACATTTCGGACCACTGCCTGCTCTGAAAAAATGTTTACAGTGACATTCACAACGGGGAAGGGGTCCCATGGGGATCCCTTCCCTTTTGCGAATGTGTTAGCATCCATTTGAAATGGGTGCAAACTGCGATTGGTTTGCGACCGCGTTCGCAGTCACAAAACAATCCTACATTGCACTGCGAGGCACAATTAGGAAGGGAACACCCCTTCCTAATTTCGATTCACAAACCAGTTTTGCGATTCGGTAACCAGTTTACCAAATCGCAAAACTGGGTTTGTGCATCGCGATGTGCTGTTTGCGACGTGTGAAAAGTTTAGTACATGTGGCCCTAAAGGTTTTATTGTCGCTCCCCTCATGTTTCCTCCCACAGAAGCACCCTACATCCAGCAGACCTCAATATCATCATCACTCCAATACGCATGCTGGAAGCAGGGATTGTGCCTCTTTAACCTGGAGCCTAGGAGAACTCTACTCTCTGACAGGCTGTGATGGCAATGAATGCAGAACAGCTCCCTTAATTCTTGGGGGAGGTGAGGCTTACATTGATTAGGTTCACTCCCTGTGTTCATTCCAAGTAACATGGTTTGATACATGGAATGATGCAGTTTGTGAGGGCTGCCTTTGCTTATGTCAACACCTTGCAGTATATATCAACAATCTCGATATACCTCTTTCCTAGTGCTACAGTCCAAAGCAACTGAAACATGCAACCATAACCCCATCCTGAAGAAACACATGCAGACTCAGAAGTGCTTTCAGTTTTCTGATCAATATCCAGCCTTCCTCATCTAAGCATAATCTTGAAAAGAAATGCTACCAGACAGCTGCAAAAGTAAGAGAACATAAACTCATCCTGAATAATTACCTTAAAGGAATTAGATGATTCCAAGGAAACAGTTTAACTCTGGCAGAGGGAGAGAAGGTCTTCTTGTCACACTTGATAAAGAGAAACAAGAAGCTTTGATTCTCTTGTGTTTCTCGACTGCCTATGACATGGTTGTGTGTGTGCCTCTTTTGACATGGTAAGCCCTCCACCATTTGCCTGGTATTTGATGTGGATTCAAAGTTGTTAATGCTGAGGGCCCCTGCTAACCAGGTTTCGCTGGGGAAGATCTCTTTCCCAAAATTGTTGTGAGGCATTGGCACAATTTACAACATCTTTAGCTGCCAATATAAGTCCCTAGTAAATGGTATTTTGGTACCCAGGGCTGGAGTACTAAGGGTGGGCCCCTGAGGGCAGCAGCACAGATTGTGCCACCTTCAGGGAACCCAGCACTGCAGGCTGAGTGTCCTGGCGCAATTCTAAAATGCAAAATTGACATGGCACACAGCCAATGTGACCTGACCACTACATACTGCATGCAATATAGGTAAGCCACCCTTCTGGCAGGCCTTCCAGCCCTAAGGCAGGGTGCACTATAATGCATGTGTGGGCATAGATGCATGAGCAATATGCTCCTTCTGTGTCCCTGCCAAACCTGGGACCTAGTAAGTGAAAGAGCTGCCATTTTAAATGCATTTGCTGAATGTTGGTCAGTACGAGTTTTCACAGCTATATGATGGTCAATCTGAACCCTGGGTTGTCTGGTATTAAACAACTCAGAACAATAAATCCAAACCAGTATTGGATTTATTACAAAATGTACTCAGGGGCTACCTTAGAGGTGCCCACTGCAAAAGCGAACTAACCCTGCCATGGTTGCTGGCCTGTCACGACCAGCCTGGATAGAGGTGTTACTCCTTCTCCCCCAGGAATGTGCACTGCCCTGCCAATGAGCTTCAAAGGCCTTGCTGCCTTTGAAACTCAACCCCCAGCCCTGCGGCTAGCAGTAGATGGCTGCCCCATTACAACCCCCCACTTTTGGTGGGAGCAATAGCAGTAAAATGCATGAAGGGCAGGAGGGGTGGCCACCCACAGCTTGCACCCCCGCCTAAGATGTTGCATGCGAAGTGACCCCCCTCCATTTCATTTTTCTCCATCTTGCATGGTAGGAAAATAGCCAATCAAAGATAGGGAAGTGACCTTTACCCTCTGGAAATGGTCACATAGTGGGTGTAGCCACCCTGAGGTATATGACCCATTTGTCATTACTAGAGACACCCCTAAATGCCCCTTAAATGCAGTATTTAGTGGGCACCCCTAGACCTGCAGATCAGATTCCAAGGACAGAAGAAGGCCAGCAAAAAAAAAGAAGACTCAAGCTATGAGAACTGCATTCCTGCTGCATAAAGGAAAAGACACCAAACCCTGCCTGCTGCACTCACGACTTAACAATTGCCGCAGAGGGGTTGCATGTACATCGGGCAGACTGTACAAAACCCCAGAGGACCTCCACCCTTCCAAAAATCATCAAAGATCCCCCTCCAGAGTGAAGGCATCACTCCATGCAACAAAGAAGCAAAACACCAGTCCAGTTCACTGACCGACCGCTGCCCTAGGAACTGGATACAGCAGTCAGTCAAAATTCCACCCAACAGACCTGGAGGACACATCCTGCAAGTGTGCCAAGTATGGTGGCACTGTGACTTCCAGTGGCTGAACCATGCATTAGCCCTGATTACTGGACCCCCAACATCAGACACCCAGGAGAAGAGTCCACTCCGGACTCTCAAAGCACCAGGAGTAAGCCCCAGTTGAGGGTCTTCAGAACACTTGAGAACCATGCCCCAGGGTGGCCCTGCTGACCTGCAATCCACCCTCAAAGTGACCTGCCTTCTGCTTCCAAGGGCACCTTTGCGCACAGCTCTTGGCTCACCTATCTGCTCTGCACCCAGCCTCCCTGAGACTTGCACCAGAGAACCAGCTATGATCTAAGAGTCCCCCACCCTTTGTGACCTCTACACTCCAAGGGGATCCACCAGACTCACCTTGAAGTCTGCCAGTGCATTGCTTTTCCAAGTGCTCCTCCACAGTTGTCCTGCACCAGCTCCAAGGACTTTTCAGCAGCTGCTCCTGCCAAAACCCAGCTAGTCCACAGGACATCTCAATGACCTCGACCTATAAACAAAAAGAGACATTGGTAAACGCAATACCTGGTTTTATATGCATTACGTTTTCTCCCATTGATTCCTAGGTTGTGTAATTACGCACAAAAAGACTATTTTTGCTAAACTTTGAAAAATCATAACTTAAAAAGTACTTACTCAATTCTGATGATTTTTTCCTTAAAACTTTTATAAAAATCTGAAGTATTTTTGTAAATTGGTCTTGCGATATTCTTTTGAGTGTGTATCCCCATTTATTGATTCTGTGAGCACAAAAAACGCTTAGCACTTTTCCAAGATTGGCCTACCTGCTCGACCAAGCTACCATAAACATTAGTGCATTAGGTGGTCTAGATTTTACTTCTGTAAACTAAGGTGGGGTTCCTTGGACTCTCTGCAGAGTGCATATCATTTTTGTACACTATATAGAAAGCCATCCTCCTACATTGTACACATCACTCTGCTACAGACGCTTAAGGATTGAGTTAGGAAGTCAAGGCAAGCACTTGCTTGGATTCAATCTTTCACACACAATGAAAGCCTTCAGTTATAAACAGGGTCTGCGGCAACATCCTCCCACCTACTGCTGTGCGGAGTATCACAAGGCTCTTGCATCTACCATCTCCCCTTAAATGCCTATATGTTCCTTCTCTTATCTATATTCGATCCACAGCATGCGCAGTAGCAAGTGACCTAATTGTGAATTATCCACCTTCCTGCACTGCCTGTGACTTCACATATTACATCATTCATGACATGTTAAATGGCATCATTGATGAAATCACGAATGACATCTCAAATTATACAATTGATGACATCACATATGATATCATCCAATAATTGTGCCAGTTTGCTACCTGCTGTTTGGGCTAGGAGTAATTCAAACAAATTAAAAATAAGATTGATTCTTCAAAAGTATAAGTGGGCATTATTTTTGCTACTGTGCAGTGGAGATATTATCCTTGATTACTCTTTGGTAGCTCTGGTTGAGTAGTTAGAGCTTACACTAGCAGGCCACAGGGGCTTGGAGCAGGATTCAGGTGCAATATGTCACCATTAGTCACACAAAAATATAGATCAATGTTCAATAAATGTCAATGTCAACTTAGTGGTATTTTGTTTAAAAAATAATTTGATGTTTTCACAGTTGAAAAACCGTATGTACTAAAAAATAAAAAATAAACTACAGAAAGTCAAAAGCCTCTAATGTTTTTTGGGCCCATGACTACATCAGGGTATACTAGGCCACAGCCGCGTGGGATGCGGGATCCACTCTAATATTGCTGCGCAAACTGGGTCAAGAACAACTCCTTCAGCACTTTACCATACCATCTACTAACAAACATATAGCCTTGCACACCTCTCTTTATGTCATAGACTTTCTCCAGTCGAGAGTCATTCGTTTTTATCTACAGTATATACACTTGTAACTCCCTCACTGCTCATGAATGGCGAAACAGTATTTCTTAGAGATTTGGTTTTCTGTTATGCAGAATCATACATGCAGCTATTGATGATTTTTTTATTTAAATAAGTCTGCAGTGAACCACTTAATTCTAGATAATCCATGAACCACAGTGGTGAAGAGTGATGTCAAGAGAGGGCATCACCTGGGGCTAACAAATGGACAAAGCAAAATTTCCACAGATTCTACATTTGAAGCGATAGTTATATTTATGGCTGGAGACAAATAGTTAAGACTTGGGGCCTTATTTAATTTAGAGTTTGGTGTACAGGTTACGCCATCACAAATGCGATGGATATCCATTCCGCCATATTACGATTTCCCTAGGACATAATGGAATTGTAATACGTGGGATGGGATATCCGTCACGTTTGTGATGGAGTAACTCCATACGCCAAACTCTAAATCAGGGCCATAATTGGCGATGGAGCTTAAGCAGGGTTCATGCATACCCAGTAGTCTCCAGCTCAAGAATGAGAGCCTTCAATATAGGGTTGAATTCATTGAGACATCAGAGAGCTAGATGATTGGAGGATGTGCTTTCTAGTGTGAAGAGGGAGCCGGTGGACTTAGCAGGATTAAGACTGTGTGGAGGTTAGATACTGTAAGAAGGTAGTGGTGCCACAGACAATACCCTATGAATTGTTCCAAACACCTTATAACCTCCTTAACTCTAGTACTCCATGGGCCAGAGGTGCAGGCGGACGTTTCTGGCCATAGCACAGTAACTGGTGCGTGCATACATCTGCATATCGCCGCCAACTTTCACACAGTGGGAGATTCTGTCCTGTCCTGGTGTGTTCACATGTCCTTTCATGAGCACTCAGGAAGTAGGAAAGGCAAGCTGTAGACAATGTGGGATATTTCCTTCCTCTAATTGCTTATATTTTGACCATAGCTATTTTAATTAAAATGGAATTTTCAAAACATATAAAGGTTAGTATTGGTGGCGTGGCTCTGTAATTACAACACTCTGTATTGCTAAATCCAAGAAAGGAAGCCTTGACCTCGTCCAACCTCTTGACAGAGAGTGAAATCATTTAGCCCGACCAGTTAAAATTCAAAGGATGAGCCTCGATTGGTACACCTTGCTGAAGGGTAACGTCCGCATCCAAGAGATTCCCAAAGGAAAGTCCTAAGCCCAGGCCCACGACAGTAAAGAAAGACAAAATACAATAATTTAAGGCACATTTGCAAGGTTCCAAGCTTCCTGTAACAACTTGCATTACGGGAGTCTACTGGCTTGATCTAGGATGACAACGCTGTCCAATTGAGAAACCTGTAAAAACACGGCTTTCTTTCAGTAACGGGGCACTTTCCCCAGAATGGGTGCACTTTTCACATACTAAGTGGGTCCTTGTTTGAGGTGGATGGTGAGCACAGAGCACACTTATATTTAGACCATCATTAAAAGGGGGGTGGGTGGGGGCAAGATATTTCACCCACTAAATATCATTACAGCAAACCATTGAGAGTGTGATAACTATCACCCAGCTGTGATTTCTTATCCATACTCAAACTTAATTTAACACCCAGGCCCAGATATATGGACTTGGTGGCGCAGGCCAGCGCAACAAGTCATCTTGCTGCACTGCCCTGCATCACAGGGAAAGAGTAGGAATGACCATGTTTATCCAATAGGGCACATTCCTTTGCTTTCCCCCTGCCTTGGCGCCCTTTTGGCTGCCTACCATGGTGCAAGGGTGCCTGTGTTGCATGCAGGATTGTTTTTGTGCAGGAAGGGGGGCCTTCCTGCATAAAACCAATCGTGAAAGGCATTTTCCTCTTTCTACGGGTGCTACATTCTGCGTAACGAAGGAGATCTGCCTTTGTGCGATGTAGCACCCGGAGATGTTTACTGCACCAAAATTCAGAAATCCAGTTAATTACTGGGCATTTTTGACATTCACAGCAGGTTTGACCTCTCTAAGTAAGCGTAACGGGAGGTGCAAATGTTATGGATTTATTAAGTGCACATCGCACACATAAAACTGTGATTCTAGCACAAAAAGGATTGAAATTTAATTGGCAACTTGTGGACAGATCTACAATCAGAGCCACATAAATTATGCAATTACCTAGCAGCTGTGTGTTCTTTATAATTATGGATTTCTCGCACTTGCCATTTATTAAACTATGTGCCCCATAGTTGACAAAATCCAACCAACATTCTTTCTGGCTCAAACATATCAAGAGTTAATGCAAAAAGTATTATGCAGTGGCAGAAAGGTTAACTGCTCATCTTTCACTTGCTGAGTGTTGTATTCTGTTGATAAACTAGAATTAGTGAGGTGAGACAATAGTTATGGAAGTTAAAATAGCAAAAGAATGTTCACATGGAATGAACCACATTATGCCGCATAGTTTGACCGTTCTTGCCACATACTTTAGTCAACGCTGTTGCATAATTTCCTCACATAGAGAGGTGAGTATTTTTTGACAAGCGAAGTTTGATTTATCTGTCGCAGGGTGGGTATTGGCACCTTGCATTGGTGCAACATTATAGGACCAAACTGCGCTATTGGTGGGGTGGCATACCAATAGTGGTAATGTTCGCACACACAGGGCATTAGGGTGAATCCCTTTTTTCTGCTAATTTTCTTCTAGGACATGGGCAGGAGCGTTTTGGGCACAGTGGAATGGGTGGAAAGGGAACAAGTAGGGGAAACTTGTGGGTTTAAAAAGAAGCATAGCAAATAGGGGTGCAGATTATTTTGTTTCATACGGTTCCAGGCCAGCTCTCCCTTTCTGCTGCATCACACTCTTCTGTTTGCTACCTTCTCCTCCACCCCCTATTTGTCTTAGTGATTTCTCCTGCTTTCTGCCTCATTTTTATTGCTTTCCCCCTCCTTTCCCCCACTTTTCTGAGTGCTTTCTCCTGCTTTTGCCTAGTTTTCACTGCTTTCTCCTTCTTTTCCCTCCATTTTTCTGAGCTCTTTCTCCTGCCTGCTGTCTCATTTTCACTGCCCTCTCCCTTCTTTCCCTCTTTTTTTAAAGTGCTTTTTGCCTCTTCTTTCTCTGTTCATCCCTTTTTTCCCCATTCCCGCTCCTGCATGCCACCTGTTTTCCCGCCTAGCCCCACCCTACCGCCTCCCAGCACCTCTCCCTCCAGCCAGGACCTACTTAATGGAGGCCGCAGCGTGACCCCATTGAGCAGGTCCCAGGCCAGCTCTCGACTGCTGCTGCCTCGCTGTCTCATGTTTGCTCCCTCGTTCTCAGTACCTTCTATGCCTCTCCCCCTGCTTTTCTAAGTGCTTTCTCCTGATTTCTGACTCATTTTCACTATTTTCTATCTCCTCTACCCCTGTTTTTCTGAGCACTTTCTCCTGCTTTCTGAATTGTTTTCACTGCTTTCTCCCTCCTTTCTCTCCATTTCTTCTGGGTGCATTCTCTTGCCTTCTGCCTCGTTTCCACTGCTTTCTCCCTCTTTTCCCTCCATTTTTCTGAGTGCTTTCTCCTGCTTTCTGCTTCATTTTCACTGTTTTGCCCATTTTTCTGAGTGCTTTCTCCTGCTTTCTGCCTAATTTTCACCGCTTTCTCCCTCGTTCCCTCTGTTTTTCTGAGTGCTTTCTTGCTTTCTGCCTCATTTTTACAGCTTTCTCCCTTCTTCCCTCCGTTTTTCTCAACACTTTCGCCAGCTTTGTGCCTCCTTTCTTTCTCTGTTCATGCCTTCTTTTCCCCATTCCTGCCTGCCACCTGTTTTCTTACCCCCACCTAGCCCTGGCCACCACCTCTCAGCACCCCTCCCTCATCCTGGGACCTCCATAAGGGAGGCTGCAGTGGAGCCGCACCACTGGCTCCCTGAAGGCGCACCAAAGGCAAGCCTGTCTATACCCATCCTTGCCTGGACCACGCCCAGTGCCAAGACCCCTGGCTCTTCCACCCATTAAGATACACTGCCACTGGCCTCTGAGCCCTGGACCCCAGATGTACCAACAAACACTGCTTCCGCTCATCCCCCCGTAGCACCAGAGGACCGCTCTCCTGCAGACACTTCCATCTCACCTTCAGCTCCAAACAACCAATGCCCCCGACAGATTGGCCGAGACCACCATGGCATAACTCCATTGCATTCTACTTTACACAGTTCACTAGTTGAACACAACACTAGTTAAGCACAACACCGAGGTCTGGGACATGATTTCCACCCCTCACCCTGGATGTCATTTTTCTCCCAGAAACCTGGCTGAACACCGCCTCCGCAGCAGACATCACCACCACCATCCCCAAAGGGTACAAGATAACACACCGGGACCAAACTAACAAGTACAAAGACAGAATCACCATCACCTACAGAGACACCATCTGCTGCATGACATCTCCTGATGACCCAACACTGGTAATGGAACACCTCACCTCAATCTCCACAGAGGCAGAAAAAGCACCATCAGAGGCATCCTTTGCTACAGACCACCAGAACTTGACTCAGAGCAGTACATATTCCTATGGGTCCTCAACTTCCAGCTCAATGACCCTAGCAACAGCAACTCCACAGACCTCCTGGAAAGCTTGAGCAACATCGACCTCAAGCAGCTCATCCCCCACCCTACCCACATCTCAGGACATATGCTCGATCCATCTTCACCTCCAGTGGCACTCAGGTACATGCACACCACACCACTCACCTGGTCCTACCACCACAGCGTGCACTTCACCATCCCTGGAACCACATACCCCGGCACTGTGCCTCCCAAGATCACTGCAAAGAAACTGGAAAAAGGTTTCAGAAGACCAATAGAATGATACTCTGTACTCCCACCTCCTACACTCCACACACAACCCTGAAAAAGCAGCAAAGAGCTTCTCCCAGTAGATCACAGAATGTGCCGACGCCATCACCCCATCAGGACAGCCAAGGTCAAAGAAAAAAGCAAAAGAGCAAGCTGGTTCACCAAGGAACTACACTCCTCCAAATGCAACTGCTGACAACTTGAAAGGAAGTGGCGCATCAGCAACAAACAGAAGACTGCAGCACCTTCAGGTATGCCCTCAACCAGCACCACCGCCTCCTGATAGAAATCAAGAAGACACTACCAGACTGCATCAAAGCCAGCACAAACCACAGTAAAGAACTCTTCACAATTGTGAAGGAGTTCACCAATCCCGCAGCCACCGAGAACGACATCCCTGCCTCCCAGGAACTGTGTAACAACCTTGACTTCTTCCACAACAAGATCTTGACTAACTACGAAAACTTCAAATACCAACCCTCCACTGCAGACAGCATCAACCAGCTCACATGCACAAACATAAACCCCAGACACCTTCTCACTTATTGGGAACTCCTCACCACGCAACACACTATTTCCATCATGAACTCTGTACACTCTGGAGCACCAACGGATCATTGCCCTGACCACGTCTTCAACCTCGGAAGCCAGACAATCAGTGACAAGCTCAGGAAAGTCCTATATACCTCCATCACAGCAGCATCCTTCCCGGAGGTCTGGAAACACTCTGAAAATAGGCCCTTTCTGAAAAAACAAATCCACCAACCAAGCCGGATTGAAGAACTACCGGCACTTCTCTCTGCTTTCCTCCAGCAAAAGTCCTCAAGAAAGTGATAAACCAGCAAATCACCCACCGCCTAGAAGACCACAACCTCACTGACCCCTTCTAATCTGGATTTTGAGCTAACCACAGCACTGAAACAGCCCTGATTGCATCCGGACACCTCACCATTGACACATGGTGGCCTGCAGAACTCAGCACATCCCCGCCCTACCATGCTGTGCCTGCAACCTCACATCATCCTGGATAGCAACCAACCCATGAAGAAACAAGTTGACGCAGTCTCATGTGCCTGCTTACTCATGATCTTCAGGTGGCTCCCAGCAGACACCAGAAGGACTGTCACACTGGCCCTCGTTGCCAGCAGAACCGAGAACTACAGAAACATGCTCTATGGAGGAAGCGCAGCACGCACCATTAAGAAACTCCAGAAAATACAGAACTCAACAGCAAGACTGGTACTCAACCTTCCCAGAAGGACACACATCACAGGCTATCTAAAAAACTACACTAGCTCCCGATTCATAAGAGATGCCAGTTCAAGATGCTGAGCCAACCCTACAAGGCCGTGCACAATGAAGGACCAGCATACATCAACAAACTCCTGACCTTCCATCAACCAACCAGACACCTCCGATCTGCTTCCCTTTCCCTTGCATGCACTCCACAAATTTATCAAGCCAACAGTGGAGGACGCTTCTTCTCGCACCTGGAAGCCAAGGCTTGGAACAACCTCCCCCTGCACATCAGAACCACACCATCACTCCAGTGATTCAGAAGGGAACTGAAGATCTGGATGTTCCAATGATCATTCCTCCATAAAGCACTATACAGCTCTAGCGCCTCAAGACCCTCACAGGTGATTTGACGCACTCTATAAATGTTTGATTTATTGACTGATTGATATGGTTGGATTGCCTCTATTTTTTCATGTCCAATCAGACAATCTGCAGTATTTTGTATTATTAGTCCTGATGTAAATGAACTATATAATAAGCATAAGCGCACAGCAATTTTTGAATAGCTAGTAAATCTACAATCCTGAATTGAAACTTCTCCAAGAAACTCACTTAGTCTGCGTGAAAAAACAAGAAATGATGGCCCTCATTACAACCCTGTTGGGCGGCGGTAAAATGGATAAAAACTTTTCCCCATAATATGACATTTGCGTGAGGCCCAAGCCATACTGCCAATGTACCAAACCGTCCGCCACGGCAGTAACGATCGCCGGGCTGAAGACTGCAGTCTCCAGCCAGGCAGCCGTCACTAGCCTGCTGCGGGATTATGACCCTGCCTACCACCATGTTTTTCGAGGCAATCTTACTGCCACGAAAACCATGGCGGTAGGCACTATCAGTGACAGGGAACTCCTTCCCTGTCACTGATAGGGGTCTTGCATGCCCCCCTCCCTCTCCGCTGGTTCCCCCACCCCCTCCCACGACATACACACACCTTCACGCACCATCGGACACACGCATATACACACTCATACCCACATTCATCCAAGCATGCACACATCCATTCACACACACATCCACACACACTGACATACATACATGCACACACGCATGCACACAACACAACATACCCGCACTCAGACATCCATACACGCACACACGAACAACACTCATCTCACACCCGCATACACGCACGCACAGACATACACACACTCCCCCCACACACACACAACACCAACCCCCTCCCTTGTCGGAGCACCCGACTTACCTGATTGCAGGGGGTCCTCCAGCAGGAGAAGGGACAGGGAGCTGCTGCCCGCAGCAATGCCTGCCAGCAGAACCCCGCCAGGCCATATCATTTGTCATGAAGAAGCCAGATTTCCGCCATCCTTCTGGCGGAATTCTGACTACAGTCATAATTTGGTGGACGGCTGGTAGCCGCAGCAACAGTCTTTTGGCGGCCGTCACCGCGGCGGTAGGCGGTATATACTGCTATATACTGCATATACAATGTTGTAATGAGGGCCTATGTGTCCATTGTTAGACCAGGTCTACTTTCAGTTACCCTCTGCTGCTCTTTGTGGGGTAGCCATCCTTAATAATAAGAAAAATACAGACAATGTTGTTAGGTATCTGTTCACTGGACACTCAGGGCTAGTGGCTGGTAGTTCCTTTACAAATTGGCCATCAATAGTTTAATATTGTATCTTGTTATGACCAAATATTAGTCAACCCCCATCCCTCCAGGAGGTAGGCTGGCAACTGGCTCAGCTACCCAGTTGGGTGTGTATTAGAAGACTGTAATTTCCTTCCCCTTGTAAGACTTGATTCTTGTAATTAGGTGTGTTCAATCTAAGCCAGTGCTTAATTTGAGTCAGTGGTTTATGGTGCTCAGCACTGGTACATAACTTTCAACAATGGCACCAGTCTGCCACCTGGTGGCACTGTTTGTCCAATTTACAATAAGCACAACCATTGTTTTCTGATTCAGTATACATGAAAAGGACTAATATCTGCCACTCAAAGCGTTGTTATAGCTTTGGGGGCCTGGAAGAGTTTACATTGTCCCATTTGTAGGACTGCTTGGCAGTTGTGTTGATATTGTCACTGGCAGAGACAATGGGTAATGCAAGCTGCAGTGGCCTCCTGGTCAGAATGCTGGCACCTAATTTCTTAACAAATTAAGCACTGATCTAATCCAAGACCAAGAAGCTTTTTTTAGCCCTTCACAACTTCTCTGGCCCTGGTCGACACCTGGCATAGGAAGCATACAAAGGGAGGTTTAAGACTGCCTCCTGGACTGACTTCTTTTTAGTCTCATGCATACTACCGAGGTCTAATAAAGTCCCTTACGAAGGAGCACTTTTTCTCGATTACTCGCTGGAATCATTACAATATATCTGACCCCACTATTGCATGGAATGCAATCAAAGCAACAATGTGGACATATTTCATTACACAAAAAGCGTATCTTCTCAAAGCTGAGACAGATATTCTCTCTCTTCATCAACAAAAATTGATTTTGACAATAAAAAACAATGTTCCGAATCTCCTTCAGTTGCCACTCTGGCTGAATTAGATCCCATTAAGACATCTATAAAAACATTTCATGGAAAAACTCTAATAAATGAGCAGACATAAAAGACGAGAAACTACGAGGAAGGTAAAAAAAACAGGAACATTTTTGGCTTAACTCATCGGAGAAAGAGCTAGTAAAAATCTAATAAGAACAGTTATCCTCCCAGATACTAAAACAACTTTTTTTCTTTATTTCTGTCTCACTACCAAGTGGTTTATAAAAGAGGAGTGTAAATCATTTTCATCTCGTCTCCCATGATAGAGCGTTCCGTACTAATAATTTACCTGTAACTTGGACGCTCTTTAGGCCGATGAATCTTTTGGCTAAGTGGGACTCTCTTCACCCGAGATCAGTCAATTTAATCAAATCAATAATCAATAACGAACGTAAGCAATGCCCTGATCAACATAACACTTAACAATCAATCCAGAATACATTTCGGCGACCCCTGACCTTTCAGTCAGGAATAACCACACCAGTTTATTCAAAGTTAGTGAATTTATTTCCCTATATTAACAAAGCTAGCACAATATAGATGTGTCTCAACACTAAATGATAAACATAAATGAACATTAATAGCTGTCCATAACGGCAGAAAAGATGCAATCTATGCAGCATTTGAATAACAAGGCATTCGATAATAGCAATGCAAATCACTAGAACTATAATCTGTAATGGGCTAATTGCATACATTGGTCAGCATAGCAAGGTCTCAAATTGCATCGTGCAACAAAAGGAATCCTCATCTACCTCAAATTAGCATCGGCATGTGGGACTTCATGCAAAAACAATTTAGCAACATTAATTTAGAAAACTCCTAACTAGGGCTCTTATCAAAAATCAGCAGTTGGTTACCCAAAAGAAACACAATGCAATTGTACAATTTCCTTTCATATTTACCAATTACAATCAGCATTCAAGGAAGTCTTCGTCTCACAGGTACCGTTTCCCGATCAGCATGGGACGGGGCAAAGGGGCAGGGGTGGACGGGGCAGTTGCCTCACGGCGGCAAGATAAACTACTACTTCATGCAATGGGCAGTTCAAAGTTAAAGTCTCTAGGGTAAGAATCATTTAAGTCTCTTTCTCTCGATTAGAGAAAGCATCAAAGTCTCTTTCAAAATGGCGTCGCAGCAAGGTGGGCCATATTAGCTGCAAAATGGCGGGTAACCGCAATAATGGCTGCAATGGCTACTTTCTTCTTGTGCACCTGGTTAAAATAGACAACAGTTCAAATCCAGTAGGGTCTTCCATTGGAGGGTTCATAGGTTGGCTTCAAATTGTCCAATCAAAAACAACAGTTCTCAAGCTTTTACTTAAGCATACATTATCCTTGGAGACGGGTACGCAAGTTGCAACATTTTATACCAATTAACTCACTTTCAGAGCTTCCATTGTCCGCACCTGCAGATTGACCTTGGAGCAAAGAGAAAAATGCCAGGCTGGCACGAAACCTTAAAATAAGCATGTGAACGATCTCAGTGGAAAAGTACAGCTTCAAGCAGAAATACACGTTTATTAGTACATTGGAAAAATACGAGCATCTAAACCGTGAGACCAGGCAACTAGGCCGAAGCCTCCATTAAAGTAATGCTAAGCTAAAAGATTTCAAACAAGCAAATCGTAGCACACGTTTATGATTATGTCGGATTAGTGCAATTCTAATACATCACGTTATATAAAGCACGCTTATAAATGTTGGCAAACTACTCTGAGGGCACATTTGTCCCCGTACAATCTTTATTAGTTCGGTTAAAGTCACACATGATTATTGCAGCACTACGTTTAGGCGCTAATAAATGTAAAACCTTCATTTCTGCGTCATCACCCACTATCATACTTTTCTCTTCTGGTTTCTCATACTCTCTCTACAAGGAAGAAAAGGCTAAAAAAAAAGCTATCACAATTGCCTAATGGAAAATGCTCCTGAGGAAGATGGGTTTAGTATCGAGTTTCATATAAAATTTACTTCTCAGCACATTCCTCTCCGTATACAACTTACGAATCTTATATTTTCTGGTGGAAAAAATCCCTTCTCTTTCAGAAAGGGTGTCATAAGTTTTTCTATCCCCGGTTAGCCTCCTAGAATTTAGGCTACATATTTATATTGCACTACTAAATCCCCTCTCGCTCTTTGTGGGAAGTGATATCGTGTTTTCCTGGAATGATGTTGCAGGTGAGAATTTCGAGAGTTCAGTCAGACTTCTAATGCTAGAGGCAATGGTAGAGAAGATTTGCATGCAGTCTCCCCTGTGTTCCCAGTGAGACTGCAAGCAACGATGTTTTATTCAGGTGACTTTTTTCTGCTGCCTGGGAAAGTGCTGTTGAGGAAAAGCCCAGAGAGACAGTGCACAAAGACAGACCATGTGCAAACAATATACCCATGGGAAGATTATACCAATCCAAACTCCCTTGGAGGGCAGAAGGAACACTTACACTCCAAATGCCTCATAGAAACTAAGGGCATATTTACCCTTCCCCTTACCGCCGCTTAGCATCATTTTTGTGACTCTAAAGCGGCGCAAAGGTGGCTTTTCTGCCACACCATATTTACAAATTGGCACAATGCTTGCACTGCACCACTTTGCAACCCTTTGTTCCACGGTATGCCTGTGTCACCCATAACATATGCAGGGGGGGCTTTATAGCGCAGGGAGGCCTGAAAAAAATGGTGCAGTGAAATTTACAACATTTCAATGCACCATTTTTTCTGTCACATTTAATGCCTGCTTACAGCAGGCATTACAATGATGCACCCATTATATTCAGTGGGCTTTCCTGTGCTTAGCTGCACTAGTGTCAAAAATGTTGATGTTAGTGCAGCAAAGCGCCACAATGGCATCAAAAATGTTCACGCTATTGTACTAATGACCACCATGGTGCGCCGTATTGTAAATACAGTGCAACCATGGTGTTGTTAGGTGCTGGTAAAGGGTGCACAAGAAAAGTGGCGCATCATCCATGATGCGCCACGTTCTTGTAAATATGTCCCCAACTGTGTTACCTGGCTGGGTTACTGATACTGACATGCAGTATTCCATCTCAGAAAATATGTTTACTTCTTCATCAACTGCCACTTCTTGAAAGGCCTGCTCTCTCTTCCTCTTTCTCTCCCCCTCTCTCTCTTTCACACAAACACTTTCAAAGTATTTGGTATTTGCTACTTTGAACAGGACCTATCCCTTATCACAATTTCACAAGATTTATTTACTTCTCTCACTGTCGCCCTGTTCTCACAGGACACATCCTGTCTCCTTTCTACAGGGCAAGGGTCAACATGAGGGTGGAGCGCCCGGGTCTGTTTGACTCAGTCTTAGGTATATAGCAACAGTCTATCCTCACAATAAGACTCAGATTATGGGCATATCTGTGTGTTCAGAATGTAATGTCCTTCAGCTTCAACATGGATAGTTCCATTGGGCACTGGGTGATATTTAGAAGCCTTCTTTCCTAGCATCAACTGGAACTGGCTTCTTGACCCACTGAGACAACCCCCCTAGAACTGCTCCTTTGCTCTGACAATCACAATTTTATGTTCCTGGCTGCACCCATGAGCTAAGTACAGGGATCCCTCTCTAATGACAATGTTGACAGCATTGTTGAACTCCACAATTTCACAGACAAAGTGGCCCAGTGATGAAGAAATGTGCCTAGGCAAGATTTTACAGATACAATTAGGGTGCCAAGGTTCACTCACTCTCCTGGGCCCCGTTAATTGCATCTGCACAACTAGTGACAGCTTAGCCATGCACTGTCAGAAAATCTCTTGAGGAAGGGTGGTAAAATATTCTTAAAAAGTAATACCAACTCTTTCTTTGGCATCAGTGAGTTCAACAAACCCCATTGTGTCCTTTCTTATGTACCATTGTGTTTTTTAAACCTATTCATCACATGTTTTTTTATAACTTTTTAAGTGCTGGACCTTGTTTTATTTGTATCTCAGTTAAATATTGTTAGCCTGAACTGCAGGACAAAATGGACGAACTGGGAATCACTAGCAGCTCAGGTAAAAATGATCAAATTTGAACATGTATTAGTTGCTGATAAAAAAGTCTAAGAAAATAAGGGCCATATTTATACTTTTTGACGCAAAACTGCGCTAACGCAGTTTTGCGCCAAACAAAATAGCGCCGGCTAACGCCATTCTGAAGCGCCATGCGGGCGCCGTATTAATTGAATTGCGTTAGCCGGTGTTAGCCGACCGGCGCTGCCTGGTGTGCGTGAAAAAAAAACACGTACACCAGGCAGCGCCGGCGTAGGGAAAAATGGCGTTTGGGCGTCCAAAAACGGGGCAAGTCAGGCTGAGGCAAAAAAATCATCTTAACCCGATTTGCGCCATTTTCTTTGGGCGCCCAGACGCCATTAACATGACTCCTGTCTTAGCAAAGACAGGAGTCATGCCCCCTTGCCCAATGGCCATGCCCAGGGGACTTCTGTCCCCTGGGCATCGTCATTGGGCATAGTGGCATGTAGGGGGGCACAAATCAGGCCCCCCTATGCCAAAAAAATAAAAATAAATACTTACCACAACTTACCTTTTCTTCCCTGGGATGGGTCCCTCCATCCTTGGATGTCCTCCTGGGGTGGGCAAGGGTGGCAGGGGGTGTCCCTGGGGGCTTGGGAGGGCACCTCTGGGCTCATTCTGAGCTCACAGGTCCCTTAACGCCTGCCCTGACCCAGGCGCTAAAATCCGGCGCAAATGCAGGTTTTTTAGTCCCGCCCACTCCCGGGCGTCATTTTTGCCCGGGAGTATAAATACGACGCATATGCATCGCAGTCATTTTTTAAGACGGGAACGCCTACCTTGCATATCATTAACGCAAGGAAGGTGTTCACGCAAAAAAATGACGCTAACTCCATGAACTTTGGCGCTAGACGCATCTAACGCCAAAGTATAAATATGGAGTTAGTTTTGCGTCAAATTTGCGTCGAAAAAAACGACGCAAATTCGGCGCAAACGGAGTATAAATATGCCCCTAAATCTTGTCAAGAAACGTGAAATTCTCATGAGCCAATGAAGTCTCCAAATCATAGTGTACCAGGAACGGGGATGTTTAGGGTTACAGTAACCGTTCGAGTGCTGTGGGATGAGAAATTCAGATGGTGTTGCGAATGCAGACAACGCATCAGAAACTGGTTGGTTCTTGCAGGGGGGAAGAAGATAGCATTGATGTTGAAGGTTCTGTTTGTTTCAATTAATGCTTATGCTCTTAAAAGCTTAGGCAAACTTCCCATAGACTCCGAAGTGTACAGACCTCTGCTTTCCTTACTCTGTGAAGCTTGCAAGAATAAGGAAGGACTTTTACTGAAGCCTTTGTTATGCTGACACCTTCTTTCATTTCTGAATATCCTTAGGATTTCATCTCAAACATCCTCATTCCTGATTTGGAACTTTGTCTAGATGATTTTAGAATCCTTTCATGTTTAGAAAAGAGAGCAGGGGGCTCTTTATGGAACACCTATTTCTAATTCTCAGTTTCGTATTGCTCTGGTTGTTATTGCTGTGCATCTTACTTTGATGATGCTGAACCGATTGTGATATTTCATTTTGCCAGCTTTAGTCCCATACCTTTTCAACATTTTCATGAATTGCAAATATCTTGGATTAATTACTAATTGGAAATAAATCACCTAACTTTAATTATTGATTCTTGGTCCTTATTATGTGGCCAAAAAGTCTTCACAGAAATGTATATTGTTTATTATTGTTGATTCCCACGATGTCTCCTTCAACTTATAAAAGATCCATCAGATAAGAAATTGTAAATCATGCTCCTGCATGCTCTTAGATGGCAACAAAGGATGGTTCTGTTACTGAGACAGAAGAAGTCATTCTTTACATATGACAGCCCAGTTTTGCCCAAGGCCATTAGCGACCCGAAGACCATATCCCAATTTAGAGGTGCAGCGGTAGTCCAGAAATCTGGAATTGAGCTGTAACAGGGAAGAAGTGAGTATTAATAGGATCACACATTGTAATTGCTTATATCTAGATATATGCTATTGGTTGTTAACATCGAACAAGAATTGTGGACGAAAAGATATACGCAATTTGACTAGGGGAGATGTAGGAATATCTGTTGGAAATGGAGGTGAGACACCACCCAAAGATACGCCAGGTCATTATATGGCTATAAATGTAGGACTTCACAAATGCATTTGGCTGAGTCAATGTCTTAATATCACAGAAAAGGAAGGTGCATTAATGTTTCCACACTATGGCATATTTAATTTGAAAATCATTGAAAATTTGAGAAGGGTACTGTACGAAATAAAGCCACCTCCTAGACGTGCACAGTTTGAAGCACTTTATGAATGGGAGGACACAGCTTATGTTAGGGAAAGGGAAAGATATCAAGGGAGAGTTAGAAAGGCAGTGCATAGTTGTGCAGATGCTAGTTGGGATGCAACAGAAGCTATGGAGGAAAGGGAAAAAGAAGGAGGAAAAGACAGGACATTCATAGAGTTCAGGCAAAGATAGAGATTTCTGCGAGGATATACTAAATGTGTTGTTATCAGCACGTCCACCTCCATATAATGTGGCCCAACCTGAAGGAATGATGGTCAGCAGCAACTGACCTCTTGACTATTTCGCCACCTCCGCTGTCTGGGCTCAGCAGCCTGCTCACTCGCCCTCCACTCAGAACTACAGGTTTGATCCTGCTGTTTTCCCTTAGGCTCTCGCTCTAATTTTTGCACATTTCAGTTCATTTGTCTCTGGTATTTGGTATACTTCTATTGTTGTGTTGTACTTTGTTATTTCCTGTTCATCATAGTTTTTTGTCCAGTCCAGTTGTTGATTTGGTCTCCCATCCCTGTCCTGCCTGCTGTTATATCCACCCCACACTCCTCACTCAAAGCCAAAACTGTTTTCCTGTCAGCCCCTCACTCCTCCCACCTCTTTTTATGGAGGTTGCTGTGTGACCCTTGTGTGCAGCACTGGCCTCTTGTCTATTTCACTGCTCCCCATGTGCCTGGGCTTAGCTCAGCAGTCTTCTCACTCGCCTTCCACTCAGAACCTACAGGTTTAATCCTGCAGCTCTTCTGCTAATTTTTGCATGTTCCAGTTCATTATCCTCTGGTAATTTTGGATACTTCCATTGTTGTCTTGTATTCTTTCATTGCCTGTTCACCATAGTTTTTGCCCAGTCCAGATGTTCAGTTGTCCTCCCACCCCTCCCTCACCCGCTGTTATCTCCTGTCTGCGCTCCTTGCTCCCAACCCCTTGTCTGCCCTTCCCCCCCTCCTCTCAGTGCTATTTAAGGAGGCTGCTGCTTGGCCCCACAGGGGGGCGCGCACAGCGGGCGCACTGCTGAAGTGCCAAAGGCAAGCCCGTCTGCTGCCAACCGCCTGTGGACCACGTCCAGTGCCAGGAACCCTTGATCTACTGCCACCTGGCACTACTCCAGAGATGAGATCCTCACGCTCAGCTTCACATCACAAACAGTTCATGTTGCTGCGCCTCTCGGCGCTCCACTGAAGGACTCTTCACATGATGCCACTTCCAGTTCTCTTGCAACATCAGTACCTCACCACAATCAAACACCACCCCACCATTACCCAAGACTACCCCCCACTCCCTTCCCTGCATCCTATTCAATGTCTGTTCCCTTGGCAAACTCGCCACGGAATAATGAGACACCATCACCTCCTATATAATCAAAAAGAGGGACAGGGAGGTTTCTGGTCCAGTGTACAATCTCCCAAATGTCATATAAATCAAACTGCTACACTGTTCTAAAATGAGAGAAGAGAACGTAACTTCTCTAGGCACATACAAAAGTGGAAGCAATTTTCAGGATATGCGACCGGAGGCTAGGTTCACTGGCTGGGAGCGCATCTTGTATAATATACAATGACGGTTTATGGTATGCATAATTCCATGGAGCAACATCCCCATTGTAGGATGGCACTGACTCATTACGTTTGTTAGTTGCTGTGCTTCTTAGTAATTAGATATTTCTCTTTACACTTTGACATTACTTCTATAACAACGTCACGCAGAGTAGGAGACTTTTGTTATGTTGGTCCTGACGAAACGCCAATAGGTCCATGGGACTGGTTAGGCGTGAAACATGTGTCCCAATGGACACAGACACAGCCGTCAGATATTTTACCAAATGGATCTCAAACGTTGCAGACAGTCACCCCTATCAAATTGAGCAAACCCAACAACCTACCAAGCAAGCCACCTGGAATTCACAAGAACGTAGGACCGCCATGCGCAAATGCAATCAACTTGAAAGAAGATGGCTCTCCTCAAAAGACTCCATCAACCGATCCGCTATTAAGGATGAACTCAGCCTTTACTGCAAACACATCAACAACACCAGAAAACAAGCCTTTGCCATCCACATTCATACCACCTCCAATTGCAGCAAAAGAGCTTTTCAAGATCATCAAAGAATTCTCCAACCCACCCACAACGGAGAACTGCTCATTCCTACATGGAACCTTTGCAACTCCCTCACAGACTTCTTTCACAATAGAATAGCCACCATCTACAAAAATGTCTTCGACTCTCCATCGCTGACACCATCAATCTGCCTACCCCCTCGGACATCAACAGCCCCCCTTAACCCCTGCAACCATCCTCCAACTAAAAGCATAATACTACACAAGACACCACCAATCTTATGAGATCTATGCACTCCAGATTCCTCATCGGACCCTTGCTTCACCACATGCTCAACCTAGGCATCAACACCATTGCCAGCAAACTTACCAACATCCTCAAATCCTATGTAAGCTCAGCCACCTACCCGGAAGACTGGAAACATGCAGTCAAACCCCTGCTCAATAAACCATCCAACCATCTCAACTAACTCAAAAACTACTGGACGATGTACCTGCTCTCTTTTCCAGTGAAAGTGCTTGAAAAAGCCATAAACCAACAGCTCACAGCCTACCCAGAAGAAAACAATCTCTAACCACAGCACAGAAACTGCCCTCATCGCAGCCATGGACTACATTAGACTCCTCCTGGACCAAAGAAACATGGCTGCCCTCATTCTTCTCGACCTCTCTGCAGCTTTCGACACAGCATCCCACCACACATTGCACACAAGGCTCCACCAAGTTGGAAATCAAAGAAAAAGCCCTGAAATGGATCATCTCTAGTCTTCCAAGCAGAACTCAAAGCCCACATCCCACCCTTCCCCTCAAAACCCAAGGACATCATTTGCGGTGTCCCCCAGGGACCATCTCTCAGCCCCACCCTCTTCAACACCTACATGACCCCTCTGGCCGACATCGTCAGAAACCACAGACTCAACATAATCTCCTACGCAGATGACTTGCAGCTGGTCCTCTCGCTCTTCAAGAACATGCATGAACAGCATTGCAAAATGGATGAAGGACAGATCCCTCAAACTCAATACCATCAAGATGGAGGTACTACTGTTAAGTGACACCCACTTATCTTGGGACAACTCCTGGTGGCCAGCCATGCTGGGACCCTTCCCCACTCCCGCCAACCACTCATGAAACCTAGGAATCATCATAGACAACAAACTCAACATGAAGCACCAGGTCAATGCAATCTCATCTACCTGTTTTCTCACCCTTCGCGTGCTCCGCAGGTTCTTCAAATGGCTCCCGCATGAAATCAGATGCACCACCGCACAAGCCCTTATAACCAGCCAACTGGACCATGGCAACACACTATACGCCAGACTCACCACTGCGCTAAAAAAAATGACAAATCATCCAGTACTCATCCCCCATACTCATCCTAGACCTCTCAAAATGAATGCGCATCACCTCCACTGGCTCCCCATGCACAAACGCTCCTGCTCCTGATGTTCGCGTTAAAATCCCTCCACAATCCAGGACCAGCTTGCCTCAACCATCACATGGATTTTCACCACCTCACCCGACTCCTTCATTCTACATTGCTCTCCCTCACAATCACCCCTTCGTCCTGGGTGGAGTGCGTGAAGTCGCACTACGCCAAACTCTGTAAAGTGGCCCAAAAACTCCTCTACGCAATGCATCACACCTGTTCGCATTGCTTTTTATGTCAAACACAATGCACACTACATTCTCGCATTCAAAATGGCGCGCAAATCAATCAATCAGTGATTTGTTAAGCGCGCTACTCACCCGGCAGGGTCTCAAGGCGCCGCGGGGGGCGCGAACAGCACCACGCAGTTTGCATGGGTGCAGCCATCTTGTTTTTCTTAAACTGTTCATGGTGCTGAGCCTAGTGTGAATCCTTCTATTATCTTTTCAATCCTTCACCCCCTGAATTAAGCTGCATCTCATTTTTATTTATTGTATTAGTGTGTGGTTTTTGAGTCTGTGTATTTTCAGTTTTTTTTTTTTAAATGTTCATGTTTTGGTGACCTTTTGTATTTTTGTTTATTATGTTCCCATTTCTTCCTTATTTCATTTCCTTCCTTCCTTCCTTACTTCCGTCCCTCCTTCCTTCTTTCATTCCTTCCTTCCCTTTTTAAAAAAAATGTCTTTACCCCACCCCGGCCAGCACCGGGGCAGAGCAGAGAGGCGTGCAGGGGAGGGGCCGCGCCAGGCCCTCCGAAGCACCCAGAGGCAGCAACTGCCTACCTGATGGGTGTCGCCGCTACCTAGGGGTGCAGCCACGGCCCATCTTTTGCAAGGTGGAGGTGACAGCACTCGTTTTTTATGTGCAGCATCACCTCCCATCAATGCTGGCAGCAGGCCTGGCATCGGGCACCCCCTGGGTGAGTGTCGGCTGCATTGGGGGAGGGTGTACCGATGTGTGTGGTGCACCAGCCAGGTGCAGCACACCATCCAGCAGCTGACTCACCACTGGGCAGATATTATCAACCATGAACAGGACCTGCATGACCTGCTAGGCGTAGAGATTCCGGGGCTTGGTGAGTGTTGACTATATTATTGTTTTTGTGTTGTACAATGCTAACTTTTTTTCTGAATAGCACACTGCTCACACTCACACTAGTTTGCGTTAAGAGTATTAATATGTGATGCAATTAAAGCTAGGCAGGGGCTCAGCGCTTCCTCATCGTAGTCTTCGGTGCTCCATTTGGCTGATTTTTTAAGAAGTCGCCATTGTAATGCAGACTTCTCTGTCCTCCTGTCACAATAGTGAATTAGTGATATCAGTGAGTTAGCATTCTCTGTGACTTTTATCTATGTAGCTAGTACATTCCCAAGCATTTTCACAGTGATGTGTAGTACTCCTAGTATGCATCTATGCTTTGCAAAAAAGGGAGACTGAGATGGTCCATCAGGGGGCTTAAGAAATGAGAAGAGCATCAAAGGTCATTCATTACAATACGTTAGTTCCAAATGTAGTTTTTGGTAAGGAAATTTGGAATAGGGATTTTAGGAGTATAGCCAACTCAACGATAGCTGATCACATTACTACCATAGATGATCTGATTTAGATAAGTGCAATGTTACTGTGTTTGCCTGTTATAATTTTTTTTTAAATCTTTTTTATTTCTTACATTAGCACTCAAGGCAAGAAGAGGGGCAAAGCTGCGAGTCCGGCAAGAGCTGGGCAGGAGGCGCCGACCACCAGCGCAAATGCTAAGGGCTCTGCTCATCTCAGTAAGTCCTATTATTTAGTATTACACTCTGGGCATAAGGAGGCTTGGTTGTAACACTGAAGAAAACACTAGCATTAATCTAGCAATGCAAAACACAAACATTAACTGAGCTATAAAAATTCCACAACAACAGTCCACATATCCCCTTATACCATCAAATATTACCACACAACATATACATGTTTTGGAAAAAAAATGAAAAGCAAGCAATATCCAACATTTTTAATTTAATCCAGTGCCATCCCTGCCCTAAATAAAAAATTTAAAAAATATACCACGGAAATATTTATTTCATGCACTGATGGCTACTAGTATGGACCTACTAGTTAGATAGCCCTTTGGAAATCTAGGCAAGATAGTAAATTGATATTGCAAATGTTACAAACATAGAAAAGGACAGATACTGAACTCTGCAATTTTCCTTTACAAAAGATGAAAAATCAATGAAATGCAAAATAGAAAAACTAGGCCCATACTTAAACTCCAGGCCACCCATCGCTATCCATTTTAAAATCAAATTAAATTGCAAAGAAATATTGGTGCATGCCCAAGCAAACGAACAACACCCTGATTCAATAGTTTTGAAACTCAGTTGTGTGATTTTACGTAAACAAAGTCCTTAAATCTAAAGGTATATCCAGGAGACAAAGAGAGTGGTCCTTCCACTTTGAAGTGAAAAGTGACCAGGAGATGGAAAAGCACTGGGAGGAGCTTCTCAATCTGAAAAAACAACATGAAAGGTCCATTGGAGAAGAAAATCCACTCCAAAAACACTTTTGCACTAGATTTGGATGTATTACGAGTAGAAAGTCTACTCCAGGTGCATTCATGCTCGCAAGCGGAACTGTTTTGGGTGCTGTTGCAACCAGAAGCAGCACAGGTAAACACGAAATCTCACAAACGTGGCCGGAAACAGTAGAGGCCCTAGAGTATTGTGGCGCTCACAAGAGAGTTCCAAAACTCAACCTCACGCGTGTGAAAGAATTCTGCTCTACTCAGCGCCAGATTGTGGAATTCAGGATCTCCGCACTACTCCGCGTAGTGTGAAGTGCCTTAATTCCGCACACTCTGCCAGCAGATCGGAGTTCTACACCTGGTCCTACAGGGGTTGTTTATTCACATAACTAACAGCAAAGGCCTTGATAGCCTACCCCCGCACCTAAGGACATCTCCCTCCATCCAGGAGTTCAGAAAAGATCTCAAGACATGGCTGTTCAACTGAGACAAACGCAGCTAAAACAGCGCTTGGATACCTTCTCTGATGATTAGCCCTGTGTAGCATGATACTTCTGGCCACCCGGCTCACTGTAGTTGGAGTCACCGGGCCCCTACTTCGCCCTCAAGGGATGAGTCCCTGTCACTGTTTACTGCCCTACTGTTGTGGGTTACTGAACGGGAGGGAGATTCAAATTTGGCCCAGGTGGGGGGATAAAGTGGGAGGAGGGCAGAATGTTCTTGGCAGGCTCTTGGTTGACGTATGTTGTTTACTCTTAGGATTGCTAATCCTTTTTCTCTTTACTGCACAGCACCTACGACACACAGGCACAGTTTGGCAGAAGGTGATGGGCTGCGAAAATCTTAGGTACAGGAATCATGTTACACCTGACAGTATTAGGGTGGTCACCGCCAACATTTTGCCTCACTCCCGCCAATGTTTTTACACTGTTTTTGCTGGTTATAGGACTCTGCCCATTTTACCACTGCTAACCAGTGCTAAAGTGCATATGCTGTCTCCCTTAAAACATGGTGATATTGGCTAATACCCATTTGGCATATTTAATTTACTTATAAGTCCCTAGTAAAGTGTACTGCATGTACCCAGGGCCTCTACATTAAATGCTGCTAGTGGGCCTGCAGCACTTATTGTGCCACCCACGTAAGAGCCCCTTAACCATGTCCTAGGCCTACCATTGCAAGGCCTGTGTGTGCATTTTCACTGCCACTTCAACTTGGCATTTAAAAAGTACTTGCCAAGCCCTAAACTCCCCTTTTTCCACACATAAGTCACCCCTAAGGTAGGCCCTAGGTAACCCAGAGGGCAGGATGCTGCGTAGGCAGAAGGCAAGACATATACCTATGTGTTTTAATTGTCCTGATAGTGGAAAACTACTAAATTCATTTCCCACTTCTGTGAGGCCTGCTCCTTTCATAGGCTAACATTAGGGCTGCCCTCATATACTGTTTGAGTGGTAGATTCTGATCAGAAAGGAGTAGACAGATCATATTTAGTATGGCCAGAATGGTAATACAAAATCCTGCTGACTGCTGAAGTTGGATTTGATAGTACTATTTTAGAAATGCTTCTTTTAGAAAGTGGGCATTTCTCTGCACTTAAAATCCATCTGTGCCTTACAGCCTGTCTCCAATCCACTTCTGGACTAGGCTGGTTGACAGCTCCCTTGTGCATTTCACCCAGACAACCACAAACACAGGATGCTCAGTCACACTTACACATATCTGCATACTGAATGGGTCTTTTCTGGGCTGGAAGGGTGGAGGGACTGACACTTACATTTCAAAGGACAGTGGCCTGCCCTCACACAAAGGACTGCCAAACCCCCTACTGGGACCCTGGCAGACAGGATTGTACTGAAAGGGGACCTTGTGCACTCCAACACCACTCTTTGAAGTCTCCCCCACTTCAAATGCACTTTGGGGTATATAAACTGGGTCCCTGACCCTACCAACTTAGACACTTCCTGGGAAAGAAACTCTGAACCAGAACCTGCAACCTGCCAAGAAAAGCTGCCTGGCTGCCCAAAGGTCTCACCTGGACTGCTTTGCTGTAAAGGACTGCTGCCTTGCTGTTGCCCTGCTGCCTTGCTGGCCTCTTGCTGTGCTGAGAAGTACTCTCCAAAGACTTGGATTGAGCTTGCCTCCTGTTCCTGAAGTCTCAGGGCCAAAAAGACTTCATCTCTGCAAAGCAAATCCTTGTGCGGCAAAAATCAACATACAGCCTGCCGGAATCAACACACAGCCTGCATAGCGGTGAGAAAATCACAGCATCGCCAAACTGGAACGATTCAGCCAGGCTCCCCGAGTGGAGATCGACGCAGCACCAGCGTTGCGACCAGAACTTTGTTTCACAGCCCACAGATCAACGCATCGCCGAGCCTGAACGACACAGCCTGACTTCCTGCGAGAAGGATCGATACAGCACCTGCCATGCAACAGAAATTTTGATGCATAGCTCAGCAGCACCTGTGACTTCGCCCTGCACTCCCAGGATTTCCATGCATTGTCCCTGGGCGTCAAAAGAACCTGCATCGCAAAAGAGGATTCAAGCCTGCATGCCAGAATTCGACGCAAAGTCTGTGCTGCGTGGGAAAGAATCGACGCATCGTCCATGTGCACCCATAAATCCGACGCACCCCTACCTTTTTTCACGTATCTCCTCCTCTGCAGTCTTTGTGTGTGGAATTTTGACGCAAACCAGATACTTTGTGCTTACAAGAGACAATTGTTACTTTTAAGAACTTATGATTTTTTTATCCTTACAAAAGTGATGTTTCATCTTGTATTTATCAAGTGTTGATCATTTTTTACCTTAATTCATTCAGATAAATATTCTATATTTTTCTAAATCTGTGTGGTGTATTTTTGTGGTGTTTTCACTGTGTTGTTGTATGATTTATTGCACAAATACCTGACTGCTCAGTGCCAAGCTACCAGAGGGTGGACACAGGATAGTTTGAATTGTGTGTGACTTGTGTGTGACTTACCCTGACTAGGATTGTGGTCCCTATTTGGACAAGGGTGTATACCTCTGCCAACTAGAGACCCCATTTCTAACAAATCATATGCAGCACGGTTTCACTGTCAGATACCCCTTCGTTCATGCACTCCATTTAGTTCCTCACTTGGAATATGCTGTGCCTATACGACCCGCGCAAGGTATGACATGTCATGGCCTACATGCAGCGCCATTCCATAGATGCCTGCTTTCTCCAGGAACTCTATATTACAGAGAATACGCTGACACGCTTGCAGGCGGGTTGGTTTGGTGAAAAACATGTTGCTTACTACTTTAACTATGCACATGATGGCTATACTCCTTCGTATAGGTCTTCAGTGGCACACCAGACGTGCTATATGAGACCCACAGGCTTACTATGTGAAGCTCTCGGGCATCATGCAGGACCACCCTCTTAACTTTATTGCAGAGTTTGTGCCCTATGTTGATGACCCCCAATTCCTTGAGAAGTGTGGAGATTGACTGCCTCTTTAGGCACTGGGTTGATCTTGTGGGGTGGAGATTTCAATGTAGTTTTAGACTCCTATAGACGCCCGCACACACTAGCAGCATCTCAGTTACACATGTTCATGGCTATTTTTGTTTTCTGGGGCCTAAACTGTGGAATGATCGTCCTGGAACCATGAGAAAATGTATTCTCCCTTAGAATTCTGGAAATTATTGAAAATTTGGCAGTTCCAATGCTTAGGTTTATAAATCCTTGTTGTTGAAGGTGTCTGGTGTAATGTGATCCACAATTCATGCTAGAGCTGGGAAACCTTCTTGGTATCTATGCAGTCTACAAGTAGTGCAATCAATCAATTATAGATGATTATGAGCTGGTAGACATCTGGCGCTCCATTCACCTGGATGCTTCTGAGGGCACATGCGTAACAACGGTGCACAACACGTGGTCCTGGATAGAATATTGGTTGGCATTGCAAAATGTGGACGCATGCACTGCGTGAGTTGTGCATCTGCCCCAAACATTATCTGATCACACCCCTGTGCTACTAGAACTGATAATGCCAGATGGCCACACTCGCAAATTCACCTGGAAACTTCAACGTAGGGTCCTGCACAACCAAGTGTTCATGGACAAAATCAGAACTGCCGTATTAAAATACTTTCAACCTAATGATCAACCTAAGATGACACATTTCACCATATGGTAGGTGTTAGAAATTGGTTTTTTGGTTTGCAGTCAGGTTACCCTCTGTCCAAGCAAGAACCCTTACTCTAGTCAGGGTAATTCACACACAATCCAAATTATCCTGTGCCCACCCTCTGGTAGCTTGGCACGAGCAGTCAGGCTTAACTTAGAAGGCAATGTGTAAAGCATTTGTGCAATAAATCATACAATAACATAATATAGCACCACAAAAATACATCACACAGTGTTTTAGAAAAATATATAATATTTATCTGGGTATTTGCAGGTCAAAACGATCAAAGATGCAATATGAATTTGTAAAGATATCACTAAAAAGTGATATGAAGTGTCTTAAGTCTTTAAAAAGCAAACAAAGTCTCTTTCAAGCACAAAGTACCTGGTTTGGAGGGGAAAATCTCCGCAGAGGGCCGCAGAAGAAGAGATACGTGGAAAAATGGTGCGTGCATCGATTTCTCCCCTGCACACACGGACTTGCGTCGTTATTTTTCACGCGGGGAAGTCGTGCGTTGTTTTCCCGTGCGCGGACAGTCTCTTTCTGTGGGTCACGGGATTACCAGATGTCCCGGGGTCTGTGAGTGGATTCTTCGGCTTGTTTTCCGGCTGCGCGTCGTTCTGCGAGGTTATGAGTCGAAGTTTCGTTCTCACGGCAGGCGTTGCGGCGATTTCCCCTCTAGAAGTCGGGCGGCGTTGTCCTTGCGAAGCCGTGTGTCGAAGTTCCGGTCGCCCCGAAGGCGTCGCGTCAATCAGCGTCGGTGTGCGGCGATTTTCTCGCCGCGGAGCAAGCTGTGCGCCAAAATTTTCGCCGCACGAAGAGTCCAAATGAAAAAGAGAAGTCTTTTTGGTCCTGAGACTTCAGGGAACAGGAGGCAAGCTCTATCCAAGCCCTTGGAGAGCACTTTTACAGCCAGACAAGAGTTCAGCAAGGCAGCAGGCCAACAGCAAGGCAGCAGTCCTTTGTAGAAAACAGACAGGTGAGTCCTTTGAGCAGCCAGGCAGTTCTTCTTGGCAGGATATAGTTTCTGGTTCAGGTTTCTTCTCCAGCAAGTGTCTCATGAGGTAGGGCAGAGGCCCTGTTTTATACTAAATTGTGCCTTTGAAGTGGGGGTGACTTCAAAGAATGGCTAAGAAATGCACCAGGTCCCCTTTCAGTTCAATCCTGTCTGCCAGGGTCCCAGTAGGGGGTGTTGCAGTCCTTTGTGTGAGGGCAGGCACTCCACCCTCCCAGCCCAGGAAGACCCATTCAAAATGCAGATGTATGCAAGTGAGGCTGAGTACCCTGTGTTTGGGGTGTGTCTGAGTGAATGCACAAGGAGCTGTCAACTAAACCTAGCCAGACGTGGATTGTAAGGCACAGAAAGATTTAAGTGCAAAGAAATGCTCACTTTCTAAAAGTGGCATTTCTAGACTAGTAATATTAAATCCGACTTCGCCAGTCAGCAGGGTTTTGTATTACCATTCTGGCCATACCAAATGTGACCTTCCTGCTCCTTTCAGATCAGCAGCTGCCACTTCAACAATGTATGAGGGCAGCCCCAATGTTAGCCTATGAAGGGAGCAGGCCTCACAGTAGTGTAAAAACGAATTTAGGAGTTTTACACTACCAGGACATATAAACTACACAGGTACATGTCTTGCCTTTTACCCACACAGCACCGTGCTCTAGGGTTTACCTAGGGCACACATTAGGGGTGACTTATATGTAGAAAAAGGGGAGTTTTAGGCTTGGCAAGTACTTTTAAATGCCAAGTCGAAGTGGCAGTGAAACTGCACACACAGGCCTTGCAATGGCAGGCCTGAGACAAGGTTAAGGGGCTACTGAAGTGGGTGGCACAACCAGTGCTGCAGGCCCACTAGTAGCATTTAATTTACAGGCCCTAGGCACATATAGTGCACTCTACTAGGGTCTTATAAGTAAATTAAATAGCCAATCATGGATAAACCAATCAACAGTACAATTTACACAGAGAGCATATGCACTTTAGCACTGGTTAGCAGTGGTAAAGTGCCCAGAGTTCAAAAGCCAACAACAACAGGTCATAGAAAATAGGAGGAAGGAGGCAAAGAGTTTGGGGATGACCCTGTCAAAAAGCCAGGTCCAACATGACCCCCTACGAGCCTAAAGCCAGGGGAGAACAATCACTATCCTGATGTACTTCCCTGTTTGAGGCGACAGAACAAGGACCCAGACCCACAACAGCAGGGGCATGCTCCAGTTCTTCACCTTCCCGACTCCAATTGGATCCCTCTGTCCATACTCTCAGGGCCCACTAAGCCAAGCTATGGGGAACCTTTCTCCTTCCCTGCGGATATCATCTGTGCAGCACCTAACCTTACTTTGCTCACAGATGTATCCCAGGAGCAGGATAGTACAACCAGGACCAACACAGTGGTGTTGCCCACGCTACCCCCGGGTGTGACACTTGTCCCCTCCCCAGGGATAACTCTGTCCACCTGGACAACAAAGCCACAGTGGTTACTGACAGCTGTCAAGGATGAGAGCCAGGCCCCAAGCCTCTCAAAGCTCTCCCACCACTGTGGCTGTGGAGAGTGGGGGGCGGTAGCCCCAGGTGCTGGGCACCTTTTAACCACTCTCCCTTCCACCAAGTCAGGGATGACAGCCTGTACCTGGTCCTCCCCTCTGGGGCTCTGTACCCTCCCTCCTGGAGCGGTAACCCCAGAGTCCAACATGGTCAGGGTGCTTATAGAAGTCGCCCTGTACCATTCCTCCACCAGCGCAGGGCTGTTAACCTGCAACTGGCCCTCCAACCTGGGGTCTGTACCTTCAGGTTGGACTAGGGCCCGGGGAGAGGCTTCCCTCCCCCTGCCCTCCCTTCTGGGGTCCAGCACCCTCCAACTAGAAGTGGCCTCCTCAGAAGACAACATGGTAGGGGCACTGTTATCAGTAGCCCCTCCCTGCAGGTCCGGGGGGACACCCAGAATCCGGTCTTCCAGCCCAGGGTCTGTACCCTCAGACTGGATCACTGCCTGGCAAACCAGGACTTTCTGGGGGGCACACCTACCCCCCACCAGGTCTGAGTTTAACCTCTGCACTGAACCATCCAACCCAGAGTCACCACCCTGAGGTTGAACAATTGCCTGGCACACCAGGACTTTCTGGGGGGCGCATCTACCCCCCCACCAGGTCAGAGTTTAACCCCTGAACCTGGTCATCCAACCCAGAGTCACCACCCTGAGGTTGAACCCTTGCCTGGCATGCCAGGACTTCCTGGGGGCACACTCACCCCCCACAAGGGACACACCGTCCCCAAGGGCCACACAAGAGTCTGGTTGGCGCAGGTCTCCTGACCTCTGCCCATCCGCCAGAGTCTGGATCTCCCCCAAACCAGAAACGGTTTCACCTGGGTCATTCCTGGGGGGCTCTGCTCTCAGAGCTGACCCCTGACTCTCCAGGACCTCCACTGGGGTCCGCAACCCCCTCTCAACCCTCTGTCTGGACTTCTGCACCCCCTCACTAGGAGTGGTACTGCCAGACACCAGAACTGGTGGGATGCTGGCTACAGTCACCCCCCCAAGTTGTTCTGACACTGCAGGCCTCCCTCAACAGGTGGCCCTACGGTACAGGCTAGGCTTCCCTCCTGGTGTTCCCTCATGGAACCCTCTAGGACCTGGGACCTACCTGGGACACTACAATCCTCTCCCACCTCACATGGTTGGGAAACACCTAGACCACTCCCTTCAGGAGCACCCCCAAATGCCTCTTCAGACTCTCTGGTATTCACCCGGGAGTCTGCCTCCATTGTAAGCTCCCTGGGGTCAGAGAGCTCACACTCCACCTGGTGTTGGCGTAGCTCTGGAAAATAAGGACCAGACATATGCTCTCCAGCAATTACATCACTCTGCCCTTCACATGTATTAACCACAGTACCCTTCACCCAACCATCCAGTGACTCAGCCTTGAAAAAGCACTCTACATCACCCTCCTGAGACTGATGAGACAGTATCTGACTGTCCCTGACACTCAACCCATACTCTTCTGGGATGTCTCCACACTCTATATCCAGGACGTCCACCAGGGGGGAACCCTTTTCCCTGTCACTCTCTTCTAGAGCCAGTAAAGTGTCCCTCCCCCCAGTAGGAATATGACTCCCTGTGCCAGTTCAACAATCCTTCTCAGGGACCCTGTACATAACGGGAACTATCTCATACTCTTGAACCGCCTGGGGTGTGTCAACTCCCTTCTTCAAGTTGGGCACCACATCTCTGGGCTTGTGCCCTTCTTCAGCAGTACTGGATGCAAGATTTTTGCTGCCACCATCTGAAATGGACTCAGCCCTTCCGGCTTCCAGTTTCAGCTCTTCACAGCTCAGCTCCTGAGCTGCAATCCTTTCTTTTTCCAGGGCTAAGAGTCTTGCTGCCTCAGCCCTTTCAATAAAGTCATCTAGCTCCTCCAGCGACCGCTCTCGAGCTAGGAGCCATTCATCTCTCACTGGTTCTCTTTCCTCATCTGAGTAGTCTTCCTCCTCATCTGAGCAGTCCTCCTCCTCATCTGAGGAGTACATAGTCATTTGTTTTTTTGCTGCCTCTTCCTCTGCCCATCTTTCTTCCCCCCAGGTTATGTAGATCTCCTTGACATAGGAAGATAGGAAGGCCCCATTTTCTGCAAAGCCTCCTTAGTTCAGCCTTAGTGAGGGATTCAGTAGGCACAAAGAATGACACACTGTAGATACCCATTCTCTATCTGATAAGGTATCACAGGCAAAAACCAAAATCCAAAGTCCAAAATATCAATAATGTATCCAGGAGGACATCAGAGAACCAAAAGCAAAAAGATGAAAAATCAAGTTGACCTTCAACTGTAGGTAGTGAAATACTTAGCTACTGTATGTCACTGCACAAATACAAGTCCTATCCTCACCGCTGATCACCAATGTTAGAAATGGGGTTTTTGGTTGGCAGTCAGGTTACCCTCTGTCCAAGCAAGAACCCTCACTCTAGTCAGGGTAAGTCACACACAATCCAAATTATCCTGTGTCCACCCTCTGGTAGCTTGGCACGAGCAGTCAGGCTTAACTTAGAAGGCAATGTGTAAAGCATTTGTGCAATAAATCATACAATAACATAATATAGCACCACAAAAATACACCACACAGTGTTTTAGAAAAATATATAATATTTATCTGGGTATTTGCAGGTCAAAACGATCAAAGATGCAATATGAATTTGTAAAGATATCACTAAAAAGTGATATGAAGTGTCTTAAGTCTTTAAAAAGCAAACAAAGTCTCTTTCAAGTACAAAGTACCTGGTTTGGAGTGGAAAATCTCTGCAGAGGGCCGCAGAAGAAGAGATACGTGGAAAAATGGTGTGTGCATCGATTTCTCCCCTGCACACACGGACTTGCTTCGTTATTTTTCACGCCGGGAAGTCGTGCGTCGTTTTCCGGTGCGCAGACAGTCTCTTTCTGTGGTTCGCGGGATTACCAGATGTCCCGGGGTCTGTGCGTGGATTCTTCGGCTTGTTTTCCGGCTGCGCGTTGTTCCGCGAGGTTGTGTGTCGAAGTTTCGTTCTCACGGCAGTCGTCGCGTCGATTTCCCCTCTGGAAGTCGGGCGGCGTTGTCCTTGCGAGGCCGTGCATCGAAGTTCCGGTCGCCCATGAAGGCGTTGCGTCGATCAGCGTCGGTGTGCGGCGATTTTCTCGCCGCGGAACAAGCTGTGAGTCTAAATGTTTGGCGCACGAAGAGTCCAAATGAAAAAGAGAAGTCTTTTTGGTCCTGAGACTTCAGGGAACAGGAGGCAAGCTCTATCCAAGCCCTTGGAGAGCACTTTTACAGCCAGACAAGAGTTCAGCAAGGCAGCAGGCCTTTGTAGAAAGCAGACAGGTGAGTCCTTTGAGCAGCCAGCCAGTTCTTCTTGGCAGGATGTAGTTTCTGGTACAGGTTTCTTCTCCAGCAACTGTCTCATGAGGTAGGGCAGAGGCCCTGTTTTATACTAAATTGTGCTTTTGAAGTGGGGGTGACTTCAAAGAGTGGCTAAGAAATGCACCAGGTCCCCTTTCAGTTCAATCCTGTCTGCCAGGGTCCCAGTAGGGGGTGTTGCAGTCCTTTGTGTGAGGGCAGGCACTCCACCCTCCCAGCCCAGGAAGACCCATTCAAAATGCAGATGTATGCAAGTGAGGCTGAGTACCCTGTGTTTGGGGTGTGTCAGAGTGAATGCACAAGGAGTTGTCAACTAAACCTAGCCAGACGTGGATTGTAAGGCACAGAAAGATTTAAGTGCAAAGAAATGCTCACTTTCTAAAAGTGACATTTCTAAAATAGTAATATTAAATCCGACTTCACCAGTCAGCCGGATTTTGTATTACCATTCTGGCCATACTAAATATGACCTTCCTGCTCCTTTCAGATCAGCAGCTGCCACTTCAACAATGTATGAGGGCAGCCCCAATGTTAGCCTATGAAGGGAGCAGGCCTCACAGTAATGTAAAAACGAATTTAGGAGTTTTACACTACCAGGACATATAAACTACACAGGTACATGTCCTGCCTTTTACCCACACAGCACCCTGCTCTAGGGGTTACCTAGGGCACACATTAGGGGTGACTTATATGTAGAAAAAGGGGAGTTTTAGGCTTGGCAATTACTTTTAAATGCCAAGTCGAAGTGGCAGTGAAACTGCACACACAGGCCTTGCAATGGCAGGCCTGAGACAAGGTAAAGGGGCTACTGAAGTGGGTGGCACAACCAGTGCTGCAGGCCCACTAGTAGCATTTAATTTACAGGCCCTAGGCACATATAGTGCACTGTACTAGGGTCTTACAAGTAAATTAAATAGCCAATCATGGATAAACCAATCAACAGTACAATTTACACAGAGAGCATATGCACTTTAGCACTGGTTAGCAGTGGTAAAGTGCCCAGAGTTCAAAAGCCAACAACATCAGGTCAGAGAAAATAAGAGAAAGGAGGCAAAAAGTTTGGGGATGACCCTGTCAAAAAGCCAGGTACAACAGGAGGCATTTAGGCCTATATTTATACTTTTTGACGCAAAACTGCGCCAACGCAGTTTTGCGTCAAAAAAATTAGCGCCGGCTAACGCCATTCTAAAGCGCCATGCGGGCGCCGTATTTATTGAATGACGTTAGCCGGCGTTAGCCGCCGGCGCTGTCTGGTGTGCGTTTAAAAAAACAACGTACACCAGGCAGCGCCGGCGTAGGGGGAAAATGGCGTATGGGCGTCCATAAATGGTGCAAGTCAGGCTGAGGCTAAAAAATCGCCTCAACCCGATTTGCGCCATTTTTTTACGACGCCCATCCCCCATTGAAATGACTCCTGTCTTAGCAAAGACAGGAGTCATGCCCCCTTGCCCAATGGCCATGCCCAGGGGACTTCGGTCCCCTGGGCATGGTCATTGGGCATAGTGGCATGTAGGGGGGCACAAATCAGGCCCCCCTATGCCACAAAAAAAAATATAAAAAAATACTTACCTGGACTTACCTTAATGTCCCTGGGGTGGGTCCCTCCAGCCTTGGGTGTCCTCCTGGGGTGGGCAAGGGAGGCAGGGGGTGTCCCTGGGGGCAGGGGAGGGCACCTCTGGGCTCATTCTGAGCCCACAGGTCCCTTAACGCCTGCCCTGATCCAGGCGCTAAAATCCGGCGCTAATGCGGGTTTTTTAGACCCGCCCACTCCCGGGCGTCATTTTTGCCCGGGAGTATAAATCCGACGCAATAGCATCAGAGTCATTTTTTAAGACGGGAACGCCTACCTTGCATATCATTAACGCAAGGAAGGTGTTCACGCAAAAAAATGACGCTAACTCCATGAACTTTGGCGCTAGACGCGTCTAACGCCAAAGTATAAATATGGAGTTAGTTTTGCGTCGAATTTGCGTCGAAAAAAACGACGCAAATTTGGCGCAAACGGAGTATAAATATGCCCCTTAAAGTGGTGATTCACGGTAATTGTATTGACAAAGAGGCTGGGGTCCTCCGAGCACTCGGTGTGATCTGGCTAGGCTGGAACAGAAGATAAGGGAAATTGGAACTTAGCTATTTCACGGAGGGTGATGTTGCCATGCTAGAAGCCATGCGTGACAAACTGCAAGAGTTTGACGAGCCGGCGCCGAGGACTCTATTTGAGTAAGAAGCTGAGCCTGTTGGTATAGAGAGAGGGATAGAGCAGGGAGAACTCTGGCTCATAGTAGAGTTGCAGGACGATAACTAACACATAAGTGTCAGAACTGAGACAGTGGAAGAGGTGCTGATTACCCTTTTCTCGGCATTGTATCAGTCGAGGTAGCCTACTCACCCACCTGATCTGATACAGTTGTTTGGCTCTGTCCAGCTGCTGTGGTTATATTACGGCCACAGGAGATAACTAGATGAACCCTTTACAGTTGATGTGATAGTGCACGTCATTAATTCTATGTCGGATGACAGGGCAACAGGACTGGACCGACTTCGGGCCGCCTTCAGTAAGGAATATACGTATTGCATGGCACCGCACCTACTCGCAATGTATGAGTCGCTGTCCTCTGGGATATTGCCTCCCTAATTAAGGGAGGTGCTAATTGTCATTATTCTCAAGCCAGGTAAGGACCCCCGCCATTGCGACTCCTACTGCCCACTGTCAATGATCAACCTAGATAACTAGGTACTAGCCAAGTTAATTGCTTCAAGACTACTCTGCCTGAAGGCTTCGTGCCAGGCAGATCCATGTCACATAATCTGTGTACTTTCTTTGCTCTCTTCCATACCATTGAGCCGACCATGAAGGCGGCACCTGTATTTTTAGATGCCACTTAGGCATTTGGCTCCTTCGAATGGCCTAACGTGTTTGTGCTGCTGAGGTGATTGGGCATTTGCGACCACTTATTACTGTTAATCAAGCTGCTTTGTTGTCAACCAAAGGCCCACCTGCGGGCGAACGGAATGATCACGACCTCCTTCACTGTAACTAGAGGGACCTGGCAGGGGTGTCCCCTATCGCTGATCCTTTTTGCGGTGGCCATGGAACCGCTTGCAGCCCAGCTGCACCAGCATCACGCGCAGCGTGGACTCGCATTTACCCCAGGAGAGTTGTAGTTTCTCTGTACACTGATGACATCCCTATATGTTTGTGATCCTTTGATAAATTTAAACCCGATAAACAGGGAATTCCTCCGATTTTAAGAACTGTCAGGTATCACCACAAACTGGGCAACATCTGTTCTCTTCCCTCTAGCAGATTTGACTATGAGATTCTTCCCTGAGTGTCCAATGGTGTGGGCAGAGAGTCCGGTGAAGTGTCTTTCCATTTGGCTCAGCAGAGATATCAATGAGCTTTGGCAAGGCAACTATGGGAAACACATGAAGTGGCTGGATGATCATTTGGGAAATTGGTGGAGGCTTCTGCTGTCCTTGACAGGATGGTTAACCATTGCCAAAATGGTGATTCTCTCGAGATTCTTATATTTGTTGTCAATCTGCCACTACCCCTGCCACTCTGTTTCAAGAAACAGCTCAGGTCTCGTCTGGTTTCACTGGCGGAGGCTGGCCGGCAACCTCTCCTTACATCGGAGATCTTGACGCTGCCCTTTGAACAGGGGGGGCTGGGTGCCCCGGAGATGGACCTGTATTATTACAGCCCCCAGGCGCACTTTGTCCAATATTGATTGCCCCCCATTCAGTTCCTGACCCATACTTCTCCTGAGCACGATGCAGTTGCTCCTATCCTGAGAATAGCACTTCACCAAACTCCCAGGCGCCCTAAGACGCAGGTTGATACAGTGGCCTGTACAAGTTGGGTGTGGAGAGATTTTCAGAGGCGGGCCAAATTAGACCATATGTTTGCCTCGTCAGTACCCCTCTTAGGACACCCTTTCGCTCCCTATCAGAACGGATGCTGGAACTTGCACCCCGCTTACAGAGTCTGCAACTGTTGACAATGGGCTCTATCTATCTAGATGGTACATTCATCACTCCTCAGGCGGTGCTACAGGAGGCTGGTAGGTCCCCTCTCTGTGTTCTCACATACAACCAACTCCAAGCAGCTATTAGGGCACTCCATGACTCCTTTCCTAAAGACCCACCAATATTCACGAGACTCAATTCTATTCTCATCTCTCCCTCGTCTCATAGACAGATCACAAGACTACGGCCCTCATTTCAACATTGGCGGTAAGTGCTGCCTACCGCCGCGGCAGCGGGCGCCAAAAGACCGTTGCCGCGGCTAACATCTGTCCGCCAAATTATGACAACAGCCGGATTTCTGCCACAACAAGGGCAGAAATCCGTCTGTGGCCATACTGGTGGATGGTGTTAAGGTGGCGATGCTACCACCAACAGTGCCACGCCAGCAGACAGCTACCAGCCGTATTAGGACAAATAATACAGCCTGGTGGTGTTCTGCTGGCGTGCGCTACTGGCGGTAGCAGCGCCCCATCCTGTCCCCTACCGGAAGACCCCGTGGATTCCGGTATGTTGGGTTTCCGATAGGGGAGGTGAGAGGGGGTGTTGTATGTGTGTATGTTGGAGTGTGTGGACGAATGTGTGAGTGTGTGCATGAATGAGTGTGTAGTGTTGTTTGCGTGTGTGTGTGTGCACATGTGTGAATGCGTGTCTATGTGTAAGTTTGAATGTGTGTACGGATGTGTGCGTGAATGAGTGGATTCATGCATATATGCCTGTATGAGTGAGTGTGTGAATGCGTGGTGTGTGCCTGCGAGTGTGCGTGTATGGGGGGAGGATTGGAAGAGGGGAGCATAGATGGAGGGAGGGTGATGGTTGTCTGGGGAGCGTTGGGGGGGTGAGTCGGCCTCCTACCAGTGACAGGGAAGGAATTCCATGTCACTGGTAGGGCTTACCGCCATGGTTTTCGTGGCGTTACGAGCAACACAAGAACCATGGCGGTAGGCAGGGTCATAATGCCGCCTGCGGTACAGTAGCAGCCGCCAGGTTGGTCCTTATTGTGAGCTTCACAGAAATGTAAATTGTTCAGCATTGTGGATTCCCTCTTGCTCCTGCATGCTCTCACCCCGGACCAGGGGCCACCTAAAGCCAGGCATGAATGTAGTTTGCGCAGAATTACACAGGCAATCCTAGGTTGGTAGGTTTAATACCACAGGTGGGAAAGAAAGGTCAGAGAATAAGTAGGCATGCAATGTACGTGCTCATATCAAGACCAGAGGCAAGTGATTGGGCTTCTCCTTATCACCCAAGGCCTTGGATCAAGGAGGAAGAGATTACATTTATCCAGAAAAAACACACAGGAGATCAGTGGCGAAATACATTTTTATGCATGGATTTGAAAAATTAAATGGAGCAAACATCTTTTAGTCGTGTGTATCTAGTAGGCCTTTTTCGCTTGACAGTCAGGGAGGTTCAGCGGTTATATGCTGCCATCTAGTGGTCGAAGTTGTATTTTCCCTTTCAATAGAATTGAGAAGAATTCTTCCTGGTCGGTCTGACCTAGTACATTTTCTAAACAATCGCCAGCCGTAGTGAACGTGGAAACGGTCATTGCCGTGCATTCATTAGCAGTTCATTTTTCCCTCAGCCTTGTGGCTTCCATGGGGATGATTTATGGAAGTTATTTATTTATTTAGTCACTTATTTATTTACTCACTTGCTTATTTGTGAGTTTGCACTATCAATGGAGCCTCAGGCACAGGCTTTCCCACGATGGCAGAAGGAAGGGCATGTGGAACCAAACCGAGGAAAAGAGAGTACTTTAGGGATACTGTGACATACTCATTCCCTTGGGCCGCGATGACACTGCACCTGCTGCACTATTGATAGCTGTGCCGTTCTCGAGGTCAAGGAGAAGTTTCAATACTCTTGAGAGGTGCTGCAAAAATCACAACCCTATTAAGGGGTAGAGGGTTGGATTGCTATGTCATCATCAACGCGGAAAGTAAAACAAGCATTTCTACATGAGTTATTTTTGCTTTTCTGTATAGATAAGGTTGTACTAAATTTCACTAACATACATAATGGAGATGTATTGGAACCTTTCACATTTTTCTGGACCATTTTGGCAAGTGTAAATGGATTGACAAATTTGAATTTCTACGCCATGATTGTGAACAAATCCGCAGTAGTAAAATCCACTCAAGGAATGAGAAGGAGGCGTCTGAAGTTTGTAAGTTTGGGAGATGACCATAAAAATATGCATTTGTGGGCCCTAGGAATCTCTAATTCCACCCTATCCCTCTTTGAAAATGGCAATAAAATTAATTAGTCAAGGGCTGGAGTAATGTTTCGTCCAAGAAGGGGACCGAAGCACCTCCACCTTTGATGGCCGTTAGGGGATGCTTCTCCCCCCCCCCCCCCCCTCGAGAAAAAATGATGGCCTCATTTACAAGAAGTAATGCAACAGTACCACAGATCTTTACACCATGCTTGTGCCGTATTTGCAAAATGGTGCACCATGGCGTTAGGATCCTGTCAGCATTAAAAAAATCAAGCTAGCCTGTGTGCTTCGTCAGAAGAAAAACTGATGCTACTACTGCAAACGTGATGCTCTGCTGAATAGCGGCACTTCAATACATGCAAGCTGTCCTAGCATCACTTTTGAGTGCCAAAAAACACCTTAAAAAACGCCGCATTTGAAAAGGAAAAAAAATAACACACTCCAGAAGCAGCTATGGAGGACACAGGAGATCAGAGACTGCAGGACAACCTTAGTAACCCCAGTACCAGACAGGATGTCCAGACAGACTCCCAGGAGAAGAGGAAGAGGATGTGCAAGATTAGTGAGGAGGAGAATAACATCCTGATCCATGAGGTGATGGAGCATCAACACCAGCTATTCATCACCTCAAAATTGCTATTAGGGAGGAAAGAGGCCATATGGCAGTCCATTGTGGACAAGATCAACAGTGTGGCAAAAGTCAAGAGGACATTGATCAATTGTAAGAAATGCTGGCATGATTGCAAGCATAGGACAAATGAGAAACTGGCCGGCAATCACAAGGCAGCATTGTAGACCAGAAGTGGAAGTCCTGTGCCCCAAGAGCAGCTGGATGATTTGGAGGACAGGGTGCCAACCATCATCCCTGAGGAATTGTTGATAGGAGTCCCAGAACAGGACACTGCGGTCATGATGACAAGAACCACATGGTAAGTTGCAGCGAGGGGCAATGTAGGAACTAGGTAATGTTGTAAGGTGCAGGCAGCTATGTTGCAGCGCTCCAACTCACTGTTTGCAGGCCAAAGGTATGCTGGCTCATGTATAGTTTAACATCAAATAAATGTAACTCGTACTGACCAGTCACAGTTTGCACAGCTCAGTCCAGCTCTGTTACCTTACTTCCTTCAATGTGTGAAGTGCAGCATCAGTCCATGTTTACCTTTCTTTGTATTCTGGCACTTGCAGTGCAATGTACATCACTCACCACAACTACAACTACAATGAGCATGGACTAGAACAAAACATCAAGCATGCACATTGCTACCCTGCACAACCTGATGGTGACAATGCAGGCCACTTTGCACAATGTAGCTACTCAGTCTCACCTGGACCCATGCTCACCAATATGGATTGCAAATCCTCGGAATGGAATGGTCGTGTCACAACTCATCTGACGGGGGTAGGTGTGGGCTATTGGAAGTATCTACACATAGGGACACAGCAAGATACATGTCTACAGTACCCTGCATGAAACTGCATTGCACCTAGCTGAGCTGGCATGCAGCATGAGAGGACCATGTGAGTAGAAATTAATGATGATGTATTGGCCTGGTGGCAAACTGCTACTGCTGTGCATTGCAGGTGCTGACTGTGCATGTAAATCTGCCATTTGGTCCAAATGGGGAGACTGTGCATCCTGAGGAAGTGAGAATGGACATGTGTACTGCAATGTAGCCTCAGAAATAAACATGCATTGCTGTGTCCGACTGTGCCACATTTGTGTCATTCATGGGGAGGGATGGTAAAGAACAGCCCATTGGGGCACCACAACCTACATGCCATGTGGACCTGGGGGAAGATGTAGCACTTGCCAGGAGGGAGTCTGATGCAACATGGTCTCACGGTGCCACATGTATAAGTTAGAGGATGTAAAACAGGGACTTGACAAGGTATACTAAGAACTACTTAGCTACCACAAATGACAAGACCCATGGAAGCTCCCAGGCTGAAGTAGGTAGGTCTATTGAGGTGGGAGTCATGTAGGTACCTGGCACTATACCCAGCACTACTACCATGTGGGGTGATACCTGACTCATAGCTTTCAATAACAAAGTAACATGTAGCACCATTGGATATAGTCACGTATAATCCATGTGTCATAGGCATGTGAGGATGAATATATGTTTGGATAGCATCACTGTGTGATACTAACTCATATGTGGGTAACCAGAGGAGGCATGTACACATACAATGGTGTGGGCCTGAGTCAAATAACTTGTGATACTCTGCAGATAAACAACTCTGATCATGATAAAATGGGGGAAGATCAGTGATCTTCAACTACCTAGTAGGACAGGGCCCATCCCCTCAGAGTAGACACACAGTGCATGTGAGAACAGTGCAGAGATACTTTCATATGTAATGAAAATACAGTGACATTTCTTATCAATTCCCATGCTAAACAGGTGTACTACACCTCACTGTTGCACTGAAAGTGCTACATCTAAAAGCTTGAATGTCTTCCTGATTACTCATGTTAACATCTAACAAAGATCACCATTAACATTTCTCTATCTCATTGCAGAGGATGATCCCATACCTCCTGGCCAGCAGACTGCCCTGGAATTTACCGATGACGAGCTGAAAACCATCAACCTGGACACCCTCCAGAAAATCCAGGGTGCCATCCAGACACTATCTCTGGTGGCGGGGAGGCATGAAAGCATTGCGGGGTCTCCAGATGATCCGCATAACATCCATCAGATACAACCTGCCAGCCTGCCCAGAGCCCTGGACTCCCAGGACCAGCAACTAACATTTCAACAGACTGCATTAGGAGTCCAGCAGGAGCTGGCAAATCAGTTGCAGGCAGCGATGGAGACCATGGTGAGCACCTTGGAGGCAGTCTATAGGTGCCTCAGTCCAAATAAGGACAACCCCGCCACCATACAAGGCACCTACTCTCCGCTCTGTCACCTCCAGAAGTCCCTGGCTGACATCGGTGGTGTCAACAGGCAGAGGCATGAGCATATACTCTGCCAAAGTAGCACAAGCAAGGTTGCCAACCAGCTGGGGGCAATCAGGAACATTTTGGAGTCCATGGAGCGGAAGCAGGACTCCCTCATTGCCACCATGGGTGCCTACCACCATGACTTTGCTGCTGTGTAGCAAAACCAGCAGATCTTCCTTGCTGCTGTGGTGCCTTACGTGTTGCCCTAGTTGAAGCTGCCCTGGACACTGGATCCACATCTTCAGCTGCTGATGTGTATGTGCTTCTCTCTACTTCAACACCTACAACACCCCTGTAACAGGAGGAACCGCAGACATCAGAGGAAGAAGATGTGGATTTCACATCTTTCACCCGAGAAAGCGCCCAGTAGCATTTCTCTGTGGCACATACCCACTTTCTCCTTTGCCCTGTGCTTAAGAACATGCCATTGTCAAATCAACTGGCACTGTCCTCAGTTTGGCTCTCCCTCTGTTGACCTTGCACATTTGTGGACTCTTAATGCAGCCAATCTACCCTAATGGCAATGTGGTCCTTCTCCTCCTCACCAAAGCACTACTCTCTTACACATGTCCCATGACATAGTCTCCCCATGGCTCTGTTTGGATATCCACTACCTTGAAACATCTGTTGTGGTTGTTGTCTTATGAATTGTACCTCTGAACATCATATACTTTTCACGTTCAAATACAAGCACTAACTACAACTTATGTGTTGTATGTGTGTCTGAAGCAGGACTAATTTGAGCATATTGAATTGTGTGATGCAAATACATTGAGTACTTGCCAAAGGGATATTTATGGATTAGAGCCAGAGACAAAGCCACTCAGACAGAGTGAAACATATTTGTTGAACATGATATGTTTGACTAGCAAGCAGGCAGGCAACAAAGCTCTCAAGCATCAAGTGCAGTCGTGTTAAAGCTGATATAACTCACACCACAGGTGGGTGGTCTAAGCATGGATAGTAGCAACCAAACAACATTGCTGTGACAAGCAAATGATGCAAGTGGGAGTGTGTAAGGGTCAGGCATCAGTGTGTGAGAGTTAAAAATCCTTGGATTAGTGTGAGTTTAATAACAACAACATCCCACCAATGCATGTCCCATGACATACCTACACAGAGCAACTATATGTGAATACCTGTGTTGGGTTGTGTATCCATTCACATCCAGATTGTCATGTACATTGCTCAACAATGTTTGTGGATAGCTCATGTGATTCCATGGCTAAGCTGACAGGTACCTGTTCATAGGCAAATCACCAAGTCACACATGTTGCCAAACACAGCTAGCGAAGACAAAGGCATGTGCCTCACATTACCTGAGTAGACATGGTAACTCCTACACAGTAAATCATGATGGAGACTTGTATGGCAAACAATAAACTGCAATAAAACCTTAAATATCTGTAACTAACACTATCTAACTGTAAGGAAATGCCTCCTTGGCATGGTTGCCCCCTGACTTTTTGCCTTTGCTGATGCTATGTTTACAATTGAAAGTGTGCTGAGGCCTGCTAACCAGGCCCCAGCACCAGTGTTCTTTCCCTAACCTGTACTTTTGTATCCACAATTGGCAGACCCTGGCATCCAGATAAGTCCCTTGTAACTGGTACTTCTAGTACCAAGGGCCCTGATGCCAATGAAGGTCTCTAAGGGCTGCAGCATGTCTTATGCCACCCTGGAGACCTCTCACTCAGCACAGACACACTGCTTGCCAGCTTGTGTGTGCTAGTGAGGACAAAACGAGTAAGTCGACATGGCACTCCCCTCAGGGTGCCATGCCAGCCTCTCACTGCCTATGCAGTATAGGTAAGCCACCCCTCTAGCAGGCCTTACAGCCCTAAGGCAGGGTGCACTATACCATAGGTGAGGGTACCAGTGCATGAGCATGGTACCCCTACAGTGTCTAAACAAAACCTTAGACATTGTAAGTGCAGGGTAGCCATAAGAGTATATGGTCTGGGAGTCTGTCAAACACGAACTCCACAGCACCATAATGGCTACACTGAAAACTGGGAAGTTTGGTATCAAACTTCTCAGCACAATAAATGCACACTGATGCCAGTGTACATTTTATTGTAAAATACACCACAGAGGGCACCTTAGAGGTGCCCCCTGAAACTTAACCGACTGTCTGTGTAGGCTGACTAGTTCTAGCAGCCTGCCACAAACCGAGACATGTTGCTGGCCCCATGGGGAGAGTGCCTTTGTCACTCTGAGGCCAGTAACAAAGCCTGCACTGGGTGGAGATGCTAACACCTCCCCCAGGCAGGAATTGTCACACCTGGCGGTGAGCCTCAAAGGCTCACCTCCTTTGTGCCAACCCAGCAGGACACTCCAGCTAGTGGAGTTGCCCGCCCCCTCCGGCCAGGCCCCACTTTTGGCGGCAAGGCCGGAGAAGATAATGAGAAAAACAAGGAGGAGTCACTGGCCAGTCAGGACAGCCCCTAAGGTGTCCTGAGCTGAGGTGACTCTAACTTTTAGAAATCCTCCATCTTGCAGATGGAGGATTCCCCCAATAGGGTTAGGATTGTGACCCCCTCCCCTTGGGAGGAGGCACAAAAAGGGTGTACCCACCCTCAGGGCTAGTAGCCATTGGCTACTAACCCCCCAGACCTAAACACGCCCTTAAATTTAGTATTTAAGGGCTACCCTGAACCCTAGAAAATTAGATTCCTGCAACTACAAGAAGAAGGACTGCCCAGCTGAAAACCCCTGCAGCGGAAGACCAGAAGACGACAACTGCCTTGGCTCCAGAAACTCACCGGCCTGTCTCCTGCCTTCCAAAGAACCTGCTCCAGCGACGCCTTCCAAAGGGACCAGCGACCTCGACATCCTCTGAGGACTGCCCCTGCTTCGAAAAGACAAGAAACTCCCGAGGACAGCGGACCTGCTCCAAGAAAGGCTGCAACTTTGTTTCCAGCAGCCTTGAAAGATCCCTGCAAGCTCCCCGCAAGAAGCGTGAGACTTGCAACACTGCACCCGGCGACCCCGACTCGGCTGGTGGAGATCCAACACCTCAGGAGGGACCCCAGGACTACTCTGATACTGTGAGTACCAAAACCTGTCCCCCCTGAGCCCCCACAGCGCCGCCTGCAGAGGGAATCCCGAGGCTTCCCCTGACCGCGACTCTTTGAATCCAAAGTCCCGACGCCTGGGAGAGACCCTGCACCCGCAGCCCCCAGGACCTGAAGGACCGGACTTTCACTGGAGAAGTGACCCCCAGGAGTCCCTCTCCCTTGCCCAAGTGGAGGTTTCCCCGAGGAACCCCCCCCTTGCCTGCCTGCAGCGCTGAAGAGATCCCGAGATCTCTCATAGACTAACATTGCGAACCCGACGCTTGTTTCTACACTGCACCCGGCCGCCCCCGCGCCGCTGAGGGTGAAATTTCTGTGTGGGCTTGTGTCCCCCCCGGTGCCCTACAAAACCCCCCTGGTCTGCCCTCCGAAGACGCGGGTACTTACCTGCAAGCAGACCGGAACCGGGGCACCCCCTTCTCTCCATTCTAGCCTATGCGTTTTGGGCACCACTTAGAACTCTGCACCTGACCGGCCCTGAGCTGCTGGTGTGGTGACTTTGGGGTTGCTCTGAACCCCCAACGGTGGGCTACCTTGGACCAAGAACTAAGCCCTGTAAGTGTCTTACTTACCTGGTTAACCTAACAAATACTTACCTCCCCTAGGAACTGTGAAAATTGCACTGTGTCCACTTTTAAAACAGCTATTTGTGAATAACTTGAAAAGTATACATGCAATTTTGATGATTTGAAGTTCCTAAAGTACTTACCTGCAATACCTTTCGAATGAGATATTACATGTAGAATTTGAACCTGTGGTTCTTAAAATAAACTAAGAAAAGATATTTTTCTATATAAAAACCTATTGGCTGGATTTGTCTCTGAGTGTGTGTACCTCATTTATTGTCTATGTGTAGGTACAACAAATGCTTAACACTACTCCTTGGATAAGCCTATTGCTCGACCACACTACCACAAAATAGAGCATTAGTATTATCTATTTTTACCACTATTTTACCTCTAAGGGGAACCCTTGGACTCTGTGCATGCTATTCCTTACTTTGAAATAGCACATACAGAGCCAACTTCCTACATTGGTGGATCAGCGGTGGGGTACAAGACTTTGCATTTGCTGGACTACTCAGCCAATACCTGATCACACGACAAATTCCAAAATTGTCATTAGAAATTCATTTTTGCAATTTGAAAGTTTTCTAAATTCTTAAAAGTCCTGCTAGGGCCTTGTGTGTTAAGTCCCTGTTTAGCATTGTCTTTTTAGAGTTTAAAAGTTTGTTAAAAGTTTGAATTAGATTCTAGAAACAGTTTTAGATTCTTAAAAAAGTATTCCAACTCTTAGCAGAATAATGTCTGATACAGAGATGCAGGTGGTGGAACTCGACACCACACCTTACCTCCATCTTAAGATGAGGGAGCTAAGGTCTCTCTGTAATATCAAAAAAATAACCATTGGCTCCAGACCTACCAAAATTCAGCTCCAGGAGCTGTTGGCAGAGTTTGAAAAAGCCAACCCCTCTGATGATGACCTCACAGAGGAAGAAATTAGTGACTTGGAGGCCAATGTCCCTCCTCCAGTCCTAAATAGGGAGAACAGGACCCCTCAAGTCCTGTCTCCAACTGTGTTAGTCAGAAATAGTGAGTCCCTCACAGGAGGGTCCCACATTTCTGAAATCACTGAGGATGCTCTCAGTGAAGATGACCTCCTGTTAGCCAGGATGGCCAAAAGATTGGCTTTAGAGAGACAGCTCCTAGCCATAGAAAGGGAAAGACAAGAGATGGGCCTAGGACCCATCAATGGTGGCAGCAATATAAATAGGGTCAGAGATTCTCCTGACATGTTAAAAATCCCCAAAGGGATTGTGACAAAATATGAAGATGGTGATGACATCACCAAGTGGTTCACAGCTTTTGAGAGGGCTTGTGTAACCAGAAAAGTGAACAGATCTCACTGGGGTGCTCTCCTTTGGGAAATGTTCACTGGAAAGTGTAGGGATAGACTCCTCACACTCTCTGGAAAAGATGCAGAATCTTATGACCTCATGAAGGGTACCCTGATTGAGGGCTTTGGATTCTCCACTGAGGAGTACAGGATTAGGTTCAGGGGGGCTCAAAAATCCTCGAGCCAGACCTGGGTTGACTTTGTTGACTACTCAGTGAAAACACTAGATGGTTGGATTCAAGGCAGTGGTGTAAGTAATTATGATGGGCTGTACAATTTATTTGTGAAAGAACACCTATTGAGTAATTGTTTCAATGATAAACTGCATCAGCATCTGGTAGACCTAGGACCAATTTCTCCCCAAGAATTGGGAAAGAAGGCGGACCATTGGGTCAAGACAAGGGTGTCCAAGACTTCAACAGGGGGTGACCAAAAGAAAGGGGTCACAAAGACTCCCCAGGGGAAGGGTGATGAGACAACCAAAACTAAAAATAGTAAAGAGTCTTCTACAGGCCCCCAAAAACCTGCACAGGAGGGTGGGCCCAGAGCCTCTTCACAAAACAATGGGTACAAGGGTAAAAACTTTGATCCCAAAAAGGCCTGGTGTCATAGCTGTAAACAGCATGGACACCAAACTGGAGACAAGGCCTGTCCCAAGAAAGGTTCCACTCCAAACTCCCATCCAGGTAACACTGGTATGGCTAGTCTCCAAGTGGGATCAACAGTGTGCCCAGAGCAAATCAGGGTCCACACTGAAGCTACTCTAGTTTCTGAGGGTGGGGTGGATTTAGCCACACTAGCTGTCTGGCCGCCTAACATGCAAAAATACAGACAGCAACTCTTAATTAATGGGACTAGAATAGAGGGCCTGAGGGATACAGGTGCCAGTGTCACCATGGTGACAGAGAAACTGGTTTCCCCTGGCCAATACCTGACTGGAAAAACTTACACAGTCACCAACGCTGACAATCAGAGAAAAGTACATCCCATGGCAATGGTTACTTTAGAATGGGGAGGGGTCAATGGCCTGAAACAGGTGGTGGTCTCCTCAAATATCCCAGTGGACTGTCTGCTTGGAAATGACCTGGAGTCCTCAGCATGGGCTGAGGTAGAACTAAAAACCCATGCAGCAATGCTGGGTATCCCTGAACTGGTGTGTGTGAAAACAAGAGCACAGTGCAAGGCACAGGGTGAACAAGTAGAGCTGGAGTCTGGAAGAATGGCCCAGCCTACCAAGAGAACAGGAAAGTCAGCTGGGAAACCAACTGCAACACAGCAAAAGAAAGGGAACCTCTCTTCTCAGGAAGAAGTTCTGCCCTCTGAGGGAACTGAGCCTTTGGAGCTTGAACCTTATCAGGTTGAGCTCTTAGGCCCAGGGGGACCCTCAAGGGAGGAGCTGTGTAAGGGACAAGAAACCTGTCCCTCTCTTGAAGGCCTTAGGCAGCAAGCTGCTGAAGAGTCCAAAGGCAAGAAAAATGGAACGCATAGGGTCTATTGGGAAGATGGACTCCTGTACACTGAGGCCAGAGACCCCAAACCTGGTGCCACTAGGAGAGTGGTAGTGCCTCAGCTGTTCAGGAAGTTCATCCTAACATTGGCCCATGACATTCCCCTTGCTGGACATTTGGGACAAACCAAGACGTGGGAGAGGTTAGTCAACCACTTCTACTGGCCCAATATGTCCAACATGGTTAAGGAGTTTTGCCTCTCCTGCCCCACCTGTCAAGCCAGTGGTAAGACAGGTGGGCATCCAAAGGCCCCCCTCATTCCACTTCCAGTGGTGGGGGTTCCCTTTGAAAGAGTGGGTGTGGACATAGTTGGTCCACTGGAACCTCCCACAGCCTCAGGAAATATGTATATCCTGGTAGTAGTGGATCATGCTACCAGGTATCCTGAAGCTATTCCCCTTAGGTCGACTACTGCCCCTGCAGTAGCCAAGGCCCTCATTGGTATCTTTACCAGAGTGGGTTTCCCTAAGGAGGTGGTGTCTGACAGAGGTACCAACTTCATGTCAGCATACCTAAAGCACATGTGGAATGAGTGTGAAGTGACTTATAAATTCACTACACCATACCATCCACAAACTAATGGCTTGGTTGAGAGATTCAACAAGACATTAAAAGGCATGATCATGGGGCTCCCAGAAAAGCTCAAAAGGAGATGGGATGTCCTCTTGCCATGTCTGCTTTTCGCTTACAGAGAGGTGCCACAGAAGGGAGTAGGATTCTCACCCTTTGAACTTCTGTTTGGTCATCCTGTAAGGGGACCACTTGCCCTTGTTAAAGAAGGCTGGGAGAGACCTCTCCATGAGCCTAAACAGGACATAGTGGACTATGTACTTGGCCTTCGCTCTAGAATGGCAGAGTACATGGAAAAGGCAACCAAAAACCTTGAGGCCAGCCAACAGCTCCAGAAGTTTTGGTATGACCAAAAGGCTGCACTGGTTGAGTTCCAACCAGGGCAGAAAGTCTGGGTTCTGGAGCCTGTGGCTCCCAGGGCACTCCAGGACAAATGGAGTGGCCCTTACCCAGTACTAGAAAGGAAGAGTCAGGTCACCTACCTGGTGGACCTGGGCACAAGCAGGAGCCCCAAGAGGGTGATCCATGTAAACCGCCTTAAGCTCTTCCACGACAGGGCTGATGTCAATCTGTTGATGGTAACAGATGAGGATCAGGAGGCAGAGAGTGAACCTCTCCCTGATCTTCTGTCATCAGACCCAAAAGATGGCACAGTAGATGGAGTGATCTACTCAGACACCCTCTCTGGCCAACAGCAAGCTGATTGTAGGAGAGTCCTACAACAGTTTCCTGAACTCTTCTCCTTAACCCCTGGTCAGACACACCTGTGTACCCATGATGTGGACACAGGAGACAGCATGCCTGTCAAGAACAAAATCTTTAGACAATCTGACCATGTTAAGGAAAGCATCAAGGTGGAAGTCCACAAGATGCTGGAATTGGGAGTAATTGAGCGCTCTGACAGCCCCTGGGCTAGCCCAGTGGTCTTAGTCCCCAAACCTCACACCAAAGATGGAAAGAAAGAGATGAGGTTTTGTGTGGACTACAGAGGGCTCAATTCTGTCACCAAGACAGATGCTCATCCAATTCCAAGAGCTGATGAGCTCATAGACAAATTAGGTGCTGCCAAATTCTTAAGTACCTTTGACTTGACAGCAGGGTACTGGCAAATAAAAATGGCACCTGGAGCAAAAGAGAAAACAGCATTCTCCACACCTGATGGGCATTATCAGTTTACTGTTATGCCCTTTGGTTTAAAGAATGCCCCTGCCACCTTCCAAAGGTTGGTGAATCAAGTCCTTGCTGGCTTGGAGTCCTTTAGCACAGCTTATCTTGATGATATTGCTGTCTTTAGCTCCACCTGGCAGGATCACCTGGTCCACCTGAAGAAGGTTTTGAAGGCTCTGCAATCTGCAGGCCTCTCTATCAAGGCATCCAAATGCCAGATAGGGCAGGGAACTGTGGTTTACTTGGGACACCTTGTAGGTGGAGGCCAAGTTCAGCCACTCCAACCCAAGATCCAGACTATTCTGGACTGGGTAGCTCCAAAAACCCAGACTCAAGTCAGGGCATTCCTTGGCTTGACTGGGTATTACAGGAGGTTTGTGAAGGGATATGGATCCATTGTGACAGCCCTCACTGAACTCACCTCCAAGAAAATGCCCAAGAAAGTGAACTGGACTGTAGAATGCCAACAGGCCTTTGACACCCTGAAACAAGCAATGTGCTCAGCACCAGTTCTAAAAGCTCCAGATTATTCTAAGCAGTTCATTGTGCAGACTGATGCCTCTGAACATGGGATAGGGGCAGTTTTGTCCCAAACAAATGATGATGGCCTTGACCAGCCTGTTGCTTTCATTAGCAGGAGGTTACTCCCCAGGGAGCAGCGTTGGAGTGCCATTGAGAGGGAGGCCTTTGCTGTGGTTTGGTCCCTGAAGAAGCTGAGACCATACCTCTTTGGGACTCACTTCCTAGTTCAAACTGACCACAGACCTCTCAAATGGCTGATGCAAATGAAAGGTGAAAATCCTAAACTGTTGAGGTGGTCCATCTCCCTACAGGGAATGGACTTTATAGTGGAACACAGACCTGGGACTGCCCATGCCAATGCAGATGGCCTTTCCAGGTTCTTCCACTTAGAAAATGAAGACTCTCTTGGGAAAGGTTAGTCTCATCCTCTTTCGTTTGGGGGGGGGTTGTGTAAGGAAATGCCTCCTTGGCATGGTTGCCCCCTGACTTTTTGCCTTTGCTGATGCTATGTTTACAATTGAAAGTGTGCTGAGGCCTGTTAACCAGGCCCCAGCACCAGTGTTCTTTCCCTAACCTGTACTTTTGTATCCACAATTGGCAGACCCTGGCATCCAGATAAGTCCCTTGTAACTGGTACTTCTAGTACCAAGGGCCCTGATGCCAAGGAAGGTCTCTAAGGGCTGCAGCATGTCTTATGCCACCCTGGAGACCTCTCACTCAGCACAGACACACTGCTTGCCAGCTTGTGTGTGCTAGTGAGGACAAAACGAGTAAGTCGACATGGCACTCCCCTCAGGGTGCCATGCCAGCCTCTCACTGCCTATGCAGTATAGGTAAGCCACCCCTCTAGCAGGCCTTACAGCCCTAAGGCAGGGTGCACTATACCATAGGTGAGGGTACCAGTGCATGAGCATGGTACCCCTACAGTGTCTAAACAAAACCTTAGACATTGTAAGTGCAGGGTAGCCATAAGAGTATATGGTCTGGGAGTCTGTCAAACACGAACTCCACAGCACCATAATGGCTACACTGAAAACTGGGAAGTTTGGTATCAAACTTCTCAGCACAATAAATGCACACTGATGCCAGTGTACATTTTATTGTAAAATACACCACAGAGGGCACCTTAGAGGTGCCCCCTGAAACTTAACCGACTGTCTGTGTAGGCTGACTAGTTCTAGCAGCCTGCCACAAACCGAGACATGTTGCTGGCCCCATGGGGAGAGTGCCTTTGTCACTCTGAGGCCAGTAACAAAGCCTGCACTGGGTGGAGATGCTAACACCTCCCCCAGGCAGGAATTGTCACACCTGGCGGTGAGCCTCAAAGGCTCACCTCCTTTGTGCCAACCCAGCAGGACACTCCAGCTAGTGGAGTTGCCCGCCCCCTCCGGCCAGGCCCCACTTTTGGCGGCAAGGCCGGAGAAGATAATGAGAAAAACAAGGAGGAGTCACTGGCCAGTCAGGACAGCCCCTAAGGTGTCCTGAGCTGAGGTGACTCTAACTTTTAGAAATCCTCCATCTTGCAGATGGAGGATTCCCCCAATAGGGTTAGGATTGTGACCCCCTCCCCTTGGGAGGAGGCACAAAAAGGGTGTACCCACCCTCAGGGCTAGTAGCCATTGGCTACTAACCCCCCAGACCTAAACACGCCCTTAAATTTAGTATTTAAGGGCTACCCTGAACCCTAGAAAATTAGATTCCTGCAACTACAAGAAGAAGGACTGCCCAGCTGAAAACCCCTGCAGCGGAAGACCAGAAGACGACAACTGCCTTGGCTCCAGAAACTCACCGGCCTGTCTCCTGCCTTCCAAAGATCCTGCTCCAGCGACGCCTTCCAAAGGGACCAGCGACCTCGACATCCTCTGAGGACTGCCCCTGCTTCGAAAAGACAAGAAACTCCCGAGGACAGCGGACCAGCTCCAAGAAAGGCTGCAACTTTGTTTCCAGCAGCCTTGAAAGATCCCTGCAAGCTCCCCGCAAGAAGCGTGAGACTTGCAACACTGCACCCGGCGACCCCGACTCGGCTGGTGGAGATCCAACACCTCAGGAGGGACCCCAGGACTACTCTGATACTGTGAGTACCAAAACCTGTCCCCCCTGAGCCCCCACAGCGCCGCCTGCAGAGGGAATCCCGAGGCTTCCCCTGACCGCGACTCTTTGAATCCAAAGTCCCGACGCCTGGGAGAGACCCTGCACCCGCAGCCCCCAGGACCTGAAGGACCGGACTTTCACTGGAGAAGTGACCCCCAGGAGTCCCTCTCCCTTGCCCAAGTGGAGGTTTCCCCGAGGAACCCCCCCCTTGCCTGCCTGCAGCGCTGAAGAGATCCCGAGATCTCTCATAGACTAACATTGCGAACCCGACGCTTGTTTCTACACTGCACCCGGCCGCCCCCGCGCCGCTGAGGGTGAAATTTCTGTGTGGGCTTGTGTCCCCCCCGGTGCCCTACAAAACCCCCCTGGTCTGCCCTCCGAAGACGCGGGTACTTACCTGCAAGCAGACCGGAACCGGGGCACCCCCTTCTCTCCATTCTAGCCTATGCGTTTTGGGCACCACTTAGAACTCTGCACCTGACCGGCCCTGAGCTGCTGGTGTGGTGACTTTGGGGTTGCTCTGAACCCCCAACGGTGGGCTACCTTGGACCAAGAACTAAGCCCTGTAAGTGTCTTACTTACCTGGTTAACCTAACAAATACTTACCTCCCCTAGGAACTGTGAAAATTGCACTGTGTCCACTTTTAAAACAGCTATTTGTGAATAACTTGAAAAGTATACATGCAATTTTGATGATTTGAAGTTCCTAAAGTACTTACCTGCAATACCTTTCGAATGAGATATTACATGTAGAATTTGAACCTGTGGTTCTTAAAATAAACTAAGAAAAGATATTTTTCTATATAAAAACCTATTGGCTGGATTTGTCTCTGAGTGTGTGTACCTCATTTATTGTCTATGTGTAGGTACAACAAATGCTTAACACTACTCCTTGGATAAGCCTATTGCTCGACCACACTACCACAAAATAGAGCATTAGTATTATCTATTTTTACCACTATTTTACCTCTAAGGGGAACCCTTGGACTCTGTGCATGCTATTCCTTACTTTGAAATAGCACATACAGAGCCAACTTCCTACACTAACCTACAAAACCCAACTATCCTAACCTGACCTAACCTACACTACCTTATTGTGAATACTATGTCATAAGGCCTATTCATGGACTCACTATAGTTATGCCTCACTTTGTAGCACTCTAGAAATGACAATGTCTTTGCTTTGCACTGTGGTACATTGTACATTTGTTCTATAGTGCTATTGCTTCTTGAAACACACTGTAATGTCACTTGTTGTGCAGCCACTTGACTGGGATTCTGTCTGTACATTCTCTGACTTCTGCCATGTGTTGTTTTCTGTCCATCCAGCAGTCGTTCCCAGGCTCATATAGACGTAACACAATAGCTTTTCATTGTCATCAAGCTAACATTATAAATTAGGTCCTGGGGTGTTTATTTTTGGAGATGAGGATTCCAGCAGAGCTGACTCTCTGTAGAACAGATGCTCTCCGGTGCATGCAGCCTGTGTGAACTGGGTTTACACTCCCCTATGAGGACTGCGTGACCACGCAAACAGAAGTATGGGGTTCTCCGCTCCCAGAGATCACAAATAATAATAATAATTTTCTTGCGCATACAATTACAGGGTAGGCTCAGACCACTAGATTTGCATTATGGGGATACTATTTGTGTTATTCAGTTTTCTAACTGCCATTATGATTTTTATAATTATTGCCAGTATTGTAATTGCATCTAATTTGCTTCATAATAGACTACGTTAGTTGCAATAAATATAGTGTGTACTTTCATTGTTTCTTTTTTATTGTTGCTATGGATATGTATGACAGAGATAATGTACAAAAAGAACGGACTTGATTTACCACTGTTCCCTGAGAGGGGGCTAGAGTGTCTTGCCACAATTACTTATCACCCTGTAAGGTTAGGAGGGCAAGTAAGGCACTATGAGCTAGTCAGGAATTTTGGCATGACAGTACTGATTAGGCAGAAGTGGTGCAGCCCCTGCATTCCGACGTTCTGTTGTCCCAAGGGACAGTTCTGCAAGAACAGACTCTGCCACCTGGAGCTACCAACGACGTGTTCAACAATGTGTGTGTTACTTATATAATAGGTCACCTGTGTAGTACGCCTCAGTGTCCATAGTACCCTCACAACCACACCTGAGACGCCTGAGTGGTGTGTGGGATTTATCCTCCATAGTATTTTTTAATACAGGTGGTTGTTTGAGCTCAGAGTTTTAAAAGGATCTGCCCATTTTTGGTGTTACAGCTTTATTACCACTTCTGTTTTTAAAATGACAAATCCATAACAACAGGTTCCAATTGCACTAACCTGTAGACTGGCTGTTCATGCACATTTAACATTTCACTGCCTTACTAATGCAGGCAGTGATTTTATTTTACACAGAATGGAAGTTTTTATTCTTGGGTCAACTTTCCGGCTGTGGATGCTGATACTAATCATCTTCATGAATACACTAAAATACACTAATATTGCAGCAACTAATGCATACATAGCATATCTATTCTTAGAAATACTGCTTACACATTCGGAGCATACTAATTGGTTCCAAGGCGCCCTAGAACATCTAATTTCTCCAGTACGCATGGGACCCCGTATTGATGAAGGGGCCACTTAGCCAGCCTTAGCTGGTTGTACACCTTATCCTGATTTACGTAACTTGACTATTGCTTAAGTTCAACAGTTACACACTATCCTAGTTCAACTCTACTGACACCTAGCTCAATTTGTTATGCTCAATTTGATGGCTGCTTCTGCAAGAGTGGCGGCAGCTGGTGTGCCACTGTTGCCTGCTGCTCCAATAAGTAGTCAATTAAAAATAATCAATGCAATTGTGGGTAAAGTTCCCACAGTTTGTGAGGAAATTCCTTTTTGGATTGCCCCCAAAATAGACCACTTTGAGGCTGTATTTTTCTTTACGGGGACAAGCATAGAATATTAACTATGTGCTTACCACATGGGATGGGACCCCAGATTGAGGAATGTAACACATGGGGCACAGTCTTTGCAGCTGTCTATACTCTGACTTACCGCATGCCGCCTTTGGTGGTGTTACCAGATGTTTTGAAGCAAGTGCAGGATGAGTATGAGGCCATCCCAGCCCTAAATTTGGGTATGAAATTAATGGAAAATGATCCTGTTGTTTCTGAGATGATTCTCTCGAACATCAGAGGTGAAGTTGCATCTCTGCCTAACGTGAACGTGAGCTACTGACCATTATAGCTGAAGTTTATACTTCACTTGGTAGCAATAATTTGCGGACCAAACCACCTAAACCACAGCTTGGCAAACCTAGCGCAGGCAAGGACACTGCCAAGCAGAACACGGAGTTTGTTAACATACGATGAGACAAATCTAAGTCTAAAGGAAAGGCTACATGTCAAGGAGGTCCTCCACAACTGGAGACCTCTGAGAGAAAATATAATTTCTGTGATCGCACACAACTTAAGCCACCTGAGAGATATCAGCTGTCTGATACTGACCCTTCTTGTTCCTTCCAGGACTCATCTGAAAGACAGTATGGGAGAAAATGGCATTCTGGCTGCAGGTAAAAGGAACACATGAAACTGAGAAAGGACACTCAACACTCCTCTGTGGTGAAGATCAAGAAGGAGGACATACCTCCTTAGTTCAAACCCCAATTTCAAATGAAAAAAGTTGCAGCCAAACATGCCCCAAATCCTGAGAATACTTCTCCTGAATGGGAAATGAGCAGTGACTGTCCTCAGCAGTGTGGCAGAGGTCACCATAGTCCACCGGACTCTCCAGGAGTCTCTGGCAGTGAAAGTAACTGATAAGTATGTGACAGTTTAGACTGCCGATAGGCCTGTGGCCCCTCCAGATCAGCTCTATGATTTACATATCCAAATTGAGGGTGACATACCATGCACTATTTGTGCAATTTTTGGGACAATTTAACATTATCCTATGAGATTCTCTTAGCGGAGGTCGATTCGCCCCCAGAGTTTGCCTACTCTTCCCCACAGGGTGAAGTGGTAATCCTTCCTTCTTTCTTTGACCTTGTCCCTGAGGGATTCAAACAGCTTATCCACTGAAATGGGCTCTTGCACAAGCCCCAGCATTATACAGCAATGATGAAGGCTGGGATAAGGACTCTCCTTATCACATAATACCCTTGTTGTGAGGTTCTTTCAGCAGCATTTTATGTGCACGTTATTTTAGCCATAGGCCTGCAGCTTTTGTTCTTTAGCCTAGAAAACAATTCATCCTATTATTTCAGCAGAGGCTTCATTTTGTGGTGATATCTTTATTCTTTTATTTGTTGTTCGGTCTGCTTATACATTGTTTTAATTTTTTAGCATGTCATTTTTACTCTGTGCTTTGCTCAAAGCTGTACACAATAATGTTGCCAGTATAAAGCAGAACATCAGATTCCCTGTCATTTCATGGAAACATATGCTCTCTGTCTCTATATGTTAGAGGGAAATTCTAGCCAGTAGTTGCCACTGCATGCTGTTCATTTCATTGCAGCTATCTGAGACTAGACATCTTTTCTGTCTACATCAAAGAAGACTCTCAGTGGAACAACAGCCCTCTTCGCTACTACCATATTCAGGTATGGGGAATGGTATCTTCCCAGGGGTCCTGAAGGGCGGATTAGGGCAAACACTTCTGTGCTCTAGTATAAAACTTTACTGGTGTAGGTAAGAATTTTAAAACGTAGCATTGTGACACTATGGTGGGACTTTTCTTATGTTTCACTTTTTTCATCACCACTCTACCATTATCATGTATCATTATCCTCAATATTGCAGTACATGCCTTTTTTATATAGAATGTAGCTGATTCAATAAAATTCATTGAACCAATTCCTGCTTATGTTTGTCTGTGCATGTTTGAGACACATTTAACTGAGAGAAAAGGGCAAGATCTGTTCCACCACGATTTCCCTGAGAAATCAGAATGTCATGCGCGAGGCTGCCACAAATCACCTATGCTCTAGGGTACTGGTGAGGTACTGAGAACAGGCTGGAAGGGTTAGGCCAACAGTTTGGAAATGGACTCAGTTCCTCACAATCTGGTGGTGTTGCCACCCAAATCCAGCAGTCTCATTGTTATAATGAGAGCCAACACGACATGGAATCCAACGTTTGACCAGGCACTGAATTACGGATCTCTCTGAATATCTCTGTCTCACTATATGCTAAAGGCACCCCAGTACTGTACGAAAACCTCTGTGGTATTGAGGATTTCCTCCTCAGTTAAATAGGTATCACCTATTTAAAGCTGTAGGTTGTTCAAGCTTGAACCTTATAGGATTAATACCCAATTGGTGCCTTACCTCTGAACAAGTGCATTCGACATGGCAAACCCACAACGGGTGGTAATTGCAGTAAACATAATGCCCCTCTCACTAATCATTTATAAAATAATGGATTCACAGTCCAGGGGGGTGCTGTTACATTTGTTGTTAAGACACATTCAGCTTATAGAACATATTTCTTTTACTCTTGGGTTAATTTTGCAGCAGTTGATGGGAACAGTAATACATTTCATCATTTTTCACACGCCAATATACCTGCACAATAAGCAAACCTTTATAATTTCAAGATGACCAAAACTGGCTTGATCGTGCCCTTCCACATACAACACTTCGGGTTAGGCTAGGTCCTCTGAGCAATGAAGGTCCTACCTGGCCACAATTGGCCACATTCACACCACATCCTGATAAAGGCACCTTGGCGGTAGCCGAGGTTTGCCACTCATACATTGAGCTTGTAGCAATATATAGACAATAGCACAATTTGTAATGCAAACATTAAATACTAACCCAGCACGGGCTATTCCAGCACAACCACATGCAGTCACACCAGACATTAACTCTACGACAGTGCATTAGATTATGGGTAAAGTACCAGCAAAACATGAAGAAATTCCGTTTTGGTTAGCTCAAAAAACTAAATGCACTGGAAGCACTGTTTCTCCATACAGGACCCCAAGATAAACACGGAATTCTCAATATGTGCTTGCCATTTGGGATGGCTCCCTAGGTGGATAACTGCACCACTGGGGCACGGTATTTGCTGCACACTACTACTTCCGGAGGTGTTAAAACAAATTTAAGATGAATACGGGGATGCCCCAGCCCTGGATTTGGGGATGCAAATAATGGGCAATTTTGCTAAAGTGCGCTCAATAATATTAAGTAAACTTAATGGGGAAGCAGTAGCTTTGGAGGACGCCAGAAGCTCCAGGATGCTCCTCCGCAGGATCAAGCACAGGAGCTGCCTAAGATTACTGGCGAAACCTATTGAAGTATAGGTTGAGATAGTTTGAGAGGCAGACCTAGTAAACCACAATTACAAGGTGAATCCAACAAGGATCCTACCAAGCAAGCAGCTGAGTGTTCTAAAAAATGCTGGGTTACGTAAAAACAAACACCTATAAAAGACAGGAGAGAACCTCCACATTCGGAAACCTCTGATAGATGCTATAACTTAAGAAATAGGGATAATATAAAAACTCCTGATAGATATCAATAAATTGATACACGCCAATTTTGTTCCTTTCAGGACTCACCGGATAAGTGTGGTGAAAGAGGTGGGCCGACAGAACAATGAACAGAGTATGTGAAACTGAAAAAAATTCACAACGTTCATCAGATGTTTAAATTAAAAAAGGAGCTAAACTTCCACAAAATCTCCAATTCAATATTAAGAAGGTGGCAGCTATTTCTGCAAGAAATGCCACACAAGATGAAAGTTTTACTGAAGAACAGGAACTGTGCAATGGCTCTGTTAGACAGAGCAGCAGACGTCACCATAGTTCGACAAAATCTTCAAGAGCATCTGGAGGTGAAAGCAACTGACATTTTTTCAGAAGTTGAAACTGCAGACATGCCTGTCTTCCACTCCCGATAGGGTGTAGAAAATGAAAATACAATTGGAGGGAGACAGTGAGCACATGATCGATATTATATTCTGGGAACGACTAACTAGTATATATGACATTTTATTGGTCGAAAAAGATTGACCGACAGGATTTGTCTGAAATCTCCCAAGAGGGGAAGAGATCATATGCCTTCTTTCTCGATTTAAGAGAAGTTTACACATTTGATTGGGCACTAGCACAAGCCCCTGCATTGCATCACAAATGCGTGGTGTGGGATAAAGATTCTCCCTGCCACATAATACCAATTAGGTCCCAAACAAAGTCTCAACCTCAATATCCTATTAAGGTTGAGGCTAAAGCACCTGTGAGAGAGATTCTCACTCAGCTAGAATACCAGGGTGTAACTGAGCCAATCCCCTATTTCCTGTCGATAAGCCGGACCATTCATAAAGAATAGTCTTAGAGCCCAGTTATTTAAACAGTCACATGGGCACATTTGCTATCTAAAATGCACATAGCACTGCACTCATTAACAATATACAAAATGCAAAACAACTTTGGATATTTCCAACAGTTTTTTCTGCCAAACTATAGCACCTGAAAGTGGGGATCTAACAGCATTTAGCGCTTTAGGTTTGGAAAAAAATATTTGTAGGCTCCCACAAGGGTATAAGAAAAGTCCAGGGCTGTTCTCAGCATGTGTAACATCAATTTTACACGACATTGACCCTGAGGCATTGTCCTATGTAGATGACATCTCCCTTACAAAAGGTGATCTCTTACAACATACAAAATGTGTGACCCGCATTGTTGTGGGATTTGCTGAATTAGGCTAGAAATTCAATTTTAAGAAAAAAAAATTGCCTTTCTCAGTGTCCTATTTTTGGGTTACAAGTTATCAGATGAAGGAAAGAGCCTAGCTCCCTACTTTCTAGAAAAACGTGCACAAAGGCAACCACCAAATGCCATATAAAAGCTCCAGTTATTATTGGGCTTTTTAAACTTTGGCAGAACTTACATCCCAGATTATGCACAACGCATTAAACCATTATATACACCCCGACTTGTCAAGCAAATATTGGACAGACAAACACACACACTTTCTCAGAGCATTGCAACAAAGCATGCTTGCAGCAAAAAACTTACACACAAGGGACAACAGAACACAGATGGTCATCAGAGTAATTGATAGTGCTATTGGTTTCACCTATTCAACATTTAGTTAGGGTGATACCATCCCTATAGCATACAAATCATATTTGTATTCCACAACTGAACAACGCTTTGCTCCCACAGAAAAGATTCCAACTGCTGTTCAAGTACCTGTCATTGAAGAGAGACCTCTGGGTCAGGGGAAACACATCATTGTAGTGTCTCTGATCCCAGCCCTTGAGGCTGTCACAAAAGCCAGTGTTCCAAACACGAAAGCATTACATTCACACTGGATCCAATGGGCAACGTCTCTGTCAGCTGCTGACCCAAATTTACAAATTCAAGAATTTCTCCAAAACAAACTGGAATATCCAATACCAGCAATCACTTTGCCTATTGCCCAATATCACACAAGTATTCACACTGATGGTTCAGCCCAATCAGCAATAGGCACTAAACACCAATACTCCACCTCCTGCGCTGCTGTGAGTGGCTGCTTGAAAGATGGCGAATTCCATCCACAAAAAACTTTCACAAAGATCTTAGGAGACCTCACTGCACAATTAGCATAGCTCAAGGCTCTGGGGATGGCACTGGAATACACACATCCAGAAAAACTAGCATTAATAGTCTGTGATTCATATTACTGTGTTTAGTCCTTCAATGAATATCTGCATTACTGGCACCGGAATTAGTTCAGAGATTCAAAAGGCAAGACCATCAAACACAGAGTACTGTGGGGGAAGTAGCGGATCTGAAAGAAATGCTACCCAATGCCAATGTAGTTCACACATTGGGACATCAACGTGTAGGAATACACATTGCAGGCAATACTTTGGCTGATGAAGTGGGCAAGTCAGCAATAGCTGCAGCTTCTATTGCTGCACTTACTCCTTCACGAACGAGGTTGGATGATGAAACATTGGCTGCTGTGAAAGCTTGGGTTGACAGTGAACTATTACCAAAGGCATACCCTGCCCAATAGTCCTACTATAAAACTAGCCTGAATTCTGCCTTAGTAACAATGCCAGGGGTGGGTGATTATGTGATCCCTAACCAAGATCAAAGATCTGAGTTGATAAAAGCAGCACATGAGGGAGTTGCTTCTGCCCATGGAGGTGTGGTGGCTACTATTTCTTTACTACAAAAACATTATTGATGGTCTGATCTATCCAAACAGACAACACAGTATGTCCTTTGCTGCGACATCTGTCAGCAAATAAAAGGGTCAACCGTCAAAAGACCACTGCAGACACCCCTACGTATTTCAAACAAACCGCTACAATGTATGTACCTGGACCATTGTGGTCCTCTGACACCTGAGTGTGACTGTCGACTCATGCTCCAGATTTCTATGGGTATGGCCACAGCAATCAGCTGACACTCGAACTGTAATAAAAAATGTGCAAGTCTTTATTGGGACATATGCAGTTGCAGCATTCCACTCGGACCAGAACCCTGCTATTGCCTTAAGGGCATTCAGGGACACCATGGCTTTGTTAGGGTTCCGAGTGCATTTCTCATCCCCCTACTATCCCGAGGGTAACAGTGTAGTGGAATGGAAGATCTGACACTTAAAGCAATCCTTAACTGCAAGAGTATTAGGCACTGATCATAGTTGGCTTAATCACCTGTATGGAGTATAGAGAGCACTTAATAATCTGCTCAGAAGGTCCTTGGGAGGGTGCACCCCATAGGAGGTGCTGTTTCGGACACAAAGGTATGTTCCAGATCTTGCTGGCTCTGGCACAGAGGTGGTAGACTCATCTTTTAACACAAATAAATGTGTCACTGTCATGCAGGAATTACAACAGTTCTGTGATGAAAGCACATCTGCCTGTGCCGCCTACTTGGGACTAAGGGATCACCAATAACATCTACCAGCTAGATGTCAAAAGTTAAGGATGAAGTGCGAGAAAAGATTGCTGTAAAAAAGGAGTTTGGTCCTTCATATCATGCACCGGTTCCATTCCTGGGAATACATGTTACCAGAACTGTTATTCTACCACTGCAGCCTGGTTCAAAGGAAAACCGCTTCATTGCCATTGATAATGTCAAGTTACACAATGTGGACAATCCTGCACAGCAGACCTCGAGGACTCCTGGGTAGTTCCTGAATCCCTCTCACTACTGACCAGGAAGTTCCTCCAAAGGTTTTGAGCAGCAATGCTGACACTTCCCCGAGCTTGGGCAGGGTGGAACATGATCTTTCACTAGTACTACTATCTTTCTCTGCAACAAGAAGCATCCAAAATAATGAGCAATTCTTCTCAAATTCAACTCAAACTGAATAAATTGTTTACTATGAACCACTAAGGGAGACTTCTGCCAGTTCTCTGCTTCCTCATACAGCTCCAGCCTTTGCACAAACTGCTTCTGGATATTTTGCTGACACCAATGACTCTTTCACCGACTCACCTACTTCTTCTGCGACACCACTGTCAGGAGCACGTAATCTGATAAATTGGCTCAAAATGAACTGTTTTATTTCTCCATGAAACTATCTTTGGCTATTCTATTTATACGTCCTTTCTCCTTTGGATTGGGTGTGTCATCATTTTGCTCCCACTCATACATGGTCATTACCTTCCTGAAAGCTCTGCAGTCAAACTTGTGGATGAGGTCCTAAAACTGCATCTTTCCTCACATAAGATCAGGCGAGGCTTGTCCCTAGTAAACATATCAGCTACACCAATTCCTAATGGGATTGTTTGGGATGAAGTATCTTTTGAAATATTTCGCCCGACAGAAGTTCTTCAAATGCCAAACGTTTTCAAACTTTCATTGAATTATGTAGTAACACCTAGGGTTGTTTCTGATGACTGGGATGTGAAAACGGTTGATTCTATGCTTTCTGAGCTCCAATATTTTTCAGTATTTGAAAGTGAAGATAATTAACAAATAAAATAAAATTGTGTTAATTATACTCAATGGGAACATTGCCCTACCCCACAATTGGGGAGGTGTAAAACATACATGGAAAAGTTTGCATATTTTTCTGGGCATAATGTTCAAAATGTTGAGTCCAAAGTCCAATTGGTAAATTGTCTCCAAAGGAAATGCACAATGTAATGTTAATGGACACAACATTGATTTATTCTGAGTCCTTTGTTTCCAGGCTGGTTATAGAAGGTTATGAATATTGGATGAAGCCGATTGATTTAAAAAGTGTTTGGGAAACTAAAAATTAGCAAATACAGGGAAGGAAGGCTTTATTTAGAGCATGCCTGATACCTTTACAAATTATATTCTTGAATGACCCTGAGCATCAAACCAGTTGTCTAGGCTTGGCAAAAATTAAAGAATTGAATGTGCCCAGTGTACTCACTCCTGCACAATTTTACAAATGGCAAAATAAATTAATGCAACTGAAGAACAGCTCGACGGGCGGGTCCACAATAGAACATTTAACATAACACTTTCAAGTCCTGGTGAGTGGTTCTTGTGGCCAGTGGACACAAATGGTTGCCATGCATGTTTTGTCAACTCAGGGGGGTCTTTAGAGCGAACAGAACAGACCCTTGTTATGTGTAATCAGAACATTCGGGAACTGTGACAACATACAGCGTCGGAAAATGATGCCAGCAATGGTTAAAAAGATCCTCACTGTGCACTGTAAAAGATCACCCCAGTCTTCTGTCAAAGAAGACAGACTTACAAGATTTCCTGTTAGGCCGTAGAAGACAATGCAAAAAGCACTTCTTATATGTAATTTATAACCAAATTTGGAAACTTTCACAACCAGAAGCTGCTGCATGGTTAAGGCAAATAGATCAGAAAAACATACAGAATGCATTAGCTGTTGTAGTTAATGGGATTCACTCTTAATAACATCATTTATTCTGCAATTGGCATTATACAAAATGATATGTCATTTTTACAACATGGGTCACCTTAGGGCCACCATGCAGTTGGGTTGCACGCTACAGACTTTGAAAAGTGGTCACGTTCCCTGGAAATACATTGGAGCGAAAGACCTGTTTGCCTCATTTAATTTGACGCTATAGCAACAAATAATGGCTAAGAAGGAAGCAACTTATGTTATGCTGAACATCAAAAAGTTCAAAAAGTTTCCCTTTACAGTGGCGGAAATTCCATCTGCAATATGGTTAATTCATAGGGTTATCAATCTGCCGATTTCAGCTCTACAGTACACATCTTGCTTGAAACACATTCCATTTGGAAGCTCTGAAAGGCTAGGAAATAGCTACATTCATGAGGTGTGGGAGCTGCCCTTCTCGTATAAATGTTTCAATGGGATGAAAGAGGTATTTCTTAGCTGTAGCAAATGCAAGAACTCTGTGAGCCATTCAATGGTTGGTAAACAGCTGTCTTTGCCTGGAGCATGTAACGCTCCTGCTCTAGTTGGCGTTTACTTTCAGTGGACGCTGATCTGTTGATGTCCTCGCTGAGGGCTTATTACCAGACATGCTTGTTGAGGGTGCGTTTGTTATGGGAAGCCTCCTATGAGCCACCCTTTGTGGATCAAGAGGCTCTGGGTACTTTAACATCTGGCAATGCACAGAATGCTGCTGCCTGGGCTGGATCTGAGGCTTTGGAACATGAGTGCTCTTTGGTTTTCCTTGGCACTGATTTGGTCACATCAACACCTGCCGAAGTGGAATCTTTTCTTGATTCAATTGTCATGGATACAACTGGCAATTTTCAGAATGACAATAACTTTTGATATAATGTTGACATTCAGCCTTTATTTACAAGATTGTTAAATACCAAATTTACTTTTTATTTGGCCTGCTTCAGTATGTTTTGCTTGTCAACCTGAACAGTTGTGTATATATTTTAGTTTACTTTCAATATAGTAAAATTGAGCTGACTTCTACACTTTGAACCAAGAAGGAGAAGGTGTTGTGAGATTATTTTAGCAGCATTTTATGGGCATGTGTTTTTAGCCATAGGCCTGCAGTATGTGCCCTTCAGTCCAGAAAACAATAAATTTTATTATTTTAGCAGAGGCTTCATTTTGTGATGATGTTTTTATTCTTTTATCTGTTGTTCACTCTGCTTAGAAATTGTTTGCATTTGTTAACACAACATGTTCACTCTGCTTTGCTCAAGGCTTTACCCAATAATTGTGTTGGCACAGAGTAGAACATCAGATTCCCTGTCATGTCATGGAAACATACTTGTTTTACGTTAGGGCAGTTTTCTCACAATACCAGATGTTTTATTATAAAACACCTCTCTGCCCCTATACATTAGAGGGAAATTCCAGCCAGAAGATGCCACTGCATGCTGCTCATTTCATTTCAGCTGTTTGCTGAGATAAGACATCTTCTCTGCCTACATAGTAGAAGACTCCCTGTAGACCAACAGCCCTCTTAGCTACTACCATATTCAGGCATGGGGGATGGTGACTTCCCAGGGCTCTTGAAGGGCAGATCAGGGGTAACAGTGCTGTGCTCTAATATAGAACTTTAGTGGTGTAGGTAGGAATTCCAAAACCTAGTATTGTGACACTATGGTGGGACTTTTCATATGTTTCACGTTTTTCGTCACTGCTCTGCTATTATTATATTTCATTATCCTCATTATTGCAGTACATGCCTTTTATCTATAAGGCAGCTGATTCAATAACATTAATTGAATCAATTCGTGCTTATGTTTGTCTGTGCATAAGTGAGACAAATGTAACTGAGAGAAAAGGGCAAGATCTGTTCCACCGTGACTACCCTGAGAAGTCAGAATGTCATGCCCACTGCTACCACAAATCACCTCTACTCTTGAGTACTGGTGAGGTACTGCTAGCTGGCAGAAGGGTTATACCGACATTTGGCACACACTGTGGAATTGGACTCAGTTCTCAGTTCTTAACAGCCACGGATGTAGACTTTGTATTTGACCCGACATTGCAGAAGCAAGAATTTTTGGAATATGAGCATGTTTACCCCATGCCGACTAACATTTTGCCTCTTGAACAGTATAAATGTATAGTTTTAACTGATGGCTCTGCTCAACCTGATAAAGAACCAAGCACCAGTATTCAGTGGCATGCACCTTCATTCATGATGTTATGTTGGACGGTAAATTCCAACCCCACAATACTCACACATGATCCCTAGAGGACTGTACTGCACACTCTGATTTTGGCACTAGGAAATACAGATTCTTGATTCCCCACACTCATAGTGTGTGATTCATAGTGTTGAGTTTAGTCCTTTAATGACAATTTGCATTATTGTGAAAGAATGGTTTCAAAGACTCTAAAGGTAACATTATAAGCATAAAATCCCTTTGTTTAAGTGGCGGACCTCAAAGACAGGTTACTACAGGCTCATGTTGTACACACATTTGGTCATCAACATTTGGGAACACATGCTGTCGGGAATTCATGGGCTGATGAAGCTGCCAAATCAGCAGTTCCTACTATAGCTGTGATTACATGTTCACAGATGCACACTGACAAAGATATACTGGTAGCCGTAAATGCTACAAGCAATGGCACTCCCTTAGCTAAGGACTTTCTAGCTAACTAAGCATCCATTTAAGTGAACATGATATACCCTATGTTACTCTCCCTGGAATTGGTGAGCTGCAGATTCCCAACTTAGACCTCAGGCTAGCTTTAGTGAAAGCTGTGGATGAAGGTGTTGCTTCTGCACATGCTGGTCTGGTGGCTACAATTTGGCTGCTACAGCAGCATCATTGGTGGCAAGGCTTATGCACATAGGCCTAGAAATATGTCCTTTGTTGTGACATATGTCATCAAATTAGGTGCTTCACAGTAGCACGCCCACTGCAGACACACCTGTTCATTTCGGGAGAACTTTAATAATGTTGTACTGCAGAACCACTTACCACACAAACCTTTTGGCTGCATTTATTTGGACCATGCTGGTCCTCTTAATTTGAATCGTGTGTTTAAATATATCCTTCTTGGAGTCGATTCTTGTTCTATATTCTTCTGGGTGTGGTCACAGAATTCGACTGAGGCTCGAACTGTCATTAAAGATTTGCAAGTCTTTGTCAGGACACATGCATGCAGTATTTTCCACTCCGAAAATACTGCATGCATATGTCCTGCTTTTGTTGCCAAACTGTACAAGCACTCCATGACTTTGTTAGGGGTACAGGTGGATTATTCTTCACCATACAGGCCGGAGGGCAACTCTGTTGTGGAAAGAATGAGCCATGACTTAAAACAGTCTTTACAGCTAGGGTTTTAGGCACAGGACGTAGTTAGATCTGCCACCTCTATGGAGTCCAGCGTGCTCCTAATCATCTCCCAAAATGATCTCTGGGGTGGTCAGACTCCACACCAGGTCCTCCTTGTCATAAATATGTATGTTCCAAACTTTGATGATCCAGACGATGCAGCAGCTGCCTTGCCCTTTGACGTAAATGATTGTTGTTCTGTCTTTCAGAATTTGCAACACTTCCATGACTTGCAAGCAAGCAACCAGTTGAAAATGTCTGTCTCTGCTGGAATCAAGGAGAAACCAGAGCCTTTCGGCTGGATCCCACACATCAGGGACCTCCTCAGACAGAAGGTCATGGTGAAGAAGGAGTTCTGCCCAGCATGCCATTCTCTTGTTCCAATCCTTGGCATACAAGGTACAAGAACTCTAATTTTGCCATAATTTGCTGGATCCAAAGACAATTGTTTGGTCTTTATTGAACACGTCAAATTGCATCATGTGGCCAATACTGAATAGTAGGCCACGAGAAGTCCTTGGTAGTTCCCCAGCTGCTCTTGCTTCTTTACAGGAAATTCATCTACAGCATGTGAGCACCACTAAAGCTGTTTCTCCCCAGTTGGGGGGTTCCGAATTACATTAATTACTTCCAATTTTCCTTGCAAATACCAGCCACAATACAGTCATGAGTACTGTGCTTCCTGCTACACCTATGTTGATAATTTGGTTTCTATAGGTCCACCTCTCAGTGACTACCAGTTCCCTATTACCACCTGTCCCCCATTTTTCAGCAGACTAATTCTAGTTATGTTGTGGGTACGGATGACTTTTCATCACACTCTTTTGACTCTCCCACCGACTCAGAGTTTGCATTTTCTTTTCATGGCTAAAACATACTTATTTGGTTCCACCTTGGAAATACCTTTGGGTCATTCTAGCCTTGATTATTTTTTTTCTTCTTTGGATTGGATTTGTGACTGACTTCTTTTTGTTAATCAATGACCACTATCTCACAGAACGTTCCATCACAGAACTGGTCGAGTGGGTGTTGACGCCTCATTCTTCTTTACATAGAATGACAAGAGACTTGTCCTATGTGAACATTTCGAATGTGCTGGTAACAGATGGAATTGTTTTGGATAAAGTCACTGTTAAGGCAATGTTGTCTGAGTTTGAATACTGTCTTCAAAGATGAGGATCTTTACTTAAATTCAGCCAATTAAGGAAACATAGGCCCTCATTATGACATTGGCGGTAAATCCCGCTTACCGCCATGGTGACGGCTGCCAACATACTGCCGCAGTGGCGAATATCAGTTCCCCACATTATGGCACACACACAACAATCTGACAGAATACAGCAACATACACAAATCTGCCAGCCCAAAGGTCAGTGCTAAAGTGGCGGAACCAATACACATACGGTTACCCCAACAGAACAACGCCCACCACATTATGACCCACGAATCACCACAGCAGACATTCAATGGTGGTAAACCATTGGCGCACTCAGAATTGACACCCACATACAAAACAAAACTACATTGGTCAATACTAAAAACACACACCTGACACTCATACAACCCACCCCACACACCCACACACAGCACCATAAAACACACGCCCACATTACCCACAACCCTTTACAAACAGCAATTACTGATAGGAGATTGACATGAACAGCACAGAGACAACTAGACACACACACAACATACACCCATACATCCCTCACGCACCCCACATCACACACCGCACCACAGTGCTCAACACATTCTCACACTCTCACCAACAAACAACACCCATGTCCCAACAAAGGCACCCCATTTCACTTCTGAGGAGCTAGAGGTCATGGTGGAGGAAATTGTCAGGGTACAGGCACAGCTGTTTGCAGCACAGGTAGCAAATAGTGCCAGGAAGATGGAGCTATGGTGGAGAATCGTAGGTCAACGCCGTGGGACACCACCTAAGAACAAGGGACGAGATCAGGAAGAGGTGGAACAACCTATGGGGGAAGGTACGGTCCGTGGCAGCAAGGCACAAGGCTTGCCATATAGAGCACTGGCAATGTACACCCACTTCGTCCCCCACAGCTCACAGCATGGGAGGAGCAAGTCTTGGCATTACTCCATCCTGAGGGACTAGCTGGAGTAGCCAGAGGACTGGACACTGGTAAGTCAACATTTACCACTAATCACCCCCATACCTGCATGCCATCACACCCCCTCACCCTCACTCCCATCATTCCACTCCATCCCACACACTGCACCTACAAACCTGACTAACCCTGCATGCTATACCAATGGATGGACAGCCCTCCCAGCCCTGCATGGACGCCAATCACTAAAGCATGCACAGCATAGGGAAACTAACAATCCCACAATACATCACCATACACAAACAAAGGTGGCAGGGCAACAGCAACAATAGAGTGGAAGCCAGGGGTGTACAATATGTCACAACATGAAGCATAATACATCACTTACATCCCCACAAGTGCCTCAGCCAATCCTAGCAGAGAGGAGGTGCCACAACTATCCAGTGCCCCAACAGAAGATGCCTCCAGTGATGACAGTAACTCTGGACTTCAGGATCTGGACCAACAACCTGGCCCATCAGAGACCACAGGACAGTCTGTCACCCAAGCCCACTCACAGTCCACCACAGAGCCTCCCCCATCAGTATCCAACACCACAGCACCCACCGAGCATTCCCACACCTCTGTCCCCAGGACACGTCAATCAGCAGTGTGCCCACCTGCACAGGGACCCTAGGCCACACCTCGCTCCCAAGACAATCAGGGACTTGGGGTCCGTGGCAGTGGGCACACCGTTCAGGGGACAGGGGCACAGGCCAACAGGGACACTGGGAGGAGTGCTGTGCACCAGGGGGAGGATGAGCCCAGGGAACCGACTCTCCAGGAGGCACTCACTGAGACCCTGGGAGCCTACCAACATTCCCAGGACACCAAGGGCCAGATCCTTGACAACGTGCAGGAGAACAGGTGGCTGCAGGAGGAACAGTTTCAGGTGATCAGGGAGGACTTGCAAGCTATCAACACTACCTTGATCTCCATAGCAGGGGTGCTGGCAGACATGGCCAACATCATGAAGTAAGCAACAGCACAACAGCGAGTCCCTACTACTAGTCAATCCATTAACCAGCCCTCCACTTCCGCTGCAACTAGTGGGCAGGAGGCCTCGCCACAGGACCCACAGGCCACCAGAACCCCTCCCTCTGCAGAAGGTGAACCACCCCACAAACGTTCCCTGCGACCCAGACAGAACCCAGAGACACTTGCCAACACCACCACCAGGAAATGAGACTCATCTGATTGTCCCCTTTGTGTTCCACACTGACACCTTGTCCACTTTGAACTGCCTTTGCTCCCCTTCCTATGGCCCCTTGGACACTGCACCCATGCTACAAACAGACTGGAACAATACGAATTTCTTAACACTACAATAAACACCCTTGAACACAGCTTGACTATTAGTATTTTATGTGTTGAAAATGTGCATTTATGGAAACAGTCACATCTAGTGCAAATGATCTGAACACTGTGAGAGCATAGAAATAATGCCCTGTAGCTGTCTGTACTCATCGCATCAGTACACAGTTGTTATCTCACCAACATCTGTAAAATGACAAGCCACAGGTGACATTAAGTTGAGATGCAATGGAAGTTAATGCCATCATGATACAGCCACACAGAAAACATCAATAGTCAGAGGAATGGTTAGTTGCACTCTCTCACCTGTGTGTCATTGGATGTATTGATGTATAACTGATGTTTGGTTGTCCCCATCATCATCCTCTGCCTCCTCATCCTCACTGTCCTCAGAGTCCACTGCTGCTACAGGGACATCTCCAGTCTCTTACTACTGCAGAAAGGGTATATGCCGTCCGAGGGCCAGGCTGTGCAACATGCAGCATGCCACTAGTACCTGGCAGACCTTCCTGGGGGACTAGCACAGGGATCCACCTGTCATATGGATGAACCTGAACCTGGCCTTCATGAGCCCGAAGGTCCTATTGATGATCCTTTTGGTTTGCCCACATGCCTCATTATAACGTTCCTCAGTCCCTGTCCTGGCATTCCTCACAGGGGTCAGCAGCCACAATAGGTTTGGGTAGCCAGAGTCACCTGCAAGTATTGAGGGACAACAATCAGCGTCACACAATGATTTGGGGATGACACCTGAAGGCATTCACTAACATACAGTGGGTGGGGACCATGGCTCACCTATTAGCCACACCCTGTGCCTCTGTAGTTGGGCCATCACATTTGGGATGCTGCTATTCCTCAGAACAAAGGTGTCATGCACCGACCTAGTATACCTAGCACTGATGTGGGAGATATAATGGTCTGCCAGGCACACCATTTGCACATTCAGTGAGTGGAAACTCTTCCAATTTTGGAACACCTGTTCATTCTGGCGGGGGGACTAACGCAATATATGTCCCGTCAATGGCCTCAACAATATTGGGTATGTGTCCCATTGCATAGAATCCAGCCTTTACAGTGGCCAGATCTTCCACCTGGGGGAAAGCTATGTAGATGAACATGTGTTTCACCAGGCCAGACAAAACTCATGCCAGCACGATTGAGAACATTGGCTGTGACATTCCTGCTGCCAAGCCCACTGTCACTTGGAAAGAACCAGTTGCTAGGAAATGGAGCACTGATAACAGTTGCACAAGAGGGGGGATCCCAGTCGGATGACAGATAGCAGATATCAGGTCAGGCTCCAATTGGGCACACAGCTCTGTGATTGTGGCCTGTCCAGTCTATAGGTGAGTATAATGTGCCTGTCTTCCAGTGTAGCCAGGTCCACAAGGGGTCTGTACATGGGGGTATGTATCTTCGTCCTATTTATCCGCAGCGGTAGGTATCTAAGGGACAAAAGAGTGAGTGAGTGAGTAGGCAGTCACACTTTGAACAATGGAACCCCAACCTCAGTGAACATAGTGCATTCATGTGATGGGACAGTGGGAATGGCGAGGTATGTGCTAATCGAGTCTGTGATGCAGTTAAGGTTGATATGACCGTTGTCTGCCACCATGAAATGGCGATCGCCTGTCCTGTATGTAGGGACAGGTGGAAGTGAGGTAACCCCGCCGACGTTGGGCGTTGTAGCAGAAGGCGGTGTTGCACCGCCGTGTCATTCCTCATTGGATAATATGGGGCTCTATGGAGTACAGTGAGCAATGGGGATCTGCGTTGGAGGGGACGGTGTACACCGCTGAGGACGTGACTGCCATTTTCTATCTGATTCCTCACTTGTTTCCTGACATTCAACAGGAGAACACCTACACTGTGTGTGCTGCTGTAACCTGTGTATGGAACCTACCATGGCCATGTGACCGGGGAAAGGGCCCCAGCCTTCACTTCGGAGGAGTTGGAGCATTTGGTGGATGGGGTCCTACCCCAGTATGACTGCTGTATGGGCCTCCAGACCAACAGGTGAGTACACCTTGGGCACGATGCGTGGGAAGCATGCATGGAGATGTGTGTGCAAGCATCATGTTATCAGGGGAGGAAAAATGTCTTGTGGTGGTGTACATGGTGTGCGCTGGCCGATGTCTGTGCCAATTGTGACAGAAACGGGATTGGTGGGCCATATGTGTGACAGGCTGGATTGTATGTGTAATGGTGTCCTCCTGTCTGTATTACCTCTGCAGGTCAGGGCCCATCAAAACAAGGGATTATGGCATGCCATCGCCAAGGACGTGCGGACCGTGGGGGTCTATGGCAGGAGGAGCACCCACTGTCAGAAACGGTGGGAGGACCTGAGACGCTGGGCACGGAAGATCGCTGAGGCCCAACTGGGGATGGCCTCCCAACGAGGAAGGGGTGCCTGTCGGAACCTGACCCCCCTGATGGACCGCATACTGGCAGTGGTCTACCCAGAGCTGGATGGGTGCTTAGGGCATCACCGCAGCCACAAGGGGATGAGTACAGTGGGTATTACTACAATCATTGGCAGGTGGCAAGGGATCCGTGTGGTGGGTGTGAGTTAGTAGGTGTCCCTAAGGCCAGGCCAGACATTGCAGCTTGATCCAGCTTAAAGGTAATGGGTGTATGGCAAATGCAGGTAACCTAGCATGTTAGCATTCCATGTCAGTCAGGCCTTTGTGGGTCCCAGGAGGGGTGCCGTTGGCGGTTTGTGGCCCTCATCTTGCCGTGGCATCCAGCCAAATCACTGGCAGTGCAATGCATAGTGCTCAAGCCTGATCACTGTGTGTGACGGTGCTGTGTATGCCAACTGTGGTGTTGGTGCAGTAATTGACCCAGTGTTTTCTTTCTCTCTCTCTCCCCCTTTTGTCTTCTGTCATCCTGTCCATGTGTGCATTAGCATCATCTGGCGGATTAACAGGGGCACCGGTGACAGAGGGAGCTGCATCCCACAGGAACCTGTAGGCAGAGTCAACTGATGCCGAGGGAACCAGTGGGATGGAGGGCGAGGGGATCCCCACGGCGGAGACAGAAGGTGACAACACAGACTCAGACATCTCCTCCGATGGAAGCTCCCCCGTACCAGCACCGCCCTCCAGGTAGCCCTTCAGCGAGTTGCCTGTGCCCGCACCACCAGGAGGGAGGGCATCTCCTTTGCCCCAGACACCTCAGGCCCTGCCCCAGTGAGCCCTGCTGTCCAGAGTGAGGAGGCTATTGACCTCCTGAGAGGCATCTCTGTAAGGCAGTCGACCATTGTGAATGCTTGGAGGTCATCCACAGTGGTTTGGCAGTCCAACAGAGATCGATTCAGGCTCTGGCCTCCTCTCTGATGGCAGCCATTGTCCCTGTTCCTACTGTCCCCCCTCCAAATACCACTTTCCAGTCCCAGTCTCCCCAACCCCAACCCATCCCATGCACACATACGGATGAGCATGCTCACAAGACAACATACAAGAGTGGCACAGTCAAACACAGGCACCACACTTCATCCCACAAGCACTCACGCAAACACCAGACATTTGCAGACACACCCACATCCACTGCCTCCACTGTCTCCCCCTACCCCTCCTCCTCCTCATTTTCCTCACAGTCACATCCACACTCACACCTGCATGCACTGCATCAACATCCACCACCAGCATCACCACACCAGGTAGCACACACACCTCACTAGCAGAAACATCCACAACATTCATGCACGTGCCCCCTGTGTCCTCTCCCACCCTGTCTGTCCCCCCAAAGGACACAAACCCAAGCACTCACACCCCCAACAGCCATCCACCTCACATCAGCACACTGCCCATGCACCTGCATCCAATTCCAGCAAACATACACCTCCAACAGCCACACTCCCTCAACCTCCACTCCCATCCCTCCTCCCTCATCCCGCCCCACTGTCCCTAAGAAGCTTTTCCTTGCCCAACTTGACCTCTTCTTTCCCCTTCCCCCATCCTGCCTATGAGAGCAGGGTCCCAATGACCAAGCTCAGCACCTCAGCCAAACAGTCCACGCAGACAGTGGTGTCACCACCTAGACATGGTGGCAAGTCAGTGAAGGATCCCACTCCACCAGTCAGGAAGGTTAAGGATCCCACACCTCCTGCCATGAAGGGGAAGGAGCCTGCACCTCCTGCCATGAAGGGGAAGAAGCCCTTGACTCCTGCCAGAAAGGCTAAGGAGCCAATGCCTCCTGTCATGAAGGAGAAGAAGCCCTCAACTCCAGTGGAGGAAATGCATCCCTCACCTCCAGCAGAGGCTGCCCAGGAGGCACCTTCACCTGCCAACACCGTGCAGCCCTCACCTCCAGCAGAGGCTACCCAGGAGGCACCTTCACCTGCCAACACAGTGCAGCCCTCACCTCAAGTAGAGGCTGTCAGGGTGACACCACCACCGCCACCACCAGTGGTCACGGGCCCTCACCGCCAGCTGACGAAGTGCAGCCCTCACCTCCAGCAGAGGCTGCCCAGGAGGAACCTTCACCTGCCAACACAGTGCAGCCCTCACCTCCAGCAGAGGCTGCCCAGGAGGCACCTTCACCTGCTGACACTGTGCAGCCCTCACCTCCAGATGACACAGTGCAACCATCACCACCAGCGGAAGCCATGCAGGCCAACCTCCAGGGACTGCTGTACAAGGGGCCCCCTCCAGAAGCAGTGGGCATGTTCTCCACCTGAGAGACTGTGACTTTGCACTCCCTAGCAGAGTGAAATGGGCATGGAGCCCCCTCCAGAACCAGTGGGAAAGTCACCCACTCCAGAGACAGTGGCCTTGCACTCCCCAGCACAGAGAAATGGGCTTGGACCCCCCTCCAGAACCAGTGGGAAAGTCAGCCACCTGAGAGACTGTGGCCTTGAGCTCCTCAGCAAAGAGAAATGTGCATGGAGCCCCCTCCAGAACCAGTGGGCTTGTTCCCGTTTTTGGCTGAGGTGCCTGCCCACTTGCAAACTGATGCCCTGCAGAGTTCTATCTGGAGCAAGTCAGGATTCGAGTTGGGCCTTGGACTGTGTACTTTTGTACATATCTGCTTTTCATACAATTGGTTCATTTGGTAGCTGTTTATAGCAATACATTCTCATTACTGCATTCTTGTTGTCCTGGCATTATTCTGCTGTGTATTGTGTGCCATTGTTTTCATCTTCAGCTGGTTGTGTGTATGGTGTGTGTGTGTCAGGTGTGTGTCGTGCGTCTGAGTTTATCACTCTCGTTTTCCTCCCTTCCTCCCTTGTGTGCAAGCTGGCTGTATTCACCATCGTCGCTTTCTTCTGCGTTTTTGTACCAGGTGGAGCATCGGGAAGACTTGCAGTTCCGGGTCCATGGCAGCGTTGTTCTTCCTTGTGTCTCTGATGGTGAGTCTTTGCTCTTCTGTGATGTGTTTCCACCAGGCTTTTGATGGCGTGGGTACCGCCCCAGAAATCCTGGTGGATTGCAGGGTCAAAATATGGTGGGCGGTACTTTTTCTTCCGCCTGGCTGTTGTTGGCTTCCGTGGTCAGTGGTGTTGACGCCCTGGCGGTTGGTGTGGTACATTGGCTGTCAATTGGAGTTTTCTCCACCATGGTCACCATGGTCATAATTTGACGGTAATTACCATCAGCCTGTTTTATTACCACCACTTTATCACTCACCGCCGGGGTCATAACGAGGGCCATAATCTGTTACTGTCATTATGGACATCGCTATTTACATAGAGCTAACATTAAACATACAATTTTCAATTATACGCAGTGGAAATATTGTCCAAGTTCCCCACAGGTTAGTTCTCAAAAATACAAAGCTAAATGTTCATATTTTTCCGGTCACAGTATACCTAACCTGACATCCTTCTATTTTAAATTAGTCCCTACACCAGCAAAGAAATAGATGCTCACACAAACCAAACTCATACATACAGACTTCTTTGTTAACACATTAGCTGCACAAGGCTATGAGTATGGGAATTAAATCATAGATATGAAATCTGTTTAGGTAACCAAACCTTCATGGATTCAGGGGACAGACACTTTGTTTAGAGCCTGATTAATCCCTATACAAATTATTTGTTTGAACAATACAGTTCAACAGACTACATGTTTGGGATTCGTAACGATTAAGGACATGAATGGCCCCAATATTCCCTCTGTGTCCCTCTTTGACAGTTGGCAGAATATTTTCAATTACACTGAAGAGCAGCTCAATGAATGGTCCAAAACTGTACATTTAACTGTACATTTAACTCTTCACTTGCAAGTCCAAACGGGTGGTTATTGTGGCCACAGGACACAAGTGGTGCTCATTTTTTTAATTCCTCACAGAGGTTCAAGACAAGCAGGCATTTTCCATTTCAACACTCAGACGTAGTCACCACATATTCAGTGGGGAAGTTATTTCAACAATGGTTAGAACATTCTACTCTGTCTACAGCAAAACAACATCTTTCTCTCCTCTCAGAGGATGTGGACCTCTTGTTGGGTCCTAGGTCTCCATGTTCACAAAGATTTATTTATGCAACCTATAATGAGATTTGGAAATGTCACAAATGAAAGCCACTGCATATTTAAGACAAATTGATGAAGATAATTTGGATAAAGTACTTGCTGTTGTTGATAATAGCGTTAACATGTTGTCTTCTCGAATTTACACTTTGAATAATGTTGTGTCATCTGTCATTGATATTATGCAAAATTATATGTCTCTATTGTATCATGGGCAAAGTCAGCCTGACTCAATTAGGCAATTTAGTGAGACACTAGAGGTCCCACGTACCTTAACAGTACTTTAATTTGAGTCACCTATTTCTGCCATTTAATCTGACCCGTAAACAGCGACTCATTGCTCAAAAAGATGCCACATACACAATGTTACATATAAATAAGTTAGACAACTTACCCTTTACCATTGCAGAAACACCAAACACAGTTTGTCTAATACATGGTGTAATATCACTCCCTATTTCAACATTCCAGTTCATTTCTTGCATGAAACATTTCCCCATGGATAAATATGAGGCCCTTGGAGGGATCTTTGTCCACAAGATATGGTCACTCCCCTTTAAATATCATTATGAATGGCTGAATCAAGATGTGTTCCTTACTTGAAAGGAGTGTGACTCCTCTGTTGGTCACTCACTTGTGTGCAAACATGTTACCATTCTCTACTCCTGTAATGCGTCTGTTCCAAATTTGGCCTATGTTTTTTTAAGGAATTTCAGTTACCGCAATTTTACCCACTCTTATTGTTCTTTCCAATAGCAGTTATTTAGATTTAAATGATCAGGATTGTTGTGGAATGAAAGCTGGGATTCCCTATATTCTTTTGATTTCCTAGCTGCTGAAATGTTGTAATAACATCCTTTTTCCCTCGCCCACACGTGGTTCTTGATAATTCGTTATGGCCTTTCATTCCATCTTTTAAGGCAGATTTCAAGAAGCTAAGCAGACGCAAAACCGTATTGTTTCAAAAAGAGGTAGCATTAACTTTGGCTAGAGAAACCTTTGAACTTCAAGTCGATAGGACGTCTATCAAAATACAGTTACTCTTATCCACAACCCTCCCATTACATTTTTGCTAATTAGTGAGATGCATCTTTAATGCGCCCAATGCTGCTGGCATAGAACATTTCTTGAAAACCATGGGCATTGGCTTGGTCAGTACCTTCCAGCATATTTTGGGAATTATACCAGCTTTTATTCATTCATTGTTTTCCTGTATTTTTGGAGGATTTCCCTTGGTGTTATTCCTCATTTGCAACATTTTGGTCCTATTTTTGTTCCTCTGCAATGGATCGGCTTGCCCAAAGCCCGCTAATTCTGGACCTGCCAACAATCCAGCAGTAGCGTAGGCGCATGAGCCAGAAACCTAGAGCCCCGTTACTCCAGGAACTAGACTTTGGCTGGCTAGTGTAATTCCAACCGGCCTGGTTTACTTGCATTCAACCCGTATTCCACTGCCTGTGGTGTCCCTTTCAAGGGGCACTGAATATCTGCCTTTCTCTTGATCCTCCTGTTCCTATGAACATAAATTGGTTGATGAGTCCAAAAAAAGACACATTTCCTGAGTTGTCCAATGAACTTGTGCTTGCTTCAAAATGCTTGGTATGAGTTTCTTCCCACCAGGGAGACAGGTACATCAGAACCAGGATTACTCACAAACTTAGATAACACGGAAGCAGCACAACCTGCCATTTCCTCAGCATCTGCTGGAAATGAGGATCTTATCTGTTCCCTTCAGCCACTCAATGGGGCTGTTCAGCAATCTTTTGCAGAGATGGAATCCGTCCTGGATTCACTAACCATTGACTTGGTGGAAGAGATCCTGGGTGCCTCCAACTCCAAATAATTAGGCCCATTTTTTTTTATTCTCACCAGCCTTTTGGTAAATAGTTTTTTTTTTTTATATATTATGCTTTTATTATTGCATTGAGTTTGCATGGCTTATACATTTGTTTTTATTTCATTCACTTTTTTGGATTGCTGTCCCGCCTATTCATGGAGTCACTATCCTTATGTCTCATTTCTCAGCACTCTAAAAATCACGATGTCTGCTTTGCACTGTCGTACATTATACTTTTTTTCTTTTGTGCCATTCTTTTGAAACACACTGTATTGTCACTGGTTGTGCAGCCACTTGCCTGGGATTCTGTATATACATATAGCACCTGCATTCTGATGTTCTGTTGACCCAAGGAACAATTCTGCAAGAGCAGACTTTTTGCGACAACTAACTACAACTACCGTATTTTCCGGCATATAAGACGACTTTTTAACCCCTGAAAATCTCCTCAAAAGTCGGGGGTCGTCTTATACGCCGGTATACGGTGTGCTGAAACTTCAGGGACAGGCGCCCTGTAGCTGAGCCACCGTGCGTTGCATTTGGAAATCGATTCCAAGCGTATGATGGGTTCCGCATCCCACAAGATTCAGCTACTTGTGGACACAGAGCTGATTGGTCAACCGTGAGTTGAGCTGTCCTTACCGTGTGCCGCAATCCTCGCTGGCAGTTGTCTGGACAGGCACGTATTCCTGCATGTGCTCCAGGCTATTCCACTTGCACTGTTTTATGTTTACATGTTTGATGACAAACAGCCTTCTGTTTATAAGTGACAGTTTTCCTACTAAGTACCTGCATGTCATAAGCATTTGAATTAAAATTACCATGTTAAAATCAAATCTGATGTTTTTAAATTTTTATTTGGTGTGTGTTGGAAGAGGGGTAGTCTTATACAGCGAGTATAGCCCAAACCCTATATGTTAACAGGAAAAGTAGGGGGTCGTCTTATACGCCCAGTCGTCTTATATGCCGGAAAATACGGTACCTTAACTTAGCCTATCTTACTTTATGCTTTTAACACCACGTGATAAACATCAACCCCCACCCTCCTTAAAACACATTTGAAGACAAAGACAACAGATACATCAACTAACTACATATTAAGGCCTCAACACATATATATGCATATATATATATATATATATATATATATATATATATATATATATATATATATATATATATATATATATATATGTGTGTGTATATATACATATTTGTGTTTTGTATTTTATTTTTTATGAACACATAACTTACACTCAACACCCCCAGCCACTAAAAATCCTAATAAAACCAAACCCCTAAAAATTTACCCATCCCTCCTAAAACTATAAACTACTAAACCTATCCTATACTACACTAACTAACCTTAACTAAGCTATACAGAAATACCAGCAATAAAACAACTTTGTACAAGGGGAAGGAAAGAAGGGGTTCCTGTGGCTCACCTTGCCTCCTAGGGTCTTTGTACAGCCTGCTTGACCTCGCTTAGCAGGATGAGCCTGTTGTCCATTTTGTGCTCCAGGCCCGCTACACAAAATATGAGGTCAGAATTCTCCTGACGCATGTCCTGTTCGAAGCCTGCAGTGAGCCCAGGTGTTGAAACTTGGGAGACACGTCCTTGTGTGTGGCTGCCTGTGGAGCTTTGATAGCCCAGTTCCTGCAGTCCCACCCTTGTCTGCTCCCCAAGCCTTGCTGGTTGTAAGCCTGTGCAGAGTTGGTGCCCCCTGTGGGAATGCTCCCCAAGTCTGAGATACTTTCTCCTTCTCAAAGGTTTTGGTAATTCTGTGATAGGCCTTGTGGACTTTCCAGATGTGCCAGTGCCTATCTTCCTGGATCTGGTGCTGCCTTTTCTGCTCGGCCGGCAATTTCCCCATTTAATCATAAAGGAAACATGTCATACAAAGGGTAACTTGGAAAATGAACACCAACCATGATATGTTACTCCTATCTTCAAACACCAAATGTTGCGCTTTCCTTATCTGAAATATATCTCCAAAGGTCAAAATGGCCATACATCTTCCCAGTATCTATCGTCTCCAATATTACTATGGTCAAAGTACCAAAGCTAAGCAAATATTGAGTAATATAAATGCACCATCTTGGAACATCTAGGCATCTAGGCATGTCCATGTCAGCATTGAGTATCCTTAGGGTATGGTACACACTTCATGTTGTGATGTCATCAGTGATTCCAATAGCATTAGTCAAAGTAAGATGAGCAAGATCTAAAAATTACATGAATTGTGTCACAACACTGGGTGCCTGATATGGCAATGACACATATCTGCACACATAAAATACATGTAGAATTTACATGTGCCAGCTATAATATGTAAGAATGTAGGGTGGATAGCTCACTCACCTCACATCACACAGATATGTATGTAACAACTCTTATACAAACTCCTGTAAGTACATGGTGGGCTGTGCCACAACTTTTTACATACTCCCAATGTAACTGCATGTGTCCCATCACGTAGCCTATTGCCTGTACATATGTGTCAGAGATTCATGTCACCTTGCTACACACCAGCACTCAGTACAACCATTTGATGGGTGTGTGCATGCATGCCATACATTTCATTTGCGCAAGGATGTTAGAATGTCAATTGCAAATACTGTCCAAAGTATGATTCTGTTTGAGGTACATTTAGTAGACTCTCATGGCCAGCACTTGCCGAAGATAGATTGGGTTTTGGCATGTCGTATTACTATGCTGTTCTGAAATTCCTCTGGTCCACCACACATTGCCCTATCTGTGAAGATGGCAGGGGATAGTAATCTATCCAAAATAGATTATGGGGCATCATACAATATGAATGGGCACTTCAACTGCATTACTAAGTGTGGAATGTTGACATCTGTCCTGCTATACTTAGAGGCTTAATTCACAAGTCCCTCAGTCCCAGAAGAACATCACTTTTTGTGAGGGTCATGTGGCACACACAGCAGGAACATATTTGGCAAACTGCATTATGCTACCCTGCAAGGCTTGTTGTGACCCTGATTTAAGGCACACAGGGCCTTATTACGACCTTGACGAAGGAGTTTCCTCTGTCACAAATGTGACGTATATCCCGCCCGCCGTTTTTAGATCCCATTATATGTGGATTCAATGGAGATCGTAATACGGAGGACGGGATATCTGTCACATTTGTGACGAAGGAAACAGCTCCGTCAAGGTCGCATAAGGCCCATAGTCTTACTGCCATTATTATGGGCCTGATTACAACCTTGGCGGAGGGGATAACTCTGTCCCAAATGTGATGGATATCTCGTCGGCTGTGTTATAAGTTCTGTAGGATATAATGGAACTTGTAATATGGCAGGCAGGATTTCTGTCACATTTGGGACGGAGTAATCCCCCTCTGCCAAGGTTGTAATCAGGCCCTATGTTGTGAATCCTCCCAACCTGTGTGGGCTAGCTGTACACATCGGACATAGATTGCACTGTGAGCAACAACAGCATACATGTGCATTTGAAATGCATTTGTTTGGTATACCTTTCCCCTCCATGTTCACCTATGAATCCACTACCACATATGTTCAAAGATTCTGGCCCTGTGGTCATTGCTCTTTGTTCATACCAGCAAACATGTGGCCCCTCAGTGATAGCAATCATATCCTCTTTAACATTGGTCAGAGGCGACTGCACATCTAAAACACAACCTCTACCTTTCTGTCCAGATTTTTATGTAACATATGGATTTTGAAATCGAACATGGCATTGCATGAAGCAGCCAACATCACACACAATCCTTGCACTACCTAATAAGTATTCAGGCTTACACTCGCTGGTGGCATCCGAATCACTGAGGCTCTCAACCTCTCCAACGGTGTAAGGCTCCATCTACAAGACATAACATGGGACATTTCACTGTGATTGTAGAACACATACACTGTGGTCATTCCCAGATTTACAAGGCTGGGAATGCATCAGATTCCTATGCCATGTTAGCGGTTGCGTCAAAGTGGCACAATGGGAAGAAACTACATTATTTCTCCCCATTTCTTCATCTTTCTATGTGTGCTGCATTCTACAGCACACATAGAAAGAGGAAAACTCTATTAATTATTGTTTATGTGCAAGAAAGTGTCCCTTCCTGCACATAAACAATCATCCCTGCAACGCAGGCACGCTAGCACCTATGTGCAATTTGTGCACCAGCACACGGGACAAGGACAGGAATGCAGCGTATCTTATAGAAACACCGCAACTTCAATCTCGAGGTAGTCCACAAGGTCACGCTCTCGGCTTATTAAATCCACCCTGCGACGCATGAGTTGGTGGGGGGTCCGCTCCACCTCATACAGCCTCTGCATATGGAAGCGGATTTTCTCCCACCGTAGCTTTGATGCCTCAGTTTTGTAGCCCTGGATGACTCTACCTCTCATGCCCACCATGTTAGGGGATTACCAACTACAGGAATCCACAAAACTCCTCTGCATTCATTGTTTTCACCCTTCCCTTCCCTGACATGTCCCTCCCCAAACACACTCTACACAACCCCAAACCCCAAAAAAACAAACCTACTCCGAACTACCCCTAACAACAATAATACCCCAAAGACGTACACTCAACACAACACAGTACAATGCAATGCAAAATACAAATACAAACGACAATGTAGATGTTAGTGACACTACAGGGACAGCAGACAGCACAACAAACTCCAACAACACCACTCCTCTCTTCAGCAACATCGCAGCACAACCTCTGCCCAGCACAGAAAAAATAGACTGTGAGTTAAAAAGAAACTGAAAGTAACTTCACAGTTTCTGGTTTGTAGCATGGCTGATCCATTGCATAACTTCCTGGGCAGATGTGCCATGTTCTAAGCAGATGCGTAGATTTTTTGGGTGATTCAAGCTGATGCGTGGATATCACCCAAGGCCCGTCAAAGCACCATGCAGTAATTCAGATGTGCCGGGTGGGATGCTTCATTTTTGGCTGAATCGATTGCTGAAAAAACACTCACTGGGGGAATGTCTCTGTATTTTTACACAATGGTGCAAATGTGTGTTTTTAAGTATAGTGTGATGTGCAATGCAAGTAAACAGTTACAGGGATTGCTGTGTTGCCTGTGAATAGTTGTGATTACCTGCTTCCTGCCTTTGCATGTGTGCAATGCATGTGTTGACATTGTACATATGTAAGAGAGCATGCATTACTAGGATCACACTAGGCATAGGGAGCAATCCCCCTGTTTGTGCAATGGCACCCCATGTACCAGCTATGTCCTGGCACCTGTTTACATTGTTTGGCATACCCCCAGGGATGCCACATACATGCCCTGGTATAGGGTCAGCACACCCACATCTAAGACAGCACAGCCTTCTGCAAATCTGTGCTGAGTCCCAAGGTGCAGGCGGCAGGCTTTCAGGTAACTTGGTGGTGTTACAGTCTCCCTTGCATGCAAGGGCTGGGATTGCCTGGACACACCTGGAATGGAATGTATGGATGGGGCCATATGCCCCCATTTCCCCTTCCAGGGGGCTCACATTATGGGACACACTGCCAGTGCACCTCAGGAGATTGACTTTGCCTCTAGCCCCACATCTTACACACAGCAAACAGTCCAAATCAGAGTGATAATCACATCAGCATGGGGCCAGGCACCCCTGCACAAGAGGATGCACCCTCTTTTGATGCCACAGCCGCTATAAGTGTCCCTTCACCACAGCTTTGTCATGAATGTCAGCACAAGCATGCAGCACCTTCAGGCACTTCCAGAGATCCAGAGGAAGACATTTTGCACCAGCAGTACTTATACCAAACAGCACATGGTGTGTATACTGTGGCACCTAATGTGCCATTTTCAAATGGTAGCATGTAAAGGGTCCCTGAATAGTCATCATTACATCATTTATGGTGCACATGATTCTCACTCATGCTTATGGTGTAATTCTAGACCACCATTCTTGACTTTCCATGACCTCTGACATACTGAGGACAGCACAGCAGCGTACATTACACCATTACCACACTCTGCATCAAGGTAGTGTTGTTTGTGTGTAGCAGTGGGTGTTCGCAAGCAATACCTATGCAGTGTGACACTATGATAAGGTAATGAGACTCATGTGGACCAGGCTCACTCCTAAACTTGACAGACAACCCCAGTAGAGGCTGAAAAAGGATGTATAAATTCATGTGACCTTGGCTCATCTGTTTCCATGTGTTCTGTATCCAGTTGGTCACACTGGCCAGGTGGAACTGTTCCATGAACGCTTTGGCGGTCATTCCGACCCTGGCGGTCATGGACCGCCAGGGCCGGGGACCGTGGGAGCACCGGCAACAGGCTGGCGGTGCTCCCAAGGGCATTCTGACCGCGGCGGTACAGCCGCGGTCAGAAACGGAAAACCGGCGGTGTACCGCCGGTTTTCCGCTGCCCTGGGGAATCCTCCATGGCGGCGCAGCTTGCTGCGCCGCCATGGGGATTCCGACCCCCATACCGCCATCCTGTTCCTGGCGGTTTTGGCTGCCAGGAACAGGATGGCGGTATGGGGTGTCGTGGGCCCCTGGGGGCCCCTGCAGTGCCCATGCCAATGGTATGGGCACTGCAGGGGCCCCCGTAACAGGGCCCCACCATGATTTTCAGTGTCTGCCATGCAGACACTGAAAATCGCGACGGGTGCAACTGCACCCGTCGCACCCCTTCCACTCCACCGGCTCCATTCGGAGCCGGCATCCTTGTGGAAGGGTGTTTCCCGCTGGGCTGGCGGGCGGCCTTCTGGCAGTCGCCCGCCAGCCCAGCGGGAAACCCAGAATACCCGCGGCGGTCTTGTGACCGCGCAGCGGTATTCTGGCGGCTCCCGCCGGCCCTGCGGATACCGCGGCCGGCGGGAGTCAGAATGACCCCCTTTATGTGCATGAAAGTGTTGAGAGAGCTGAAATGCAAATTGACAGCAGATTGGGTGGAGGTGTGGGCCTTTTATACAGCACCACGTTGGCATCCACATTTTTTCATGAATCATCCTGATTATCCGTGGGGTTGTCCAGCAATAATGCACTGTTAGAAATGGGGTTTTTGGTTGGCAGTCACGTTACCCTCTGTCCAAGCAAGAACCCTCACTCTAGTCAGGGTAAGTCACACCCAATCCAAAATTATCCTGTGCCCACCCTCTGGTAGCTTGGCACGAGCAGTCAGGCTTAACTTAGACGGCAATGTGTAAAGTATTTGTGCAATAAATCATACAATAACACAATATAGCACCACAAATATACAATACACTGTGTTTAGAAAAATATATAATATTTATCTGGATAATTGCAGGTTAAAACGAATAAAGATGCAATGTGAAATTGTAGAGATATCACTGAAAAGTGATATAAAGTGTCTTAAGTCTTTAAAAAGCAAACAAAGTTTCTTTCAAGCACAAAGTACCTGATTTAAAGTGGAAAAGCTCCGCAAAGGGCTGCAGAAGAAGAGATACGTGGAAAAATGGTGTGTGAGTCAATTTCTCTCCTGCACACACGGGCTTGCGTCGTTATTTTTCACGCGGGGAAGTCGTGCGTCGTTTTCCAGGGCGCGGATAGTCTCTTTCTGTGGTTCGCGGGATTACCAGATGTCCCGGGGTATGTGCGTGGATTCTTCGGCTTGTTTTCCGGCTGCGCGTCATTCCGGGAGGCTGTGCGTGGAATTTCCATTCTCACGCAGGCGTTGCGTCGATTTCCCCTCTGGAAGTCGGGCGGCGTTGTCCTTGCGAGGCCGTGCGGCGAAGTTCCGGTCGCCCCGAAGGCGTCGGGTCGATCAGCGTCGGTGTGCGGCGATTTTCTCGCCGCGGAGCAAGCTGTGCGTCGAAATTTTCGCCGCACGAAGAGTCCAAATGAAAAAGAGAAGTCTTTTTGGTCCTGAGACTTCAGGGAACAGGAGGCAAGCTCTATCCAAGCCCTTGGAGAGCACTTTTACAGCCAGACAAGAGTTCAGCAAGGCAGCAGGCCAACAGCAGGGCAGCAGTCCTTTGTAGAAAGCAGACAAGTGAGTTCTTTGAGCAGCCAGGCAGTTCTTCTTGGCAGGATGTCGTTTCTGGTTCAGGTTTCTTCTCCAGCAAGTGTCTGAGGTGGTAGGGCAGAGGCCCTGTTTTATACCCAAATGTGCCTTTGAAGTGGGGGAGACTTCAAAGAGTGGTTTAGAAGTGCACCAGGTCCCCTTTCAGTTCAATTCTGTCTGCCAGGGTCCCAGGAGGGGGTGTGGCAGTCCTTTGAGTCAGAGCAGGCCCTCCGCCCTCCCAGCCCAGGAAGACCCATTCAAAATGCAGATGTATGCAAGTGAGGCTGAGTACCCTGTGTTTGGGGTGTGTCTGAGTGAATGCACAAGGAGCTGTCAACTAAACCTAGCCAGATGTGGATTGTAAGGCACAGAAAGATTTAAGTGCAGAGAAAGCTCACTTTCTAAAAGTGGCATTTCTAAAATAGTAATATTAAATCCAACTTCACCAGTCAGCAGGATTTTGTATTACCATTCTGGACATACTAAATATGACCTTCCTACTCCCTTCAGATCAGCAGCTGCCACTTCAACAATGTATGAGGGCAGCCCCAATGTTAGCCTATGAAGGGAGCAGGCCTCACAGTAGTGTAAAAACAAATTTAGGAGTTTTACACTACCAGGACATGTAAACTACTCAGGTACATGTCCTGCCTTTTACCCACACAGCACCCTGCTCTAGGGGTTACCAAGGGCACATACTAGTGGTGACTTATGTGTAGAAAAAGGGGAGTTTTAGGCTTGGCAAGTACTTTTAAATGCCAAGTTGAAGTGGCAGTGAAACTGCACACACAGGCCTTGCCCTGGCAGGCCTGGGACAAGGTAAGGGGCTAGTTGAGTGGGTGGCACAACCAGTGCTGCAGGCCGACTAGTAGCATTTAATCTACAGGCCCTAGGCACATACAGTGCACATTACTAGGGACTTATAAGTATATTAAATAGTCCAATTGGGTATGATCAAAAGTTACCATGTTTAAAGGGAGAGAGCATATGCAGTTTAGCACTGGTTAGCAGTGGTAAAGTGTGCAGAGTCTAAAAGCCAGCAAAACAGAGTCCAAAAAGTGGAGGGAGGCAGGCAAAAAGTTAGGGGTGACCACCCTAAGGCATGTCAGGTCTAACATGCACCAACAAGGTTTCTGCAATACACCCATTACACTGAGTAGCACTAGTGAGCCTCTTGGGTGCGTTTATTTACTCCATAGCTATGAGTCCAGTACAATTTATACAGCTAGACTTTGCATGGCCTCAGGGATATTCTTGAGAGGCTTGGGCCACCAGATGGGTCGCGACTGGGGTGACACCATTGTCACCGGCCTGAGGTACCTTGGCTCATATCTGTATGACTTGCCATCCTAGGTTGACTTGTGGTCCCAGAGTACCTACTCGGGAGTGACTGACATTGTGTGTTTCAACCACTCTACAGAGTAAGTGGCATGCAGGTGACAATCTGGCTCCCTACATTTGCTATGTATGTGTGGTGGCATTAATGACCCATGTTTATATGTGTATACAAACAGTTGCTAGAGAGACTTCAGAAACACACACCATAACATGTACCACACAAGCATCAGTTGTATGACCTTGCGTTTTGGAGCATATGTGTTGCACATTCACATTGTAACAGCTCCTTCTCATTACCCACAGGCTTATTCTCAAAATTGTGAATCACAAAATCAACTTGTCTAGCAACAATTAATCAGGTGAAGTCCAATCACATATATGTTTACCATTGACAATATGTGTATATAGTGTGTGGTGATGGGTATGCATTAAGACACTATGGCCCTCATTACAATCCTGGCGGTCAGTGTTAAAGTGGCGGTAATACCGCCAACAGGCCGGCGGTAAAAAAAATGGGATCACAACCACGGCGGAAACCGCCAACACAGACAGCCATTTTAACACTTCGACCGCCACGGCGGTAGCAACAAACACCCCAGCGGTCACCGCCAACAGCCAGGCGGAAGACAATGTTCAGCCCACCCCATCACAACCCGCCAATCCGCCAGCTTTTCTGGGGCGGTACCAACGCCATCAAAAGCACAGCGGAAACAGTGTTTGGAAGGGAAACCACTCACCTCTCGACACTCAATGAAGAACCAGGACGCCATGGAGCCCGAGTCACAGGTCCTGCCCATGCTGGTCAACCTCCTCATCTAACCAGAATACCAAAGGCGGTGGTGACGACCATGGTGAGTGCTGTACCTAGTAAACAGGGGAGGGGGGAGGAAAAAGAGAGTGACACACACAAGCGACACCCCCACCCCCAGCCCCACCCCCAACACCACACACACAAACACATGCAGCAACATTACATTTACACCCCGTAACCCCCTGGAAGAACGCAAGGACAAAATGAATAGAGTTAAATCACTGATATTTTAGAAATAGGCAGATATACATAACGATTATAAAAACAGTATTTACAAAAATATACAAAATGTACATAAGGCCGTACATTGTCCTTTCCAAATGTCCATGGGTCACTGTGCCAAAAATCATGGGACAAGCCCACACTTGGCTCGTGCCTCAATATGGAGAGAACACTGCAGGGGCATCAGGTTGAAAACACACAGACACCTCAGGGGGATGGGGTGGAGGGGCTACATGCCCACAACGATGTCCTGGGAAGCGCAAGGCCAAAGCCTCAGTCTCTCAAGTGGGTGGTCTGCCCACTGCTAGGTCCTGGGGAGTGCAAAGCCACAGTCTCTCAAGTGGGTGGTTTGCCCACTGCTTGTTTCTGGGGAGTGCAAGGCCACAGTCTCTCAAGTGGATGGCTTCTTCCACTGGTTCTGGAGGGGGCTTGGTGCCCAGTGTGCTTCATCCTGCCAAGGATAGGGTGAGTGGATGCCTTTCTCCACTGGTTATTGAGGGGGCATTGTGCCGAGTGATGCAGCACTTGGGGTGTGGTAGTTCACATTTCCTCACCTGGGTGTCTGAGGCACGAGATTTGCAGGGACCAGGTTGCATGATAGTCCATGGAGGCAGGCCTAGACTCCATCCTACAGCGCCTAAGGCTGCAAACTGGTGGTAGTGCCAGTGCTGGTGGGGGTGCTGCCAGTGGTGGTGGGAGGCTCCAGCCTCTCTCCTGCAGCCTCGGACGGCCGCCCACTGGGGCTGCTGGTGCTGGTAGTGGTCCTACTGTCAGCTGTGCAGGTGGGCGTGCTTGCGGCAGTGCCTGCGGCGGGGCTGCTGGCGGTGCTGGCCATGGTACAGGTGCCGGTGCTGCCAGAGGTGGAGGTAGGCCTCAGCCCTTCTCCTGCAGCCATGGACGGCTGCCCACTGGGGATGCTGCTGCTGACAGTAGTGGTGGCAGCAGCAGTGCAGGTGGCGGTGCAGGTTGCGGTGCCTGCGGTGGGGCTGCTGGTGGTGCTGCCCGCGGTGCAGGTGGCGGGACTGGCGGTTCTGCTAGCAGGCACCAGGCCTTCACCTGCAGCCTCCGACGGCTGAAGTGCCTTGCCTTGGGTTTTCTGTCCCTTCCTGTTGTGACCCTGGATCTGGAAGCTGGAGTTGTGGAGGAGGCCTTGCTGGGTGGGTCGTGCTCCTTTCCCTTGCTGCATGTTGTCCTCTTCTTCACCTTGGCAGGTGGCGGAATGGTTTGGACCTTTGCAGGGGTTGGTGGCACACTGGCTGGCCTGACCGTGCCCCCTTTGAGCCTCTGGGAGTTGCAGGTACCACAGCGGACGCCAACTTGGTGGCTGAGGTGCTGGCCTGGGTTCTGGACACCCTGGCCCTAGGGGAAGGATGGGGGGAGGGGTAGGGAACAGGTCAATGTTTTCCAGGACAGTCTTTTTAGACACACTGGGGCGGGAAGAGGGAGAGGGTTTGGGAGTGGAGGAAGAGGGAGTGGTGGTAGGAGGTGTCTGTCTGCTGAGTTTGGGTGAAGGTGAATGTGCTGGATGCTGTTGTGAGGTGGATGGCTGTTGGGTGGGTGGGTGGTTGCTTGCATTTGTGTACTTTGAGAGGAGGAGTCACAGACACACTGGGAGAGGACACAGGGGACGTGTGCATGGATGTGGGGGTGGTGACTGCCAGTGACGGGTGAGTAGTGATGGGCATGATGGTGATGGAGGTCATGGATGAGGATTTAGTGCATGCTGGTGTGAGTGGAGACGATACTGGGAGGGAGGGGGACGAGGAGGAGGAGGGGGACACAGTGGAGGCAGTGGATGTTGGTGTGCCTGCATGGGTATGGTGCTTGTGTGAGTGCCTGTGGGATGATGTGTGGTGCTTGTGTTTGCCTGAACCATTTCGTGTGTTGATTTTGGTGCTTGGGATAGGCTGGGGTTGAGGGGATTGATACTGGGTAGAGGAAGTTGGTGGGGGGAGGCTAGACACAGGGACAAGGGCTGCCATCGGGGAGCTGGCCAGAGCCTGACATGCTCTCTGTTGGGTCACCATGCCAGAGTGAATGCCCTCCAGGTATGTATTTGTTTGTTGCAAATGCCTCTCAACACCCTGGATGGCATTCAGAATGGTTGACTGCCCAACAGTGAGGGATGTCAGGAGGTCGATTGTCTACTCACTGAGGGTAGCAGGGCTGCCTGAGGCAGGTCCTGAGGGGCCTGGTGCGAAGGAGATGCCACCCTCCTGGGTGAGTGGGCACGGGAAACATGCCGAGGGGCTGCTGGGAGAGTGGTGCTGGTAGGTGGGGTGGCGGCTGTACCTGTTGTTGGGGTGGGCACAAAGAGCTTCCATTGGAGGAGGAGTCACTGTTTGTGGTTTCCCCTCCTGTCCCCGTCGTGGTGCTCCCCTCGCCCTCCGTCCCACTGGTGCCCTCACCGTTGGTAGATTCGGCCTCCAGGCCCATGTGGGATGCAGCTCCCTCCGTCGCCGGTGCCACTGCTCCTCCACCAGATGATGCTAATGCACATAAGGACAGGGTGACAAAACAAAAAGGGGGGGAAGAGACAGAGGATACACTTGGTCAATACCAGCAACACCACTACCGTTGGCGTACACAACACACAGGGAGCAGCCCTATGCACTAGCCAATGCCCAACCAGTTACTAAGATAGTCACCAGCACATGGGGTACAAAGCCTAACGCCATCAGCTGCACACCAGAAACCCACAAGACCCTGCCCAGTAGTAGTTGCCCAATAACACTATTGGGGTAGGAGTGCTTCAGAGTCTGCCCAACAAGGGACCTACCCTGCCATCTTCGCCCTGGCCTAGGGGCACCCATAGCCCACATCCCCCACCCAGGTACCTCTTAACGTGCGTAAAGTCAGGGGTCAGTTTCTGCACTCACCCCCTTGTGGCTGCTGTGATGCCTTCAAGCACCCATCCAACTCCTGATAGGCCACCGCCAGGATGCGGATCATCAGGGGGGTCATGTTGCGACGGGCAGCCCTTCCTCGGTGGGAGGCCAGCCCCAGCTAGGCCTACGCCGTCTTCTTTGCCCAGGGGCGCAGGTCCTCCCACCTCTTGCGGCAGTGGATGCTCCGCCTGTCAAAGACCCCCAGGGTGCGCACCTCCTTGGCGATGGCACGCCACATACCCTTTTTCTGGTGGGTGCTGACCTGCAGGAAAAAGACAGCAGAAAAGGGAATTAGTCAACCATCTGGACTGTCAGACTCATGGCCCACCAGATCCCTCCCATCCTCTGACGCACATACATTGTCCACCTTACATGCTGCACTCTTACCAGGACGCCTCTGCCCCCCCTCCCCACATGTGGCATACATACACAGCACTCCATACATTCATGGCCCATGCATCATGCTCACAGTTTACTCACCTGTTTGTCTGGAGGACCGTAGAGTAACGTGTACTGGGGTAGGACCCCATCCACCAGTTTCTCCAACTCCTCCACAATGAAGGCAGGGGCCCTTTCCCCAGACACATGAGCCATGGTCGGTTCCAGACACAGGTACAGCAGCACTTGCAGTGTAGGTCCTTTCCTGTTGAAGGTTAGGTAGCAAGTGAGTGGATAGATAGAAAACGGAGATGACGTCCGCAGCAGTGCATACCGTCACCGCCGGCGTACATCACCGTTGGCTCCTGGAACCCATAGGGCCCAATGATAACCAATGCGAAGTTACGCGGCGGCGCACAACGCCAGCACAATTACCTCATTTCCACTTGTCCCTCCTCACAGGTCAGGCATCTGCCATTTCACACAGGGCATGGCACCTAACTGCTTCACAGCAGACACTGGCACGACATTGTCGGTCCACATTTTGTTTCTGTAAAGTAAGCAAATCATTATTATTGCAATGGATGTGGGAATATGACCCTCTGCTCACCGTTCTCTTCCATAAGCTTCAACCGCTAAGGCTGAATATGAGATGGCGGCATCCTCCGGTGGAAAGACCCCTGGTGGACCTTGCGACAATGGAGGACAGACACAATATCATTACATTCAGACTTGATCGGGCCACAGTCCAAGAACTGTGTGCCCAATTGAAGCCAGACCTGATGTCAGCTATCTGCCAGCCCACAGGTATCCCCCTCTAGTGCAGGTCCTGTCAGTGCTCCATTTCCTGGCAAGTGCTTCCTTCCAAACAACAGTAGCCATGGCATCAGCGATGTCTCAGCCAATGTTCTCCATTGTGTTGACCAGAGTGTTGTCTGCCCTGCGGAAACACATGCGCAGCTACATCGTGTTCCCCAGGTGGAGGATTTGACCACAGTGAAAGCTGACTTTTATGCCCTGGGTCATATCCCCAATATCATTGGTGCCATTGATGGTACACATGTGGCATTTTTCCCCCCTCCCCCCAGAGAAATGAACAAGTTTTCAGGAATAGAAAAAGCTATCACACTATTAATGTGCAGATAGTGTGTTTGGCAGACCAGTACATCTCCCATGTGAATGCCAAATATCCTGTCTCTGTGCATGACGCCTTTATCTTGAGGAATAGCAGCATCCCAAATGTGATGGGCCAAGTCCAGAGGGACCGGGTGTGGCTAATAGGTGAGCCAAAGGTCCCCACACACGATGAGTAGGTGTCTGGGTATGGGGTTGTCCCTAAGGGTTAGTGTGTATCTAACAGTTGTACCTCAATATTTGCAGGTGACTCTGGTTACCCCAACCTCTCATGGCTACTGACCCCAGTGCGGAATGCCAGGACAAGGGCAGAGGAATGTTACAATGAGGCACAGGGGCGTACAAGGAGGATTATTTAAAGGACCTTCGGCCTCCTGAAGGCGTCTCCATCTGACAGGTGGCTCCCTGTACTACTCACCCAAGAAGGTGTGCCAGATCATCGTTACATGTTGCATGTTGCACAACTGGCCTTTAGACGCCAGGTGCCTTTTCTGCAGGAGGATGTGCCTGGAGATGGTCTTCTGGTAGCGGTGGAGCCTGTGGACAGTGAGGAAGAGGAGGCAGAGGAAGAAGATGTTGACAACAGAAGCAATATAATTCAGCAGTACTTCCAGTGACACACAGGTAGGACACTGTAAGTTCACTTTACATTTCAATTATATTTTGGACATTGTACAAGGCAGCCTCTTACCCTATGTCTATGGCCACTGACTGTACCCTTTGGCATCTCCTTTTTCAGATCTCTGTGCCCCACTCTGGCTCCTGCTATGTGTACTGCTGCCCACCTAAGGTCATTCCAAAGTATATTTCACTGTACATTTGAGTTGCAATGCTTTGAAGAAGTTGTACTAATACATTTCTGAATCATTTGAAAGACTCTAGATTAGTATTTGTTCCAAGGGTGTTTATTTAGGTGCTTATAAGTAGAGGGGAATGTGCAATGGGCTGGGCTGATGGTGGAGGAAAGTCCAGGGTAGAGTCCAGTCTCTTGGTATCACAGGTGCATTGTCCAATGGGGCATAGGAAGGGAAGTAATGGCAGTTCAAGGTGGACAGGGTGACAGAGTGGGACAGAAGGGTAACAATCAGGAGAGTCTTATTTCCTGGGGGGATCTTGGCAATGTTCTCTGGCTTCTGCCTGGAACCGTTTGCGGGGTGGTTTCCTTCTGCAGAGGGTGGGGTGCTGGTGGCCTGTTGGTTCTGTGGCGGGGCCTCCTGTCCACTAGCGCCGACGGAGGTGGAAGGCTGTTCATCTGTTTGGCTAGTGTCAGGCACCCGTTGTTGTGCCACTGCCTCCCTCATGGTCTTGTCAGCCAGCACCCCTGCAATGGTCACCAGGATGGTGAAAGTGTTTGTTAGGTCATCCTTGTTCCCCAGGTACCTTCCCTTCTGCAGCCGCTGGGTCCCCTGCAACTTGGCCAGTATCCGGCCCATCATCTCCTGGGAATGGTGGTATGCTCCCAGGATGTTGGAGAGTGCCTCGTGGAGAGTGTGTTCCCTGGGCCTGTCCTCCCCCTGTCACACAGCAGTCCTTCCAGCTTCCCTGTTGTCCTGTGCCTCTGTCCCCTGAACCGTGTGCCCACTGCCACTCACCCCTGGTCCCTGATCGTCCTGTGTTTGTGGGGGTTGCCTGCGGTCCCTGTAGTGGTGGACTCACTGCTGATTGACGTGTCCTGGGAACAGTGGCATGGGCCCGCTGGGTGGGTGCTGTGCTGGTGTTTCCTGAGGGAGGAGGCTCTGTGGTGGGTTGGGACTGTGGCAGGGTACCCAAGTGTCCAGAGGTCCCTGATGGGCCAGGTTGGTCATCCTGATCCAGGTGTGCAGAGCTGCTGTCGTCACTGTGGGCCTCTTCATGGGGGGGACTGGATGTAGCTGGCACCTCCTCTCCAGTGACATTGAGTATGGGTCCTCTGGGATGCAAATGCAGTGTTAATGTATCTGCGTGTGCCATCTTGTGCATGGGTGTGTTTCCCTGCATGGTTGTGATTTCCCTGTTAGCTTGGCCTTGTGAGAGTGGTGATTTTGTGGGATGGGTGAGTCTCTCTACTGGGCATGCTGTGGTGATGGGTGTCCATGCATGTCTGTGTTGGGGGTCCATGCTTTGGTGATGCCTGCAGGGCTTGGTATTGGGATGGGTGGGATGTGATAGTGGGGTATACGTGAGGTGTTAGAGTGATGGGTGTGAGGGTAGGGGTAGGAGTTTGTGATGGCATGCAGGTAGGGTGGGGGGATACATTAGTAAAGATTTGACTTACCAGAGTCCAGTCCTCCTGCTGCTCTTGCGAGGCCCTCAGCATGCATAATTGTCAAGACTTGCTCCTCCCATGTTGTTAGTTGTGGGGGAGGAGGCGGGGTCCACCACCAGGCCTCTGTTCTGCTACCTGGTGTCTTGCATCCACGGAACACACCTTCCCCCTTAGGTCGTTCCACCTCTCCCTGATGTCATCCCTGGTTCTTGGGTGCTGTCCCACGGCGTTGACCCTGTCCACGATTCTCCGCCATATCTCCATCTTCCTTGCAATGGACGTCTGCTGCACCTTTGATCCGAATAGCTGTGGCTCTACCCGGATGATTTCCTCCACCATAAACCTTAGCTCCTCCTCAGAAAACCTGGTGTGTCTTTAGGGGGCCATGGATGTGGTGTGTGTGATATGTGTGAGGATGTGTGGGGTGGTGTGTGGGGTGATGTGTTGGTGTGATGTGTTGGGGTGCATGCTGTGATGTGCGTGGATGGTGTATGGGTGATGGTGTTCTGTGGCTCTGATTGAGTGGGTGCTCCTGGCTTGTGTCTCTCTGTGTTGGCAATCTTTTTTTTTGTTGAAAGGGTTGTGGGTAATGTGGGTGTGTGTTTTATAGTGGTGTGAGTGTGTGGGTGTGGTGTCTGTATGTGTGTCAGGTGTGTGTAGTTTGAATTGTCTAATCTGGTGGTGTTTTGTAAATGTGTGTGTATTTTGAGCGCGGCGGTATGTACCGCCAATGATTTACTGCGACTGAAAGACCGCTGCGGTGATTCGTGGGTCGTGATACTGTGAGCGTATTCCTGTTGGTGTAACAGTGTGGGTTTGGCTGTCGCCAGTTTATCACTGACCTTTGGGCTGGTGGACTTGTGTGGGTGTCTGTATTGTGGCAGAATTCTCTGTGTGGGTCATAATACCCGTAGTGGAATACCACCGCGGGCACGGTATGTTGGCGGCCGTCAGCACGGCAGTAGGAGGCATTTACCACCACGGTTGTAATGAGGGCCTATGTCTACCTGCAAAGTTACAGCCATGTCAAGACAACATATCTTGGGATGCATTAGTGCCTGGCACCTTGGGTGGAAGAATCTTGCTTTTTGTGATTTGTAATGGACAATTGTTTCATACTCAGCCCATATCTATACTTTTTTATTGCTGCATTTGAATAATTTTTTTACGCAAAAGCAGTGCAAACTTTCAAAATACAATTGTATTTTGTAAGTTTGTGCTGATTTTGCGTAAAAAAACAACGCAAATGAGGCGCTAAAAAAGTATAAATATGTGCCTCAGAATCTTAGTGTTGTGCCTTCACTGTACTCATGGGAGTGAAGCCATTGTTTGTATCTGAGTGCAACACACAAACATGGTAACCTATATCACTGCTGTTTCCATCATCATTGGGCCGTGGGACATTTGTCTATACACACATTTTATGTAATATGCAGCACACTAGTATAATTTTGTAAACCATTGGTGGCAAGTAGTGTAATTGTCCCACAGATATATCCTGGTACCTAAAGCAGTACTTGAGGACTCTGAAAGTCCTCTCTACGATGAACCTCTACAATGAACCATGTCCTACTTAGGGCCTGATGAAAGCTCCACTCAGCTTCTGTAAGGGAGTGTTTAGGAGTATTCATCACCCACAACTGAAAACATTATGCTTTGTTAGATGCACAGAAAGTAGAGGTAGAATTAGTAAATAGTCATGGCAGATGATGGCTCCACAATCATATACTATCTGTTATGTGTCCTGATTGACTCATACACTTTTCCAAGTGCTCAGGTGTGCGCTGACTCTCTTTTGTCAGAGGTAGTTCCTAGCACCCTAAATCTTTAGATTATGACATCCCATTTGAGCAAGATGGCCTTTCTGCATAAACCTCTATTTTCTTCTCTACAGATAGCCTAGCTTCCTGCTTGTCCCCAGCATTCTATTTCCCCTTGCCAATATTCGACCGTAGGGTTTCTAGGGAAATTCCAGTCTTGTGTCATGACTCATTTTGCCAACAATAAGGCTAGATTAGCAAATCTTACTGTGGTCAGGGAGCCACTGGGTCAGGATGCAGACCCAGCAGACATTCCACAGGCGTATTCCACTTGTCAAGGCCAGTAATGGTTGTCATCATTGTGGCTATGCCCGTCCAGTATGAGTGTATTGCAGAGGGGGATCATAGCATATGTGGGAGATCTGCATCTAAGGCCTCACATCTCGGTCATATTAAGGAGGTCGTAGAAAAGGTGGCACTAAGCCACTGGGGTGTTAAATACACTCTATGTAACATTGTGAATTGTATGAGCTTAGACCTTGTGTTGCAAGAGACTTTTCTGGGGTATTCTAGTACATGGGTCCAGTCCTCGACCAAACATTCACAAATCAAGTCCATTACCCATTTAAGTTTGAGGGGGACAAGGGAGACCCTAAGGTGTGCCATGGTTCCACAGCAAAGCCAACATACAAGGTGTCTACTTTGTCCCATGGTGTGTAATGATTGATATAATATGTGTGTGGGTAGCTCAGTCCCATCAAGGGACCAATGTTGACGGATATAACTAAGTAAACAAGCATGAGTAAGAAACAAGGTCTCAGGAAAGTCATAGGCATGAAAAATATCAGTGTGGGACAGAAGCGTTTGATAATGGAACAGAGAGCTGATCGTTGCTTTCCCATCCTCTTCCCAGGTGCTGAACCATCGTGCTGTAAAGGTACTTGAAGTAGTGGGAAGACCAAAAAGTGGGATGTTCAGTGCATACATCAGAACAGGAGCAGTATATCTCACTGCTAGTCTTCAGCAGGCAAGGGGCACTTGCAAAAGTAGCAGTGTTACATAAGGGCAAATTGGTTTGTGTAGTTGGCCCTGCTTCACTTGAGCTGTAGTAAATCATATCTCTCTCAGATTTAGTCTGGACAACCAATAGGCTTTCCACTGTAGTTGTCCTACCAGACAATAAGTTTTGAAGGCCAAAGTCTCCATGCCTCCAATATCTGTGTGAAGCTGCAATTTGACAACACTAATTCTGTAAGCAGCCTAGTCCCCAGGTGAGGCCCATCAATATAGTGTTCATTAGCCTGAACACCCACGCAAGGACCACTACCAGGACATCAACAAAATATTATAAGCCGCATTAACATTACCATTTTTGCCAGGGAGAGATGGCTTGCTACGAACAAGGACAACATAACCCAGACGTCAATTAGCCCTTTAAGGGAATGTATTGTTCATAAAGGTTTGCCTTCAATAATATCCTCAGTTTTACAGTAAACATTGACACCTAGATGGGGAAAGGTATATGGAGCGACCTGTACAACCACGTCTCCAAACCGCAGGGTAGGGCCCACTGTTAATGGCATGAAAAGGAACGCAAATGATTTGTCCACATTTATCAGGAGACCAGAAAATGGTTGAAAGGTGGTTAGTGCCCTCACAATGCCTCCCAAATCTCTTCACGACCCACGAATATTACTATGTCATCGGCGTTTGATGAGATTGAATGAAGTGCACAATGCATGAGAATCATCCATGCTTGAGAGTCTTGTCGCATGTACTGCACTAGGGGTTCTATTGCTATTATGCTTAAGAGCTGGGATAAGGAACAGTCTTGTTATGTTCCGTGTAACACTTGATATGCTCTTGAAATGTGGTGGCCTGTCTGAGCCCTCTCTATGGGCGATGTGTATGATAGCTAATCAATGCCCCCAACATGAATTCTCACCCCAGAGTATCAAAGACCTGGCGGTCCTCCAGAGAAATACAGCCAGCATAAGGATCCCAAACTGCCTCCGGTACCACTAAAAAGCCAACAGTTATTTAAGGAGGTGCTGCGTCACAGGATAAAGCCGTTCCGATCAGGATGGTTCAGTTGTAGCAGCAGAGGGAGTGGTCAACAGGCTAGTATTTTACTCAGTATGTTGTATTCTGTGTTTAGAGTTGATAACTGCCTATGAGGCTTAAGTTAAATGGACACATTTCCAGGAATTAAGAAAGAGCTCACTAATGCTTCCCTAGTTGTGGATGGGAGTCCCCTTTCTTTCACAGAAAAGTTATATAAATTCTCCAATTGGAGGACTAAATGGGTTTCCCCACTTGGGGACATATTTAAGAAAAGTGGCACTGCACATTAGCTAGCTAAATATGGAGCTAAGAATGCACCACTGCTGTGTCAAAAAAGAACACTTGGCAACCTGTGCCTTGTGAAGCTTTCTTAGCATGCTACAATAGGACAAGCCTGTTGTCACAATAAAATAAATTCTAAGCTGTTGAGTGAGAGTTAAACTATAGCTCGCACCCTCGCCATGCACTGCCAATGACCTCCAATATTACATTACTCATGTCATGTGTATTACATCTCTGCTAACATAACTATAACATATTAAATGAAATCATTGATAACAACACTGTGCATGGCAGGGGCTAAAGGTATAGTTACATACAGCTCGACTTATAGTTAATTGAGATATCTATAACTGGTGAGTTTCAGGTTTCAGTGGTTTGTTTAAAATGATATGTTTTAACTGACATTTTCACCTAACTGTAACATCCCTTTAACCTTTGTTTTTTTCCAGTATGTACATATGCCATGGGGATTTCTTTCTCCCCCAACTACGCAAACCTCACTATCGGCTGGTGGGAAACAGAGGTGGTCTGGAAGGATGACTACTATGAACATCTCAGTAAAATTATCTTATGGCTGCGCTACATAGGTGATTTGTTTGTGATCTGGGATAAGATGGCACATATGAGGAATTTGTCATATACTTTGAGATGCTGAATCAAAATGACTGTAGGCTGCAGTTTACCTATACCATCAATGTGAAGTAAATAGACTTTCTGGACATTCGGGTCTGTGTGGAGAATAACCAGTTACACAAAACCATGTTTAGGAAAGCAACTGCCACAAACAGCATCTTACATGAGACTGATTTTTATCATAAACCTTTGCTTAAAAGTATTCCACTTGGGAAGTTCCTACGAACTAGAAGGAACTGCTCAGATGAAGAAGATATGGAAGCCCAGTTTACAGATGCGAGACAGAGATTCATTTGGAGTGGCTATCCAAGAGCCCATATTAAACTTGGGGCTGCAGGGGCAAGATCAATGACCCAATAATAAACTCTAGTGGATAAGACACCAACTAATTTGGAGGAAGAGAACAATGGTCAACATCTATTACTTACGTACAGCAAAGAGAGTAAGGAGTTTGTAAACATCTTGAAAAAACATTGGAAAATATTGAGGAGTGATCAAGATGGCTCTCAAATTGTGGGCCCCAGACCACAAGTGACATATAGAAGATTGAGTTCAATAAAGGATTGTTGAAGGTTGGGTCGGAAATAAGGCTTAGGAGGCTTAGGTCGTAGTTGAATTTTGGCATTTATTACAAATACATATGTTTTAACTGCAACAATAACACAGCTTCTCTTGTTTTTTTCTTCTTTAGGGGGCATCCTTTCTATGTGGCTCAACTGTGTCCAGGGACTGATGGTTTTCTTTGGTTCTCTTTCCTTATTTTAGAATTCTTGTGATCTCCCACCATCATCTCGGGGAAAGAAGAGACACAGTGGTAAGTTGTTATCTTTTATAGTGTGCACCACCACCAATACACCCATGTGGTGTCACTCATCTGTGGATCAGAGTGTTAGGATTATGCCTGTGGGAGGGGTGGATAAGCTTTCAGACACTGGGGAATGGTATAGTATTGTGGCACAACAGCACCATGGTGACTGGAGTAGATGCCCCATGTCTTCAGCGGAACACTCCCCTCCCTCCGATCTGTGTGGCGTAGAGAAAAAAGAAGTGGTCTCAGACGCAAGCCAGAGAAAAAAATAAAAACCCTGAAGAAAAGTGGAAATAAAGACAAAAAATTCACGCCAGAACAGAAATAAGAAGAATTGAAAGTATACCACAAAATAAACCCTGCCCGTAATATTCACTGCCGGCCACGGTTCACTCACCCCGAGGGCCACAACTCTCCCTGAGTTGTGGCGGGGTCAGCGCATAGTCAGAAGGCGATGGACACCATTATTCATCAAGGTCTCGTCCTCCTCCTCTCTCCGGTCATCCCAGTAGGCTTCTTCCGGCGGGTTGCGTCTGGTTTGACGCCAAGGGGGTTTCATAGCCTGTATGCAACACACCTCTCCTTTGTTGTTCTTGCTTCTTGATATATCCACTTTCTCTTTGTTCCTTTTCTCCCTCACGTTCTCTCTGCTCCTTCGTCTCCCCACTCTCTATTTTCCCTCACCCTTTTACTTCCGTGTTCTTCCCTCCTTCTGGTTGATCTCTATGGTCCATCAAATGGAATTCATTGGTTGGGGAGTCACTTCCGGGTATCCATTCCTGCAAGCAAAAGTCCTTTCTCACTGTTGTTGTATATGTATCCTTGCCCTCCTGACATCTGTTTTCCTCCACTTCTTGTTCCAGGGGCTGTGTGGATTGAGTGTAGGAGAAGCGATCCATCTCCAGACCTAGCAACATGCCAGGTAAGGAGGAGGTTGAGGCAGGAGCACTATCACATACCTTCACCCCTTCTTTCTTCTTTGGAAGAATGGAACTGCAGGGGTAGCGGGACAGGAAGTCTGAGTTAACTTGTTCTTTTCTGGCGCAATGTAATGTGGTGAATCTGTAAGGCTGTAGGGCTAAAAACTATCTACAGATACGTGCGTTACTGCCTCTATTAAGGGACATCCATTCCAAAGGGGCATGGTCCGTGTAAAGGGTAAACACATGAACCTCTCGATAGTATTGTAGGGTCTTTACTGCCCATTTGATGGCAGGGGCTTCTTTTTCTATGGTCGCATATTTCTGTCCACGTGGAAACAGTTTTCTGCTTATGTATAAGATAGGTCTTTTGGCATCATTTTCATCTGTTTGGGAGAGAACCGCCCTAAAGCCTACCCCAGATGCATTTGTTGAAGGATGAAAGGTTTCCCAAAGTCTGGACTTTGTAAAACCGGTTTCATCATGAGGGCTCTTTTTAGCAGTTGAAATGCCTCTACGATGGCAAATGTGGGTTCTTTTAAGGTCTTTTCTGTGGTTTCCCTTTTTTTAGGAGGTCCGCTAGGGGGACTGCTATCATGGAAAACTGAGGGATGAACCTCCTGTAGTACCCAACTAAACCGAGAAATGCTCTGAGGTCACATTTGGTCTTGGGAAATGACAATTGGGGGATTGCTGCTACTTTTTCAGTGTGTGGTTGATCATACCCTTCCCAAGTGATTGACTGTGGTGGCTACCAGATGGCTCTTCTTGGGGTTGACTGAGCCTTAGGCATATAGGCCCTCATTCTGACCCTGGCGGTTCCCTACCGCCAGGGCCAACGGGGGCGGGAGCACCGCCGGCAGGCCGGCGGTGCTCCCTTGGTCATTCTGACCGCGGCGCTTTGGCCGCGGTCAGAACGGGAAAACCGGCGGTCTCCCGCCGGTTTTCCACTGACCCATAGAATCCTCCAAGGCGGCGCAGCTCGCTGCGCCGCCGAGGGGATTCTGACCCCCCCCTACCGCCATCCTGTTCATGGCGGGAAAGCCGCCATGAACAGGATGGCGGTAGGGGGGGTCGCGGGGCCCCCTAACAGGGCCCAACTAGGCTTTTCAGTGTCTGCGATGCAGACACTGAAAAGCGCGACGGGTGCTGCTGCACCCGTCGCACGCCTTCCACTCCGCCGGCTCGATTCCGAGCCGGCTTTCTTGTGGAAGGCGCTTTCCCGCTGGGCCGGCGGGCGATCTGAATCAGATCGCCCGCCGGCCCAGCGGGAAAGTAAGAATACCCCTCGCGGTCAATTGACCGCGGGGCGGTATTCAGGCGGATTCCGACGGGCGGGCGGCAACCGCCGCCCGCCTAGGTCGGAATGACCACCATAATTCCTTCTATAAGTGTTGTAAATGCTCTTCCCATCTTATCTTATCATCTATATAGGCAGCTGCGTGAGTTTTCTGGGGGACCAATATGGTGTTCATCATTTGTTGGAACGTAGCTAGTGTTCCATGAATGCCAAAAGGAAGAACATTAAACTGAAAGAGCCTGTCTGGGATGGAGAAGGCAGTCTTCTCTTTATCAGCAGGGTTGAGTGGTACCTGCCAGTTACCCTTACAAAGGTCTAATTTACTGATGTACAGAGAGGTGCCCAATCATTCTATCATTTCGTCTACCTTGGGTAAGAGATAAGAATCAAACTTGGAAATTTAGTTCACCTTGCGGAAAGCTATACAAAACCTGATAGACCCATCAGGTATAGGAACTAACATGATGGGTGAGTTCCACTCGCTTACGGGTGGCTCTATGACTCCCATCTCTATCATGGTTTGGACTTCCTCTTTTAAAGCCTGTCTTCGGGCTTCAGGAACGTGATATGGCTTAAGGCGCATAATCCTACCTGGTATAGAAGGAATAGAAGGAATAGAATATGTGAGTATGTCAGTCCTTGGGGAAAGAGGAGGCATTGTGGTAAGTTGTTAGCTTTTATAGTATGAACCACCACCAATACAACCATGTGGTGTCACTCATCTGGGGAACAGAGTGTTAAGATTATGCCAGTGGGAGGAGTAGATAAGCTTTCAGACACTGGAGAATGGTATAGTATTTATGCACGAGAACACCATAGTGACTGAAGTAAATGCACATGTCTTCAGGGGAACATTCCCCTCTCCATGATCTGGTGTAGAGATGCAAGCCAGAGAAAAAAATTGAAATGCGGAAGAAAAAGGGAAAAAAGAAAAAAAACTCATACCAGAACAGAAATAAGAAAAACGGAAAGTAGTCAGGAGGCGATGGATACCACCATTCTTTCATCCAGATCTCATTCTCCTCCTCCTCTCTCCGATCTGCATAATCCCGGTCGGCTTCCTCCATCAGGCTGCATTGCGTCTGGTTTACAGCCAAGGGGGTTTCACAGCCTCCGACACACCTCGCCTCTGTTGTTCTTGCTTCTGAATATATCCACTTTCTCTTTGTTACTTTTCTCCTTCATGTTCTCTGTGCTCCTTGGCCTCCCCAAGCTCTATTTTCTCTCTGCCTTTTACTTCCATGTTTCGCCCTTCTTCCGGTTGATCTCTCGGGTGAATCAATGGAATTTGTTGGTTGGGGAGTCACTTCCGGCTCCCATATCCTGCAAGCAAAAGTCCCTTGTCACTGTTGTTGTTTTCGTATCCCTGTCCTCCTGACATCTGTTTTCCTTTACTTCTTGTTCCAGAAGCTGCGTGGATTGAGTGGAGGGGAAGCGATCTGTCTCCGGACTTAGCGACATGCCAGGTAAGGATTGGGTTGGAGCACCTTTACAAGGATATGCTTGTGAAAAGCCACTATACTGCACCCACAGCTAGAAATTGGCTGGATAAGGAAAATATAGGATTTTACAAATGTACCTCTAAGTACTACAGAGGTAGAGAGGTGCATATTACACCAAGGATCAACAGTCACTATGATGTTTACTTAATTGAATGCGCATGTGGCTTGTGGTGCATAGGGAGCACCATTTGTCCTCTAAAGAAGAGAATACTGGAACACATTAGAGCCATACAGCACCAGGACCAAAGTTATGCTGTTGTGAAACATCATAGCAGATATTATACAAAACATTGGAGAAGCATCAGGTTCTTTGGCTTGGCTCAAGTCAATAGGAATGAACGAGGGGAGGACGGGACCCTGATATTGGAGAGTATATATATCATTCAATTACGCACCATGTCCCATATTTATACTTTTTGCTGCAAAACTACGCTAATGCAGTTTTGCGGCAAGAAGTTTAGCGCCGGCTTGCGTCATTTCACAATGCCAGCCAGTCATTGTATTTATTCAAACAGCGCAAGTCGGCATTAAACATGGGCCAGCATCTTTAAAAAAGACGCTAGCCGGGTGGGGGTGGCGTAGGGAAGGAGGGGGTTGTGCATCAGAAAATGACGCTAGCCAGGTTAGAGGCTAAAATAAATGCCTCTAACCAGGCTAGCACCATTTCCTGGTGCTCAACCACCAAAAACATGACGCCTGTCTTAGGGAAGACAGAAGTCATGCCCACTACCCCAATGGCCAGCACAGGGTACAAGTGTCCCCTGGGCATGGCCATTGCACCCTGTGCCATGCAGGAAGCACCAAGTTAGGGTTCCCGAAGGCAAAAACTAAAAATAGAAAAAAATGCTCACCTGGACTTAGCTGGGATGGGGTCCCCCATCCTCCAATGTCCCTCTGGTGGGAGAAGGGGTGATCCTGGGGCTTGGGGAGGGCACCTGTGGCACCCATCACATGGTGTTTAACCATGGAAATGGGTCCACGGGTCCCCTAACGCCTGTTATGACCCAGGCATTAAATTTAGCCCCTTCTCCCGCTGTTGCGTCATTTTAAATGATAAAACAATTTTTGGGATGGGAACTCCTACCTTGCATCTCATTAATGCAAGGTAGGTTCACTCATCTAAAAAATGGTGCAAACTCCTATATTTTGACATCAGGCGTGTCCAACGTCAAAATATAAATATGGAGTTATGTTTGCCCCGAATTTGCGTCAGAAAAAATTACTCAAATGCAGCACAAAAAAAGTATAAATATGGGCCCAAGCTCCTCATGGGTTGAACATGGATGAGGAACTGTATGTTCATCTATAAAATATATTGCATTTATTCATATGAGGATTAAAGGGTAATATATAATCATAGATTACTAGGTGGAATCAGTGATAACATCATGAATATCAGAGATGTAGTCAAATGCCGTACAAAACATCAGGATGATATGAATAACGTTGATTGGTGTTTTGATAAATAACTCCATTTCATGATTGGCAAAAGCTGTGTGGATCTTGAAGCTTGGGAAAGGGATTACAGGTGGCATGTTTTCCCTTTTTTTTATACTAATGATTTTGTTATAGAAACATGATATGGTACTAGTTTATCGGCACTCAGCCAGAATGATCTATAGATTGAGCAGCACTTGGTTGTAATTGTTATAAGTATAATTTCAAGAACATGTTTTCCCTGTCTTTCTACTTCATTGATTTGCAATAGACGTGATGTGGGGACAGGCAGTTAGCCAGGATGGTTTTCAGATTGAATAACACTTAGGTCTAGCTGTTATAAGTATATTTTCAAGTGCATAATCAATCTCTTTATATAATCAAACTGTATCATCAACACACATGTTTATGGAATGAGTAATGTTTAGCAACCACAAGGTTACTATGATAAGATCTATGTGGTGTAACAGCGAACTCTGTTACCTCTGGTAATTTTTTCAAATTATTTCTCTGCATTTATCAGTGTAATATATAGCATGTCCATCAGTAATCTATTTGCACTGAAAAATTTGTATAAATTGTTTTTAAGGACTACAATATCCAGAATGCCTCATGGTCGGCAGGACGGATTATGCTTGCATCGTGCAGGCAACAGAAAAATAACAGCGCAAAGTGTTTCAGAGCCCTCACTCCTTGGTCTTGGGTCAGGTTTCGTAGTTCGTGTTAACGCTATATCACCACACAACCATGTATTTAATTGGCAATAACAAAGGACTGACAAACCATAACATGTCCAGCTTATTTGTTAAGGGAAAATGTGGCCAATACTCAACATTATGTATCTCGGACCCAATACCCCCACCATACACAATATATACAGTGTATTGGCAAATTTCTCCATGGCCCAATGCAGAGTACGGAGCAAACATATTATACATTGTACTTCATATTTTATGCCAAGCACAGTAAAAATATTCTGCCCAAGTGGACAATTATACACACTACTTCATATACGCCTACATCATTAATTATGTTTCCGCATCAAAATATTTATCTCATTGTATTTCAGTGAACAAATCAAAATACATTATAGCATGTTTCTTCACCAAGGCATAGAATTAAGAATTTATACTATACTTCCTAGTACTTTTCTGGTGGGCCTTACACCATTATGTCTTCTTGTCCTATATATCTAAGTAAACCTAATCCATGCCTATCTCGAATTAGAAAAGGGAAACCACATTGCACCATACCCTGGTACTTCTCGTATATTGCTTTACTTTTAACCTGACCTAGGGCCAAGTCAAACTAAATAAAAATGGCTCTTTTGCTTTCCTTTTGCTTTTTTGATTCCTGGCTCAAATCATCCTTGTAAACATAAATTCAAAAACAAAAAACATTATCACCAATCACCTTAAATATTATATGACAACACTCACATGTACCTAAACATATCAAAATACATATAAAAAACCTCACTTGAAGAAGCAGATCTAACAAATGTAGTCAGACATTATTATTCCTACATATACCCAGACTAAAAACCCTGGCCTTATTTTTTCACTCTCTCAACCGAGGTGGACTGTTAATTCTCATCCATATTTAAACGTTCTGGGTATAGGGGTTTGTACTTTATAATGAATTTGGACTCTAAATGCCTCAACTCCTGTTCTCTGTTTCCTCCTCTTTTGCGAGTGGAAATACAATCCAATACACCAACTTTTAGGAGATTAGTGTTCTTTTCATGAAGAGCTTTGAAATGCCTAAACACTAGATATTTTTTATCCTCGTTATTAATCACTCTCATGTGCTCCATTACTCGTTTCCTTGCTTTAAGGATCGTACTCCCAATGTAATACTTATGACAAGGACAACTTCAGGCATAAACACAATATTCTGTGTTGCATGTAAGATGATACTGTATTGTACATGGCTTATCATCCTTCAACAATTGAACTGATTTGCATTTGGAACTATATTTGCACGCCTTACATGTACCAGATGTGTAACAGCCCACTACCTTCGATTGGTCACTTCTTGTACCTGATTGGAACCAGGCTCTCACACAGCGTGTCTTTCAAAAACATACCTCTCCTAAATGTGATTTATGGTACTTCTCCCACATATTTCACGAGATGTTCTACTGGCCTCAAATCCTCCCGGAACTTCCTAATGCTGCGTTTAACCTCCCAGGCCTGACTGTGAAAAGAGGTAATAAATTTAACCCAATCAGGTCCTTCCTTCTGCTTATTCCTTGGAGCCAAAAGTTCTTCTCTGCTCACCCTCTTGACCTTGTTACAAGCCTGTTTTATTGTGTTGTGAGAGTAACCTCGTTCCACAAATCTTTGTTTCATGACACTCATTTCCTCTTGGAAAGTCTTTTCTGAACTACAGTTTCTTCTGGGTCTCAACAGCTCTCCAAATGCAATACTCTCAATTAAATTCCTGGGATGCCAACTACCTGCATGAAGCAGACTATTGCTAGCTGTCTGCTTTAAAAAAAGATTACTTTCCAATTTATTGTTGCTTACATCTAGATGTCAATCAAGAAATTATATTTTTGTTTTATGGATCTCACTAATAAATTTTAAATTAATTGAATTATCATTCAACACATAAACAAAATCCTGTGCTTCTTCTCTGTCACCCTTCCAAATGCAAAAGATATTATCTATGTAGCGTACCCAGAGGATGACGTGCTCGTCAAATTGACGGATGTTGTAGACGACTTGTTCCTTCCACCAGCACAGATAGCTGGGAGCGAAACAGGTCTCCATCGCCATTCCCTGGGTTTGCCTGTAGATGTCCTTATTGAAAATTTAAAAAGAATATATTTCTCTTCCAAGCATGCAATCATCATTTCCAACAACATTTCTGTATGATACAGATATGACAGTGATCGTGCTCTTAAAAAATGTCTACAGGCTTTCACTCCTAAATTATGCAGGATACAAGTGTATAGACTATTCACATCAAAGCATAATAACTGATATTGTTCATCCAAAATGAAACCATCAATGCGTCTTAAAAAATCACCAGTGTCCTTACTGTATGAGAGAAGGGATTGCATAAAAGGCCTTTAAAATAAATAACCATATTTTAAGATATTTTCCAACATACTTCCCCTTGAAGAGACAATAGGTCTCCTGGGGGGATTCGCAGGATCTTTGTGTAATTTTGCCAAAAAGTAAAGGACTGGCAATTTCAGGAAATCACATCTGAGAAACTGATATTCTTCATACTCAAGCACATTTAACTCTTTCCACTCATTCAATTTCTCTCTTTTTTCCTTATTTGCCTTCTCACATTAAACTCTTGTTGATAACTCATATCTCTCAGTATGCTGTAATTGTCTCCGTCCTTCCAGCAAATATGCTTCAAGTGGCCAAATCACTACATTACCCTCTTTATCAGATTTATTTTATAACTACATCATTGTTGTTTCTTAACTCTTTTCGGGCCTCGCTATGTTTTTCATCTAAGTTTCCTTTGATGAATCTCCTTTTCTTTTAAATTCTTTTGAATTCACTAATTATACATTTCTCAAAAAGATCAATAGACCTATTCACTATTTGTGGCATGAATACCTAATTAACCCTAAAACCAGTAATCCCACCACAGTCCCAATCTAGGTCAATGCCCTCCTTAATCAAATTAGAGCCTGGGTCTGCCATCCAATACACATCTCGTGACAATTCCCCCATTGTAAGGTGAACATCAATGTCCTCAATCCATAAATTGGATGGTCTTCCCCTCTCTTCTCTAGCTCTTCCTGGGGTTTTTGTCTCATACTAATACTTACATTTTAAATTTCTCATAAAGTTAAACAAATCAATCTATCAGTTTAATAAAAAATTGCTGTAAGCCAGAAAAAAAGACCTAAAGATAAGAATTCTTGTTGAAATTTAATGAGAACAACACTGGAAAAATGCACTACCATTTTTTTTATCCGTTATTGCGCAGCAGATTGCCCCCTTTTGCTCATTCCCACGGGGCTTCCTGTGTTTTCTTGCTTCCTTTCATCTCCTCTGTTGCTTCCTCTGCCTCCTCATACACTATTTATGTATCCCTGTGCATCTTTCATTCCTTTGTAGACTTTGCAGTCCTTGTGCCATGAGGTGGAATTCCTTTTAAATTTTACTCCCTCTGGTTCCGACCTTACCAACACAGCACTTTCACTCTTATCACTCACACTTGGCTCCCCTTGTTTAAGATTCAACAACACAGTTTATTTCAGGGAGTCAGCCACAATACGTTTCGACTTTGATGGTTGTTCATCTTGTAATCCTTCTTGAAAATTACTTCTCAAGTGGTCAAACTTCTGCCCCAACATTAAAATTTGACCTTTTTACCTAATCCACTTGATCTCTATAAAACTTTAGTTGTTTCTTTGCTTTTATTTTCTCTTCCGCTTTCTCTAGTAGAATGTCTAATTTGCCAATGTCTCTTTCAAATTCTTCACTCGGACATTTTTCCTTGAGCATATTGGTGTATTTCTTAATCACACATGATAACCTTTCCCAATCTTTTTTTGCACATTTCATTGATATTTTTAACAATATTGTTGAGCAATTATGATCGTTCACTGCCCATTCTTCAATCACATCTGGATTTTTAAAGGTGAGAGTTAGGGTTCCCGAAGGCAAAAACTAAAAATAGAAAAAAATGCTCACCTGGACTTAGCTGGGATGGGGTCCCCCATCTTCCAGTGTCCCTCTGGTGGGAGAAGGGGTGATCCTGGGGCTTGGGGAGGGCACCTGTGGCACCCATCACATGGTGTTTAACCATGGAAATGGGTCCACGGGTCCCCTAACGCCTGGTCTGACCCAGGCATTAAATAATGGTGCTAAGCAAGCTTAGCACCATTATTTAGCCCCTTCTCCCGCCGTTGCGTCATTTTAAATGATAGAACAATTTTTGGGATGGGAACTCCTACCTTGCATCTCATTAATGCAAGGTAGGTTCACTCATCTAAAAAATGGTGCAAACTCCTATATTTTGACATCAGGCGTGTCCAACGTCAAAATATAAATATGGAGTTATGTTTGCCCCGAATTTGCGTCAGAAAACATTACTCAAATGCAGCACAAAAAAAGTATAAATATGGGCCCAAGCTCCTCATGGGTTGAACATGGATGAGGAACTGTATGTTCATCTATAAAATATATTGCATTTATTCATATGAGGATTAAAGGGTAATATATAATCATAGATTACTAGGTGGAATCAGTGATAACATCATGAATATCAGAGATGTAGTCAAATGCCGTACAAAACATCAGGATGATATGAATAACGTTGATTGGTGTTTTGATAAATAACTCCATTTCATGATTGGCAAAAGCTGTGTGGATCTTGAAGCTTGGGAAAGGGATTACAGGTGGCTTGTTTTCCCTTTTTTTTATACTAATGATTTTGTTATAGAAACATGATATGGTACTAGTTTATCGGCACTCAGCCAGAATGATCTATAGATTGAGCAGCACTTGGTTGTAATTGTTATAAGTATAATTTCAAGGACATGTTTTCCCTGTCTTTCTACTTCATTGATTTGCAATAGACGTGATGTGGGGACAGGCAGTTAGCCAGGATGGTTTTCAGATTGAATAACACTTAGGTCTAGCTGTTATAAGTATATTTTCAAGTGCATAATCAATCTCTTTATATAATCAAACTGTATCATCAACACACATGTTTATGGAATGTGTAATGTTTAGCAACCACGAGGTTACTATGATAAGATCTATGTGGTGTAACAGCGAACTCTGTTACCTCTAGTAATTTTTTCAAATTATTTCTCTGCATTTATCAGTGTAATATATAGCATGTCCATCAGTAATCTATTTGCACTGAAAAAATTTTATAAATTGTTTTTAAGGACTACAATATCCAGAATGCCTCATGGTCGGCAGGACGGATTATGCTTGCATCGTGCAGGCAACAGAAAAATAAAAGCGCAAAGTGTTTCAGAGCCCTCACTCCTTGGTCTTGGGTCAGGTTTCGTAGTTCGTGTTAACGCTATATCACCACACAACCATGTATTTAATTGGCAATAACAAAGGACTGACAAACCATAACATGTCCAGCTTATTTGTTAAGGGAAAATGTGGCCAATACTCAACATTATGTATCTCGGACCCAATACCCCCACCATACACAATATATACAGTGTATTGGCAAATTTCTCCATGGCCCAATGCAGAGTACGGAGCAAACATATTATACATTGTACTTCATATTTTATGCCAAGCACAGTAAAAATATTCTGCCCAAGTGGACAATTATACACACTACTTCATATACGCCTACATCATTAATTATGTTCCCGCATCAAAATATTTATCTCATTGTATTTCTGTGAACAAATCAAAATACATTATAGCATGTTTCTTCACCAAGGCATAGAATTAAGAATTAATTAAATAACACAACATAATTCATAATACTTCCTAGTACTTTTCTGGTGGGCCTTACACCATTATGTCTTCTTGTCCTATATATCTAAGTAAACCTAATCCATGCCTATCTCGAATTAGAAAAGGGAAACCACATTGCACCATACCCTGGTACTTCTCGTATATTGCTTTACTTTTAACCTGACCTAGGGGCAAGTCAAACTAAATAAAAATGGCTCTTTTGCTTTCCTTTTGCTTTTTTGATTCCTGGCTCAAATAATCCTTGTAAACATAAATTCAAAAACAAAAAACATTATCACCAATCACCTTAAATATTATATGACAACACTCACATGTACCTAAACATATCAAAATACATATAAAAAACCTCACTTGAAGAAGCAGATCTAACAAATGTAGTCAGACATTATTATTCCTACATATACCCAGACTAAAAACCCTGGCCTTATTTTTTCACTCTCTCAACCGAGGTGGACTGTTAATTCTCATCCATATTTAAACGTTCTGGGTATAGGGGTTTGTACTTTATAATGAATTTGGACTCTAAATGCCTCAACTCCTGTTCTCTGTTTCCTCCTCTTTTGCGAGTGGAAATCCAATCCAATACACCAACTTTTAGGAGATTAGTGTTCTTTTCATGAAGAGCTTTGAAATGCCTAAACACCAGATATTTTTTATCCTCGTTATTAATCACTCTCATGTGCTCCATTACTCGTTTCCTTGCTTTAAGGATCGTACTCCCAATGTAATACTTATGACAAGGACAACTTCAGGCATAAACACAATATTCTGTGTTGCATGTAAGATGATACTGTATTGTACATGGCTTATCATCCTTCAACAATTGAACTGATTTGCAATTGGAACTATATTTGCACGCCTTACATGTACCAGATGTGTAACAGCCCACTACCTTCGATTGGTCACTTCTTGTACCTGATTGGAACCAGGCTCTCACACAGCGTGTGTTTCAAAAACATACCTCTCCTAAATGTGATTTATGGTACTTCTCCCACATATTTCACGAGATGTTCTACCGGCCTCAAATCCTCCCGGAACTTCCTAATGCTGCGTTTAACCTCCCAGGCCTGACTGTGAAAAGAGGTAATAAATTTAACCCAATCAGGTCCTTCCTTCTGCTTATTCCTTGGAGCCAAAAGTTCTTCTCTGCTCACCCTCTTGACCTTGTTACAAGCCTGTTTTATTGTGTAGTGAGAGTAACCTCGTTCCACAAATCTTTGTTTCATGACACTCATTTCCTCTTGGAAAGTCTTTTCTGAACTACAGTTTCTTCTGGGTCTCAACAGCTGTTCAAATGCATTACTCTAAATTAAATTCCTGGGATGCCAACTACCTGCATGAAGCAGACTATTGCTAGCTGTCTGCTTTAAAAAAAGATTACTTTCCAATTTATTGTTGCTTACATCTAGATGTCAATCAAGGAATTATATTTTTGTTTTATGGATCTCACTAATACATTTTAAATTAATTGAATTATCATTCAACACATAAACAAAATCCTGTGCTTCTTCTCTATCACCCTTCCAAATGCAAAAGATATTATCTATGTAGCGTACCCAGAGGATGGCGTGCTCGTCAAATTGACGGATGTTGTAGACGACTTGTTCCTTCCACCAGCACAGATAGCTGGGAGCGAAACAGGTCTCCATCGCCATTCCCTGGGTTTGCCTGTAGATGTCCTTATTGAAAATTTAAAAAGAATATATTTCTCTTCCAAGCATGCAATCATCATTTCCAACATACATTTCTGTATGATACAGATATGACAGTGATCGTGCTCTTAGAAAATGTCTACAGGCTTTCACTCCTAAATTATGCAGGATACAAGTGTATAGACTATTCACATCAAAGCATAATAACTGATATTGTTCATCCAAAATGAAACCATCAATGCGTCTTATTAAAAAATCACCAGTGTCCTTACTGTATGAGAGTAGGGATTGCATAAAAGGCCTTTAAAATAAATAACCATATTTTAAGATATTTTCCAACATACTTCCCCTTGAAGAGACAATAGGTCTCCTGGGGGGATTCGCAGGATCTTTGTGTAATTTTGCCAAAAAGTAAAGGACTGGCAATTTCAGGAAATCACATCTGAGAAACTGATATTCTTCATACTCAAGCACATTTAACTCTTTCCACTCATTCAATTTCTCTCTTTTTTCCTTATTTGCCTTCTCACATTAAACTCTTGTTGATAACTCATATCTCTCAGTATGCTGTAATTGTCTCTGTCCTTCCTGCAAATATGCTTCCAGTGGCCAAATCACTACATTACCCTCTTTATCAGATTTATTTTATAACTACATCATTGTTGTTTCTTAACTCTTTTCGGGCCTCGCTATGTTTTTCATCTAAGTTTCCTTTGATGAATCTCCTTTTCTTTTAAATTCTTTTGAATTCACTAATTATACATTTCTCAAAAAGATCAATAGACCTATTCACTATTTGTGGCATGAATACCTAATTAAGCCTAAAACCAGTAATCCCACCACAGTCCCAATCTAGGTCAATGCCCTCCTTAATCAAATTAGTGACTGGGTCTGCCATCCAATACACATCTCGTGACAATTCCCCCATTGTAAGGTGAACATCAATGTCCTCAATCCATAAATTGGATGGTCTTCCCCTCTCTTCTCTAGCTCTTCCTGGGGTTTTTGTCTCATACTAATACTTACATTTTAAATTTCTCATAAAGTTAAACAAATCAATCTGACTATCAGTTTAATTAAAAATTGCTGTAAGCCAGAAAAAAAGACCTAAAGATAAGAATTCTTGTTGAAATTTAATGAGAACAACACTGGTAAAATGCACTATCATTTTTTTATCCGTTATTGCGCAGCAGATTGCCCCCTTTTGCTCATTCCCACGGGGCTTCCTGTGTTTTCTTGCTTCCTTTCATCTCCTCTGTTGCTTCCTCTGCCTCCTCATACACTATTTCTGTATCCCTGTGCATCTTTCATTCCTTTGTAGACTTTGTAGTCCTTGTGCCATGAGGTGGAATTCCTTTTAAATTTTACTCCCTCTGGTTCCGACCTTACCGACACAGCACTTTCACTCTTATCACTAGCACTTGGCTCCCCTTGTTTAAGATTCAACAACACAGTTTATTTCAGGGAGTCAGCCACAATACGTTTCGACTTTGATGGTTGTTCATCTTGTATTCCTTCTTGAAAATTACTTCTCAAGTGGTCAAACTTCTGCCCCAACATTAAAATTTGACCTTTTTACCTAATCCACTTGATCTCTATAAAACTTTAGTTGTTTCTTTGCTTTTATTTTCTCTTCCGCTTTCTCTAGTAGAATGTCTAATTTGCCAATGTCTCTTTCAAATTCTTCACTCGGACATTTTTCCTTGAGCATATTAGTGTATTTCTTAATCACACATGATAACCTTTCCAAATCTTTTTTTGCACATTTCATTGATATTTTTAACAATATTGTTGAGCAATTATGATCGTTCACTGCCCATTCTTCAATCACATCTGGATTTTTAAAGGTGAGAGTTACAAAAATTCTCAACTCCCTAGGTATCCGCTCACAGTCCACATATTTCTGTACTCTGGTGGGTTTCCACCATTTTGATAGCTCTTGTTTTAAAGCTTTCCATAAATTGTCCAAAAGTTGTTTTTTGTATAATCCTCATTTTGTCCTCTTTCATCATTCTTCTCCTTACTTTGCTTGTCTAAGTGGGTAAATCATTTCTGTGCTGCTTCCCTCCTTTACATTTCTCTATTCGTTCCCATTAGCAGCAATCATGTACTCGTATCACTAGATCTCAGCTCAAAGTAATTAAACATGCTCTTATATATACACACAAATATATTACCTACTGGCGGTTGCCAGTAGATAGTTATAGTTGGAACCCAGTTTCCATAATAAACATTAAGGGGAAGGGAGTGCAGATGGCCCCCCCCCCTCCCCAGACTGGGACACAACCTCCCAGGGCACAGCCCAGAACAATGAGTGGGAGGGGGTGTGTGACCCCCTTGTTGGGCCGATTTAAGCCCTGGAAACTGCCACATCCTGGGGCCCGGCTTTGAACAATGAAGGGGTAACAACCCCCAGTGCATGGTGGTTTCCCAAAACATGTGTTTGCTCTTGCTTGGTGGGAGCAATTTTAAAGCTCCTATGAAGCAGGAACAAACACTAAGGATCTGATTTAGACTTTGGTGGAGGGGTTATTCCATCACAAACATGACAGATATTCCCTAAGTGACAGAGTAACCCCCTCTGTCAAACTCTAAATCAGGCCATAAGTCTGCTCCCAGTGGGCGGGAGCAGCAAAAATGCTCCCACCAGCTGGGAGCAGACTCCTCTTGCCTGCATTGAGCAGCATGTTTTGCTGCTCCATGCGGGTGGAAGTACTGCCAGTTCCTGCTGGAGATGGGAGCAGTCTGGGGCATTGGGACTCCCCACGCAGCCCCCAGTAAAAAGGAAGTGAGTGCCCTAGTTGGGTGCCACAGCATCCAAGCATTGCTTGCCAGTCCCGGGGGATGGGGTCCCTGGGCCAATATTGGCCCAGAGAGGGGGTTACATAACCCCCTCCCCATTGATAATGTAACCGGAACCTGGGAGATGGGGTCCACAGTGCCGAAATTGGCCCGGCGAGGGGGCCGTGTGGCTCCCCCTCCCCAATTATTAATTACATGGGCCCCATGGGATGCGGTCCCTGGGGCCAACATTTGCCTGGGAGGGGAGCTGCATGTCCTCTTCACCTTCATCGAATGTTCGAGCACCAAGGAGATAAGGTCCCCCGGACCAGAAACAGGCAAGGGAGGGGGCCACCTGCCCCCTCTTCAATTATTAATATGAACCCTCGAGGGATGAGGCACCTGGGGCCAATATTGGTCTTAGGAGGGGGACTGCAGAGCCCTCTCCCCCTTTTAAATATGGCCAGGCCTTGGGAGGTGGGGTCCCCGGGGACAGAAATCGGCCCAGGGAGGGTGCTGCATGTCTCCCTTCCTAGTTACAATAAGGCCTGGCCCGATAGATAGAGCAACGAGGGATAAAATACGGCCCGGGGGGGGGTCAAATGCCCCCATTCCCTTTTAAATATGGCCAGACCCCAGCACAGGGACCAAGAATGGCCCAGGGATCGGAGCTCCAGGTCCCCTACCTGCCCTGGGGCCAAAATCAGCCAGAGGAGGGGGGCTGCGTGCTCCCAATGTAGGCGCTGGCCTGGCTTATAGTGGGTACCTGATGGTACTAACACCTTGTGCCAGGTCCAGTTATCCCTTATTAGTAGATTAGTAGTGTTCTAGCAGCTTAGTCTGATAGAGGTAGCTATAGCAGAGCAGCTTAGGCTGAACTAGGAGACATGCAAAGCTCCTACTATACCACTTATATCATAGAGCACTATATCATAAGAAACACAATACTCAGAGTTACTAAAAATAAAGGTACTTTATTTTAGTGACAATATGCCAAAAGTATCTCAGAGGATATACTCCCTTAGGAGGTAAGTAAAATACACAAAATATACACACAAACCAAAATCAGGTAAGTAAACAGTTAGAAAAGTAGTGCCAACACTGTAGAATACAATAGGATGCAATAGGACACAATAGGCCTAGGGGCAACGCAAACCATATACTCCAAAAGTGGAGTGCGAACCAGGAATGGACCCCAGGCTTAGTGTAGTGTGTAGAGGGTTGCTGGGAGTGTAAGAAAACACTAAGAGTGTCTAAGGTACCCCACCCCAAGACCCTGAAAAGTAGGAGTAAAGTTACCCTACTACCCCAGAAAGACAGTAAAGTCGAGATAGGGGATTCTGCCAAGGCAACAACTGACAGCAAAGCACTGAAGACAGATTCCTGGACCTGAGGACTTGCAAAGGAAGGGAACCAAGTCCAAGAGTCACGCAAGTGTCCAGGGGGGGCAGAAGCCCACTAAACCCTGGATGAAGGTGCAAAAGGGCTGCCTCTGGTGGAAGAAGCCAAAGATTCTGCAACAACGAAAGGTGCCAGGAACTTCTCCTTTGATCATGAGATGTCCTACGGTGTGCTGGAGGTTGCAGAGTTGTTTCCACGCAGAAAGACCGCAAACAAGCCTTGCTAGATGCAAGAGTCACAGTTGAAGATAATGGGTGCTGCCCGGGCCCAGGAAGGACCAGGAGATCGCCCCTTGGAGGAGGAGACAGAGGGGGTGCTCAGCAACAGAGACAGCCCATGCAGAAGCAGGCAGCACCCGCAGAAGCACTTGAAAAAGGGGTTCAAGAAATCTGAGCACGGTGGTCGTCTCAACACAACAAAAGAGGGTCCCATGAAACCGGTGGTACCTCAGTGAGTTGAGCAATGCAGGACAGAGTGCTGGGGACCTGGGCTGTGCTATGCACAAAGGAATCCTTGCAAAAGTGCACAGAAGCCCTAGCAGCTGCAGATCACGCAGTACACAGGATCACTGTCTGGCGTGGGGAGGCAAGGACTTACCTCCTCCAAATTTGGACAGAAGGACCACTGGACTGTCGGGATCACTTGGATCCAGCTCCTGTGTTCCAGGGACCACGCTCGTCAAGATGAGAGGGGACCCAGAGGACCGATGATGCAGAAGTTTGGTGCCTGCGTTAGCAGGGGGAAGATTCCGTCGACCCACAGGAGATTTCTTCTTGGCTTCCAGTGCAGTGTGAAGGCAGACAGCCCTCAGAGCATGCACCACCTGGAAACAGTCGAGAAAGCAGGCAGGATTAGGCACTACAATGTTGCTGGTAGTCGCCTTGCTACTTTTTTGCGGTTCTGCAGGCGTCCTGGAGCAGTCAGTGGTCGATCCTTGGCAGAAGTTGTAGAGAGAGATGCAGAGGATCTCTCGTGAGCTCTTGCATTCGTTATCTGACGAGAAACCCACAGGAGAGACCCTAAATAGCCCTCAGAGGAGGATTGGCTACCTAACCAGGTAAGAGCCTATCAGGAGGGGTCTCTGACATCACCTGCTGGCACTGGCCACTCAGAGGTCTCCATTGTGCCCTCACACCTCTGCATTCAAGATGGCAGAGGTCTGGGACACACTGGAGGAGCTCTGGGCACCACCCCTGGGGTGGTGATGGACAGGGGAGTGGTCACTCTCCTCTCCTTTGTCCAGTTTCGCACCAGAGCAGGGGCTGGGGGGATCCCTGAACCGGTGTAGACTGGCTTATGCAAGGAGGGAACCATCTGTGCCCTTCAAAGCATTTCCAGAGGCTGGGGGAGGCTACTCCTCCCCAACCCTTAACACCTATGTCCAAAGGGAGAGGGTGTAACACCCTCTCTCAGAGGAAATCCTTTGTTCTGCCTTCCTGGGAATGGGCTGCCCAGACCCAGGAGGGCAGAAACCTGTCTGAGGGTTGGCAGCAGCGGTAGCTGCAGAGAAAATCCCAGAGAGCTAGTTTGGCAGTACCCGTGGTCCATGCTGAAGCCCCGGGGATGCATGGGATTGGCACCCCAATACCACATTTGGCTTGGGGGGACAATTCCATGATCTTAGACATGTTAAATGGCCATGTTGGGAGTTACCATTGTGAAGCTACATATAGGTATTGACCTATATGTAGTGCGCGCGTGTAATGGTGTCCCTGCACTCATAAAGTTCGGGGAAATTGTCCTGAACAATGTGGGGGCACCTTGGCTAGTGCCAGGGTGCCCTCACACTAAGTAACTTTGCACCTAACCTTCACCAGGTGAGGGTTAGACATATAGGTGACTTATAAGTTACTTAAGTGCAGTGTAAAATGGCTGTGAAATAACGTGGACGTTATTTCACTCAGGCTGCAGTGGCAGTCCTGTGTAAGAATTGCCTGAGCTCCCTATCGGTGGCAAAATAAATGCTGCAGCCCATAGGGATCTCCTGGAACCCCAATACCCTGGGTACCTAGGTACCATAAACTAGGGAATTATAAGGGTGTTCCAGTGTGCCAATCAGAATTGGTGGAAATGGTCACTAACCTTCAGTGACAATTTAAAAAGCAGAGAGAGTATAAACACTGAGGTTCTGGTTAGCAGAGACTCAGTGATACAGTTAGGCACCACACAGGGAACACATATAGGTCACAAACTATGAGCACTGGGGTCCTGGCTAGCAGGATCCCAGTGACACAGGCAAAAACAAACTGACACACAAGTAAAAATGGGGGCAACATGCCAGGCAGATGGTACTTTCCTCCACCTTCCCTTAAAAAATAAGTGATGGGCCCTGGTGGGTGGGGTCCCTGGAGCCAAATATGGCCTGGGGAGAGGGGTAACATACGTGTGTGACAGGCACCAGGGAATGTGGTTACAAGGGCAAGAATTGGCCCAAGGAGGTGGGGCAGCATGTTCCCCTCCCCCGGTTTGGATGTATGCAGGGGGCTGGCTTCAGGGTCTGGCTTCAGGCAATGCCCTGCTGCTAATCTTTGCCATGCATGGCCTTCGGACTGTTGTGTTGATTGTTGGCTCAATGTATGGCAATTACTTTATGTGAAAAAAAAATATAGAAATTCACTAAAAAAACAAAGTTTACAAGGATGTTAGAGTCAGATTTTACGCACACTAAACCAAAGAAATTCAGCAGTAATAAGTATACTTTCTCAAGAAACTATCATTTGTGCCCTAAGGTACCTATAACTCGCACTGTCCCCATGCACTGTTAATTAACCCACATATTATATCAGTCATGATATCTTGTATGACATCATTAGTAATATCACTGCAACATATGCAATAAAATTATTGATTTCAAAACTGCATGGTGGGGTCGTCAGTTTATAGTTACCTCAGGGCATTAGGTACAGTTTCTTGAGATAGGTATAACTGTGAATTTTCCTCATTGACTTACATTGAAAAAGAGATTTTCATCGAAAGGCAACTAAAATAAATCCTTTTTGGGCATAAAACGCTGTGAGCCTCCTGCTTGAATCGGGTCTGTTAGCATGTACGGTTGCATTGCCACTGCATCTCCCTTCTGCCCTCAATGGTCTGTTGAGGTGCCACGACTTCTGTTACATTATGTCCCACATCATTTTTGGCATAAATGCAGAATATTAGCACTCGAGATGCTCATTACAACAGTGTAATAAAGCTGAAGTTAATCACCAGGGCGTTAACTGGAAGTCTGCTGCTGGCGTTGAAAGTGCAAGTTTCAGTCTACATGTCCGAATTTTTTTATGAAATTGATGAGGAAGATATTTGAGAACTCATTTAAAATGTATCCTAATTTTGCTTTCTACAGCCCTAACTATAATTTCTATGACAAAACTAACCCCTCATTCCATTCCTTTCCAATGTTTTAGGTTTTACCGGTTTGATTCAATCAAGATGGCTTCAGGACTGCCACCCTTTTGTCATAAGTAGACTGCTAGGGACAGATTAGCGCCCTGTCTACCACCACCATGTGTGTGCTGTATCTAAGATACGGCACACTATGGCACAAGATAGGGAGCAATAGCATCAAGATGCCAAAATTTTGGCGCTAACCCTGAATAGTAGATGGGGGCCCACTGAAAACAATGGTGTGCTCCCTTTAATGCCTGCTCGGAGCAGGCATTAAAAGTGCCTAAAAAAATGACCCAAAGCAATCTCTTAGAATATGGTACATGAAATTCCAGCAGAGGGTCATTTTTTCGCAAGTTAAAATTATCTTAGAACACACCACAGTTCTAAAACTCAGTATGGTACCTCCAGCAAATGATTTATATTGTAACTAAAATCTATTATCACCTTTTCTAAGTGCTCCTTTTTGTGACCCTCAAAACCAACCATTTACTACAATGCATTTCTATGGGGACCACATCCCCAAGTCCTGTAACGGCTGCCACAGCAAGTTGTTCATGACCAAGTCTCTGATTCTTGTAATGTCTGTCAAAACTTATTTGTCAACACCGAATCAGGATTGATTAGTCTTCTTTTAACTGGACAATCAGAGCAAATCTGGGCACCAACTGTCCAGATATCTGTAAATTCTGACTTTAATTTCTCAAACATTATTAGATGGATTTACACCAAATCACAATAAGCATGTTTTCTGGGCCTAAGTTGGTGTAATTCTGTTCAGCAGTTTTTGGTCTATAGCCTGGGAAATGCTTGTTAATTCTCATACGGTTTTCGAATATGACTACAGTCCGAATCGCTAGTCGGAATCACACCAAATTTGGCAGGAAGAGAAGGTAGCTCTTGGTCCAGAAAGCAACCTTTTTGTTATTTGATGTAAATCTGTTCAGTGTTTTTTATGTTTGGCCACTGTGAAGGCTGGATTCTATGCAATGAGACATATTCCAAAGATTACTGGGGCCATTGACAGAACACATATGGCATTTGTCCCCATCCCCTGGCACAATGAATAGGTATTTCTTTAATCAGAAGACTTTCCACTCACTCAATGTGCAAATGGTGTGCCTGGCCTACCAGTACATCTCAAACATCGCTGCCAAGTATCATGGGTCGGTGCATGACACCTTCGTTTTGAGGAATAGCAGCATCCCAAATGTGATGGCACAACTGCAGAGGCACAGAGTGTGGCTAATGGGTGAGCCTGAGTCCCCACCCAATGCATGTCAGTGGATGCCTTCAGGAGTCACCCCCCATACCATTGTGCAAGGCTAATATTTGTTCCTCAATTCTTGCAGGTGACTCTGGCTACCCAAACCTGTTGTGGCTCTTGACCCCTGTAAGGAATGCCAGGACAGGGGCTGAGAATAGGTATAATGATGCTCATGGGCGAACCAGGAGAATAATTGAGAGGACCTTCGGCCTCCTGAAGGCCAGGTTCAGATGCCTCCATATGACAGGTGGATCCCTCTGCTACTCCCCTGAGAAGGTCTGCCAGATAGTTGTTGTATGCTGCATGTTGCACAACCTGGCCATCAGACGACATGTGCCCTATCTGCAGGTGAAAATGGTGCTCCTGTGGCAGCAGTGGACCCTCAGGACAATGAGGATGAGGAGGCAGAGGATGAGGATATAGACAGTAGGAAATCAGTCAAACAGCAGTACTTCCAATAAAACACAGGTAAGACAGTAGAACTGACCATTCTATGATTATTTATCTTTTCAGTGTGGCTGTAGCATGATGGCAGTCACTGCCTTACAATCTCAACTGACTGTCACCTATGCCTTCTCATTTTGCAGATGTTGGTGTGGTTACAACTGTGTACCAATGTGATGACTACAGACAGCTACAGGCCATTGTTTGTATGCAATCACAAAGTTCAGGACATTTGCACAAGATGAAACTGTTAATATTATTGCACATTTTCATCACATAAAGCACTATCACTCAACTTGTGTTCAAGGGCATTTATTGTAGTGGAAAATATAGAAGGAATAGTGCAATGGAATGGGGTGATGGTAGAGGTAAGTCCAGGGTATTGGTCCAGTCTGTTTGTAGTACAGGTCCAGCGTCCAAGGGGCCATAGGAAGGGGAGCAATGGCAGTTCAAAGTGGACAAGGTGACAGAGTGGAGCACAAGGGGGACATTCAGGAGGGTCTCATTTCCTGGCGGTGGTCCTGGTTTTGGCAGGTGTCTCTGGCGTCTGTCTGGGTTGCAGGGAACGTTTGCAGGTGGTTCACCTTCTGCAGGGGGAGTGGTGCTGGTGGCCAGCGGGTCCTGTGGCAGGGCAACCTGTCCACTAGCTGCAGCAGATGTGGAGGGCTGTTCAGTTGACTGGCTAGTGGAAGGGGCCTGCTGGTGTGCTGTGTAGTTCCTCATAATGTCGGCCATATCACCCAGCAACCCTGCTATGGAGACCATGGTGGTGTTGAGGGCCTGCAAATCTTTCCTGATCTCCTGCTTGTGTTCCTCCTGCAGGCGCTGGTTCTCCTGCATGATGTTTAACATCTGCCCCATCTTGTCCTGGGATTGTTGGTAAGCCCTCAGGACATTGGTGAGTGCCTCCTGGGCAGTCAGTTCCCTGGGCCTAACCTCCCCCTGGCACACAGATGTCCTCTGTGTGTCCCTATCCCCCTGTGCCTGTGTCCCCTGAATGGTGTGCCCACTGCCACTAACCCCAGGACCCTGATTGTCTTGGCTGTGAGGTGTGGACTGGGGTCCCTGTACAGGTGGGCACACTGGTGAATGGCGCATCTTGGGGACAGAGGTGTGGGGACTTTGGGTGGCTGCTGTGGTGTTGGATACTGAGGGTGGAGGCTCTGTGTTGGAGTGGGTGTGGGATGGGGTAGCCGACTGACCAGTGGTCCCTGATGGGCCAGGAAGTTCATCCAGATCCAGAAGTCCAGAGTTACTGTCATCACTGGGGGAATCTTCTGATGGGGGACTGGACAGCTGTGGTACCTCCTCGCTGCTGAGGTTGGCTGGGGCACCTGTGAGGATGTAAGTGGTGTATTATGCTTCATGTCTGTGACATTTTCTACATCCCTAGCTTCCCCTATGTGGTTGATGTTGCCCTGCCACCTTTGTTTGTGTATGGTGATGTCTTGTGGGATTGTTAGTTCTCCATGCTGTGCATGCATTAGTGATGGATGTACATGCAGGGCTGGGAAGGATGATCATGCAGTGGGTATGGCATGCAGGACTTGGCATTCAGGTTAGTCAATTGTGGTGGTGCACTGTGTGAGATGGAGTGGAGTGATGGGTGTCAGGGTGAGGGGTGGTGGTGACATGCAGGTATGTGGGGGGAGAGGTAGTAAATATTGACTCACCAGTGTCCAGTCCTCCGGCAACTCCAATGAGTCCCTCAGGATGCAGTATAGCCAAGACTTGCTCCTTCCATGCTGTCAGCTGTGGAGGAAGAGGTGGGGATCCACCGCCAGTTCTCTGGATGGCGATCTGGTGCCTTGCTGACATGGAACGTACATTCCCCGTAGGTCGTTTCACCTCTTCCTGATGTTGTCCCTGGTTCTTGGATGCTGTCCCATGGTGTTCACCATGTCCACGATTCTCCGCCATAGCTCTATCTTCCTGGCAATGGAGATTTGCTGCACCTGTGCTCCAAACAGCTGTGGCTCTACCCTGACTATTTCCTCCACCATGACCAAAACTCCTCATCTGTGACACAGGGGTACCTTTATGGGGACATGGTGTTGTGTGGTGTGTGTTGTGCAGTGGGTGTTGAGTAATGTGGCGGGATGTGGGGTGCGTGACGGATGGATGTGTGTTTTAGGTGTGTGTGTAGTTGTGTCTCTGATTTGCGTGGCTATCTCTTGGATATTTTTGTGTTCGTAAAGGGTTGTGTGTAACGTGGGTGTGGGTTTTATAGTGCTGTGGGTAGGTGGGTGTGGTGTGTGTCTCAGTGTCAGGTGTGTGATTTTAGTTTTGGCCAATGTTGTGTTATATATTTGAGTGGCCATTCTGACTATGCCAGTGTGTACCGCCAATGGTTTACTGCCGTGATGATTTGTGGGTCATAATGTGGAGGGCTTTGTTTTGTTGGCGTAATGGTATGGGTGTTTGTACCAACAGTTCACCACTAGGTCTGGCGGATATGTGTTTGTGTCAGTATTCTGTCAGTTTAGTGTGTGTGTGTCATAATATGGCAAACGGATGTTCGCCTCCTCAACGGTATGTTGGCGGCCGTCACCATGTCGGTAAGCGGGATTTACCGCCAATGTCATAATGGGGCCACAGTGTCTTCTCTGTGCTCAGCTCAGTCACGGAGAGGCCAGTCTCTCTAGAGTCACATGCCCCATTAGGTCCAAGACCCTTCAATAAACAGGTTTCCCTCTGTGCTCAGGTCTTCAAAGGAGTGATGAAAGGCAATGAAGACCCATTAAGTGGCAAGAGCATATTGTGCACAGTTTTCACCACATGCAGTGCTGTTTACCGGCAGACAAGCCTCACCAGACATCCAACTCCCATTAATGACCTATCCCCTACTACACAGTCTTTATAATGTGCAAAGCACTTTAGAGGCAACTAAATCTCTTTAGAAACCCAAGCTCTATTAGATGGTGTAGCCCATTTTATGCACTTTTACTCTGTGTACGTATCTTCACAGAGTCCATAGCCCACCATTAGGTGGACCAAGACCTACTTTGCACAGTGTTTGCGCTGTCCTTCTCTATCCATACATCATCATGGAAAGGATGGTATCTCCACAAAAGTAAGTCCTATTACATAGCCAAGCACCAACTATGCACAAACCTTACCCAATGAACAGCTGTTCTTTAGAAGACAAGTCCTCTCAAACACCGAGCACCATTAGGTGGGGAAGCCTGGCTACATACAGTGTTATTCCTCTGGTAATTTAAGTCACAGAGAGTCCAGTCCCTCTAGAGTCATATGACTATTGCAATAGGGAAGTAAATTATATTATCAGCTCTGTAATGCCAGTGAAAAGCACACTAGCTAGACATGGACAAAAAGAGTATGTAGAGAAGGCATTTGTGGTCTAAAGAGGATGTTGAGAATTCTTATTATTAGAATGAGACGATTATACATGTAAGTGAGTTCACTTAGAGAGAAATGCCACCGAAAACAGCAGCCAAATAAGTCAAATGTTTGTGCCTTCTTCAAGGGAATTTGGAAACATACCCCGAGTACAGAAGCTTTCTTTAATGAGTAAGCTATTTTCAACAGAATCGTTTATTGTTTGTAGTTGATATAAATACATGTGCACATGAAATGAAACAAGGTACACCAACTGAAAAAGAGAGGTTAATGACCAGAAACAACAAAGATGTGATTACGGATGAGATGTTAGAATGACGTGCTAAAGCTCCTGTGTATGAGTGGCTTTGCAGGAGTATTTGCCACAGAAGACAAGGGTCTTTTGACAAACTAAGGTTATTCTAAGACAGGTACATCATAAGAACTCAAGGAAAAAATTTTAGACTTTTGCAAAATCTTGATTCCCTCAGAGTTAGAAAATTGTCAAAACTAAAAGGATGTTATTTGGCTTGCTTATCAAAGGACGTATCTGACAGTACTTTCCACCACGTACAGAGTTTATCTGTATCCCATACTAAAATGCATAATCTAGTGAGAAGGTTGTGAATTGTGAAAAGTCCAGCTCTTCTCTTACAAGCTATGAACATTCCCCTATCACTTAGGGCTTACTTTGAGATGACAAGGGTTATAAATGAAATTCAAACAACATACTTTGGTCATGAACGAGAGATTGAAGAAAATTAAGTAATAATGGAGGGGAGAAATGAAGCTAGCAGTGAAGAGAATGTATTAGTTTCAGAAAGGAAATTTCTGAATGTATTGCAACATCAGTTGAACTTTTTGATGAACTGTGGGTTTGTTGCTGTTGCAAAAAAAGTAGATATTTTGAAAAAACCTGAAGATACGGATATAGGTCAGCACTTCCAACTTGCTTTCTACTTAACAGTTAGGAAAGGTTTGATCTATTTATCAGCCAAGTTGAATGTAAGCATTGAATTAGCAAACTGGATAACAGTCAAATGTTTGCAAGCGGTATTCATAATAACTTAGAAATCTCTCCATACAAATAGACACATACCAACACAGACAAACACTAACATACTTACATATACACTCTCACACACATACACATTCACACTGTCTCGCACACACACTCATAGTCACACTTACACACATATACACACTTTAACACTCACAAACGCTCAGACGCCCACACACTCAGACCCTTCATTTACACACCCCAACCAACACGCACACACACACACACACAGCCACACACACCCTTACACCCAATACTCACACACACAATACCTCCTCCACAGATGCATACTCAAACACAAATACACACCCACACTCCCAACCTATTCACACAAAAAACACTTACACACACACCCAAATATATACCCACAGCCAAGCACATTACAGGCACACATACACACACTGATACACAGAAACATACATCCACACAGATACACACTGACATACTTACTTATACACACACCCTCACACCCAATATTCACACACACAACACCCACATACTCTCAAAACACACATACACACTCACACCCACGCACCTAACATCTACATGTAAACACATACACATAAACACACAAATACACATCCACAAACACCCAACAGACACACACACAGTTATACACATAGACACACACCACACAAACACACTCTGACATACTTACATATATACACTTGCACAAACACTTTCATACTCTCTTTTGTACACAATAAAGTCACACACACACACATACACACTATAACACTCACACACAAAGATGCCCACACACTCAGACGCACATATACACTCACAAACATTAACACACACACAGATACTATGACACACATAATGTACACACAGTCACACATACACAAAAGACACATACACACATACACACAAACACATACACTCACTCACACACACACACATGTATATAAGGAAAGTAGTATTAAAACAATGTCACATGGCAGTAGTGCAGCATGCACAACGTGCCAAGCACACATGTCTTTCAGAAAAGTGCTCCCGAAGTAGTCTATCAGGTATAGGCAAAAGGACCAGGGTCACATGCACTCTGCTACCATGAATAACAGAAAACTACTATGTACAACACTGTGATGTGCACAGCAGCACCTCTTCTTCCACCACAAGGTCTGCAGATACCACTATAGCCACAATTCCTGCTTCAGAAACCACTCCATCCATGATCACTGAATCTAGTCTCACCAACCAGCCCAGTGGACCCCAAATGACAGGCACACTTTTACTTTGTATGATGGAGAGCTGGGAGCAATCCAGGAGGATGAGGGGGACTCCCAACAAGTAACACTTCACAAGGCCTCAGCAGATAAATAAGACATGACAGAATCTGAGGTAGAGCTGTAAGAAGTACATATACTTGTTCTTGAATTGATCTGTAGGCAGCATGGAAAGGGAATTAGAATGTAATGGAGGCCCTCCTGTTGGGTGTTAGAAATGGGGTCTCTTGTTGAAGTGGTTTGCACCCTGTCCAAGTAGGGACCCTCACTCTATTCAGGGTAGGGAGTCACACAGCTAAGATAACCCCTACTCACCCCCCTTGGTAGCTTGGCACGAGCAGGCAGGCTTATCTCAGAGAAAATGCGGTAGTGTTTGTACACACACACACAGAGTAATGCAGTGAAAGGAACACAAAGGTACTCTACACCAGTTTAGAAAAATAGCCAATATTTATCTGAGTGAAACAAGACCAAAACAATAACAATCCAACATACGCAAGGAAAGATATGAATTTTTAAAGATTAAATCCCAGTAAAGCACTTAGAAAGACAACAGCTCCAAATGGGGCTATCACAATGTCTTTGACGGAGTCGTTCCCAACAGTCTGACGCCACTCACGGGGAGCGCGACGCTAGTCATGGAGTTGCAGTGACCCCCAGGTACAGTACCTTTGAAAAAGATAAAACACAGACCTTGCACGGAGTCAGAGAGGTAAGGCGTTGCTGGAGCCAGTGCAGCGTTTGTTCCTTGCTGCTACTGGGGAGGTGAGGCGTCAGTTCTTTACTGTGAGGCAAAGAAGGTAGGGCATTGGTTTGTTACGGTTGCAGGGGAGGTGATGCAGCATCAGTGGTGAGGTGTCAGTTCCTTACAATCTGGCGGAGCCGATGAATCCAGCAGGTCAAGATGCAATGGGGCGACCTCGCACTGTTGTAGTCACACCACGGGGCCACAGGCACCTTGGCGGAGTTGGGTGTCACAGATGTCAGTGACGCAGCACTTGAGACTCATGATGTTGTGGGACATCGGAGGCGCTGCAGCGGCGTTGGGCCTGCGGGGTCAGTCGTGGTCGTCACACTCCAGCGGGGACTACAACTTCCGTGCAGGCAGCAGAGTGGAGTCAGGCAGCGGCGCCGGTTCTGGAGTCATCCAGAATCAATGTGTCTTGATCTTCTTGTTTTTCACCAGAAATCAGTTCAGGTGACTGCCACCCCAGCGATAGCAGTAGTACCATTGCCAGGCTGCCAGTAATGACCATGCCAGTAATCCCTACCCTAGACAGCCAATGTACCACCCAAACCGCCAGTGCGGTACGACCACTGACCATGGCTGTAGCCACCTAGAGGCAGGCAGAAGACAAGGATCATCTCACCATAATTTAACATAACAGACCGCCAAAAGCTTGCCAATAACACATCATATAAAAGGAGACACTCACCTCCAGGGATACAGAGGAGTCTGCGGCCGCCATGGAACCAGAACTGTAAGTCTTTCCGATGCTATACCACGCGATGGCTGTCCAGGAGCACCAACGCAGATGAAGACGGCAACGGTGAGTACAGCCGCCTAGCACACAAGGGAGGGAGGGGAGAGTGACACACACACACAACACACACCATGCACACACACCACAAACCCAGAACAATCTGCAGAGTAAATTGACAGCAACAGAACCCAGGAGAAAAGAAAGCTAGGACACATACCTCTGGTCCAACCACTGTAATCATGTTGGATAACGAGCATAAATTAAAATAATGATTAAGTACATATTTACAAGCAGGCCCTTTGGCCAGTCCAAAGTTCACAAATGGCCAGAGGGTAACGTACAAGGCCCAACTTGACTCATGACAACATTGGCACTCCAATGGGCAGGGGCATCATGGAAAAGGCAGGCAGGCACCTCTTGGGGTGGTGGGGTGGGGGCGTTCTTGCGAGGCTTCTTGGCAGGTCCTTGCCCTTCTGGGTAAGGGGTGGAGGAGTGGCCTTGGGACGGGGGCGGAGTGCCACTTTTGTTCCCCTAGTGGCGGAGATGAACAGGAGTGGAAAGAGAGGTGGAGGGACTGGGCTGGGGGAGGGGACTCTCCTCTTATGGGCGGAATAGGGGGGGCGTAGGGAAGAGGTCAAGGCCGGAAAGGAAAAGCTTCTTAGGGCCAGTGGGGAAGGATGTGGGAGGAGGCATGGGAGTGGAGGTAGAGGAAGTGGTTGTAGGAGGAGCTGTGCAGGACTTGGGTGCAGCTGCATGGACAGTGTGCGTGTGTGAGGTGGATGGCTGTTGGGTGTCTGAGTGGGAGTGTATATATGTCTTTGGAGGGGGGCAGACAGGGTGGGGGAGGACAAGCAGGACATGTGGATGTGTGTTGTGGTGGTGTCTGAAAGTGAGGTGGGTGTGCTTCATGATGTGGTGATGGTGGTGATTGAGCATGTGGTGTGTGTGGTGCATGTCTGTGGGTCTACTGTTGTGGTGACTGTGGACAAGGCTGTACAAGTGGCAGGATCTTGGACTGTTGATCCAGTGCATGCAGGTGTGAGTGCTGATGTGACTGTCAGGGAGAATGAGGATGGGGAGACAGTGGAGGCAGTGTCTGTTGTTGGGTGTGCATCTGTGTGTTGGCTGTGTGTGTGCTTGTGGAGTGAAGTGTGGTGCCTGTGTTTGACTGTGTGAGTCCTGTCTGTTGGTTTGGGTGCATGCTTGTCATAATGTGTGCATGGGTTGGGGGAGAGGAGACACAGAATGGGAAGAAGTAGTTGGAGGTGGGACGGACGAAACAGGGAAACTGGCTGCCGTCAGAGAGGAGGCCAGAGCCTGAAACGATCTCTGTAGGGCCGCCAAGCCACCGTGAATGCCCTGCAGGAAGGCATTGCAATGCTGCATCTGGGATGCCAGCCCCCGGATGCCATTCACTATGGTTGACTGCCATACAGAGTTGGATCTCAGGAGGTCAATAGACTCAGTGAGGGCAGCAGGGCTGACTGGGGCAAGGCCTGAGGTGCCTGGGGTGAAGGAGGCACCCACCCTTCTGCGGGCATGGGCAAATGGGTGGGGGGCTATTAGAGGGCGGTGCTGGTAGGGAGGCGGGGGAAGATCTTGTGTCTGGGGTGGTCCCAAAGGGGTCCGCCACCACCAGGGAGCTTCCATAGAAGGAGGAATCCTTGTATCAGCTCCAGTCTCCCGCATGGTGCTTCCCTCGCCCTCCAACCCACTGGTCCCCTCGCGTCAGTGGACTCGGCCTCCTGGGTCCCGTGGGCTGCAGCTCCCTCTCTCACCAGTACCCCTGCTCCATTGCCAGATGATGCTAATGCACACATGGACAGGATGACAAAAGGAGAAGGGGGGGAGAAAGGGAGCACAGGATCAATCACAGCAACAACAGCACAGATGGCATACACATCACATTTACTCCTTGGGACTTGCATTGCAAAGTATGGACTACTGTGACAAACCATTGCCTAGGAAATACAACAGGAAGGAACCCAAACACTACCATCTGCACATCTACTGGGACCAACTAAGACCTGTCTGCCATGGCACGCTAGCTACCTAGCAAAACCAAAAATGCATACCAACCTACATAGCTAAGCAGGACCACGTAGCAATGGCTAAACCGGCGTATTGGGGCATCCACTGACAAGAACCTTGCACCCTAATCCTATGGCAGGCAACAAAAAATGAATACCATACACTCTGTACTCACCCCCTTGTGGCTGATCTGCTGCCCTCAAGAGCCCATCCAACTCAGGATTGGCCACCGCCATTATATGTGACAATAGGGGGGCAGGCTCCGACGGGCACCCCTCCCTCATTGGGAGGCTGTCCCCAGCTGGGCCTCCGCAGTCTTCTGGGTCCAGCGTCTCAGGTCCTACCACCATTTCCCCAGGGTCCGCACGTCCTTAGCTATGGCACGCCACAACCCCTTCTTCTGATGGGAACTGGCCTGCAGAGGTAAAACAGACAGAGGGACACCATGAACCAGACAATCCAGCCTGTCAAGCAAATGGCTTAAATACTGCATTTGCCCCTCACCAAGCATACACATGACCTGTACCTCTGCGTGCACGTTGCCTGCAGCCATGCCCCCAAATGACACTCTGCCAGCACACACACACATCTACATGCAGCAATGTTGCATGCAACATACCCATGATGTACTCACCTGTTGGTCTGGAGGCCCATACAACTGCCCATACAGGGGTAGGACCCCATCCACGAGCTTCTCCTACTCCTCCATTGTGAAGGCTGGGGCCCTTTCCCCTGTGGCACTGGCCATAGCAGGTTCCAGACACAGATCACAGCAGCACACGAGGTGAAGATGTATCTCCGTTGAAAGTCAGGAATCAAGTAAAGTTGTAGGAAGAAAATGACTGTCACGTCCCCGGCAGTGAACACCGTCACTGCCGGCGCTGATCATCATTGGTTCCTGTACACCATAGAGCCCCGTGTTAGTCAATGAGGAATAGCACGGCAGTGCAAACTGCCTACCGCCATGATGCCTAACGCTGGTGGAGTGCAGGCACTTCCACCTGTCCCTGCATACAGGACAGGTGGTTGACATTTCCTAACGCTGGTACTCATGTTATGAATTCATATGTTCATCACTGGAGTCTACTGTACATACCTAGATAAATCTGATGACCTACATACATACATGCTGTTTACTATGATGTTGTGTGTCCATAGGTCCTGTTGTCACACCCTAATTACTTTTGGCCAACTTAGATGCCAACCACTGCAAAGGAATAGGATGAGGAGGCAAGCACCCGTGTACAGACCTATTGTGGGCTTGGCTACACTGGAGGACCGGCACATCATACTAACCTATCGTCTGGACAGGGCCACAGTCACAGAGCTGTGTGCACAATTGGAGCCTGATCTGATACCTGCTATCCGTAGCACCACAGCAATGCCCCCTTTTGTGCAGGTACTCTCAGTGCTCCATTTCCTGGCAACTGGTTCTTTCCAGGTGACTGTGCACTTAGCTGCAGGAATGTCACAGCCAATGTTCTCGAATGTGCTTGGAAGGGTTTTGGCTGCCTTGCTCAAACACATGAGAAGTTACATCTCACTACCCCAGGTTGATGATTTGTCCACTGTGAAGGCTGGATTCTACGCAATGGGACGCATACCACATGTGATTGGGGCCATTGACGGTACCCATATAGCCTTAGTCCCTCCCAAGGCAAATGAACAGGTGTACGGGAATAGGAAGAGTTTCCACTCTTTCAATGTCCAGATGGTGTGCCTTGCTGACCAGTACATCTCCCATGTCACTGCCAAGTATCATTCAGCAGTACTTTCAATGACACTCAGGTAAGACTGTTGATCAATACATATCACCATTTTAGAAATGTGCTGTGTGGCTGTTGTATTGTGCAAGTTATTACCTTTGCATCACAATTGACTGTCACCTATGCCTTCCCTTAATGCAGATGTTGGTGTGGTTACAACAGTGTATTGATGTGATGTCCACAGACTGCTGGAACACATTTGTTGGATGGATTAACACAACACATTACAGGACATTTGCACAGGTTAATGCACTTCAACACAGTTGAATATATTGCACATTTCTTACTAAGAAAACACTATTACTCTAGTTGTGTTCAAGAGTGTTATTTGACGTAGAAAGATACAATGGAAAGTGTAATAGAGTGGTGTGATGGTTGGGAAAAGTCCAGTGTAGTGGAACAGTCTGTTTGTAGTACAGGTCAAGTGTCCATGGTGCCATAGGTAGGGAAGCAATGGCAGTCCAATGTGAACAAGGTGAATCTGTGGAACACAATGGGGACATTCTGGAGGGGCTCATTTTCTGGCAGTGGTCTTGGTCTTGGCAACTGTCTTTTATGTCTGGGCCGCAGGGAAGGTTTGCAGGGTGGTTTATCTTCTGCAGGGGAAGGAGTGCTGGTGGCCTGTGAGTGCTGTGGCAGGGCTTCCTGTCCACTAGCTGCAGCAGATGTGGAGGGCTGGTCAGTACACTGGTTGGTGGAAGGGACCCGTTGGTGTGTTGTGTACTCATGCATGATGTTCGCCATGTCACTCAGCACCCCTGCAGTGGAGGCCATGGTGGTATTCAAGGCCTGCAATTGTTGCATGACATCCTGGTGGTATTCCCCCTGCAGCCGCTGGTTCTCCTGCATGATGTTGATCACCTTTTGGTATGCCCCCAGGACATTTATGAGTGTCTCCTAGGACATTGGTTCCCTGGGCCTGGCCTCCCCCTGGCGCACAGCTGTCCTCCGACTGTCCCTGCCCCCCTGTGCCTATTTCCCCCGAATGGTGTGCCCACTCCTACTTACACCAGGACCCTCATCGTCTTGTCTGTGTGGTGTCGACTCGGGTCCCTGTACAGGTGGGCACACTACTAATTGATGTGTCCTGGGGACAGAGATTTGGGAGCGCTGGCTGGCTGCTGTGGTGTTCGAGTCTGAGGGGGTGCCTGTGGTGGACTGGCTGTGGGATGTGGTAGCCGACTGACCTTTGGTGCCAGATGGGCCAGGATGTTCATCCAGATCAAGTCCTCCAGAGTTGTTATCATCACTGAGGGCATCTTCTGGTGGGGGACTGTGTTGCCGTGGCACCTTCTCGTCGCTGACATTGGCTAGTGCACCAGTGGGGATGTAAGTGATATGTTAGGGTGATTGTCTGACACATATTCTGCATTTCTACCTTACCCAGTGATATTGGTGTTGTCCTCCCACCTTTGGTAGTGTATGGTGATGGATTGTGGGATTGGAAGTTCTACATGCTGTCTATGCATTGGTGGTGGGTGTGCATGCAGAGCTGGGAGGGATGTGCTTGCAGTGAGTATAGCATGCAGGGGTAGACATTTAGGTGTGGTAATTTGGGGTGGTGCACTGTGCGGAATGCAGTGGGGTGAAGGGAGTTAGGGGGAGGGAGGTGACATGGCATGGAGGTATGGGTGGTAGTGGGTTGGTAAAGTTAACTCACCAGTGTCCAGTCCTCCGGGTGCTCCATTGAGTCCCTCAGGATGCAGTAGTGCCAAGACTTTATCCTCCCATGCTGTCAACTGTGGGGGTGGAGGTAGGGGGTCCACCGCCAGTCCTCCTGATGGCAAGCTGGTGCCTTGTTGCAATGGAATGCACCTACCCCCGTAGGTCATTCCACCTCTTCCTTATGTCGTCCCTTGTTCGTGGGTTTGTTCCGACAGCGTTCATCTTGTCCACAATCCTCCGCCATAGCTCCATCTTCCTGGCAATGGAGATCTTCGGTACCTGTGCTCCAAACAGTTGTGGCTCTACCGTGACTGTTTCCTCCACCATGTCCCACAACTCCTCATGCCTTTGTGGGACATGGGTGTTGTGTGGTGTGTGTGTCGTGCAGAGGGTGATGAGTGATGAGGTGGGTTGTGTGGTGCGTGACGGATTAATGGGTAATTGTGGTGTGTGTGTGTGTGCAGTTATCTCTGGGATTGGTGTGGCAAGGTGTAGCTGTCTTCTCATGTTTGTAAAGGTTTGTGGGTGATATGGGGGAGTATTTTATAGTGCTGTTGGTGGGTGTGTAGGGTGTGTGTATTAGCGTCAGGTATGGGTTTTTTATTCTGGCCAATGTTGTCTTGTTTTATATTTGGGTGGCCATTTCCGCGGCGGTGTGCACCACCAATGGTTTACCGCCGTAGAATGTCTCCTGTGGTGATTCAGGGGTCATTATTTGGAGGGTTTTGTTTTGGTGTCGTAACGTATGGGTGCTAGTTCCAACAATTCATCACGTTCGTTGGGTCTGGCGGATTTGTGGTTGAGGCTGGTTTCTGTTGGTTTTCTGTGTGTATGTCATAATCCGGCCGATGCATGTTCACCTCCGCAGCGGTATGTTGGCGGCCATCACCGCCGTGGTATTTCGGAATTTACTGCCAATGTCATAATGAGGGTCAAAGCCTTTGATGTCCCTGAGACTTCTAACAGGAGGCAAGCTCAGCTCAAGCCCAGGGAGAACTTTGAAAAGCAGGATGAGCAAAGCAAAGTCCAGTCCTTTCACTCCCAAGGCAGACGTAGCACAGCAGTCCAGCACAGCGAAGCAACAGGCAGACTGGCAGGTCTTCCTCAAGCATCCAGCTCTTCCTCCTGGCAGAATGTACTCAGTACATTATTCTGAAGTTGTGGGGTCAGCAGTCCGAATCTTATACTCCTTTCTGCCTTTTGAGAGTAGGCAGATTTCAAAGGAAAGTCTTTCTAGTGTACAAGACCCTGCCTCTCCCAGTCCCGGCCACAGATACACTTCAGGGAGTTGGAGGCTGTATTGTGTAAGGACAGGCACAGCCTTATTCAGGTGTCAGCTTTTCCCTCCACTCTAGCCCAGAAAGACCCATCACGATATGCAGGACACACCTCAGCTCCCTTTATGTTACTGTCTAGAGTGAATTCACAAACAGGCCAACTGTCAGTCTGACCGAGACGTGTATTCAGCAGCCGGGCAGAGGCACAGAATGATTAAGCAAGAAAATATCCACTTTCTAAAAGTGGCATTTTCAAATTTATAATCTAAAAAACAACTTTAACAAAAGATGTATTTTTAAATTGTGAGTTTGGAGATCCCAAACTCCATATCTCTATCTGCTCCCAATGGGAAATTGTACTTAAAAGGTATTTCAAGGCAATCCCCATGTTAAGCTATGGAAGACCTGAGCCTTGCAATAGTGAAATCTGAATTTAGCAGTATTTCACTATCAGGACATCTAAAACACAGCAGTACATGTCCTACCTTTCTAAATACTCTGCATCCTGCCCATGGGGTTGCTTGGGGCCTACACTAGGGATGACTTACATGTAGTAAAAGGAAATGTTTGGGCCTTGCAAGCTTGCCAGGTCACCCTGGCAGTAAAAACTGCACACACTGCAGTGGTAAGACTGAGACATGTTACAGGGCTTCTCATTTGGTTGGCAAAGTCAGTGCTGCAGGCCCACTAGCCCACTAGTAGCCTTCGTTGTTGGTTGCTGGATGGTGTTATTTTGACACAGATATAATTGGAATCAGGGTAGAAGATAGAATAGGGCTGTGAATGACATTGTAGTTATTAGTTTAGTTTCCTGGATTAGCTGGAGGAGGATTTTCAAAAGAGTGCAGCACAGTCTCATGATTGAGGGGGCGGAGCATGGCTGTTCAAATTTTTTTTGCAAGTTTCATACCATTCCCAGAGCAGTCAGCAAGTGCTGGATTCTACCCATGTCCAGCTAATAGGTTGTGAGGATATTGACTATGAACATATTCAGAGGGCTTATAGGCAGCTCTAGGTGAGGCTAGGCAATTTATGCATCTGGTGGTGGCAATGTTCCCGGGTGATAAGCTGCTTCCTCTTGTTTCTGCCACGGATGGAGTAACTGGTCATGGATTTTGATTACATTCAGCACGAAAAATAGGTTGATATGTGATTCCTCCTTGACAGTGTTTGTGAGTAGGCTTGAGACACGGTCTTTTAAAAAAAAAAAATGTACTGTCATATCTTTCAATACAGTGACAGTTCACGGCTGGCACGGCCTATCTTATACATATAGTAATATCAGCTAGAAAAAGGCATGCAAAAATATTCACCATCCTCAAGGTCTGCAATCAGAGAAACCGTAGAGTCATCTAAAAACAGGGTCACAATAGTCAGTGTCATCTCTGCTCCACCCAGGGTGGGTGCTGGTGGCTCTGCTAATCCCTGTGTAGAAGGTAACATTTAGACAACCCGAGCTAAATGTAAAACCACAACTCGTAACATGGCAGAGAAAGGGAGTTTCCTATAGATTGTGTGTGCACTGATCCCAGCTAATAGAGTGTGCATGTGTGTTAGAAATGGGGTCTCTGGTTGGCAGTCAGTTTGCACTCTGTCCAAGCAGGGACCCTCACTCTTGTTAGGGTAATGGAGATACACAGCTGAGATAACCCCTGCTCACCCCCTTGGTAGCTTGGCACAAGCAGTCAGGCTTATCTCAGAGGCAATGTGTAAAGTATTTAAACAAAACACACACAAGAACACAGTGAAAACACCACAAAAGGACTCCACACCAGTTTTGAAAAATAGCCAATATTAGTCTAAATTAAACAAGACCAAAACAACAAAAATCCAACATACACAAGCAAAGATAGGACTTTTTCAAATAAAAACAGTCTTAATCCATAGAATTCAATGGATGAGTTGTTTTAGCACAAAGCACCTGGCATGCCTCAAAAATAAAGCCGCAATGACGACGGTGCATCAGAAAAGCAAGCGATATGTTGATTCCTTACTCGCCACTGAGGCCGTGCGTCAATTCTCTACTCGCCCCAGAGGCCGTGCATTGATTCTTTTCTCACAAGGGAGGCTGTGCGTTGATTCTGGGTGCACAGCCTCGAGTCCGTGAGGGGATGTTGAAGGCTTTGACACCCAGGATCCCTGCATGGAAATTTCCAACACACTGTGCGAAGAGTGTGTGCGGTAAGAACAGGCACTGCGTTGTTTCTCCAGCGGCGAGGCAGGCACTGCATCGAAATTTTTGCTGCAGGACGGGCTGTGCAACGGTTTTCTGATGTTCCTATAGCTGTGCATGGATTTTCCCCTGCAGGTTACCAGCTTCCACTTCTAAGGACCCAGGGACTGGATTTGGCACCACTGAGCAAGTAAGGACTCCCAGCAGAAGAGCCCAGGCACTGGCAGATAAAGTCTTTGATGTTCACAAGCAGGATTTCAGAAAACAAAGTCCAGTTCTTTCCGTCTTCAGGCAGTAGTAGCAGCAGCAGGCCAGCACAGCAAAGCAACAGGCAGAGTGGCGGGTACTCCTCAAGCATCAAACTCTTCTCCTTGGCAGAGGTTTCTCTTGATCCAGAAGTAATCAGAAAATCTGGGGGGTTGGGTCCACTACTTATACCCCTTTCTGCCTTTGAAGCAGGCAAACTTCAAAGGAATGTCTCTGGGGTTCACAAGATCCTGCCTTGCCCAGGCCTGGCCACAGACATGCGCCACAGGATTGGAGACTGAATTGTGTGAGGATAGGCACAGCGCTTTCAGGTGTGAGTGTCAGCTCCTCCCTCCCCACTCTTGCCCAGGAGACTCATCAGGATATGCAGGCTACACCCCAACTCCATTTGTGTCACTGTCTAGTGGAGATTCAAAAGCAGCCTAACTGTCAGTCTGACTCAGACAGGGGATGCACAAGCAGACAGAGTCACAGAATGGTTGAAGCAAGGGAATGCCCACTTTCTAAAAGTGGCATTTTCAAACTGACAATTTAAAAGCCAACTTTACCAAAAGTTCTATTTTTAATTGCAAAGACACCTTAATTCCAGTCTCAATTTGCTCCCAAAAGGAAACTGCACCTAAAAGGTATTTGAAGGCAGCTCCCATGTTAACCTATGAAAGAGACAGGCCTTGCAACAGTGAAAAACAAATTTGACAGTATTTCACTGTAAAGAAATGTAAAACACATAAGTACATGTCCTACCTTTAACATACACTGCACCCCGCCCATGGGGCTACCTAGGGCCTACCTTAGGGATGCCTTACTTGTATAAAAAAAAGGAAGGTTTGGGCCTGGCAAGTGGGTACACTTGCCAGGTCAAATTGGCAGTGCAAGAATGCACACACAGACACTGCAGTTGCAGGTCTGAGACATGTTTACAGGGCTAATTATGTGGGTGACACAATCAGTGCTGCAGGCCCTCTAGTAGCATTTGATTGACAGGCCCTGGGCACCTCTAGTGCACTTTACTAGGGACAATACTAGTAAATCAAATATGCCAATCATGGATAAACCAATCAACAATACAATTTAGACAGAGAACATATGCCCTTTAGCACTGGTTGGCAGTGGTAAAGCGCCCAGAGTCCGAAAGCCAACAAAAACTTGTCTGAAAAAATGTGAGAAAGGAGACAAACATTTGGGGATGACTGTCGGGAAAAATATATATTCACATGTATGTACCTATAGATATGATACTTTAGTTCCAATTCTTTCCTCCTTTATCTGAATCCCAGTAAGACTTCCCTACTGACCTCTCTGACACCTATGCCAGTTGTACAAACAAACCTCTCCAAGCCACGTTGTTAAGTTTAGCTCGGTCTCGCACTTTTAATTCAGCCAGTCAGCAACCCAGCCCCTTTCCTTTAGGGACCACCTGTTGTCTGTTCACTTGTTCATGCTCACAGTGCATTATGTATATTATTACACTATGGACTTCTAGTTTTGTATGTGCAGCATTTCTTCTGTATGTGCGTGCCCATGTTTGCACTGTGTCCCCTTTTGGGGTTGTGCTGTGACAGCACTTATTAACATATATAAGTGCCTGACTTATATGCTTCAGGGCAGAAGATGCCAGCTTGTAAGATATAACACTGGGATGTGCATCTGCCTTCTGCCTTGGCATGCCAATAAACCTTGGTACCTCAAGACACATTTCATCTGTTCCGGAGCCTTTCCTGGTGTTTGTGTTTTCTTTGCGCCACTCTGGGGAGGGTTGAAAATAGTTTCCTAACAAATGGCGTCAGAAGTGGGATGCGTGAAATGCCACCACCGGTAAGTTAATTAAATGCCTGTTGTTGTGGCCTTTCAACGCTTAGCTAAGAGTTAAACTGGGGATTGATGTAAATAAAAATATAGTTGGCTATTTAATAGGTGACTGAGGAGTAACTAAGTTACCCGTATCATTACGTTAAATGATAGTGGCAAATTCGTGCGACGAATTGTAATTCCACGCAGGAGAACCTGGCCAGACTGAAGATAATTTTTTTCTTAAATAGGTGACTGAGGAGTAACAAAGTTATCCGTATAATTGCGTTAAATGATAGTGGCAAATTTGTACGGCGAATTGTAATTCCACGCAGGAGATCCTGAACAGAAAGAAGAGAATTTTGTTTTTGTTTTACGGGAATCCCAGAGAGAAAATAAATAAATAAATTAATTAATTAAAACCCTCCTGGAGTGTAGCTTGGGAAGCATTTGATCAGTTGGCACCGGAACACAGGAAATGATTTTGAAATGTGCACAAACAAATAGTCTGTCATTGATCAATGGCTGTATTTGAATTATGTGTTGTTTAAGTGTAAATGTGCCACTATGTTTCATTGCAATGTTTTTGAATTCCATGTAAAGTAGTGCAGCACTGCATTAGACAGGAAAAATGTTTTATGTTGTGCCTCTAAATTGTCAATAGCTCTTGTTTTCTCTATCTCTCTGTCTATCCACCACTGCATAACAATTATTTTTCCTGTTTAACAATTTTTTTGCAGGATACAACCATTGTGTTTATTTTTTCCAGATTGTAAAATTGAGAGGGAAGGGCACAATGGGCAGCGGCAAGTCTAAAGGAAACGTAATGGTGGTAAGCCCTAGAATGCTGAAAAAGACTAAAACGTTGTTTAAAAAGATGACAGGAGAGAAATGTTTTGACCAGATAGCCCCATAGAGCAAGGTAAGAAGGACACAGACTGTCTAACAAATGTAAAGTAGCTTGCGTGCTAATGTGGACAGAGAGAGGAAAAGCAGAGCGTAGCTGTAACAAAGCCTGGGTATTAAAGACAGGCTGCATGCACACAACACTGTAACAGCAGACAAATATCTACATTTTAGGAGTGACATTTAGAACATAGTGATGATAAAACCAACTTTAATAGTAAAAGAGCACTCAATTTAAGAGGAGTAAACCTCACAGTAGTGAAAGAAAAAAAAAAAAAAAAAAATTGTGCGTGAAACCACCAGGACATGTAAACTTAAAAGTACATGCCCCACCTACCTAGCGCCTACCTTAGGGGAGACTTATATGTAGCAAAAAGGGATTTTTAAGGATTGTCAAACAGTTTTAAATGCTAGGTCAAAGTAGCAGTAAACTGCGCCCACAGGCTGCAGTGGCAGGCCTGAGACAGGTTTTGAAAGGCTACGTCTTTGGGTGGTACAACCAGTACTACCGCCCACTAGTAGCATTTAATTTACTGGCCTTGGACACTTGGTAAATTTAGAAAAAAAAAAAAAGACCTTTCAAATATATTTGTGGTTGGATGGGAAATAATTACTTATTTCTAAAGCATAAAATAAACATTTCTAGGATTCAGTAAGGGATCATGTTCGCAGCAATAAAGAGATCAACCTAAAATGTAAATTCTGAATAAACACTTATTACAGTGTGAAGCCACAGCTTGAAGACCTTAAAACATTATTCAGTAATGACCAAGGCTGAATATGGCCAACTACCACAATGTTTGCTCAACATACACACATGTAAATTATTCTTAAAATTAATTTTACTAAAATCGTTTTTGCATTTTCATGATGTTTATTATGAATAATATCACTACTGTAAATATGAGCTATGTAACTAATTCACATACATTTTTGCACCCCTTTCTTCTCATGGTGTACTACAATGTAAGGCAACAGAAAGGCTAAGGCACATCATTAGAATTGCATTATTCTGTCCACATAATGATTTTAAATAGTCTTTTTCATAAGTATTCTGTTATAACATCTTATTAAGAAGCAGTTAATGTTTTGCATTTCAAGCACACTTTTAAGGTGCTGCTACTTTTCTGTGTCATTCTTCTCACAGCTTTAAAATATCTTAAGTACAAAATAGGATAATTGTGAGCTCTAACAATGCCAATATTTCTGTATCTTAGAGACAAAATTAAAATGTGAGCTTTAGTTTCAATGTGGCCTCCTGGCTGCACTGTTTTTCAAGTACCCCAGCTCCTGGACTGCTTTTTGCACAGGATTTCTATGTGCATACTGGCATTCTAAATTTTCTTGAGCCATTTATTTGGAAGGTTACCTTTCCCTACTAATGTTAATTGGTGGTAGAGAGTGCATGGCACAGAAATACAAAAACAGCATAGTTTAAATCTTACCTTTCCATAGACTGAAAATGTGGATGTTAAGCAGTCATGCTTCTGGCCGTGCAGAGCTCTGATGGGACTCTCACAGAGGACAAACACTAAAACACTAAACAGCAGTTGTTAACTGTGCTGGGACAGGGGATGTGAATTTACGACAGCAGGTTCAAGTGTCAGATGCTAAGCTTCTGTAATTAGCCCTGACTTGCACTGCTGTTACCCACAAAAAAAAACTCAAGGGTAGCTTTGATTATTTCCTCAAAGTTATGCAAATAAGTAATGACAAATGTGGCAGTCCTATTTTACACCAGATTTGTAGCAGTACACTGATTAAACTGGTTTTATCTAAATGATTTGAAAGGGACACATGCACACGCGTAGCTTGGCAAACTGCTGGAGGGTCTACATTAGACTGTGAAAGCATGACTGCAGGTCATCACCATATTTTAAATATGAGATACATATGTATATATACATGTACATTTTTAATTGTACTAATGCAATTTGTACATTTAGTATATACCACTTGTAATAATATTAAAGAAAATGAAAAGGGTGAGCTAGTTTGGAGGACTGGCTACTTCTTTTCAGCAGTTTTGCTTCTATTTCTTATGGTTTGCAACAGATGCTTTGTGTAGGGAGGCTTGCAGCTTTGTCCTCATTTGAGACGGCTCTCTTCCACACACGTGCAAACAGTGCAGTGTCATGTTAGCCCTCAACACACTGAATGAGCACAATTTCCTAAAAGTAAAAAAAAAAAAAAAAGCCACACTGGAGTGCAACTTGTTCTAAATAGGTACTACAGACCAAAGAAAAAGTATATAATGTATGCTTGTAATTTTGAAGAGTAGGTTAAGAATAACTTAATTTCCTACATTTTCTAACTATTCCATGGTAGGAGAACCCACTTCGAGTAATATACAGACCAGAACATACTAGGTAAAAAGAGCTAATATATAAAGGAAAGTCCTTCTACTTAGTAAAAAGAGGGTCAAATTGATGCTGAATACATGTAAACTGTTTTAGAATATCATCATTAGTAATTTAAATACATTTAATAAATGGAAGAATTTTGCAGAGTGGTAGCAATACATTTCTGGCTTAAAGGAAGAATTGCAGATTCTATTAAGGACAGGGCAGAGTTTTTGCTGTTTTCTTGAGGAATAGTACCTTTGTAGGAGATATGCAAGGTAGGACTTACATTATTGAATAGAATTATCAAGGGGCACAGTATAGATAAGATGGAGGGCAAGGATACCAGCAAGGAGACTAGAGTAGGGATCAGTGTTATTCTTTCCCATGCCAAGAGGCTTACAGAAGAAACAGCACCGCATGAGGAACGCTTTCCAGAGAAAACAAGTAGGAACATAGGATGACGCAGAGAGAGAGATGACCCATGCAGTGGAAAACCGATGAACCCGGTGCTTTATGATGGAGGTATCTGACACATCTGAAGAGAATACAATGTTTCCAACTAAGGTAGGAGATAAAATGGTTGATTTCTTAATTTCAATATGGATGTGCCCCACCAATTAGCTGGGGGTATACCTCATCTGCCACAATTTCTGCAACAGTATATGCTTTAAAGAAATGGGATTTACTTACAAGCACCTGAGCGCAGGTTAGAATTGATTAACACAGCGCAAACTGCAGCAGTGAGCATTGACCTAGGATCACAGG